>NC_079191.1:357594250-358257697 GCF_029499605.1 Hyla sarda
AAGTGTATAGTAGTGTGATCATCACTCATGGAGACCTGCTCTTATATATAAGTGTATAGTAGTGTGATCATCACTCATGGAGACCGGATCTTATACACGAGTCTATAGTAGTGTGATCATCACTCATGGAGACCTGTTCTTATACACAAGTCTATAGTAGTGTGATCATCACTCATGGAGACCGGATCTTATACATAAGTATATATCAGTGTGATCATCACTCATGGAGACCGGATCTTATACATAAGTCTATATCAGTGTGATCATCACTCATGGAGACCTGTTCTTATACATGAGTCTATAGTAGTGTGATCATCACTCATGGAGACCGGATCTTATATATAAGTGTATAGTAGTGTGATCATCACTCATGGAGACCTGCTCTTGTTTAGTAGTGTGATCATCACTCATGGAGACCTGCTCTTGTTTAGTAGTGTGATCATCAATCATGGAGACCTGCTCTTATACATAAGTGTATAGTAGTGTGATCATCACTCATGGAGACCTGCTCTTATACATAAGTATATAGTAGTGTGATCATCACTCATGGAGACCGGATCTTATACATAAGTCTATAGTAGTGTGATCATCACTCATGGAGACCGGATCTTATACATAAGTCTATAGTAGTGTGATCATCACTCATGGAGACCTGTTCTTATACATAAGTCTATATCAGTGTGATCATCACTCATGGAGACCGGATCTTGTATAGTAGTGTGATCATCACTCATGGAGACCGGGTCTTATACATAAGTCTATATGGCAGGTTGAGCTGCAGTCATAGTGTGATTCCTCCTCACATCTGTATACAGTAGAGGCGGCCATGTTGTGGGTAAGATTACAATAGCCAATCAATGCAGCCTTCGAATTTTAAAAGGGCAGCAGAAGAAATGTTTGCTGTGATTGGTTGCTATAGGCAACAATGGCGGTGTACTCCCATAAATGAGGACAGGAGGTGTAGGGGGGACACCCTGCTTATATCAGCATCCGTCTGTATTTGTACCAAATCCCCTGACCTGAAGACTGCAGTGTTACTTTTATTTGTGAAAGCATTGGATATGTTCCCCAGACGTGTCACAAGTTGTGGTTAGGGTTCTAACTGGTGAAGTGCGGTCATGTCTGGACAACGTGACAAAAGTTTTTACAAATGTCACTGATGCCTTAAAAGAGGTACTCCGCTGCTCAGCATTCCAAACGCTGGAGCCGGGAGCTTGTGATGTCATAGCCCCTCATGACGTCACGCCCCGCCCCCTCAATGCAAGTCTATGGGAGGGGGGCGTGAAGGCGTTCTAAACAAACGCTGGGTGCTGCACATAGATTATGGGGATCCCAGCAGTGGGACCCCCGTGATCAGACATCTTATTCTCTATCCTTTGGATAGGGGATAAGATGTCTAGGGGCGGAGTACCCCTTTAAGAGTTTGTGGGGTAGGCTAGAAGCGGAGGCAGGCTGTATTTACTGCAGACTCACAGCCTGCCTCTGGCTGATCTGACAACACATCGACAACCTGCCATTTCATCATTAAGGGGGCCAATCAGACCGCTTGACCACCAAGTATATGCGCCATAACTGTTCAAATGCCTCAAACATTGGATGGATCCTTGAGGTCGGTCATTACCGTCAAATAGCAGCCGGTACCTGGCGGTTATGATGCAGGGCCAGCTTCCGAGCACGTGTCATACTCCCTCACCCAAACCATAATGTAAATATGTCGTAATTAGGGAAAGGGCTTTAATGTCAAGGGCTAACACAAACTGGGCATCAGGATGATATTCTCAGTAGCCAGGGCCACCTGATGCCTAAAATGTGTTAAGCCTTGCAGTAGGGTCTATGAGGTTCCATCAAAGTGTCTTTTTTTTTTTTTTATCAGATAGAATAGCTTTGTCCTCCCCTGTGCTCTACTCTGCAGCGCTGCTTGTTCTAGTTGGATCTTGTTCATAAGTACAAGCCCAGTAGTCACCAGGTTGTCAGCATTATAATAAACTACAAGCATGTGCACCACAGTGCAGAGAAGTGACTGGCACACGTACTGAATCCGCCGAGGTTCGGTGCCCTCATGGTGCCAGCTTATCACATTCTTAGGCTGTTTTGTGTTCGGCCCTTTTAAGCATTTAATAATATAGATTTTTTTTTTTTTTTCCCCCACAGAAATTTGGATCCTCTCACAGAAACTGTATCCTTTTTATGACGATTTTTCAACTCTATTGTCTGTGTATAAAATGACCTTGTTATGGTGTTCACAGTACAGTGAAAATAACCTTAACAGAGGCTGTAGTATGGGATCCCTTTTTACTTACAGTATCTGGCACACTGGCCAGAATACTTCATTGTTGCTGAGGCGCCTGGCGGTGAACTCATGGGTTACAGTAAGTATTTCATATGTCTTAATATACACGGTTTGTCCTGGGATTAGGCCGACAGTCAAACCCAGGCTACAACGCATTTCATGAATATATGGTCATGCCATCCGCATTGGCCCGCTGTCAATACCTGTGTGCCACTTGGCAAAATTTTCCCCTCTCCGCCAGGCGCACTCACACTGGTGCAGAAGTTACTATGAGCTGTCTCACCTAGAGAGGGGGGGGGGGGACCTCTGAATTAGCCAAACTTTCCTGACCCCCAGGAGGGACCCAAGACAACACATTCTTTCCCCCTATAATCTCAAATGAATCTCTTCTGAGGGTCCAGGATTCCTCACACCTTCACCTGAGACACTTGTTCCCCTTGTGCTTTGTAAGAGAGACTGGTCACTATGTCCTCTGATCTTTTCTCTTTCAAAAAGTGCTGATTGTAAAGAAGGGAGCCCTCCTAAAGGGGTACTCCACCCCTAGACATCTTATCCCCTATCCAAAGGATAGGGCAGTGTTTCCCAACCAGGGTGCAACACCTGGAGGCACCCTGGTTGGGAAACACTGGGATATGGGATAAGATATCTGATTGTGGGTCCTGCCGCTGGGAACCCCCGAGATCTCTCCTGCAGCACCCCCTGTCATCTGGGGCATGGAGCGAGCTTTACTCGGTGCCTGATGATTGGTGATGCAGGGGCGGGAGGCTCATGATGTCACAACCCCCCCCTCGTGTTGTCAAGCCCCACCCTCTTAATGCAAGTCTATGGATAGGGGATAAGATGTCTAGGGGCAGAGTAACCCTTTAACCCCTTAAGGACCCATGACGTGCTGGTACGTCATGAGTCTGCTCCCGTTCTATAACGCATGGCCCCACGTTATCATAGCGGGTCGGGCCCGGCCTCTAACAACGGCCGGGACCCATGGCTAACAGCACGCGGCACTGATCGTGGTGCCGCGCGCTATTAACCCTTTAGATGTGGCGTTCAAAGTTGAACGCCGCGTCTAAAGTGAAAGTAAAATAATGCCGGTTAGCTCAGGGAGCTATTCAGGATTGCCGCGGCGAAATCACGGCATCCCGAACAGTGTACATGACAGCCGGAGGGCCCCTACCTTGCCTCCATGCTGTCCGATCGCCGAATGACTGCTCAGTGCCTGAGATCCAGGCATGAGCAGTCAAGCGGCAGAATCATTGATCACTGGTTTCCTATGAGAAACCAGTGATCAATGATAAAGATCAGTGTGTGCAGTGTTATAGCCCCCTATGGGACCTATAACACTGCAAAAAAAAGTGAGAAAAAAATGTGAATAAAGATCATTTAACTCCTCCCCTATTAAAAGTTTGAATCACCCCCTTTTCCCATAAAAAAAAAAACAGTGTAAATAAAAATAAACATATATGGTATCACCGCATGTGGAAATGTCCGAATTATAAAAATATGTCGTTAATTAAACCACACGGTCAATGGCGTGCGCGCAAAAAAATTCCAAACTCCAAAATAGTGCATTTTTGGTCACTTTTTATATAATGAAAAAATTATCAATAAGTCCTATCAATGGCAAAAATCATACCGCTAACAACTTCAGATCACGGCGCAAAAAATTAGCCCTCATACCGCCCCATACGCGGAAGAATAAAAAGTTATAGGGGTCAGAAGATGACAATTTTAAACGTATAAATTTTCCTGCATGTAGTTATGATTTTTTTCCAGAAGTGCGACAAAATCAAACCTATATAAGTAGGGTATCATTTTAATCGTATGGACCTACAGAATAGAGGTGTCATGTTTACTGAAAAATGTACTACGTAGAAACGGAAGCCACCAAAAGTTACAAAATGGCGTTTTTTTCTATTTTGTCTCACAATATTTTTTTTTTCCCCCTTTCGTTGTACATTTTTGGGTTAAATGACTGACGTCATTACAAAATAGAATTGGTGGCGCAAAAAAAAAAAAAAGCCATCATATGGATCTTTAGGTGCAAAATTGAAAGAGTTATGATTTTTTAAAGGTAAGGAGGAAAAAACGGAAAAACCCCAGGTCCTTAACCCCTTCAGGACTCAGCCCATTTTGGCCTTAAGGACTCAGTTTTTTATATTTTCATCCACAGACTAGTATGAGGGCTTGTTTTTTGCGCGACCAGTTGTCCTTTGTAATGACATAACTCATTATATCATAAAATGTATGGCGCAACCAAAAAACACTATTTTTGTGGGGAAAATAAAAATAAAAACACAATTTTGCTAATTTTGGAAGGTTTCGTTTTCACGCCGTACAATTTATGGTAAAAATGACGTGTGTTCTTTATTCTGAGGGTCAATACGATTAAAATGATTCCCATTATTATATACTTTTCTATTATTGTTGTGCTTAAAAAAAATCAAACTTTTTAACCAAATTAGTACGTTTATAATCCCTTTATTTTGATGACCTAACTTTTTTATTTTTCCGTATAAGCGGCGGTATGGGGGCTAATTTTTTGCGCTATGATCTGTACTTTTTTTTTATACCACATTTGCATATAAAAAACTTTTAATACATTTTTTATAATTTTTTTAAATAAAATGTATTAAAAAAGTAGCAATTTTGGATTTTTTTTTTTCCGTTCACGCCGTTCACCGTACGGGATCATTAACAGTTTATTTTAATAGTTCGGACATTTACGCACGCGGCGATACCAAATATGTCTATGAAATTTAATTTTTACGCTTTTTGGGGACGTTTTACTTTATTGGGGGGAGGGGATTTTTCACTTTTTTTTTACTTTTACATTTTTTTAAATTTTTTTTTACACTTGAATAGTCCCCATAGGGGACTATTCATAGCAATACCATTGCCGGCGGGTCCCTGGCTGCGATCAGCAGCCGGGATCAGCCGTGCATGACACGGGCATCGCTCCGATGCCCGCGGTTATGCACAGGACGTAAATGTACGTCCTGGTGCGTTAAGTACCACCGCACCAGGACGTACATTTACGTCCTGCGTCCTTAAGGGGTTAAAGGGGTACTCCGGTGGAAAACTTTTTTTTTTTTTTTTAAATCAACTGGTGCCAGAAAGTTAAACAGATTTGTAAATGACTTCTATTAAAAATCTTAATGCTTTCAGTACTTATTATCTGCTGAATACTACAGAGGAAATTATTTTCTTTTTGGAGCACAGTGCTCTCTGCTGACATCTCTGTCCATTTTAGGAACTGTTCAGAGCAGCATAAGTTTTCTATGGGGATTTTCTCCTACTCTGGACAGTTCTTAAAATGGACAGAGGTGTCAGCAGAGAGCACTGTGCTCATGATGTCAGCAGAGAGCGCTGTGTTCCAAAAAGAAAATTTCCTCTGTAGTATTCAACAGCTAATAAGTACTGGAAGGATTAAGATTTTTTTAAATAGAAGTAATTTACAAATCTGTTTAACTTTCTGGCACCAGTTGATAAAAAAATAAAAAGTTTCCACCACAGTACCCCTTTAAGTTCATTGGCCCCAGTCTACGTGGGGATTAAGACTAGCTTGAGTGTGGCTTCCAGTGTCATGGGCTAGGTAACATTTGCACTGCTGCTTCAGGTTTGGATGCCCTTGAATACAGTTCTCAACTTTAAACGGGTTATCCAGGAAAAAACTTTTTTTTATATATCAACTGGCTCCAGAAAGTTAAACAGATTTGTAAATTACTTCTATTAAAAAAATCTTTATTCTTTCAGTACTTATGAGCTTCTGAAGTTTAGGTTGTTCTTTTCTGTCTATGTAATCTCTGATGACACGTGTCTCGGGAACCGCCCAGTTTAGAAGAGGTTTGCTATGGGAATTTGCTTCTAAACTGGGCGGTTCCCGAGACAGGTGTCATCAGAGAGGACTTAGACAGAAAAGAACAACCTTAACTTCAGAAGCTCATAAGTACTGAAAGGATTAAGATTTTTTAATAGAAGTAATTTACATATCTGTTTAACTTTCTGGAACCAGTTGAGAGAGATAGATAGATATATAAAAAGTTTTTTCCTGGAATACCCCTTTAAGATGTCATATGTAAAATCTCAATACATGTATGTTTGTGCGCCTGATCTTATACAATCCGATTAGTGTGTAATGTTTGTCATGAATTGACCATGTCATTCCCTTCAAGTAACTTGGTGTCACTTTGTTGCAGTAATGGGGAAAGCTGAGGGCTCGGTGGCCAGAGAGGAGTGGCACGGGCACGTCACAGCACTCTCTGTAGCGCCTGAATTTCGACGTCTCGGTTTGGCCGCTAAACTCATGGAACTCCTTGAAGAAATATCTGAAAGGTGATGACTCTTCTATGCACGTTCCATTGTGGGGTCTGTACTTTGTCCTAACACCCGTTTTCTCATATTCAGGAAAGGAGGCTTCTTTGTAGACCTTTTTGTCCGAGTGTCCAATCAGGTCGCCGTTAACATGTACAAACAGCTGGGATACAGTGTATACAGGACAGTGATCGAGTATTATTCAGCCAGCAATGGGGAGCCGGATGAGGACGCCTATGGTAAGTAGCAAGATGGATTGTTGTGGAATAGAAACTGTGTTATTTCTCCAGTCATCCTCCATGATGGCACCACAGAAATCTGGGTCATGGAGGAGTCCTAGGAACAGAATTACTGGGAAAGACTTTAGTATTTTGGCTGTGGGGAGACTAACTGTAATGTTGCCTCAGTTGTTAGTGCACCCTGACCTAATAGTATGTCAAGGGCCTCAGGTAGTAGAGGCACCCGATAGCCTTGTTACTTCCTGGTACACAGCTGCACTTCTATTGTTTAACCGTTTCAATGCCATGATTAAGCCTGATATCCCCTTGTGGTCCCCCTTGTGGTAATTGTCAGACAACAACCTGACTAATGCAATTAACCAAACCCCAAGGCCGTAGCCTGGGGTGCAAAACACCTAAATTTTTCTCCCCCCTAAAACATAACTTTTAATAGTGTATATCTAAAAAGTAACAATTCCAGAAAGTGATAGTTAAAAAATGCAATGTCACATGGGAGGATAGTAGTTATTGGAGCAACATGGCTTCCAGTGTACAGGGCTCTGCAGAAGCCCAAACTTCCCAATTGTGACACTAATTACAACACAAAATTGCCGCCTCTACATGTTTCGCTGTCACACGGCGTTCTCAAGAGGCAATATGTGGGTCATTTTACCCAAAAATCTACGGCGAAATGGAAAAGAACATTGTGCGACTAAATGGAAGAAAAAACTCTATATTGTAACTTTTGGGGGCTTCCATTTCTACGTAGTAAATTTTTCAGTATCTTTATTCTGTAGGTCCATACTATTAAAATTATACCCTACTTATATAGGTATGAAAAAAATCATAACTAAATGCAGCAAAATGTATACGTTTTAAAATTGTCCTCTTCTGACCCCTATAACTTTTTATTTTTTTTTTCAACGGATGGGGCGGAATGAGGTCTCATTTTTTGCGCTGTGATCTGAAGTTTTTACCGGTACCATTTTTGTTCGCTTTTTATTTATTTTTTATTTATTTTTTTATGGTATAAAAAGTGACCAAAAATACGCTATTTGGTCTTTGGAATTCTTTTACGCGTACGCCATTGACCATGCAGTTTAATTAACGATATAATTTTATAGTTTGGACATTTATGCACCCAACGATACCACATGTTTATTTTTATTTACACTGTTATTTTTTAAGGGAAAATGGGGGTGATTTAAACTTTTATTAGGGAATTGGTTAAATGATCTTAACTTTTTTTTTTTTTTTGCAATGTTATAGCTCCCATAGGACTATAACATGCAGTACATTAATTCAATACACTGATCAATGCCATTACATTGATCAGTGTTATCGGCGGTTGATTGCTCAAGCCTGGATTTCAGGCTTGGAGCAATCAATCGCCGATTGGACGTGCAGGAGGCAGGTAAGGGAAGCTTTCTTTTTCACTGCTGGGAATCTTTCAGTTTAGATGTGGCAATCAACTTTGATCGCCGCGTCTAAAGAGTTAATGCCGGACATCTGCCTCAACTGTGATGTGCGGCATTAGCCACAACTGTGTGGGACCATGCGGGTATGACCTGAGCTCGCTTCATAACCCTCCCGTGCCACAGCGCCCTTTAGAAATGGCATTTTGCGCCAAGGGGCTAAAGAATAAAAAATAAACTGAAAGGTACATGCAAATAGGAATATAAGAACTTATTACAACCCTCATGGTAATGTCAGTGTGACCACACCGAGAAGTGTGTAATCTCTTCCCTTTATAAATATAGCTTTTCTATATGAATATAATACATGGTATGCCAAATGTACTTTTTGCTCATGACCTAAAATGCTTTGGCTATAAATAAAATGTAAGAAATCTGTCAAGTCCCTAGCCTATATTTAATATCCCTCGACAGACTGGATCATGTGTTAGCTTAGTTTATTTTAAGTATGCAATTTTTATAGTTGTCATTTTTGTATTGTAACATAATACAATTCTTTTCACCCCTCCTTGTCTTTTATATCTTTCCAGACATGAGAAAGGCACTTTCCAGAGACACAGAGAAAAAGTCCATAATCCCTCTGCCGCACCCTGTCAGACCAGAGGACATTGAATAACCTTAGCTGTGGTTCTTGGGCAAAGTTATCAAGATTATATTTGCATATTCTGTGTATATATATATATATAGCACAATGCTAAACTAGTCTGACTGCGTTCTTTTCAAACCGCAAAAAAAAATTCTATGGTATGTCCCAAAAATGCCTTCATACCACCCTGCCACTACACCCTTTATGTACATACTTACTATAATGGTGCTTTCACACGGAATGGAAATGCTGTAGATTTTTCATACAGCAAAGCTCACAGCATTTCTGCAAGGAGATCCACCCCAAATTGTGTAAATGTGTCACTGCGGTTTTTAGTGTAGATTATGGACCTGTTTAAAAAAAAAAAATAAACATTTTTAAATAATATATATTATTCATATTTTTGTTAATTATCCATAGGTGTGGATTTTTAGTGGTTTCTCTGTATTACACTTTTAATAGACTTTACAGAAATATAGGCTCAGATTTATCAAACTGTGTGAGAGAAAAAGTGGAGTGATATTCTCACAGCAGCCAATCACAGCTCAGCTAACGAGCTCTGGTAAAGTGAAAGCTGAGCTGTGATTGGTTGCTGTGGAAATCCTCTCCATTTTTACTCTCACACAGTTTGATACATCTGGGCCATAGTCCATAGCCTACAACACAGACCTCTGGCCCAGACCTGTGTGAGAGAAAAAAATAGAGAGATTTTCCCACAGCAGCCAATCACAGCTCAGGTTTCACTTTACCTCAGCTCGTTAGCTGACCTGTGATTGGTTGCTGTGGAAAAATCTCTCTATATAGTCTCACACAGTTTGCTAAATCTGGGCCAGAGTACCTAAATGGATGATAGATCAACTAATAAAAAGTAATTAATTACCAATTTAAAGGAAAAAAAAAAAGGAGAAGCAGAAGAACTAGTAAGTTTTTCTTCAAATAAAGACGAGTGGAAAGGGGAACTCTCCATGTAAATAACCAGCAGGAAAGGTAATGAAGAAAATAGAGGAAATAAGGAATGTGCGAATAGGAGAAGAAAATGTAGCGGAGGAAGGAACCCAACAAAATAGACTACGTGTTGTCAGGGTTTCCTGATATTGGATAATAGTTGTTCTTCATGTATAAAGATACTCTTATTTTTGACCCCTAAAGGAGGGGTCATCTTTAAAACGCATTAGCCAACATTTATCATAGTCTTTTTAGACTTTTTTTTTTTTTTGGGTGTCTACAAAAGGTGCAAGCAGGGTTTATTTGCGCCTTTTTGTTTACACATTTCTACTGATTTTGAGTTGCAATCCACTGATTTTGGCGAAACACATTATATGGAAGGGTTTTATCAACTGCGCCTTTTTGTGAAAAGTGCTAAAAAGGCACAAAGCCACTGACAAGTCTCTAAAACTACACCAGCCCAGACTTAGCTTCTTGGTGTATGTGAGGAGAGAAATTTCAGAAAATGTGACCTGCACAAAATTTATGAAATGCTCTGCGACTATTTCATAAATTTGTTGCTCCTACACATTACCAGTACACAAAATAAAGGTGTAGAAAAATGCTTCACTTACACTACAATGATAAATGCCGGCCATTATGTTCATTATTTCTCAGTATACAAATGACTCACTTTAATATTATATTGTGAAGCTGTATCACCTGCCTCAGCCTTTATCTACATCAGTGTTTCCCAACCAAGGTGCCTCCAGCTGGGAGTTGTAGTTTTGCAACAGCTGGAGGCACCCTGGTTGGGAAACTCTGATCTACATTATTATCCATGGACCTGCTACACTGATACAGATGTGGAAATATTTATATAAGGTGGTAACTTTGCCCAAGAACCTCTTGTACATATCGCCGGAGTCTGCAAAGCAGCCGAAACAATGAACTGCTCTGTAACGTGCTGCAATATGCTCCTTTGTATAGGAGATGATGACGCTGTAAACAGCTGATATAAAACAATGTATATGGGATTAAATGTGCTGCTGCTCTAGAGACCGTAGTGAACACTTGTGATTTATAGGGGTAAATTGTGTATATATTTGATGAGGCTTGGTACATGGAGAATTTCAACAATATGCTTACAGAATACTGTGGTTCGAGAACGACCAACAAGTGCGGCTGTTCTAGAAATACTGATACTACTCTTACGGACCCCAATAATCTGTGATCAATGACATTAAAGTCCGCATTTACCTTCTGCTGTGCACAGGCTAACACTTCTGAGGGTGACATGCTTTTGCCTTTATTGGTCATGAGAACAGCTGACAACTTGGGAACTGATCGATTAGTGTAAGTCACAATTATAGACAAGCCAATTTAACAGATAAAATAAGACCTTAGAGGGGTACTCCACTGGGAAACATATATATTTTTTTCTCTATATCAACTGGTGCCAGAAAGTTAAACAGATTTGTAAATTACTTTTATTAAAAAAATCTTAACCCCTTAAGGACATAGGGCATATCCATACGCCCCCGTTTCCAAGTCCTTAAGGACCGAGGGCGTATGGATACGCTCTGAGCATTTCCGGCCCCCGCCGCTAGCCGGAGGGGAGCCGGGGCCGGATGCCTGCTGAAATCGTTCAGCAGGCATCCCGGCATATCGCCCAGGGGGGTCATTATGTCCCCCCATGTTGGCGATTGCCGCAGATCGCTGGACAATTCAGGTCTCCAGTGACCCGATGACCCGGAATTACTGGCTGATCGGGACCGTCAGAGACGGCCCCGAACAGCCAGAGCCTGCAGGAATGAGGTGGCACTGGTGCCACCTCACGATCGCCCTGATTCGTCGGCCGGATTACCGGCCGATCAATCAGGGCGCCTGCTGCGGGTGTCACTCCCGCAACCCGCTCTGCCCCTCTTCCGGTGGACGTGAGCGGGTGCGGGCAGAAGATGCCGGGTGCTGGGGACCCCGATCCCCGGTGTCCCTGTTGGGATCGGGGCCCCAGGAGCGACGGCGGCGGCGAGGGACTGACCTGCAGTGTGGATCGTTGGAGGTGAGTGATAGCCTCCTGCTGTTGCTTAGCAACAGCTCCCAGCATGCAACAAGGGCATGCTGGGAGCTGTAGTTATGCAACAGCAGGAGGCAGACCACCACAACTCGCAGCATGCCCTTATGGGCATGCTGGGACTTGTAGTTTTGCAACAGCTGGAGGCACATTCTTTCTATGGAAAAGTGTACCTTCAGCTGTTGTGTAACTACAACTCCCAGCTTGCACAATCAGCTAAAGTGCATGCTGGGAGTTGTAGTGGTGCATCTGGTGGTTGCATAACTACAACTCCCAGCATGCCCGTTGGCTGTCGGTGACTGCTGAGAGTTGTAGTTTTGCAACAGCTGAAGGCACACTGAGTTAAGTAGTAAACCAGTGTGTCTCCAGCTGTTGCATAACTACAATCCCCAGCCAATGTAGTATGCCTCCGGCTGTTGCATAACTACAAGACCCAGCATGCCCTTCCGCTGTCCGTACATGCTGGGGGTTGTAGCTTTTGCAACAGCTGAAGGCACACTGGTTGCAAAACACTGAGTTTGTTACCAAACTCGGTGTTTCACAACCTGTGTGTCTCCAGCTGTTGCAAAACTACAACTCCCAGCATGCACTGATAGACCGTACATGCTGGGAGTTGTAGTTTTGCAACAGCTGGATGTTCCCCCCCCCCCCCAATGTGAACGTACAGGGTACACTCACATGGGCGGAGGATTACAGTAAGTATCCGGCTGCAAGTTTGAGCTGCAGCAAATTTTCTGCCGCTGCTCAAACTGCCAGCGAGAAACTACTGTGAACCCCCCGCCCGTGTGACTGTACCCTAAAAACACTACACTACACTAACACACAATAAAATAAAAAGTAAAAAACACTACATATACACATACCCCTACACAGCCCCCCTCCCCAATAAAAATGAAAAACGTCTGGTACGTCACTGTTTCCAAAACGGATCCTCCAGCGGTTGCAAAACTACAACTCCCAGCATGCACTGATAGACCGTACATGCTGGGAGTTGTAGTTTTGCAACAGCTGGATGTGTCCCCCCCCCCCCCCCCATGTGAACGTACAGGGTACACTCACATGGGCGGAGGATTACAGTAAGTATCCGGCTGCAAGTTTGAGCTGCGGCAAATTTTCTGCTGCAGCTCAAGCTGCCAGCGAGAAACTACTGTGAACCCCCGCCCGTGCGACTGTACCCTAAAAACACTACACTAACACAAAATAAAAAGTAAAAAACCCTACATATACACATACCCCTACACAGCCCCCCTCCCCAATAAAAATGAAAAACGTCTGGTACGCCACTGTTTCCAGAACGGAGCCTCCAGCTGTTGCAAAACAACTACTCCCAGTATTGCCAGATAGCCACTGACTGTCTAGGCATGCTGGGAGTTTTACAACAGCTGGAGGCCCCCTGTTTGGGAATCACTGGCGTAGAATTCCCCTATGTCCACCCCTATGCAATCCCTAATTTAGGCCTCAAATGCGCATGGCGCTCTCACTTTGGAGCCCTGTCGTATTTCAAGGCAACAGTTTAGGGCCACATATGGGGTATCGCCGTACTCGGGAGAAATTGGGCTTCAAATTTTGGGGGGTATTTTCTGCTATTACCCTTTTTAAAAATGTTAAATTTTTGGGCAAACAAGCATTTTAGGTAAAAAAAAAAATTTTTTTTTTACATATACAAAAGTCATGAAACACCTGTGGGGTATAAAGGTTCACTTAACCCCTTGTTACGTTCCCCGAGGGGTCTAGTTTCCAAAATGGTATGCCATGTTTTTTTTTTTTTTGCTGTTCTGGCGCCATAGGGGCTTCCTAAATGCGGCATGCCCCCAGAGCAAAATTTGCTTTCAAAAAGCCAAATGTGACTCCTTCTCTTCTGAGACCTGTAGTGTGCCAGCAGAGCACTTTTCACCCCCATATGGGGTGTTTTCTGAATCGGAAGAAATTGGGCTTCAAATTTTTGGGGGTGTTTTCTGCTATTACCCTTTTTAAAAATGTAAAAATTTTGGGAAACCAAGCATTTTAGGTTAAAAAAAAAAAAAAAAATCACATATGCAAAAGTCGTGAAACACCTGTAGGGTATTAAGGTTCACATTACCCCTTGTTACGTTCCCCGAGGGATCTAGTTTCCAAAATGGTATGCCATGTGTTTTTTTTTTTTGCTGTTCTGGCACCATAGGGGCTTCCTAAAGGTGGCATGCCCCCAGAGTAAAATTTGCTTTCAAAAAGCCAAATGTGACTACTTCTTTTCTGAGACCTGTAGTGCGCCAGCAGAGCACTTTTCACCCCCATATGGGGTGTTTTCTGAATCGGGAGAAATTGGGCTTCAAATTTTGGGGGGTATTTTCTGCTATTACCCTTTTTAAAAATGTAAAAATTTTGGGAAACCAAGCATATTAGGTAAAAAAAATTTTTTTTTTTACATATGCAAAAGTCGTGAAACACCTGTAGGGTATTAAGGTTCACTATACCCCTTGTTACGTTCCCTGAGGGGTCTAGTTTCCAAAATGGTATGCCATGTGTGTTTTTTTGCTGTCCTGGCACCATAGGGGCTTCCTAAAGGTGACATGCCCCCCAAAAACCATTTGTCGCTCCTTCCCTTCTGAGCCCTCTACTGCGCCCGCTGAACAATTAACAGACATATGAGGTATGTGCTTACTCGAGAGAAATTGGGTTTCAAATACAAGTAAAAATTTTCTCCTTTTTACCCCTTGCAAAAATTCAAAAATTGGGTCTACAAGAACATGCGAGTGTAAAAAATGAAGATTTTGAATTTTCTCCTTCACTTTGCTGCTATTCCTGTGAAACACCTAAAGGGTTAATACACTTACTGAATGTCATTTTGAATACTTTGGGGGGGGGGGGTGTAGTTTTTATAATGGGGTCTTTTATGGGGTATTTCTATTATGAAGACCCTTGAAATCCACTTCAAACCTGAACTGGTCCATGAAAAATAGCGAGTTTGAAAATTTTGTGAAAAATTTCAAAATTGCTGCTGAACTTTGAAGCCCTCTGGTGTCTTCCAAAAGTAAAAACTCATAAATTTTATGATGCAAACATAAAGTAGACATATTGTATATGTGAACCCAAAGAAAAATTATTTTGAATATCCATTTTTCTTACAAGCAGAGAGCTTCAAAGTTAGAAAAATGCAAAATATTCATTTTTTTCATCAAATTTGGGGATTTTTCACCAAGAAAGGATGCAAGTTACCATAAAATTTTACCACTAAGTTAAAGTAGAATATGTCACGAAAAAACAAACTCGGAATCAGAATGATAACTAAAAGCATTCCAGAGTTATTAATGTTTAAAGTGACCGTGGTCAGAATTGCAAAAAACGCTCCGGTCCTTAAGGTGAAAAAGGGCTCGGTCCTTAAGGTGTTAAGGTACCCCAGTAGAAAAAATGACCACCGGCAGCGCAAAGCCCTGTGCACCGATCGCTAATATGATGCGAACGGAGCAGGAGAGTCGGCGCTAGCCACAAAAGAGGCAGTGGAGCTCGGGGCGAATAATGAAATCTGGCGAGCACTGACATGAGCAGGGCAGTGCTGACAGAAGAGAGGCAGGTCCGCGCTACCTGAAAATGTGCCGCTCTGAGATATGAGAGCCGGTGACTGCAGAGGCAGCATCGGAAGGCCCGCAATGTAAAAGCAGGTACCGGCGTCTGCACACAGGCAGCGCCGGTAACAGAGAGAGGGAACAGTCCTACACCACTGCAAACATACCTAATAAAAGGAAAAAAAAAACTCCCACCAGCAGTACATAAGGAGATGTTTGAGAATAGAGGCTCCAACCTGAAAAAAATACCTTGTCTGAAGAACTTACCTAATGAAGTCTTCAGCCAGCTTTTTAGTCACCTGCATCATGCCTGGCTATAAAAGCAAGACGAGCAGGGAAAAGTGGGGGAACCGGACCCATGAGGTACAACCCCAGGCGCTGACCGTTGGAGAGAGGGGGTTGACAGTACATCCATGATGCCTGTGCCCCCTCAATCGCAAATGGGGAAACAGTGAACGCTATGTTCCTAAGTCCCCATCTAAAAACACGAAAAGAAAAAGGGAATAAGAAACTAAACGTCACTAAACGTCCCTAAACTGAAAAATAAAAAATGTTTGACCGGGTCTGGGAAACCCAGACCAGCGTTTGTCTCCTACAGACACTAAGCTAAAACTGATTACCTCAGGCTCGGTAGGCTGGTATATCCTGCTGGGAGGAGCCGACTTTTTTGGTTACCATATAGCAACAACAGCGAATACCCAAGGTCTGACACAATGGAGCAGATAGAGAAACAAAGGTTTACAAAATACTTCACCTATAATTATTTCCCCCCCATTGTCCTCAAAAATACGAGTAAAAACAAGAGTGGAAGTTTTTTTAAATGTATCTTAAAGTCTCACTGTAAGAGGCACATACTGTATGGGAAAATAAGTATCAGGAACAAGGAAGTTATTAGGTCAGTTTATTTACTGCACAACCAGAGTTACTGGAATAGTAAGTATCCGGAGGGCAGCTGCTGATGTGTGACCGGCAAATGTAGCACAACATTAAAAGTTTTTTTCAGCTTTTTTTACCATTAACAATTATGTACTATGTGTGACTGGCTCTAGTATTACTTTTGTCTAATACTAGCAGAGTACCCAGTGATGCCCGTTCATTCTACCTAAACCTTGTGGGAGGGGAAAAGCAACAATGACTCTTTCGTCCTCATATCCCATTCCCCACACTAGGTCTTAAAGTCCCGGGCAATCTCTGCAGCTTGAGAGTAATGTGATCAGGAGACGTATCAGGAGTCCCATATATAACACTACTGTATTTTTAGTTGCAATCAGTAACGTGTATCAGGTTTCATCAAAATATCTCCAGCTGTTTGAAAGTTATGCTGACACTACCTACTTCCTACCTAATCCTTGGGGGGGGAGAGGAAATCCTGGCCTATATCTTTTCGTTTTGTTTCAGGTATTTTCACGCATTACAGTAATCAATAATTACCTAATGAATACCTAAAATCAATGCCTTTTCAGGTAATACAGCTGCTAAGTGATATCTGCTACTTATCTTTGTGTCTCCAACATGGCTGGTTCACCAGACCGATAATCTCTTCACAAGACTGGGAAAGCTGGGTGGCATGCCCCAGCATTAACAGGCTGCTAGTCCTCCCTGCAGCAGCGCTGCCATGCCCTCTCCCTGCCCCCCACACTAATGTCTTCTCCCCCATCACTCCTCAGTCCGCAATAAATCATCTCTCTCCCACCCACCCTGTCCCCTCTCCTTGCTGCTGCATTAACTATTCTGTTCCTGCCTGTCAGATAATTAAATCATACTTTACGATGACGTTAGTTCGGTGGCAGGATGTTTAACCCCTTTACGCAAAATCATGTACATGTAGGTGGTGATTAGGGATGACTTCCCGCATCACCACGTACATGTACCTGATGGAAATAGCCGGGCACTGTGACAATTCATTGAGCTCGGCTGTGGTGCACAGACGAGCCCCCCTAAAGCCTACCAGGGACCAATCGCAGCGGTCCCCAGCCAGCTATCGTTTCTATTGGGCCATCAGTACAGATGAACCAATAAGCAGGGGTCTGGCAGGGGTCTGCTCCTTCCCTTCACCGTGTGGGGCTATCGGTGGTGAGGGGGCCCCCATCAGAGGAGACCATCCATGGGCACTTAGGATTGGATCCTGAGTTAACCCTGCAGATGCTGCGGTCACTGTGACTGCACCGTCTATTAGGGTTACAGAGGGAGGGAGCTCCCTCTGTCACCGATTGGCGCCCTGCAGTGAAGGCAGAGCGCCGGTGGTTGCCATGGCAACCGGAGGCCTGACACTGGCCTCCTTTGTATCCTTTGTCATGGCAACATGAGCGATCAGTCCCTAACTGATCTATCCTATGCCTGTCAGTACTGACAGACATAGGCATAATTCAATGGAGTACAGATGTGTACTCCATTGAATTATGTGTATAGTAGTAAAAAAAAAAAAAAAAATGAAATAAAAAAAGGGGAAAATGAAAGAAAAAAAATAGTGAAATATAAGAAATAAATTATCTATATATATAAAACTCAAAGTGTGAATGTCTGTATGTTCCAGCATCACGTCCAAACGGCTAAAGATATTAACATGAAACTTGGCCACATGTTATTTATATGTCAGCAACAAACATAGGATAGGTGATTTAACCCTTACTCACCCCCATTTGCCAGGGGCAACGGCTGGAGATATTTCGATAATACTTGGTCACATGTTACTTATATGTCCACTTAATATATAGGATAGATAATTTAACCCTTAACTACCCCCATTTGTGAGGGTCGGGGTTTTGTTTAAAGTCCCATGCAAATTAATGGGAAATGTATGTTCCCACATAACTTCAGTATGGCTGGAGATATTTCAATACCTGGTACACATAGGGGAGGACGGGATAGGAGGACGGGATATGATAACAATATATGAGGACGGGATATGAAGTCAAAAGCTTCCTCCTTTGTTTATTTTCCTCCCCAACAAGGATTAGGAAGGAAAAACCGGGCAATGCCGGGTACTCAGCTAGTATATGTATAAAATACACCCCCCAAAAATAGTCCCCCCAAATACATCAACATGTCCCGCAAAAAAAAAAAAGTCCTCACACAATTGCGTCAGTGAAAAAATAAAGTTACATCTCACATTATATGGTGACTTAAACATGATTTTTTTTAATAAAATCGTTTGTATGCCATAAATGAACAAAAATATAAAAAAGTATATATAAATTTGGCATCGCCGTAATCGTATTAACCTGCAATGTAACGTTAACATGATCTTTATTCTGCATGACAAATAAACAACCGCAGAATAGATTTTTTTTTAATGTATACCACCTCATAAAAAACGATCAGTGTCACATGTACCCCAGAATGGTACCAATGAAAGCATCAACTTGTCTCCCAAAAAATATTTTTGCACCCCAAGGCCCCTGTAATTTTATATGATGCCAACAAAATATCCTAAACTAAAAGGATGTCACAAATTCCACACAGCACACCTTCATGTCTGAGGCCTGTGTGAGAGACACATATAGCGCACAAAGGACACATATAGGATATTTCTAAGTACGTCAGAATTCGGGGAATAAATCTTGAGTTGTATTTCTTTGTCAACACCTACTGTGTTACGGAAAAAAAATTGATTAAAATGAAAAATCAGCAAAAAAATTAAATTTTTAAATTCTGCCCCCACTTTGCTTTTATTTCTGTGAAACGCCTAAAGGGTTAATAAACTTCTTTAGTGTAATTCTTTCTACTTTAAGGGGTGCAGTTTATAAAATGGGGTGATTTATGGGGGTAGCATACAGGCCCCTCAATTCCACTTCAGAACTGAACTGGTCCCTGAAAAATCTAATTTTGCAATTTTCTTGAAAAATCTGGAAAATTTCTACTTAAATTATAATAAACCTTCTAACATTCTAAAAAAGTCAAAGAATGTTTATCAAAGGATGGGAACAAAGTAGACATATTGTAGATGTGAAATAATCATTAATTTGGTGCAGCATGACTATCGTAAGAGCAGAAAATGTAAAATCTAGAAAAATGCACTTTTTTTTCTGCTATTTTTTTTTCTGCAAATTATTTTTTTTTTTAACTAAAAAACACTAAATATATAAATCAAAATTTACCACTATGTCAAATTTACAATATGTCACGAAAAAACAACCTCAGAATCGCTTTCATAAGTGAAAGCAGTCGAAAGTTATTCCCAAATAAAAAGACGCATTTCAGATTTAGAAAATTTGTCTTGGTCATTAAAGGGGTACTCTGCCCCTAGACATCTTATCCCCTATCCAAGGATAGGGGATAAGATGTCTGATCGCAGGGGTCCCGCTGCTGGGGACCCCTGCAATCTCTCCTGCAGCCCCCCAAGTCATCAGCTCTCTGTTTGCACCGTGGCTGATGACTCACGATACAGGGACTGGTGGTTTGTGACGTCATGGCTCCACCCCCTCATGACATCACACCACGCCCCCTTAATGCAAGTCTATGGAAGGGGGCATGTCTGTTACCACGCCCCCTCCCATAAACTTGCATTATGGGTGTGACATCATGAGGGGGCGGAGCCACGACATCACGAACCGCTGGCCCGTCATCAGCCACGGAGCAAACTTAACTACGGAAAGCTGATGACTTGGGGGGCTGAAGGAGAGATCGTGGGGTCCCCAGCAGTGGGACCCCTGCGATCAGACATCTTATCCCCTACCCTTGGATAGGGGATAAGATGTCTAGGGGCGGAGTACCCCTTTAAGGTCAAAACAGGCTATTGAGTAAAGGGGTTAAAAGTTCTGTGCATTCTCCGCAGCCCGAGAGTAACTGGATGAGGAAACGTACCAGATGTCCCATAGAGTTCTGAATAAGACCTCATTGAGTAGGTTAAAACGTCGCTTTTCACACTTTGGTGAATACAATTACTTCTTCACCTTGGATCGCTGGAGTGACGCCCCATTAATTTGGGAACTATATATATATATCTATATATAGCAAAAAATATATAAAAAATCATGTAACTGTTACAAAAAAAAATATGGTAGGAGCCGGGAAATGTGCTCTAATACCTTTTCTAATGAGTAATAGAAAAATAAAATCTTTTGTATTGAGTAATTTCTTTCAAATTCAAAGACAGCTGCCCTTGAGCGACACTTAGATTAGATGAATAGATTGCCCTTATTTATGTTTTATGCACAAAATACCTCTTCGGGTCAGAAAAGTGCTTTACATAGCACTTTTTCTACATCCCTATTGTGAAACTTTTTTTATGTAATTGTTTCCTGTTTATAAAAAAAAAAAGGTTCACCTATTTTCAGAGAAAAACATGCACCGTTTCTTTAGAAGGAGATTGTGTTTGGAAGAGGGGTTATGCATCAAAGGGGTACTCCGCCCCGAGACATATAATCCCCTAACCAGAGCATAAGAGATAAGATGTCTGATTGTGGGGGGTCTGGCCGCCTGGAGTCCGCCGTCACCTCCAGCCCGGCACCCTGTACATTTAGTTCAGAATGGTGGCTATGCTTGGCTACAGATGGCTGTGGTCGTCACCCCACTCCATTAATGTCTATGGGACATAGGGGGTGTGACAGCTGTGGTCGCTCATGATCCGATATGGAGCAGAGTTCGTGCCGGGCAGCGGATTGTTGGGGTGGCGGGCCGGAGATTGCCTATCCTTCGTATAGGGGATAAGATGTCTAGGGGCGGAGTACCCGTTTTATTAGTATCTTACCAAGGTTGCTCACATTGGTGACAATGTTGAGATGCCATAAATCTCTGGTATGAAAGGGCTAATTCCATGACTTTGACACTAGAGATGAGCGAACTTACAGTAAATTTGATTCGTCACGAACTTCTCGGCTCGGCAGTTGATGACTTATCCTGCATAAATTAGTTCAGCTCTCAGGTGCTCCGGTGGGCTGGAAAAGGTGGATGCAGTCCTAGGAAAGAGTCTCCTAAAACTGTATCCACCTTTTCCAGCCCACGGGAGCATCTGAAAGCTGAACTCATTTATGCAGGAAAAGTCATCAACTGCCGTAAGTTCGCTCATCTCTATTTGACACCAATGAAACTATCACTTCATCCCGCGTAAGTCTGTATTTGGCGAGTTCCAATTGCATCACTTTACAGAATAAGGCAGTGTTTTCCAACCAGGGCTCTATCAGCTGTGGTAAAACTACAACTCCCAGCATGCCCAGACAGCCATTGGCTGTCTGGGCATGCTGGGAGTTGTAGTTTTACCACAGCTGGAGCTACCCTTTATGGTATATACTGTGTACACGTTAGGTCTAATGTGCAAAAATACATTTAATATCTTAGGACATCTCCTTGAAGGGTACTTCTTTCTCCAAATGGCTTCCCAAATATAGAAATCTTACTTGTAAATGTATTTTTATTTCCACTGGTTAATAACAAATTCATTTGGACTGAGATATGTACAAGAAAATACAAAGGGCAGTAAGGGCAGTAAAAAAAAAAAAAAAAAAAAAAAAAGCCAAAAACAGCAAAACTCCTATGCACTTGTGTGTCAGGAAGAGCTCTCATCAATGTCTTTATCAGGATCTTGTCCATTGTCATCCACATCCTGCTCCTCTTCATTTTTCTGATGCTTCTTCCAGAGTTTGGCCACGGCAAGCAGCTTAAGATTGGGCTGATTGGCTGCATCTTCTGGAAATATGTAGTCATAGTATTCCTCCCAACCAGCATCAGACTAGGGGGGAAAAAACATTGTATGGTCACAATGATGAATAGAAGTTGTTGAGAAGTCCCCTGTATCTACATAAGGCTGGGGTCTTATTAAACCCCCTCCCGCTCTAGGACGTATGCCCCATCTGCTGACATGTTCCTGCAACTGGATGTATGTATATATGTCAATCACAGCCGGGGGCCTGCTCCAGCGAGCGGTAACAAGCCAGTCTCGGCTGCAGTAAAGAGGTTCTCCGGTGGAAAAAGTAATTTTTTATTTTTTTTTTTAAATCAGCTAGTGCCAGAAAGTTAAACAGATTTGTAAATTACTTCTATAAAAAAAATCTTAATCCTTCCAGTACTTATCAGCTGCTGTATGCTCCACAGGAAATTACCATATTTTTTGCCGTATAAGATGCACTTTTTCTTCCCCAAAACGCGAGGGAGGGGGGGGATGGGGGGGATTTGGTGCGTCTTATACGGCAAATACCGTGGCTGTCCCTGCGACCATCAACAGCCGGGACCCGCGGCTAATACAGGACATCACCGATCGCGGTGATGCCCTGTATTAACCCTTCAGACGCAGTGATCAAAGCTGACCGCAGTTGGGCTGTTCAGGACTGCCGTGGTGAAATCGCGGCGTACCGAACAGCTTACAGGACACCGGGAGGGACCTTACTTGCCTCCTCTGTGTCTACTCTGTGCCAGGATCCCCTGCATGGCCGGCGCTTTCCTTCGTCGTCATCACGTTGTCCCGTCATCCAATAGGAGCGGCGTGCGTAGCGACGTGATGACGGCGACAGAGAGCGAGGATACCGGGCAGCAGAGACGTTCCGGAGCAATGGGGACACCCCGGGGATGCGGCGACAGCGATGGAGAGGACATCTAGGGCAGCGGTGACGAGCGGCGACGGGTCCGGAGCGGCGGGGACACGTGAGTATTACCTCCTATACCAGTGGTCTTCAACCTGCGGACCTCCAGATGTTGCAAAACTACAACTCCCGGCATGCCCGGAAAGCCAACGGCTGTCTGGGCATGCTGGGAGTTGTAGTTTTGCAACATCTAGAGGTCCGCAGGTTGAAGATCACTGTCCTATACTTTACATTGTATTTGGTGCAGAATCTTTTTTTTTCTTCTAGATTTTCACCCTTTAAAATTGGGTGCATCTTATATGCCGGAGCGTCTTATATGACGAAAAATACGGTACTTTCTTTTTAAATTTCTTTCCAGTCTGACCACAGTGCTCTCTGCTGACACCTCTGTCCAGAGCAGGAGCAAAACCCCATAGCAAACCTTTCCTGCTCTGGACAGTTCCTGAAATGGACAGAGGTGTCAGCAGAGAGCACTGTGGTCAGACTGGAAAGAAATTCAAAAAGAAAATAACTTCCTCTGGAGCATACAGCAGCTGATAAGTACTGGAATGATTAAGATTTTTTAATGGAAATAATTTACAAATCTGTTTAACTTTCTGGCACCAGTTGATTTAAAAAAAGAAAATTAAAAAATTAAAAAATTCCACTGGAGTACCCCTTTAACCTCATAGATTCTGTGATGAGTCCTGATCATGGCATCTATGGGATCAACAGCCGGGTCACCAACGGCGACCACGCAATGCGATCGCGTGGTCCTGTTGGTTGCTATGGCAGCACAGATATAATGTGTCAGCAGATAAGAATCATTTGGCCCATCTAGTCTGCCCAATAATCTGAATCCTTTCAATAGTCCCTATTGATAGGACCATCTTATGGCCTCCTGTCTGCTTGGTACGGCAGCCTGTGAGGAGCAATAACTGCCCTGTATTATCACACACACACAAAAAAAAAGCAAAACAGCCAAACCTATACATAATAGGTATTGTACAGTCGTAATGACTTGTACAATAAAACATTAATGTTATTTATCCCGCACAGTGAATGCTGTAAAAAATAAATAAAAATAAAGCAAAACGCTAATTTTGGTCCAAAACGTAGAATGAAAAATAAAAAAGATCAAAAAGTAGCATGTATCGCAAGCATGGTACCAATAAAAAGTACAGCTCGTCCTGCAAAAGATAAGCCCTCACATAATGGTATTGGACAAAAAAAAGAAAAAAAAAGTAATGGCTGTCAGGACACGACAACACAAAAAAGTGGGGGGAAAAAAGGGATTTTAATGTGAAAAGAAAAAAAGATCATCAAAAGCATTATAAATTGGGTATCGCCATAATCGTACCGACCCACAGAATAACGCATTAAAAAAAAAAAAAAAAAATGCCTGAAATTTTCACATTTTTCACAATATTTTGGAATTTTTTTTTTACAAAAAATGGTGCATGTATCAACAAAGATTTAACACTAATATAAATGACAATATGTAACGGTAAAAAACAATCTCAGAATCGTGTCGCTCACTAAAAGCATGTCAGAGGTATTACCACTTCAAGAGACACAAGACAGATTTGAAAAATTGCACCTGGTCATTAAAGGGGTACTCCGGTGGAAAACAACTGGTGCCAGAAAGTTAAACAGATTTTTAAATTACTTCTATTAAAAATCTTAATCCTTCCAGTACTTATCAGCTGCTGTATAATACAGAGGAAGTTCTTTTCTAATTTTTTTTCTGTCTGTTCACGGTGCTCACTGCTGACACCTCTGTCCATGTCAGGAACTGTCCAGAGCAGGAACAATTCCCCATAGCAAACCTCTCTCTGGACAGTTCCTGACATGGACAGAGGTGTCAGCAGAGAGCATCGTGGTCAGACAGAAAAGAAATGTAAAAAGAAATAAAAAAAAAGAACTTCCTCTGTATTATAGTGCATCTGATAAGTACTGGAAGGATTAAGATTTTTTTAATAGAAGTAATTTACAAATCTGTTCAACTTTCTGGCACCAGTTGATTTAAAAAAAAATAATATTTTACACTGGAGTACCCAGTGGATTGTCCTTAAGGGTGAATAAGGTTTCGGCTTTGTTTACACCACGGTAAGCGTGTATGCCAAACCCACCTGTTGATTTGACCTATACCAAAAGGGTGTCTTTATGGCTTACACCTGGACAGTATACATCGGTATGCCTAGTTTTCAATTGTGTTGGAAACTGTAATAGACTACTTTCCTAATAATTTGCATATACCGTAATTTGAGAAAATACCATACATAAAATGAAACTATGCGGGGAAATCCCAATGTTTAGGCTGGGCGTACACACATACCATCATGTGAGCAGAGGCTTACCTAATAGTATAGTGTATCCTTATGTATAGATAAGAGGATCAATGGTGGGTAATAGTATTGATGGAATCACTGGAACACTAAAACATAACATTTATTACTTTCTACTAAAACCGGATCCAAGAAGAGTCCAAAATGCCATCAAACCAACCAAGTGGTACACCAACAATAACCGGTTACCGATCATGGTTTATCTTACAGCACTTTAAATTGTTGGTGTACCACTAGGTTGGTTTGGATTTTGGATCCTTCTTGGATCCGGTTTTTAGCAGAAAATAATAAATGTTATGTTTTAGTGTTCCAATGATTCCACAGTGGTCCCTCAACATACGATGGTAATCCGTTCCAAATGGACCATCGTTTGTTGAAACCATCGTATGCTGAGGGATCCGTGCAATGTAAAGTATAGGACAGTGGTCTACCACCTGCGGACCTCCAGATGTTGCAAAACTACAACACCCAGCATGCCCGGACAGCCAACGGCTGTCCGGGCATGCTGGGAGTTGTAGATTTGCAACATCTGGAGGTCCGCAGGTTGAAGACCACTGGTATTGGAAGTTATACTCATGTGTCCCCGCCGCTCTGGACCGTCACCGCTGCCCTGGATGTCGCCTTCCATCGCTGTCGCCGCGTCCCGGACGCTCCGGCAAGGCCTCTGCTTCCCCAGCATCCTCGTTCTCCGTCGCCGCCATCATGTCGTTACGCACGCCGCTCCTATTGGATGACAGGATGGCGTGCGCATCGACGAGATGACGAGGATGGAGAGCGCCGACGATGCAGGGGATCCCAAAGAGGACGTGCCGGAGCCCCGAGGACAGGTAAGTGATCGTCAGCGGACCACACGGGCACCGTAAACAGCTATCCGGTGGCAGCTGCCGGATAGCCGTTTATGCGATACAAAAGCATTGTATGTTGATGCTGCCTTCAACATGCGAAGGCCTCTGAGAGGCCATCGTATGTTGAAATGATCGTATGTTGGGGGGTCACTGTACACTATTGGAAGTGCATTTTTCATGGTGTTTTATTGTAATAGTGTTAACGTAACACTGGCTCTGGACATTCACAATGAAAGATGACGAAACCAACCGATAAGCTGATAGAAGTCTTACCCCATCTTCTGCTTGGAGCTTTCTTCTTTTCTTGACCCTTTCTGGCATGAGCTTAGCCACCCTGTGTTGTGTGGATTCACTTCCAAACTCCTGCTCAAAGCTCCTCCAGGACTCCAGTAACATCAGCCTCTCTTCCTTCTCCTCGCAATTTCTCAGAGTTTTATTTGCTTCCTCATAGATCTGTCTACATTTCACTAACGTCTCCTCACTTCCGGTAGTTAACTCAAACTGTGCGAAGCTTATCCAGACCTAGAAAACAAAGCAAAGGCAGTGGTTGATCTCACAGGTAACCGAACGCAGAGTTTGATCATGCTAGGGCTGCATTATATGGGCTGCCCAAAAGGAGCGCCGATCGTGCAAGTCAACCAGCTAACACAGCCCTTACTTTTTTTTTATGTTCATTTAACCCCTTCCCGCTATAGGATGTATGCATATGTCCCAGCACCCGACACGTTCACGCACTGGGGCGTATGCATACATCTTAGCGATCTCCTGCACGGCCGTGGACAGCACAGAAGATCGGCGGACGGACCCGTCTGTCAATCACAGCTGGAGTTCCGCCACAGCTTCCAGGGCCGCGATCACTATGGTCCCAGCAGCAGTAATCCCATAGATGCCGTGATCAATCCTGATCACGCATCTATGGGGTTGACAGGGGGAGCGCGCTGTTCCCCAATTGCGTCGCCGCAACACAATCGCGGGTCGTCGTTGCTTGCTATGGCAGCATGAGGTCAGATTATGACCTCCTGTCTGCCTGCTAAAGAAGCCTGTAAGATCCAGCCACAGGCTGTAGTGTGTGCAGCTGATTGGGTCATAATGTGCTGCAGTACAAACATATTGCAGAATAGTATAACCTGTAAAAAGTGTAAAAAATTAAATGAAAAGTTCTTAAATAAAAGTATGAAGTGTAAAAAAAAATGCCCCTTTCCCAATAAAAGCCCTGTATTATCACCCAAAAAGATCAAACACACAAATCATATACATAATAGGTATTGCCACGTCCGTAATGACATGTACTATAAAACTCATGATACCAATGAAAAGTACAGCTCATCCCGCAAAAAATAAGCCCTTACTCAATGGCGTCAGACGAAAAATATAAAAGTTACGGTTGTTGGAAAATGAATGGCACAAAAAGAATTTTGCTCAGAAGAGGAAAAAGAACATAGAAAGCGATAAAACATGGGTATCGCCATAATCGTACTGACCCACAGAATAAATATAATATCACTTTTACTGAACAGTGAACACCATAAAAAATAAAAAAACGCCAGAAATTTTCCAGTTTTTCACATTAAATGCTTGTGTCACCAAAAATGCACCACTTATATAAAGTACAATATGTCACGAAAAAACAATACCAGAATCGCTCCGCTCAGAAAAAGCGCTCTAAAGTAATTACCATTTAAAGAGACACATGTCAAATAAAAAAAAAGGGGCCTGGTCCTTAAGGACCAGGCCCATTTTGGCCTTAAAGGGGGTACTCAAGTGGAATTATTTTTTTTTGTTTGTTTTAAATCAACTAGTGCCAGATAGTTAAACAGATTTGTAAATTACTTCTATTAAAAAATCTTAATCCTTCCAGTACTTATTAGCTGCTGAATACTACAGAGGAAATTCTTTTCATTTTGGAACACAGAGCTCTCTGCTGACATCACGAGCACAGTGCTCTCTGCTGACATCTCTGTCCATTTTAGGAACTGTCCAGAGCAGCATATATTTTCTATGGGAATTTTGTCCTACTCTGGACAGTTCTTAAAACGGACAGAGATGTCAGCAGAGAGCACTGTGTTCCAAAAAGAAAATAATTTCCTCTGAAGTATACAGCTGCTAATAAGTACTGGAAGGATTAAGATTTTTTAATAGAAGTAATTTACAAATCTGTTTAACTATCTGGCACCAGTTGATTAAAAAAAAAAGTTTTCCACCGGAGTACCCCTTTAACCCCTTAACCCCTTAAGGACCAGGCCATTTTATACCTTAAGGACCGGAGCGTTTTTTGCAATTCTGACCACTGTCACTTTAAACATTAATAACTCTGGAATGCTTTTAGTTATCATTCTGATTCCGAGACTGTTTTTTCGTGACATATTCTACTTTAACTTAGTGGTAAAATTTTATGGTAACTTGCATCCTTTCTTGGTGAAAAATCCCAAAATTTGATGAAAAAAATGAAAATTTTGCATTTTTCTAACTTTGAAGCTCTCTGCTTGTAAGGAAAATGGATATTCAAAATATATTTTTTTTGGGTTCACATATACAATATGTCTACTTTATATTTGCATCATAAAATTTATGAGTTTTTACTTTTGGAAGACATCAGAGGGCTTCAAAGTTCAGCAGCAATTTTCAAATTTTTCACAAAATTTTCAAACTCACTATTTTTCAGGGACCAGTTCAGGTTTGAAGTGGATTTGAAGGGTCTTCATATTAGAAATACCCCATAAAAGACCCCATTATAAAAACTACACCCCCAAAGTATTCAAAATGACATTCAGTAAGTGTATTAACCCTTTAGGTGTTTCACAGGAATAGCAGCAAAGTGAAGGAGAAATGTCAAAATCTTCATTTTTTACACTCGCATGTTCTTGTAGACCCAATTTTTGCAAGGGGTAAAAAGGAGAAAATATTTACTTGTATTTGAAACCCAATTTCTCTCGAGTAAGCACATACCTCATATGTCTATGTAAAGTGTTCGGCGGGCGCAGTAGAGGGCTCAGAAGGGAAGGAGCGACAAATGGTTTTTGGGGGGCATGCCGCATTTAGGAAGCCCCTATGGTGCCAGGACAGCAAAAAAAAAAACACATGGCATACCATTTTGGAAACTAGACCCCTCAGGGAACGTAACAAGGGGTAAAGTGAACACTAATACCCCACAGGTGATTCACGACTTTTGCATATGTAAAAAAAATATATATATTTTTTACCTAAAATGCTTGGTTTCCCAAAAATTTTACATTTTTAAAAAGGGTAATAGCAGAAAACACCCCCCAAAATTTGAAGCCCAATTTCTCCCGATACAGAAAACACCTCGCATGGGGGTGAAAAGTGCTCTGCTGGCGCACTACAGGTCTCAGAAGAGAAGGAGTCACATTTGGCTTTTTGAAAGCAAATTTTGCTCTGGGGGCATGCCGCATTTAGGAAGCCCCTATGGTGCCAGAACAGCAAAAAAAAAAACACATGGCATACCATTTTGGAAACTAGACCCCTCGGGGAACGTAACAAGGGGTAATTTGAACCTTAATACCCCACAGGTGTTTCACGACTTTTGCATATGTAAAAAAATATATATTTTTTTTTACCTAAAATGCTTGTTTTCCCAAAAATTTTACATTTTTTAAAAGGGTAATAGCAGAAAATACCCCCCACAATTTGTTAGGCAATTTCTCCCGAGTACAGCGATACCCCATATGTGACCATAAACTGTTGCCTTGAAATATGACAGGGCTCCAAAGTGAGAGAGCGCCATGTGCATTTGAGGCCTAAATTAGGGACTTGCATAGGGGTGGACATAGGGGTATTCTACGGCAGTGATTCCCAAACAGGGTGCCTCCAGCTGTTGTAAAACTCCCAGCATGCCTAGACAGTCAACGGCTATCTGGCAATACTGGGAATTGTAGTTTTGCAACCGCTGGAGGCTCCGTTTTGGAAACAGTGGCGTACCAGACGTTTTTCATTTTTATTGGGGAGGGGGGCTGTGTAGGGGTATGTGTATATGTAGTGTTTTTTACTTTTTATTTTATTTTGTGTTAGTGTAGTGTAGTGTTTTTAGGGTACAGTCGCACGGGCGGGGGGTTCACAGTAGTTTCATGTTGGCAGTTTGAGCTGCGGCAGGGGGGGGGGGGGGACATCCAGCTGTTGCAAAACTACAACTCCCAGCATGTACGGTCTATCAGTGCATGCTGGGAGTTGTAGTTTTGCAACAGCTGGAGGCACACTGGTTGTGAAACACCGAGTTTGGTAACAAACTCAGTGTTTTGCAACCAGTGTGCCTTCAGCTGTTGCAAAAGCTACAACCCCCAGCATGTACGGACAGTGGAAGGGCATGCTGGGTGTTGTAGTTATGCAACAACTGGAGGCATACTACTTTGGCTGGGGATGCTGGGGATTGTAGTTATGCAACAGCTGGAGACACACTGGTTTGCTACTTAACTCAGTGTGCCTTCAGCTGTTGCAAAACTACAACTCTCAGCAGTCACCGACAGCCAACGGGCATGCTTGGAGTTGTAGTTATGCAACCACCAGATGCACCACTACAACTCCCAGCATGCACTTTAGCTGTTTGTGCAAGCTGGGAGTTGTAGTTACACAACAGCTGAAGGTACACTTTTCCATAGAAAGAATGTGCCTCCAGCTGTTGCAAAACCATAAGTCCCAGCATGCCCATAAGGGAATGCTGGGAGTTGTGGTGGTCTGCCTCCTGCTGTTGCATAACTACAGCTCCCAGCATGCCCTTTTTGCATGCTGGGAGCTGTTGCTAAGCAACAGCAGGAGGCTGTCACTCACCTCCAACGATCCAGCCGCACAGGTCAGTCCCTCGTCGTCGCCGCCGCCGTCGCTGCTCCTGGGGCCCGGATCCCAACAGGGGCGCCGGGGATCGGGGTCCCCAGAACCCGGGGTGCACGTCCCGCACCCGCTCACGTCCTTCGGAAGAGGGGCGGAGCGGGTTGCGGGAGTGACACCCGCAGCAGGCTCCCTGATTGGTCGGCCGGTAATCCGGCCGACGAATCAGGGCGATCGTGAGGTGGCACCAGTGCCACCTCACCCCTGCTGGCTCTGGCTGTTCGGGGCCGTCACTGACGGCCCCGATCAGCCAATAATTCCGGGTCACCGGGTCACTGGAGACTCGATTGACCCGGAATCCGCCGCAGATCGCTGGACTGAATTGTCCAGCGATCTGCGGCCATCGCCGACATGGGGGGTCATAATGACCCCCCTGGGCGATATGCCCCGATGCCTGCTGAACGATTTAAGCAGGCATCGGGCACCGGCTCCGCTCCAGATGGTTGCGGGGGGGCGGTAAAACACATGACGTTCTCATACGTCATGTGTCCTTAAGGACTCGGAAATGGAGACGTATGAGAACGTCATGTGTCCTTAAGGGGTTAAGGACTCAGCGTTTTTCCATTTTGCATTTTTTTTTCCTCATCACCTTCTAAAAATCATAACTCTTTGAATTTTGCACATAAAATTCCATATTATGGCTTATTTTTTGCGCCTCCAATTCTACTTTGCAGTGACAGTCATTTTACCAAAAAATCCACGGCGAAATGGAAAACAAAATTAATTGTGCGACAAAATTTAAGAAAAAAAATGTAATTTTCAAAATTTTGGGGGCTTCCGTTTCTAAGCAGTACATATTTTGGTGAAAATGACACCTTCTCTTTATAGAGACACTTTCTCTGTAGGTCCATACGGTTAAAATGATATCCTACTTATATAGGTTTGATTTTGTCGCACTTCTGAAAAACAAATCATAACTACATGCAGGAAAATTTATATATTTAAAATTGTCATCTTCTGACCCCTAGAACTTTATTTTTTCGCGTACGAGCCGGTATGAGGGCTAATTTTTTGCGCCGTGTTCTGAAGTTTTTATCGGTACCATTTTGTATTGATCGGACTTTTTGATCGCTTTTTATTTATTTTTTCATGATCTAAAAAGTGACCAAAAATACGCTATTTTGGACTTTTGAATTTTTTTGCACGTGCGCCATTGACCGTGCGGTTTAATTAACAATATATTTTTATAGTTTGGACATTTACGCACACGGCGATACTACATACGTTTATTTTTATTTACACTGTATTTTTGGGGGGGAAAAGGAGGGTGATTCAAACGTTTATTAGGGAAAGGGTTAAATGTCCCCATAGGGACCTATAACACTGCACACACTGACCTTTTACCTTGATCCCTGCAAAGCCATAGCTTTGCATGGATCAGCGTTCTAGGGGCTCGATTGCTCATGCCTGTAGCTCAGGCTTGGAGCAATCAAACATCGATCGGACGCTACGGAGCAAGGTAAGGGGACCTTCGCTCACGTCCTAGCTGATCAGAACATCGCGATTTTATCGCGATAGTCCTGATCAGCCCGACTGAGCTGCCGGGAAGCTTTTACTTTCGTTTTGGACGCAGCGATCAACATTGATCACCGCATCTTAAGGGTTATTAGCGCGCGGCACAATGATCTGTGCCGCGCGCTATTAGCCCAGGGTCCCGGCTATCATTAACACCGGGGACCGACCCGGTACGATCACGGTGTGACCCCGTTTTAAATACCGGGACCGGGGGCAGGGCTTGAGAGGTTAAGGACCAGGCCAATTTTATTTTAGCATTTTCGTTTTTTCCTCCTCGCCTTCTAAAAATCCTAACTCTTATATTTCCACCCACAGACCCATATCAATTATTTTACCATAAAATGTACAGCGCAACCAAAAATTATTATTTATGTGGAAAAGAAGATGGCAATTTAGCAAATTTTGGAAGGTTTTGTTTTCACGCTGTACACTTTATGGTAAAAATGACATGTTTTCTTTTTTCTGTGCGTGAATACCATTAAAATGATACCCATGATATATGTTTTTCTATAAATGTACAGCTAAAAAAAAATAAAAAATAAATCTCAAACTATTTTAACGAAAATTAGTATGTTTGAAATTGCCCTATTTTGACCACCTATAACTTTCAAATATTTCTGTATATGGGACGCTATGTGGGATAATTTTTTGCGCCGTGATCTAAAGTTTTTATCGGTGCCACATTTGCTTAGGTTTTACTTTTTATAATTTTTTATAAAATGAGACAAAAATGCAGCAATTTTGCACTTTATTTTTGTATGTTTACGCCGTTCACCGTACGGGATAATTAACAATATATTTTGATAGTTCAGACTTTTATGCATGCGGCAATACCAAATCTGTTTATAAATTATTTTTTTTTACACTTTTTTGGGGGTAAAATGGGAAAAAATTGATGATTTACGTTTTTATTGGGGGAGGGGATTTTTTACTTTTTAAATTTTTTTTTCCTTACACTTTAATAGTCCCCGTAGGGGACTATTTATAGCAATCATTTGATTGCTGAAACTGTTCAGTGCTATGCCTAGGGCATAGCACTGATCAGTATTATCGGTCATCTTCTGCTCTGCTTTGCTCGATCTCAGACAAGAGCAGAAGACCCCTGGAGACGGACGGAGACAGGTGAGGGGACCTCCGTCCACCATTATGGATGATCGGATCCCTGAGGCAGCGCTGTGGGTTATCTGATCATCCATTTTAAGTGCTGTACTGCCGCAGATGTTGTGCTCTCTGTTGATCATGGCATCTGAGCGGTTAATGGCGGCCTTCCGCGTGATCACGGATGTCCGCCATTACCAGCGGGTCCCTGGCTGCTGACAGCAGCCGGGACCTGCCACGCATGACGCAAACACCGGTCCGGTGCTCGCGGTCATGGCGGAGCGTGAATGTATGTTGTGCATTAAGTACCATGGCTTACATTTACTTCCATTGTCGTTACAGGGTTAAGATAAAAAATGGGTCCATCCTTAAGGGGTTAAAGCAGTGTTTCCCAACCAGTGTGCCTCCAGGTGTTGCAAAACAACAACTCCCAGCATGCCAAAGGCTGTCCAGGTATGCTGGAAGTTGTAGTTTTGCAACATCTGGAGGCACCCTGGTTGTGAAACACTGATTTTAAGTGACATGGCATAGGATGGTGCTACTAGTGCTGGGCAGTATGACCAAAAATGCATATCACATTATTTTTGTAAGTTATGAAGGTTCCACGGTATTTAACGGTATTTCCCCCGCTCCTCTTCCTCCTTGGGGAACTAATCATGTGTGACTTTTAGGTATTCCGTATGAACCGGTATACCGCCCAGCCCTAGGTGCTCCAGAAACTATTAACAATATTTATAGCAATTATTTAAAAAAATAAATATAATGTCAAAGGCACCAAACTGGTGTACAGATCCGTCAGCCACATTAATTGTTTTTACATAGTTCTGCAAGGAAACATTACAGATATGACACACATAGCCTGCAGGATTGTAACATCTCTGCTCAAATATCTCAATTATGCCCTCAATAAAACACTACGAGTCAGGGGTTTGTGCTTTAACCCTAGCTAAAACCAGAATTTCAGGTTTGTCTCAAGCTGCCCTCTAGGAAGCATTCAACGAGAGGAAATTCCGAGTAGATTCAGCTTGTGGCAGCTTCCATTTCCGGCGCAGATCTGGATACTGCTGAAAGAATAAGTAGATTTTTTTAAGCTTATCATAAAATCTCTTTCTCGGAGGATCCATTGGGGGACACAGAGACCGTGGGTATATCTTGCTGTCACTAGGAGGCTGACACTAGGCATACAAACTCTGCATCTCAGCAATACTGACTCTGAGCTAGTCAGTTTAGTCCCAAAGCAGTAGATAGGACCAACAGAGAAAGAAAAACAAACAGCAGCTATCCGAGGGAAACTACAGACAAAAAAGAACTGAAACTACCCCCCAAACAGAAAACCAAACCACAGTCACCAGAACAAATGGGTGGGTGCTGTGTCCCCCAATGAATCCTCAGAGAAAGAGATTTTACAATATGCATTCAAAATCTACTTTTCTTGGTCGGCTCCATTGGGGGACACAGAGACCTTTGGATATACCAAAGCAGTCCCCTGGGTGGGAGAGAACCCAAACCAGCAAATCAGGCAGATGGCTGAGCCACTGCCGCCTGCAACACCTTGTAACCCAAACCGTCGTCAGCAGACGCAAAATTTGGTAACAGTGTGTAAGGATGACCAAGTGGCCGCCTTACAGACTTGCAAGACCGAAGCCCTATTGCAGAGAGCCCAGGAGGCCCCAACGGAATGAGTGGAATGAGCTGTGACCAAGAAAGGCGAAGTCTTCACTCTGCAGTTCCGATATGGCAGAACACATCCACCGCGAAATGGTCGCCTTGGAAGCTGGGAGTCCCTTACCACGACCATTCAGAAGCACAAAGAAGGGAGTCACACTGACGGAAAGATGAAGTGACCGAAAGGTAAGTCCGAACAGCCCGAACCACGTCAAGAGAATGAAGCGAGCACTACTTGGGATGGGATAGAGCTGGGCAAAAAGAAGGGAGAACAATATCCTCGTTCAGGTAAAAGGAGACCACCTTGGGCAAAAAGGTGGGGGTCGGCCTAAAAAGGACCTTGTCCTGATGCAGAAAATGATAGGGGGAATTGCAGGAGATAGCTACCAACTCAGAACCACTCTGGATGGAAGTGACCGCAATGAGGAAAGCCACCTTCCAGAAAAGGACGCAAAGAGAAACGTCCCAGAGATGTTCAAATGGAGCACCCTGAAAGGCGCCAAGCACAAGGTTCAAATCCCACAGTGGAGTGGGGACCTGTACGGTGGAGCCGCAGAAGGTACGCCTTGCAGAAAGATGCAGATGAATGCACTCTGACACCCCCGGCGGTTATGTCCCTTTACTATGAGAAACATTAAATGGGATTAATATTGGCCTGCCAGGAAGAATACTGTGACGCTCATGTGCTGGATAACGGGATCCACTGCCCTTTAATTTTATAAAAATTTGGGGTCCACTGACCCACAAAAACAATATGCATATTGCATTAATATGTATATGTGTAGACACTCCAATAGGAGTAACATGCGTTATTTTTAGCTCCCTTTAATTCCCCTGAGGAATCAGGTGCTGAATGATACAATAGTTACCTGCAGAAACACGTCGGGACTGGGGCTTTTCTTTGTGCAGGACGGACAACTCCTTGTGTCAATGCAGTGTTGCATGTGTTTCAAGTTATGTACCATGTATACACTGGATCCTTTGGTGGAAATGTTGGTGGACAGTGTGTAAACCCTGTGTTTGTTTATTCATCAGTTTATATACACCTCCATTAGAAGGGTCTACCTGTTTTGCTATAGTAATAACATATAGACTACACCGCTTGGTTAGCGGGTCAGTGGTACTAATAGTCCCAGGCGGACTGGGAAAGAATTTTTATGCTGCGTTATATTCTTTATTGTTTGGTATCCACGTTTTGGTGGGTTTTACCAGTGATTATAGTTAAGTTAAGTTTTAAGCACTTGTTTATTTCTGTTGGGATATTATATATGTGGACATGAGAATCGGAAGCCAGGGTGCGCTGGAAGAGGATAGAAAGGGCCGACACTTGACCCTTAAGAGAACTGATTGCCAACCATTGTTCCAGGCCATACTGCAAAAAGGAAAGAAGACGAGGAAGGGAAAAAACGACTGGTGAAAATTATTGAGACTCGCATCATCGGAAATACACCTAAGTACAGTGATAAATCTTTGCGTAGGAAGGCTTATGAGCCTGGATCATTGTGCGGCTCACCTGGGGAGAAAACACCCGGGCCCTTAGAACCGCGGCTTCAACCGCCACGCCGTCAAATGCAGCGACAGTAAATTGGGGTAGCAGAGGGGACCTTGAGAGAGCAGGTCGGGACAAGCTGGGAGACACAGTGGTACATCGGCTACTAGGTGAACGAAGTCTGCGTACCCCGTGCGTCTGGGTCATCCGGAGCCACGAGGATGGCGGAGATGCCCTCCACCTTGAGCTTCCACTAGCGGTCCACGGCCAGAGAATCGCAGGACTTTGCAACGTAGTGAGGAACTTGCCTGTTGTGGCGCAACGCAAAGAGATCCACGTCTGGGGTCCTCCAGCAGTTGCAGATTTCAGCAAACACCTCCGGATGAAGGGATCCACTCGCCTGGGTCAGCCAAGGAGTGGCTGATGAAGTCCACCTCCCAAATGTGAATCGCCGAGATAGAGGGAACTCAGCGTTCTGCCCAGAGACTTGGAGACTTCAGCCATTGCCGAGGGGCTGCAAGTGCCGCCCTGGCGATTGACATAAGCTATGGCCATGGAGTTGTCCGACTGGACACGAACAGGATGGTCCTGGAAAAGCCGCTTCCAATGGAGGAGGCAGAGGAAAATTTCCCTGAGTTCCAGAATGTTGATTGAGGGGAGAGCCTTCTGGGAGGACCAACGGCCCTGGACTGTCCGATCCCGGAAGACTCCTCCCCAACCGCTGAGTCTCGCATCAGTGGTGATGACTTGCCAATGGAGAGTTAGGAAAGACCGTCCCCACTGGAGATGGGAAGACTGAAGCCACCACAGGAGAGACTGGCAAAAGCGAATGGAAACCGCAGCAGGATTATGGAGAAGATGGACTCCTGCCGACAAAGAGCGGCGCTTGTCCAGTGGAAGCTGAACCCAGGCGGCCTCCGTGTTGATTCAGAGTCCGGGGGAGACAGATTGAACTTTTACCGGTTGATCACCCAGCCGAAACGGAACAAGGATTGCATTGTGAGATGGAGACTCTCCTGATTCTGGGCCCGGGATGAAGCCTTGACGATGAGATCATCTAGGTAAGGGATCACTGACATACCCCGGGCACGAAGGATGGCAATCACTGCCGCCATGACCTTGGTGAAGACCCTTGGGGCCATGGCCAGGCCGAAGGAAAGAGCCAAAAACTGAAAATGGCCCTCCGGTACAGCGAAGCAGAGATCCCTCTGATGGGCCGGAAAATTTGGGATGTGAAGATATGTGTCCCGGATATCTACGGAGGAAAGATACTCCCCTTGATCCATGGACGCCATGACAGAACTGAGATACTCCATGCAGAAATGTCACAGGAGCAAGTGATGGTTGAGGAGCTTCAGATCTAGGATAAGGCGAACGGAGCCCCCCTTGTTGGGGACGATGGAAAGATTTGAGTAGAACCCCGAAAAACGCTCCTCGGGAGGAACTGGGATGATCACTCCCTAAGCGAGAAGGGTCTGTAGTGCGACCCGAAATGCCGGGTACTGGAGAAAGGTAATTCCGTGAGAGACTTCTTCGAAGCAGCATCGGCCTCCCAGGCTTTTAGCCACATGGAGAGACGAATCAACACCAGGTTACCCGTAGCAAAGGCTGCACAACGTGTGGACTCCAGGGAAGCAGAGCACAGGTAGTCTCCAGCGTTGGGGAGTTAAAGTGCAAGATCCGCCAAATCTTCCGGAGGGACACCAGACAAAATGCCCTGGCAGAGCTGGGAAGACCGAACAGATAAAGCCTTGGATACCAAAGCAGAAGCGAAGGCGGGAATCAAGTATGATCCCGCCACTTCAAAAGCGAATTTGGCCAGATTCTTAATCCTCTTGTCTGCTGGATCTTTAAAGGAGGCTGTATTTGCCAATGGTAAAGTAGTAGATTTCGACAGTCAAGAAAATGGGGGATCCACGGCAGATGGCGTTGTCCATTTTGCAATCAAGTCTTGGGAAAACATAAACTGCGCCTGAATCTTCTTAGTCCCTTGAAAGCGTTTGTCCGGGTGCTTCCCTGCCGCGTCCAGTAAGGAGTCAAATTCAGTATGAGAACTGAATACCTTGCGAGAGCGACGGGAGCGGTGGAAGGAAACTTCTGGAGCTGGGTCCGAAGTTCCGGGGTCCTTTAGGTGAAATGTGTCCCTGATGGCTGACATCAAGCTGTCCACCATGTCGGACACGCTGGTCTGTTCCTCTGGATCCGAGGCAGAATCCAATGTCTCATCCTTAGGTTCCCCAGGAGATCGGAAGCGTGCGGAGGCAGCCTTAGGGGAAGGCGAGGCAGACCTGGGACAGAGAGCCGGAGGCCTTGGACGATTGCCTAGAGTGCGGCCCCCTAGAACGAGGGCGCTGCCGGGGAGGAGGAGTGGGACCCGTGGGGGGAGGGCCATTCCAGAGCGCGGGACTCCGGTGAAGAGCCAGAGGACAACACTTTAGGGCGCTTGTGAGAGCGCTTGAAAGGAGGATCAGGTGAGACTGGGGGAGCCTCCCTGGAGGACGGATGCAAGGAAGACCATTCTAAGGCAGTAACCACGGATCGGGAGACCTATGTCAGGTTGGAAATTGACTGTGAAAGGGAGAAGACCCATTCCAGAGGGGAAGCGGAAACCGCACGTTCGGGGGAACATCCTGGGTGGGAGGCACAGGAGGGCTGCGGCGGGCGGTAGTGCAGGCAGGACAGGTGGACTTGACAGAACCACCAGGCATTTTGCATTTGCAGCCAACACAAGAGTAATAAGTGACTTGGGCTGCGGTCATAGGTGCAAGTAAAAAAGAGACCAGCAAAGAAAATGGAGCAATCTCACCCAGGTCCTGTGTCCCGCAGATGGAGAGGAGAGACATGCTGCAGCTGTGAAGAGCAGGCACTCTGTCCAGGCAGAGAGGGAGAGAGGGAGGGAGAGAGAGAGAGAGAGAGAGAGAGAGAGAGAGAGAGAGGGAGAGAGAGAGAGAAAGAGGGCTGGTCCACCCATAACGAGGAGGGAGGTGCTACAGGAGCCAGCATGGCCACGCAAGAAGCTCATTGGAGGAGAGGGAGGATGCACCCGGGAAATGACTCCCTGAAGCATGCGCACCGCACTGATAGGAGACACAGTGACCCCGGTGCACGCGCTCACATTTCATATGCTGGTGAGGAGAAGGGTGTGGGAGTCCCGCTGGAATGTCCGACAGACAGGGAGTGGGCGGAGCTAAAGGCCGGCTAGTAGGCTGCAGCCTAAATTAATTACTCCCTGCCGCCCCGCTCTCAGGGACTGCCAAAAACGATAGTAAAACTGTCAGGGAACTTCGGGAACCGCAAGGAGGAATGGGCACTGCACCACGGACCATCAGGATGACCACCAGGAAGACAGTGGAGCCTGGTCGGGCTCAAACTGTATTGCCAGAGCAGCATGGGCCCCTTGAGATCCCAAGGTATGACATCCCAGAGGCTGCAGAGAGCCCAGGGAGGGAGGGGGATAGAGAGACTCACCCTGACCTGGAATACTCAACTAGAGATGTCTTCAGCCAGGTAGTTGTCAACTGCATCATTCCGGGTTGAAACAGCGAGACAAGCAGGTACCATAGGGGGACCCGGACCCAAGGTGCAACCCCAGGTGCTGGCCGGTGGCGAGAAAGGGGTTAAAGGGGTTATACAGCATAAGGTGATTTTAGTACATACCTGGCAGGCAATAATGGACATGCTTAGGAAGGATCTGCGCTTGTCTTGGGCTAAACGGCTATGCTGTGAGATTACCATAACACTGTGGCTAGTTTTCTGTGAACTTGTATTTCCTGTTTTCAGTTTTCTTGTTTGCCTACAAATCCCATGATACCATTTTCATCCTTCCCACACATCAGCTACCCAAACCTGTGGTCTTCAATCAGGGTGTCTACAGCTGTTGCATTAGTTGCAGATTGATCCCTCCACCCATTAAAGCAGACAGGCTCCCTGTCATCAGCTGACTAGTGAGTCAGGTCTCGACCGCATTGCAAGCTGGGAAAAATCCGAGACAGCAGTCATTTTGTATGCTGTTAAAAATAAATATTGGTGTGAAAATTACATAAGAATTGTGAGAAAACCATCACACACAGGTACAGACACTATATTATGAACTACACTAACTTTACAGCCCCTGTAGCATAGTCAATAAAAATAATTACTGGAATACCCCTTTAACAGTGTATATCCTGTGCCCCTTCATCGCATATGGGGAAACATGTAGCGCCATGCTCCTGAACCCCCACCAGAAAACAGAAACAAAAAGGCAGAAAAAAAATTCTACATACACGTCCTTAACTAGAAAATAAAAAAGCAAAAGACCAGGTCTGGAGAACTCCAGACCTGTATCTGCCTCTTACTGACACTAAGCTCAAACTGATTAGCGCAGAGTCAGTAGGCAGGGTATATCCAGCCAGGAGGGGCTGACTTTCTTTTTGTATTGCCTAGTGGCAGCAAGATATACCCATAGTCTCTGTGTCCTCCAATGGAGCCGACTGAGAAAAAGGTGGGTTTATTCATTCTGTGGAATTCATGCAGAAATTTCAGCTGTAAAATTGTGCATGAAATATCTGCCGATTCCATGCCTCGCGGAATTTTTGTAATTCGAATGGATGCTATGGAGACCATTCAGCAAATTGCATTTATATCCAGACATAGTATGGAAACGCGTGTCGAGGTGGTGGTGGGGTGCACTCATAGACCCCTCAGTATGTCCCAGACAGGTAAAGTATATAATACATTGTTTATGGCTGGGGTATGGGAGCGGACGGTTTTCGCTCCCCCCAACTGCATACGGCACCCGTGCACTAGTGTGAACCCACCCTTAATAAAAGGGGATGTGTGCTGGTGGTGTCGGTCAGCAAAGGATTCGGCACTGCATTGTGGTTTCCGTTATGAATGGAAACTACAGGGCAGATGTGAACAGAGGCTAATAAAACAAGAACCTGGTCATCAAACTGTACTGTACAAATCTTATTGTTTACCTTGACATGCTGTGTTCTCTGCAGAAGTCTCCGATATAGATTTCTTGTCTTCTCAAACTCCTCTTGTTCTATTTCAAAATCAATATAAGATTTCCAGAGAACCTGTAAGTAAATGAGAAATCATCAAGATAATCAATTCTAGCTTCAAACTGACTAAAGCTGCTGCTATACAATATATGTTTTAGACGTTTTATGTTTTAGACGTTTTTGTAATTGTCCTTTTCAACTGAAATATCCCTTATTGGTTAAATGGAACAGATTTTCAGTTGCAGAAATTTCTGCAACATGCCATGTGTGAACTCACTCTAGAAGAGCTTTTCCTTTCTCTGTCACATCTAGTTGTATGGTGGGTCCAATTCCATGTAATCAACAGTGGAGAATGCTCAACCAAACACCCCAATGTAATGCAGTCTACAAGTAGAGTCTACACAATTTGTACCTAACCATGTCAACCTGGTCTTTGGTTTGTTAGTCTATGGCAGTGTTTCCCAACAAGGGTGCCTCCAGCTATTGCAAAACTACAAGTCCCAGCATGCTTGGAGTTGTAGTTTTGCAACAGCTGGAGGCACCCTGGTTGGGAAACACTGGTCTATGGAAAGACTGCTCATGCACTCCAATCTGTATACAGTAAGTGGACCGTGACCACATTCTTCAATAGCCAGGAAAAAGAACGTTATTTGTAATTAAAAAGGTAAAGCCTTTATTAAAGGGATTATCCAGGTTTTATAAACTTTGATGGCAAGTCATGTCTTAAGTGCCCTACATGTGTGGGGTGGATCGACCCCTTTTATGTGCTTTCATGGCTCACCCCAGATTCATCATTCCTCCGGTCTCTGGATGACTCTCGTCTCGAGTCTTTCCGGAGATCCTGTTCGGCTCGAGACAACAGCTGATCACAGGAGGCTTGGCTTCTTCCTATCTTCCCTGACAAGCCAGCCCCCTGTGCCGTCCAGCTGTGTGAGCTGCCGTGTCGGCGTTCAATGCGTCCCCTGCTGTCTGCAGACTGCTAAGATCACATGACAGCTGCGGACGCTTTTAACATACAGCTGGACTGCACATGTCAAAATACAGTAAGGACTGCACAGAACGTACAGTTGGACTGCACTTGTCAACAAGCGGCTGTCTTTTGAAAAAAAGACAAGATGGAGCCAAGCTCCCTGAGATCAGAACAGGATCCTGGAAAAGGCATGAGAAAACATTCAACCAGACACCTAAGGAATGTTGGGGGGACCATGAAATCACAAAAAAGGGGTCGATCCACCTCACACATTTAGGCAAGTAAAGCGCTTAAGACATAACTTGCCATCACAGCCACGATAGTGAAAAGTTAATAAAACCTGGATAACCCCTTTAAGTGATTCATACAAGGTTTTACTATTATGAACTAGGTACCGACCAATATTAACACGTCATGGTGAAATACGTGCTTAGCATGCCATATATCATGGAAAGTACAGTGACCGCAGTAATCTGGTTGCTACGAACAGTGACCACAGGATCATGGTTGCTATGTACAATTACCGCAGGAATGTGGTTGCTATGTACAATGACCACAGGAATCTGGTATCTACGTACAGTGACCGCAGGAACGTTATTACTATGTACAATGACCGCAGGAACGTGGTTGCTATGTACAATGACCGCAGGAACTTAGTTGCTATGTACAGTGACCGCAGGAACGTGGTTGCTATGTACAGTGATCGCAGGAACGTGGTTGCTATGTACAGTGACCGCAGGAACGTTATTACTATGTACAATGACCTCAGGAATCTGGTTGCTACCTACAGTGACCGCAGGAACGTTATTGCTATGTACAATGACCGCAGGAACGTGGTTGCTATGTACAATGACCGCAGGAATCTGGTTGCTACGTACAGTGACCGCAGAAACGTGGTTGCTATGTACAATGACTGCAGGAACTTAGTTGCTATGTACAGTGACCGCAGGAACGTGGTTACTATGTACAGTGACCGCGGGAACATGGTTGCTATGTACAGTGACCGCAGAAACGTGGTTGCTATGTACAATGACTGCAGGAACTTAGTTGCTATGTACAGTGACCGCAGGAACGTGGTTACTATGTACAGTGACCGCGGGAACATGGTTGCTATGTACAGTGACCGCAGGAATGTGGTTGCTATGTACAGTGACCACAGGAACGTGGTTGCTATGTACAGTGACCGCACGAACATGGTTGCTATGTACAGTGACCGCAGGAACGTGGTTGCTATGTACAATGACCGCAGGAATCTGGTTGCTACGTACAGTGACCGCAGAAACGTGGTTGCTATGTACAATGACTGCAGGAACTTAGTTGCTATGTACAGTGACCGCAGGAACGTGGTTACTATGTACAGTGACCGCGGGAACATGGTTGCTATGTACAGTGACCGCAGAAACGTGGTTGCTATGTACAATGACTGCAGGAACTTAGTTGCTATGTACAGTGACCGCAGGAACGTGGTTACTATGTACAGTGACCGCGGGAACATGGTTGCTATGTACAGTGACCGCAGGAATGTGGTTGCTATGTACAGTGACCACAGGAACGTGGTTGCTATGTACAGTGACCGCACGAACATGGTTGCTATGTACAGTGACCGCAGGAACGTGGTTGCTATGTACAGTGACCGCAGGAATCTGGTTGCTATAAATAGTCTCTCATCTCCTTTTTATGATAATTGAATAATTTGCCCCATGCCCTTAGTTTATGGTAGGGATCAACCGATATAGTTTATTTTAGGGCCGATACCGATAATCGGTGGAGGTTAGGGCCGATAGCCGATAATTTATACCGATATTCCGGTATAAGTTATCGGCTGTTTAAACCCCCCTCCCCCCGCTGAAGATCATTGATTTAAAGCGGGGCTTTAAATCAATGAACTGCAGTGGCTTTTGCAGTGCCATAGACCACCGCCACCACCCGTTTTCTCTCCCCCTGCCTGTCCGGGGGTCCTCCTGAGTCCTATCACCACCACAGCGACCGCCCTGGCCCCATTGCCTCCCCCATCCCCGGTTTTATAACTACCTGTTCCCGGGGCCCACTCTACATCTGGCTGCGGTGGCGTCCTCCTGAGCTGTCACTGTGCGCACTGACGGTGACGTCGCGTCACGTCACGTCACTCGTCATTGCGCACAGCGTAACGCAGGACGCAGCAGGAGCCAGAAGTAGCGTGGACCCCGGGAACAGGTAATTATAAAACCGGGGATAGGGGAGGCAATGGGGCGGTGCGGTGGGGCGGGTTCATTATCGGATTATCGGCAAGGTAATTGCCGATACCGATAAAGCCCAAAATCGTGATTATCGGCCAAACCGATAATCGGTCGATCCCTAGTTTATGGGCAGCTTCATGGCCATACTAGAATTCACAGCCACGTCTTGTGACAGACTAAGACTTCAGGCCTCATGACTTCTTCCAGTTTTTATGAAGCAAACAAGGGAATCCACTTACCTCAGGCATATCAAGTCGTGGTTGTCCAATAGCCAACTCATACACAGCGCGGGCTCTGTCCACATCGCCTAGAATGGTTTCCAGTTCTGAAAACTTAATCCACGTGGTGCAGTTTTCTGGAGCAAATTCCAGGAACTTTTCGTACAGTTTCCTACAGCGGTCAAATTCTCGGAGCTGCAGCTCCAGCTCTATGTAACCCTTAAACAGCTTGTACTTGGGGCATTTTCCAATAGAGGTGCCCTACATGAAGGAAAATGTAAGAGTGGTCAAGTACATATTGTATGCATACATGATACAGAAAGAAAAGCAAAGGCTGGGTTCACACCACGTTTTTGCAATACAGTATCATATCAGGTTTTCAACAAAAAAACTGATTCCTCAAACCTGACTAAACTGTATCAAAACGTGTGTACAAATTTTAATCATACACGGTTTGAAAAATGATGTCCGGTTGCATCCGGTTTTTTAAGAAAATAAATTATATATTTTTAACTTTTTACTCCATTATGAATAAAATTTCACTTGTTTGATTGAAATTCCAAGAAAAAAACTGTGCAAAGTCAAAAACTGTATGGTGAAAACCAGATGTAACCAAACGCACATACGGTTCTGTATGGTTCCCATTGACTGCCATGTAAAAAAAAAAAACATATACGATTCAATGCGGTTTTTCACCCGGACCAAAAACCGTGGTAGGCTACGGTTTTGGGGAAAAAATATGACAAAACCGTACGGGATGCAAAACAGACAACCTGATGCATCTTTTGGCATACGGTTTTCAATGGAGAGTCAATGCATACAGTTTTCAATACGGTTCCGTACGGTTTTCAAATTGAAAATGTATATGGGAACTGTATTGCAAAAACGTGGTGTGAACCCAACATAACTTATGTGTTCTTTGAGACTAGGTCATGTTCTCCACCACCAGACCCTGCAATAGGAATAAGGTTGTGTTCACACCACGTTTTCAGCCATGCGGGACCACATATGGCTGGGGGGAGCTAAAACAGGGTGCTCCCGTATGCCGCCCGTATGTAATTCATTTCAATGAGCCGACCGGAGTCAAACGCCGACTCCAGTCGGCTCATTTTTGCCCCGTATGCGGTTTTCCCACCGGACCATGGTTTTAGGTCCGGTGGAAAACCGCATGTGAGGCAAAAATGAGCCGACAGGAGTCAGCGTTTGACTCCGGTCGGCTCATTGAAATGAATTACATACGGGAGCACCCTGTTTTAGCTCCCCCCAGCCATATGTGGTCCCGCATGGCTGAAAACGTGGTGTGAACACAGCCTAAGACCGTATCGGTTTTGCTTGGAATGTGGCTTAAAAACACTGAGTGGGATTTATCAAAACCTGTCCAGAGGAAAAGTTGCTGAGTTGCCCATAGCAACCAATCAGATCGCTTCTTTCATTTTTAAAAAGGCCTCTGTAAAATGAAAGAAGCAATCTGATTGGTTGCTATCGGCAATTGGGCAACTTTTCCTTTGCACAGGTTTTGATAAATCTCCCCCACTGTTTCCAAACCTGTTCACTTTACATTACCGCAGTGTTTTCCAAACAGGGTGTCTCCAGCTGTTGTAAAACTACAACTCCCAGCATGCCCAGACAGCCTTTGACTGTCCTGGCATGCTGGGAGTTGTAGTTTTGCAACAGCTGGAGACACACTGTTTGGAAAACACTGCATTTACAAGAATGCCTCTCTCCATCTTTGAAGAGAAAAGGGAGAGAAGGCGCTCTCATGTGCAGGACTCCAAGTAAACCCGCGGGGGGAGGAGAAAGACAGCCGCTTATCAAAGATGTTATACACAACAATGTGAAGCGTATATGAAATGAGTCCAATCTGCAGCCATCCTGTGAAAGAGTATACAGAACAAGGAGGACTTTAGAAATGCACAGGATCACCCCGCGCTGAATGGAATTAGGGAGAGCAGGACAACGGAGGCTTCAGGGGAGTAACTTTACGCATGCTGGACCATTAAAGTTACTCCCTGAAGGCTCCGTTGTCCTGCTCTCCCTTGTTCCATTCAGCGCGGGGTGATCCTGTACATTTCTGAAGTCCTCCTTGTTCTATCCTTCTATGTCTTTCAGCACATGGTCCATTTTCTTTACTGCACTCCCTTCAGACGGCTATGGGCAAAAATGAGCCGACCGGAGTCACCGTTTGACTCCGGTCGGCTCATTTAAGTGAAATGGAGTTCAGCGCTGGTCCGCCTGGGGTACGGGAGAGCCCGGTTTGCCCCTCCCACAGCCGAATCCGGCACCTGTAATGAAAGTTAAACAGATTAGTAAATTACTTCTATTAAAAAAATCTTAATCCTTCCAGTACTTATTAGCTGCTGAATATTACAGAGGAAATTCTTTTCTTTTTGGAACCCAGAGCTCTCTGCTGACATCACGAGCACAGTGCTCTCTGCTGACATCTCGGTCCATTTTAGGAACTGTCCAGAACAGCATATGTTTGCTATGGGGATTTTCTCCTACTCTGGACAGTTCCTAAAAATGGACAGAGATGTCAGCAGAGAGCACTGTGCTTGTGATTCAGCAGAGAGCCCTGTGTTCCAAAAATAAAAGATTTCCTCTGTAGTGTTCAGCAGCTAATACGTACTGAAAGGATTAAGATTTTTTAATAGAAGTCATTTACAAATCTGTTTAACTTTCTGGCACCAGTTGATAAAAAAATGAAAATAAATAAAAGGTTTTCCACCGGAGTACCCCTTTAACCCCTTAAGGACCGGAGGTTTTTCCGTTTTTGCATTTTCGTTTTTTGCTCCTTGCCTTTAAAAAATCATAACTCTTTCAAATTTACACCTAAAAATCCATATGATGGCTTATTTTTTGCGCCACCAATTCTACTTTGTAATGACGTCAGTCATTTTGCCCAAAAATCTATGGTGAAGCGGGAAAAAAAAATCATTGTGCGACAAAATTGAAAAAAAAAACGCTGTTTTGTAACTTTTGGGGGCTTCCGTTTCTACGTAGTACATTTTTCGGTAAAAATGACACCTGATATGTATTCTGTAGGTCCATACGATTAAAATGATACCCTACTTATATAGGTTTGATTTTGTCGGACTTCTGGAAAAAATCATAACTACATGCAGGAAAATTAATACGTTTAAAATTGTCATCTTCTGACCCCTATAACTTTTTTATTTTTCCGTGTATGGGGCGGTATGAGGGCTCATTTTTTGCGCCATGATCTGAAGTTTTTAACGGTACCATTTTTGCATTGATAGGACTTATTGATCACTTTTTATTCATTTTTAAATGATATAAAAAGTGACCAAAAATGTACTATTTTGGACTTTGGAATTTTTTTGCGCGCACGACATTGACCGAGCGGTTTAATTAATGATATATTTTTATAATTCGGACATTTCCGCACGCGGTGATACCACATATGTTTATTTTTATTTTTATTTACACTGTGTTTTTTTTTTTATTGGAAAAGGGGGGTGATTCAAACTTTTAATAGGGGAGGAGTTAAATGATCTTTATTCACTTTTTTTTTTCACTTTTTTTTTGCAGTGTTATAGGTCCCATAGGGACCTATAACACTGCACACACTGATCTTCTATGCTGATCACTGGTTTCTCATAAGAAACCAGTGATCAACGATTCTGCCGGATGACTGCTCATGCCTGGATCTCAGGTACTGAGCAGTCATTCGGCGATCGGACAGCGAGGAGGCAGGAAGGGGCCCTCCCGCTGTCCTGTCAGCTGTTCGGGATGCCGTGATTAGCCGCGGCTATCCCGAACAGCCCGACTGAGCTAGCCGGGAACTTTCACTTTCACTTTTAGCCGCGCGGCTCAGCTTTGAGCGCGCGGCTAAAGGGTTAATAGCGCGCGGCGCCGCGATCGGCGCTGCGCGCTATTAGAGGCGGGTCCCGGCTTCACTATGACGCCGGGCCCGCCATGATATGACGCGGGGTTACTGTGTAACCCCGCGTTATATCAGAAGAGCAGGACCAAGGACGTACCGGTACGTCCTTGGTCCTTAAGGGGTTAAATAACAGTGTAAACACATCGCTGCCCACTTTGATGACCCTGACAGACATTGTTCCACAGGAATAGCTGCATGTATAGTTTAAAAAGTGTTACAGCCATTTAAATAAACTTTTGACATGTCGCACCACAGCTTCTTCAGTGTTTACATACGCTAAGTATTTGCAGTTGCTGTACTTTTAGTAGTGGCAGGGCAAGGTACTGTGAAGGGGGCAGTATGCTGCAGTACCTTGTGCTGCCACTACTAAAAGTACGCTACCTGCAAGAACCAAGCGCATGTAAACACTGAAGAGGCCGTGGTGCTTGCAAGAGAGGGCGAAGGATAGGTCATCCATTTTAACCCCTTAAGGACTCAAAACAATCTTTGTTTTTGCACTTTTGTTTTTTCCTCCTCACCTTCTAAAAATCATAACGCGTTCAATTTTGCACCTACAGAGCATATAATGGCTTGTTTTATGCTTCACCAATTGTACTTTGTAAATGACATTACTCATTTTATAACAATCGGCGGCAAAACAAAAAAAAATTATTTGTGGGTGTGAAATGAAGAAAAATGAATGCCATTTTGCAACTTTTTAGGGCTTCTATTTCAATACAGTGGACTTTTCAGTAAAAATGACACTATCTTTATTCTGTGGGTCCATACGGTTACAGGGATACCTAATTTATGTTGGTTTTATTTATTTTACTACTTTAAAAAAGTTATAACTACATGCACCAAAATTAGTTTAAAATTGTCATCTTCTGACCCTATAACTTTTAAATTTTTAGCTTATGGGGCTCTATATAATTTTTTGCGCCATGGTCTGTAGTTTTTATTGGTACCATTTTTGTTTTGATTGGACTTTTTGATCGCTTTTTATTAATATTTTTATGGTATATGAAGGGACAAAAAATTCACAATTTTGGACTTTGATATTTTTTTACATGTACGCCATTGACCGTGCGGTTCAGCTAACCTTCTATTTTAATAGTTCGGACATTTACTTACACGGCGGTACCACACGATTTATTTTTTATGACATTTTATTTTAAAAATAGGAAAAGGGGGGTGATTCAAATTTTTATTGGGGGGGGAAGGGGCTTATTCACATGTATTCTCTTTATTTATTTTTAACCCTTTTTACTTTTTTTTTTTTTTAGCCGTACAGGGGGCTATATCATGCAATCTTCTGATTGCATAAACTGATCACAGCTATGCCATAGCAAAGCACTGATCAGTGATATCGGCGCTATGCTGCTCCAGCCATGGCGTGGAGCAGTAGATCGCCAATCAGACGACCGGGGGCAGGTGACCCTCCTGTTTAGTAAGCTGTCACAATAGTCCCGATCAGCTCTGCTGAGCTGCCGGGATAGTTTTACTTTCACTTTAGACACTGTGATCAATTTTGATTGCGGCGTCTAAAGTGTTAATGCCGGGCATCAGCTCAATCGGCAGTGCCCGGCATTAGCCATGGGTCCTGGCTGCCTGTAGAAACTGGGACCCACGGGGGTTTAACCTGTTCTCATGAGAACGGTTTAAACCCCGTTAGCGGGACTCAGGACGTGCAGGTACGCCCCGAGTCCGAAAGTACCAGGACGTCGGGGCGTACCTGTACACCCTGCGTCCTTAACCACTTAGGGACCAAGTGTGTACAGGTACGCCTTTGCTCCCTGGTACTTAAGAACCAAGAAATTTCGGTCCCCGCCACGCACTGGGTGGGGAACGGACCGGGATGACTGCTGATATCTATCAGCAGGCATCCCGTGCATATGTCCAGGGGAGTCCTGAATTCACACCGGCGATTCCGGGTCATATGGGTCTCCGGTGACCCGGAAAATAAGGGGGATCGGGGTTGTTCAAGACACCCATGATCCCCCGGAAGAGGTGAGGTGGCAGGGGTGCCACCCCTCCTATTGGTCGGTCAGAAGCGACCGAACAATAGCAAATCGGGCGGGGGGCGTTGAAAGTTCGGATCCCCCGTTCTGTCCACCCACAGTAGTCCGGGCAGAACGGGGGAACCGACTGGGACCGGCGTCGGAGGTTCACTTACCCATCAGCGCCGGCTCAATAGTGACGGTGAGTAGTTGCCTAGAAACATCTGGAGGGCTACAGTTTGGAGAGACTAAACTGCTCTCTAAACTGTAGCCCTCCAGATCTTGCAAAACTGCAACACCCATCATGCCCAAACAGCTGTCTCGGCATGCTGGGAGTAGTAGTTGTGTACCTCCAGCTGTTGCATAACTACATCTCCCAGCATGCCCTTCGGTAATCAGTAGTTGTGCAACAGCTGGAGGCACACATGTTGGAAAATACTGAGTTAGGTAACAGAACCTAACTGAAGTTTTTCCAACCAGTGTGCCTCCAGCTGTTACAAAAGTACAACTCCCAGCATGCACAGTCAGTACATGCTGGGAGTTGTAGTTTTGCAAAAGCTGGAGGTCTGCCCCCCCCCATTTGAACGTACAGGGTAGATTCACACGGGTGGGTTTACAGTGAGTTTCCTGCTTCAAGTTTGAGCTGCGGCAAACTTTTCGCTGCAGCGCAAACTCCTAGCGGGAGACTCAACGTAAACCCACCCATGTCAATGTACCCTAAAAACACTACACTACCACATAATAAAGGGTAAAACACTACATATACACCCCCTTACACTGTCCCCCCCAAATAAAAATGGATCGTACAGCAGTGTTTCCAAAACAGAGTCTCCAGCTGTTGCAAAACAACACCTCAGCATTTCCGGACAGCCACTGACTCTAGGCATGCTGGGAGTTTAGCAACAGCTGGAGGCACCCTGTTTGGGAATCACTGGCGTAGAATACCCCTATGTCCACCCCTAATATAGTCCTCAAATGCGCATGGCACTCTCTCACTTCGGAGCCCTGTCGTATTTCAAGGAAACAGTTCAGTGCCACATATGGGGTATTTCCGTACTCGGGAGCAATTGCACTACAAATTTTGAGGGGCCTTTTCTCCTTTTACCCCTTATAGTGTAAAAAAAAAAATAATTACACTAACATGCTGGTGTTGCCCCATACTTTTCATTTTCACAAAAGGTAAAAGGAAAAAAAAAGACCTCCAAAATTTGTACCGCAATTTTGCCTGAGTACGGAAATACCCCATATGTGGACGTAAAATGCTCTGCGGACGCACAACATGGCTCAGGAGTGAGAGCGCACTATGTATAGTTGAGGCCTAAATTGGTGATTTGCACAGGGGTGGCTGATTTTACAGCGGTTCTGACAAACGCAAAAAAATGAATACCCACGTGTGACCCCATTTTGGAAACTACACCCCTCACGGAACGTAACAAGAGGTATAGTGAATCTTAACACCCCACAGGTGTTTGACAATTTTTTTTAAAGCTGGATGGGAAAATGAAAAAAATAATTGTTTTCACTAAAATGCTGGTGTTACCCTAAATTTTTCAATTTCACAAGGGAAAATAGGAAAAAAAGCCCTCCAATATTTGAAACATTTCTTCTGAGTAAGGAAATACTCCATATGTAGATGTAAAGTGCTCTGCTGACGAACTACAATGCTCAGAAGAGAAGGACATAGACAATCTGATTAACAAATTGAATACTACTTATTCTTTTGAAAAAATCATAGAACTAGGTTCAGGAAGGTACTCAGTTTTCTCTCTTAGATGGGCTCCATGGTCTGCCTCTCAATACTGCAAAGATATCTGACATACAGGCATTTTCCTTCCAACCGAATAAAGACATGTTGGTTGAATATCAAAGGGTGAAAGATGACAATACTAAGTAGAAGGTATTAAAACATTTACTAGGACGTAAGATGCCAGATATTTCTGCAAGGACACTGTTACTGTTTGTTGTGAATTGTTGTTGTTCTGTTCTGTGACGCCTTGCTTGTTACAGCATGACTGTCTGCAATAATTTCTTGAACATCTTATCAATAAAAAACTATTGAAAGTAGAAGAGAAGGAGCGCCATTGGGCTTTTGGAGAGAAAATTTGTCTGGAATTCAAGGCCACGTGTGTTTACAAAGCCCCCATAGTGCCAGAACAATGGACCCCCCCCATTGTGACCCCATTTTGGAAACTACACCCCTCACGTAATGTAATAAGGGGTACAGTGAGCATTTACGCCCCACAGGTGTCTGACAGATTTTTGGAACAGTGGTCCATGAAAAATTAAATTTTTCATTTTCATTTGCACAGCACACTGTTCCAAAGATCTGTCAAATTCCAGTGGGGTCTAAATGTTCACTGCACCCCTTATTAAATTCTGTGGAGCGTAGTTTCCAAAATGGCGTCACATGTGTATGAGTGGGTCACTGTTCTGGCGCCATGGGGGGCTTTGTAAACGCACATGGCACCTGACTTCCATTCCAAACAAATTCTCTCTCCTAAAGCCCAATGGCGCTCCTTCTCTTCTGAGCCCTGTAGTGCACCAGCAGAGCACTTGATGTCCACATATGGGGTATTTCCATACTTAGAAGGAACGGGGTTACCCATTTTGGGGGAATTTTCTCCCATTACTCCTTGTAACAATGTAAAATTTGGAGGAAAAAACAGCATTTTAGCATTTTTTTCATTTACACATACGACTTTAGTGTAAAGTCGTCAAGCACCTGTGAGGAGTTTAGACTCACTGTACCCCTTGTTACGTTCCTTGAGGGGTAGTTTCCACCATGTTTTTTTTATTTTTTTGCTGTTCTGGCACCATAGGGGCTTCTTAAATGCGACATGCCCCCCAAAAACCATTTCAGCAAAATTTGCTTTCCAAAAGCCAAATGGGACTTCTTCTCTTCTGAGCATTGTAGTTCGCCCACAGAGCATTTGACAACCTAAAATGGGCTATTTCCATACTCAGAAGAGATGCGGTTACAAATTTTGGGGGGGGGGGGGGGGGGGGGGGCATTTTTTCCTATTACCCTTTGTAAATAATTTTAATTTGTGGAGAAAACTGCACTTTAGTGAAAAATATCTTTTCCTTTACACATCAAACTTTAACGAAACGTCGTCAGATACACCTTGTTAGGTTCCTTGAGGGGTGTAGTTTCCAAAATAGTAGGCCATGTGTTTTTTTTTTTTTTTTTCTCTTCTGGCACCATAGGGGCTTCCTAAATGGGACATGCCCCACAAAAACCATTTCTGCAAAATTAATTCTCCAAAATCCCATTGTTGCTCCTTCCCTTCTGAGCCCTCTACTGCACCCGCCGAACACTTGACATACACATATGAGGTATTTCCCTATTCAAGAGAAATTGGGTTACAAATTTTGGGGGTCTTTTTCTCCTATTACCTCTTGCAAAAATTCTAAAACTTGGTCTACAAGAACATGCGAGTGTAAAAATAGAATTTTCTCCTTCACTTTTCTGCTATTCCTGTGAAACACCTAAAGGGTTAAACTTTCTGAATGCCATTTTGAATACTTTGAGGGTTGCAGTTTCTATAATGGGGTCATGTATGGCGTATTTCTAATATAAAGGCCCTTCAAATCCACTTCAAACCTGAACTGGTCCCTGACAAATTCAGATTATGAAAATGTTGTGAAAATTGCTGCTGAAATTTTAAGCCCTTTGATGTCTTCTAAAAGTAAAAACATGTCAACTTTATGATGCAAACAAAGTAGACATATTGTATATATGAATCAATATATAATTTGGAATGTATTTTCCTTACAAGCAGAGAGCTCCAAAGTAAGAAAAATGCAAAAAATTTTCATCAAATTTCGGAATTTTTCACCAAGAATCAACAAAAATTTACCACATAGGCTGCATTTACACTTCGTTTTTACATTACAGGTGCCGGATCCGGCTGGGGTGAGGGGCAAATTGGGCTCTCCTGTACCCCAGCCGGACCAGCGCTGAACTCCATTTACTTTAATGAGCCGACCAGTGTCAAACGGTGACTCCTGTCGGCTCATTTTTGACCCGTATCCGGTTTTGTGACCGGACCTAAAACCGCATACGGGTCAAAAATGAGCCGACAGGAGTCGCCGTTTGACTCTGGTCGGCTCATTAAAGTAAACGGGAGAGCCCGGTTTGCCCCTCCCCTAGCCGGATCCGGCACCTGTAATGTAAAAATGAAGTGTGAATGCAGCCTAACATAAAGTAGAATATGTCACGAAAAAACAATCTCGGAATCAGAATGAAAAGTAAAAGCATCCCAGAGTTATTAATGCTTAAAGTGACAGTGGTAAGATGTGCAAAAAAACGCTCTGGTCCTTAAAGTAGAACTACGGGATTGAAAAATTTCAGATCGCGGGGGGTCCGACCGCTGGGGCCCCCCGCATTCTCCCGTACGGGGCCCCGGCTCTCTGCGTAGAGAGCGCGTGTTGACCACCGCACGAAGCAGCGGCCGACACGCCCCCTCCATACACTGCTATGGGAGAGCCGGAAATTGCCGAAGGCAGCGCTTCGGCTCTCCCATAGCAGTAAATGGAGGGCGCGTGTCAGCCGCCGCCTCGTGCGGTGGTCGACACGCGCTCTCTACGCAGAGAGCCGGGGCCCTGTACGGGAGATCGTAGGGGGCCCCAGCGGTCGGACCCCCCGCGATCCGAAACTTATCCCCTATCCTTGGGATAGGGGATAAAATTTTCAATCCCGTAGTTCTCCTTTAAGGTGAAAATGGGCTTGGTCCTTAAGAGGTTAAGGAATTAAAGTGAATATAATCACCTAGATTTGTTTTCACTGATAAATGCCACATACTGATACAGAGGGGCAAAAAAGTATTTAGTCAGCCACCAATTGTGGAAGTTCTCCTAATTAAAAAGATGAGAGGCCTGTAATTTTCATCATATGTATACCTCAACTAAGAGACATAATGAGAAAAAAAATCCATAAAATCACATTGTCTGATTTTTAAAGAATTTATTTGCAAATTATGGTGGAAAATAAGTATTTGGTCATCTACAAAAAAGCAAGATTTCTGGCTCTCACAGACCTGTAACTTTTTCTGTAAGAGTCTCCTCTGTCCTCCACTCGTTACCTGTAATAATGGCACCTGTTTGAACTTGTTATCAGTATAAAAGACACCTGTCCACAACCTCAAACAGTCACACTCCAAACTCCACTATGACCAAGAGATGTCGAAGGACACCAGAAACAAAATTGTAGACTTGCACCAGGCTGGGAAGACTGAATCTGCAATAGGCAAACAGCTTGGTGTGAAGAAATCAACTGTAGGAGCAATTATTAGAAAATTGAAGACATACAAGACCACTGATAATCTCCCTCGATCTGGGGCTCCACGCAAAATCTCACCCCGTGGTGAGCAAAAATGAACGGTGAGCAAAAATCCCAGAACTACACGGGGGGACCTAGTGAATGACCTGCAGAGAGCTGGGACCAAAGTATCAAAGGCTACCATAGGTAACACACTACGCTGCGAGGGACTCAAATCATGCAGTACCAGACGTTTCCCTCCTGCTTAAGCCAGTACATGTAAGGGCCAGTCTGAAGTTTGCTAGAGAGCATTTGGATGATCCAGAAGAGGATTGGGAGAATGTCATATGGTCAGATGAAACCAAAGTAGAACTTTTTGGTAATAACTCAACTCGTCGTGTTTGGAGGAGAAAGAATGCTGAGTTGCATCCAAAGAAAACCATACCTACAGTGAAGCATGGGGGTGGAAACATCATGCTCTGGGGCTGTTTTTCTGCTAAGGGACCAGGACGACTGATCTGTGTAAAGGAAAGAAAGAATGGGGCCATGTATCGTGAGATTTTGAGTGAAAACCTCCTTCCATCAGCAAGGGCATTGAAGATGAAACGTGGCTGGGTCTTTCAGCATGACAATGATCCCAAACACACCACCTGGGCAACAAAGGAGTGGCTTCGTAAGAAGCATTTCAAGGTCCTGGAGTGGCCTAGCCAGTCTCCAGATCTCAACCCCATAGAAAAACTTTGGAGGGATTTAAAAGTCTGTGTTGCCCAGGGACAGCCCCAAAACATCACTGCTCTAGAGGAGATCTGCATGGAGGAATGGGCCAAAACACCACCAACAGTGATTGAAAACCTTGTGAAGACTTACAGAAAACGTTTGACCTGTCATTGCCAACAAATGGTATATAACAAAGTATTGAGATGAACTTGTTATTGACCAAATACTTATTTTCCACCATAATTTGCAAATAAATTCTTTAAAAATCAGACAATGTAATTTTATGGATTTTCTTTCTCTCATTCTGTCTCTCATAGTTGAGGTATACCTATGATGAAAATTACAGGCCTCTCTCATCTTTTTAAGTGGGAGAACGTGCTCAATTGGTGGCTGAAAATACTCTTTTGCCCCACTGTACATGTTTTTTTTGTCTCATCTGTTTCTATTTTCTGATTGTAATTTTTTTTTAATTTTAGTACATTGTGGTAGCAGCCAGCTTTCTTGAGCTGTTTTAACAGCATTTTTGAGATATGCTTTACATTTTTTCGGGCATGCTCTGTGATCTGTCTAGTGTTCACTCCCCAGGGAGGAGGAGGCTGTCCTCTGAGCTTTAGCTATTGTCTTATGTATCCTACTGGTGTCACCTCTTTCTGTACTCCTTTCTGTGGAAATTATCTGCACAGAATAGGGAAAAGCTTTAGGGGTGTGGAAATAATTTTTTCATCTACAGACCCACATGAGGGCTTATTTTTTGCGGGACCAATTGTTTTTACTTTGTAATTACATTTTTCGCTTTCCCATAACTTATGCTCCGAAACAAAACTAAATATTTATTTGTGAGGTAGAATTGAAAAAAAAAAGCAATTTTGCAAATTTGGGGTTTTTCTTTTTTACACCATTGACCTTGTGGTCAAACATGTTATTCTGATACTTTAGGGCAGCCTGATTACAGCAATAACCAATTTGTTTAGTTTCGGTCATGTTTTACTACAGCAATAACCAATTTGTTTAGTTTCAGTCATGTTTAACTAATTTAAAAAAATTTGAACCTATTTAAATTTGTAAAAAAAAATTCTGACCCCTATAACTTTTTTTAATTTTTCCATATATTGGGCTGTATGAGGGCAAATTTTTTGCACCATTATCTGCTTTTTGTATTGGTGCCATTTTGGTATTGGTCAAATTTTTTGAACGTTCTTTACTTAATTTTTTCAGCAATATGACGTTATATAAAAAAAACGCAATTCTGTGGTTTGGTAGTTTGGTATGTTAACACCATTGACCGTATGGGATATATAATGTTATATTTTAAAAATCGGACAAGTACGCACGCGCCAATACCAAATAGGTTTATTATGTTTACATATTTTTTATATGGAAAATGGGTCGAGGAGGTAATGTGAACTTTTAATATAGGAAGGGGTTAATGTGTGTGTGTGGTTTTTTTTTTTTTTTTTTTTAACGTAACTGTCACGAATTTGTACCCCCATAAACTAATCACAGGGTAACAAAGTTCTTTACAATTACTCTCCAGGTATACCTTTTACTGCTTTCTAGCAGCTTTTATCAGGCTAAAAAATGCTTTATAAAACAGGCAGCAACAGTCGGATAGGCGTGGTTATGTATGTCATCACTAGGACCGCTGTGTGATTGGTCTCAGCACATAGGCCCATATATTATCCTTATCTGTGGCGGCGAACATACAAATGTATAAGTAAAACAAGTGCTTCTATCAGTTTACAGTGCTCATTCTCCTATTAAGTTACAGTGCAGTCACAGCGGGTTAGTTTGCATAGCAAGCGGCAGAGCATTACGCTGCGCACTGGGGCCGGGAGCAAGCGCTTGCTATGAAAACTAGCTGCCTGCAGCGCCGGTGATGTGAAGAAAACTGTCTCCTGGTGCTGCGGGCCACAAGCGCTCTCTCCTGATGGCCCCAGTATGCTGTGATTACATCACCGGTGCTGCGGGCGGCTAGTTTTCATAGCAAGCGCTCCCCCCTGGCCCCAATGTACAGCGTAATACTCTGCCGCTTGCTATGATACTAACCCCCTGTGACAGCACTGTAACCTAATAGGAGAACGGGCACTTGTTTTACTTATACATTTGTATGTTCGCCGCCACAGATAAAGATAATAAAGGGGCCTATGTGCTGGAACCAATCACACAGCGGTCCTAGCGATGACATACAGGAGATAGGCGTGGCGGCCGCGGGCCATAACCACGCCTATCCAACTGTTGCTGCCTGTCTTATAAAGCTTTTTTAGCCTGATAAAAGCTGCTAGAAAGCAGTAAAAGGCAAACCTGGAGAGTAATTCTAAGGAACATTGTTACCCTGTGATTAGGTTATGGGGGTACAAATTGAAGAAATCATTCGATACCTCATAGAGATCAATGCAGTTCTATTGAACTCCACTGATCTGTGCTCATTTGGTTGAGCCTGCTCCAGGTAGCCTCAATCAAATACAGATCCATAGGGCAGCCATGGGATGAGAGGTAAGCCCTCCGGCTACCTCCACAGTGGAAGTTGTAAAAATACATACATAGTTACACTTACCAATGCTTTTCGAGCAAATGGAAGATTCTTTTGTCTGATTTCGAACTGTGCATACATTAACCATATCTTTGCAAAAGTAAACTGAAAGACAAAAATAGGAAAAGACTATGAAAACAAATACCAACTGTATGTGAAGGGGATGTCAGCAAACACTAGAGCTGAATACGGAAAGCCTTCTGACATTCTTCTTTCATATTATTACACAGTGAGATTTCTCTAAAGTGGATGCATACTAGATCCTATAGCTGCATGCAAGTGATGAAAATGCTGCAGATTTTCTGCACTTAATTTCTGCAGCAAAGTGGATGAAATTTAGTGACTAAGGGCTTGTTTACACTTCGAACATTCATCCGAAGAATTTTGGCCGGATGAATGTGCGCTTGCAACAGGCGCCGCCAAAATCATCAGCAATAGGAATGTGTGGATGTGCGCTGTCTCGTAGAGGGCAATGCAGTCAAGTAGAATTCCGCCAAAGAATGAACACGTTCATTCTTTCTGCTTATGTCCATACGGGCAGCGGAATATAAAGGGAATAAGATGTATAAAGCCGGAATACCCCTTTAAGTATGTAGCATGCCATTTGTTGTGTTGAATCTGCTGTGGATTTATTGCAGATTTCGCCATTAACATTTACAGACTTTGGTTGTGGTTATTTGAAATACATTTACTTTAACTTGTACTATATGGGGGAGATTTATCAAAACCTGTTAAGAGGAAAAGTTGCTGAGTTGCCCATAGCAACCAATCAGGTCATTTCTTTCATTTCAGAGGTCTTCTCAAAAAATGAAATGAAGCGAACTGATTGGTTGTTATGGGCAACTCAGCAACTTTTCCTCTTAACAGGTTTTGATAAATCTCCCCTTATGTACAGGAGCTGGGACTTCTGTTTATCCACTACTGTATGCACTTAACATCCTTGCATGTGGCCTGGTGAATGTCCACTTACTGTAGAGAGTGGTGATGCATACAATAGTGAGCAGAGAATGTACTGTACATTTAGTAAATAGTGATACATGCAGTTCTGAGTAGTGTATGCATCACTGTTCACAGCCGTACAGGAGCAGGACGTCTAGTAGTAATAATGAATCCCTACTTCTTTACGCTACGTCAAATCTGCACAATGTGGTGCAGATTTCTAGCTGCAAAAGTACTGCAAAATTTCCAACAAATCTTAAAATCTCCAAAATCAATGAAAACCTAAAATAAAGGGAATTATTAACAGACTTTCTGGAAAAGGTTACAGAAACCGTTGCCAACCTCTAATCTTATTGAAACCAATGAGTGGTAGCATGCTATCAAATACAGAGGGGCAAAAAAGTATTTAGTAAGCCACCAATTGTGCAAGTTCTCCCAATTAAAAAGACAGGGGTGTGGAAATGTAATAAAAAACTACTTGTCCACGGGACTAAAACTGAGCAAAATCTACTTGTCCCTCATGACGATCCACTTGCCCACTCTACTTCAATTTACATTAGAAAGATAGCTGAAATTTATGATAGCTCAGAGCTAGTATAGATTTCAAAAGGGCGGCAGTGCTTGATGTTTTAAGAAATGCGTACCCCTTAAAAGGGCACCTTTATCAACCAATGTGTCAAACTAAAGCTCAGCAAATCGCTAGCCGCAGCGATGTCCTGTCTTGGCCAGAAGATATTCTGTAGACCAGTGTTTCCCAACCCAGTCCTCAAGGCACACCAACAGTCCGGGTTTTTTCAGTTACTCCATAGGAATAGAACAGGGAAAAATGTAAATCCTGGACTGTTGGTGTGCCTTGAGGACTGGGTTGGGAAACACTGCTGTAGACGATAGTCACTCTGCAGCAGGACACTGAAGACATTGTTGGGAGCGCTGAAGGTAGGTAGAGGTTTGTTTTCCTATATACAATGGAAAGAATTATTATTATTTTTATTTTTTTTAAAGAGCGGCATGTGAAATGGCAGTCTTAGTGAATTTCCACCGAGGCTCTTTGCACATTGGGGGAGATTTAGCTAAATCTGTGCAGAGTAACAGTGGTCAAGTTGCCCATAGCAACAGATCAGATTGCTTCTTTTATTTTTCAGAAGAATTCTGATTGGTTGCTATGGGAAACTGCTCCACTGTTCCTGTGTTCCTAAACAAAGGTATTGATAAATCTCCCCCATTGTGTTTGTAAGTCGCTTTTGTCATCTGTGTCAGAAAAACTCCCACTGCATACACCAAATGGAGCCACAGGCCTCTCCATTCACTGGGCGAAGGCCACGAGAGTCCATTTGGTCAGTATTCGTCTGGGGTCACTATTTTTGTGGAATAGTGCAGTCCAGTATCCAGAGGCATCCATTAGCATAAACATATATACTGAACCTTCGGACACATGCTACAGTATGAATGGAGCCTAAACCATTTCTAGTTCCCTCAGAACATAATAGACTTCTTTTACCTTTTTGTGGGGTATTAGCTCTAAGCAAGCCTGATATACTTGTCTGGTCCTCTCTGGGTCCTGTAAATCACAAAAAAAAAAAAAAAAAAAAAAAAAAAAAAGTTGATCTTGTAGTTGATAAGTATTCTCTACCAACAAATAATACAGTAGGGTTGCTGTCTTTATACCTTTGCCTCTAGCTCTTCATACAAGGCATAATTAATCCATAAGTAGATATATCTCTTCCAGTGCCTTTTCTCTTTTGTAGGTGGGACATTGGCTATGGCCCGTTCATACACTTCTCTGACAGTGTCTGCATCTGTGTCACTTTCCACCAAGCGCAGGTAGTCAAACCAGGCATCATAATTGTGAGGGTTTGCCTTATAGGAAAAAAATGACAATTCTTTGGCAGGGTAATTCAACAAAATGGACACATGAAAGCTAATGTCTTGGAAAAAAAATGTCATGAATTACCTTGACTTCTTCCTCATATTGAAACCTCCTCTTATTCACAATGATATCTTCAATACCTCGACGGTCACCATACTTCTTTTCAAAAATAGTATAGTTTTTAAACAGCTCTTGGGCTTGCTGCTTCGAGATTCTGTCCAGGGCATATTTGTATATGACACGCACCCGTTCTGACTGGATTATACAGGAGGGAAAATAAGACAGTTGACACAAGCAAAGCAAGTATATATTACTTAATGTATTTTAGAAATAAAACCAAATAAGTCACAGTGCATTAAGTGGATATGCCATAAATGTCCAGATGGGAATACACCCTTAAAGTCTTTTTTACACTTAGTATTTAGATGCCCTTTTAAGGGTGTTATACAAGCTAAATAAAAAAAAAAGTGATGGTGTATATTTTGCATAGGCCATCAATATTTAAGGGGTATTCCAGGAAAACTTAGATTTATATATATATATATATATATATATATATATATATATATATATATATATATATATAAATAAATCTATCTATCTCTCAACTGGCTCCAGAAAGTTAAACAGATTGGTAAATTACTTCTATTAAAAAATATTAATCCTTTCAATAATTATCAGCTGCTGAAGTTGAGTTGTTGTTTTCTGTCTGGCAACAGTGCTTACTGCTTGTCTCGGGAACTGCATAGAGTAGAAGAGGTTTGCTATGGGGATATGCTTCTAAACTGGGCGGTTCCCGAGACACGTGTCATCAGAGAGCACTTAGAAAAGAACAACACCTTCAGAAGCTCATAAGTACTGAATGTATTAAGACTTTTTAATAGAAGTAATTTACAAATCTGTTTAACTTTCTAGTTGACATAAAAAAAATAGTTTTTTCCTGGATAACCCCTTCAAATAGCTGATCATGCGCAGGGACCAGGAGTCAGAACCTAACAATGCAAATCTAATTCTGATTGCCTATCCAGATGATAGGTCATCAAAAAGTCTGAATAACCCCTTTAAGTCAAAACTGGTAATAACAAAGTGTAAAATAAATATTCTATTAAAGGCTTCACATCTCCAAAGCTTCGCAGTGGAACAAAGACTGCACTTACTGTAGTATTAGCAATAATCAAACTAAAAGTCATGTAGCTTATATGAAATGCAATACTGCCTTCTTGTGGACAACTTTAATATTACATCTAAGGTCACACATCAGGACTGTCTTCATGTGGTGTAAATTTTCCCCCATGGATCTCACCACAATTCGAAGAACTTTATTATGTTCACATCGACATTTAAAGGGGTATTCCGGCTTTATACATCTTATCCCCTATCCAAAGGATAGGGGATAAGATGTATGATCGCTGGGGAACCCCGTGATCTCGGTGCAGCCCCCAGCATTCTGTGCTGGGCGCTGCCTCCGAGACAGGGATGTGATGTCACGGCCACACCCCCTCCATTAATGTTTATGGGAGGGGGCGTGGCAGTGATGTCACGTCCCCGTGTCAGGCAGCGCCCGGAACCGAAAGCCGGAGGCTGCATTGTTATGGCGGGGGTCCCCTGCGATCATACATCTTATCCCCTATCCTTTGGGTAGGTGATAAGATGTATAAAGCTGGAATACCCCTTTATCATGATGATATTTTTTTTACTGCACATGATGTCTCAAGCCATAAGAGGGCCATTACTGCTGCTTCCCTGTTAACAGATGGCCAGCTGTCCTCATCCACGGTTCCCCCTCCTTTTAGACTGTATGCCCTTGTCATTTACTGTGTGGCACGTTCTCTATATACATCTGTGTTATGTATGTATCATATGTACAGTGTCCTGGAACTGAGGGCACTATAAAAAAGAAATAATTACAGTATACAGCAGGGCTGTGGAGTCGGTAGATAAATGTTCCGACTCCGACTTCTTTGTACTTCCAACTCCGATTCAGACTCTCTGACTCCTCTGTATTAATATGTGAATGTATTTTATACATTCCTTGAAGGAAAGAAAGGTAACATACCTGTCATTACCACAGGACTACTGGCTGGGAAGCCAACAGTCTACTGTATTGAACAGTTTGTGTGCTGATCTGCTGCTGAAGATAGGGCAGTGGAAGGATCCAGGAAGGGGCATTTATTATAAAACATGATTTCCCTAGTAGAATCCCATAGTCATGTTTAAAGTTTAACCCCTTAAGGACACATGACGTACTGGAACGTCATGTGTCCACTCCCGATCTATAACGTGGGGCCACGGCGTGAAGTTATGATTTTTTTCCCAGAAGTACGACAGAATCAATCCTATATAAGTAGGATATCATTTTAATCGTATGGACCTACAGAATAAAGATAAGGTGTCATTTTTACCGAAAAATGTACTACGTAGAAACGGAAGCCCCCAAAGGTTACAAAACGGCGGCTTTTTTTCAATTTTGTCTCACAATGATTTTTGTTTCCGTTTCACCGTAGCTTTTTGGGCACAATGACTGACGTCATTACAAAGTAGAATTGGTGGCGCAAAAAATAGGTCATCATATGGATTTTAGGTGCAAAATTGAAAGAGTTATGATTTTTTAAAGGAAAGGAGCAAAAAACGAAAATGCAAAAACGGAAAAACCCCCGGTCCTTAAGGGGTTAAAGGGGTACTCCGCCCATAGACATCTTATCCCCTATCCAAAGGATAGGGGATAAGATGTCAGATCGCCGGGGTCCCACTGCTGGGGACCCCCGGGATCGCCGCTGCGGCAACCCGCTTTCATTACTACACAGAGCGAGTTCGCTCTGTGCGTAATGATAGGAGATACAGGGGACGGAGCAGCGTGAAGTCATGGCTCCGCCCCTTGTGACATCACGGCCCACCCCCTTAATGCAAGTCTAGGACAGGGGACGTGATGACCGCCACGCCCACTCACAGACTTGTATTGAGGGGGTGGGCCGTGACATCACGAGGGGCGAGGCCGTGACGTAACGATGCTCCGGCCCCTGTATCGCCCGTCATTAAGCACAGAGCGAACTCGCTCTCTGCAGTATGATAGTGCTGTGCTGCAGCGGCGATCCCAGGGGTCCCCAGCAGCGGGACCCTGGTGATCTGAAATCTTATCACCTATCCTTTGGATAGGGGATAAGATATCTAGGGTCGGAGCACCCCTTTAAGCTTACTATCAAGTTTACAAGTTTTTATAGCCTTAGCTGAATGGCAGCAGTTTTTCCAATGGTTTAAAGCTTCAGTCTTGAACTATTGACCCTCCATTCCCTTCACTTATACAAGTGTCTCTAGTCCTGCAAAAAACATATTTACTTAAAGGGGTTATTCAGGAAAAAAAATGTTTTATATATATCAACTGGCTCCAGAAAGTTAAACAGATTTGTAAATTACTTCTATTAAAAAATCTTAATCCTTTCAGTACTTATGAGCTTCTGAAGTTAAGGTTGTTCTTTTCTGTCTAAGTCCTCTCTGATGACACCTGTCTCGGGAAACGCCCAGTTTAGAAGCAAATCCCCATAGCAAACCTCTTCTAAACTGGGTGTTTCCAGGTGTCATCAGAGAGCAATTAGACAGAAAAGAACAACCTTAACTTCAGAAGCTCATTAGTACTGAAAGGATTAAGATTTTTTAATAGAAGTAATTTACAAATCTGTTTAACTTTCTGGAGCCAGTTGATATATATAAAAAAGTTTTTTCCTGGATAACCCCTTTAATCCCTCATCAGTGAGAGGCTAGGTTACCCATGGGTTCCCTGTAACAGCAGAACACAACACTATGGAAAGTATAAGTATTACCGCTCCTAACTGTGCGTTGTGTGCCAAATAGTGAAGCACATGTAAAGCATGCTTATTCACGGTCACTTAACGTGTTCATTTTGCGGTTACGTGAGGCACTGCATGCATTGGTCTTTATTCTTACAGTAGAGAAGTCATTAATTATAACTTTTTGTGAATTGGAACCTTGCTTTTATTTTTTATTTTTATTCCAATCTAAATTTAGTAGGAGTTGGTGCATTGTTTGCCGAATCCAGGTACCCAAAATTTCGTCCGACTCCACAGCACTGGTATACAGTCATGTGGTTTATTAGAGGCTGCATGGCTCTGTACTAAAGGACTGGCATCCATGAGCCCAGACAGTTATATACAATTAAGATGTATTTGGAAAACCATATTAAGTAACTATAAGTAATAAACTTACCTCTTTTTGATTTTCCTCAAATTTGGCAAATGCTACATACAGATTCTCATCCATGTGATCCTCCCCAAAAAACTCCACAGCACGCTCATAAACCTTCCTTGCATGAGCTATATAGCCGTGCCTTTCTTCAAAGCGGGCGTACTTGATCCAGTTCTTTACATCAGGGTGTATAATGACAAGTGCACATTTGTTAAGGGAAATCGGCACATAATGAAAAAGTCCGGCAAAGAACGCAGAACAGATTTGCTATTGCAAACACCCGATTTTTGGCTCAATATGCAACAAAAGATTGTATACATTAATTGAATCACATTTAAAATGCATTTTAGACCCTTTCTGCACCTCAGTTGACAAGGAAGCGTGGCTGAGTGGTAAAGTGGGCATGACTAGACTATAACACTATACCATCATTTTGTGTACTCCAGAATTTCACACCTTATCACCTATCCACCACAGAATTGGGCATAAGCAGCCAGACCCCCACTGGATCTCCAGAACAGAGCCTGAATGTTCTCATGCACTGAGCACAGGAGCGATACGCCCTCTCCATGCAACTCAATGGAAGCGCCAGAGATATTCGAGCACTGTACTCCTGTAGCTGGGGATACGGTATCAAAAGCTGGAGTACCCCTTTAATGAGGGATCTGTACAGATGGGTGGGAGGGAGTTAATAAGTAGAGATGAGCGAACTTACAGTAAATTCGATTCGTCACAAACTTCTCGGCTCGGCAGTTGATGACTTATCCTGCATAAATTAGTTCAGGTTTCAAGTGCTCCGGTGGCTGGAAAAGGTGGATACAGTCGTAGGAAAGAGTCTCCAGCCCACTGGAGCACCTGAAAGCTGAATTAATTTATGCAGGAAAAGGCATCAACTGCCGAGCCGAGAAGTTTGTGACAAATCGAATTTACTGTAAGTTCGCTCATCTCTAGAAATAAGGGGAGGGAACCAGACCAAAGATCTATTTGTTTGTAAGGGATGCATTGTGCGTTATGAGAGAGTTTGTGGGGTAGGCTATAGGCTGAGATTTGTGGAAGCTGAGAGGAGTAGCTATTTATGAGGTTTTTACCTCCTCCCTGTTTCTTACCTGTGGCCAGGGGGGGGGGGGACACAGCACATTCCCTGGTTGTCCAGAGGCACCCTACGTGCATACAGCAGCCTTTATAATGACAAGGGGCCCAGTACACATGGCCTACCACTTCCTAGATATTCTCGCTGCAACTATAGCAAGTCACGTCTGTCATAGACCCTGAAAGCCAGAGAGTCATGATGGTTAACAGAGAGCATCTGTAGGAAGCGGATGATTGTGTGTGCTGGGACCCCTCTTTGCTACACAGGCTGCCGGGAAACACATTGTCACAAAGATCCAAACATCCACCTTAACTGGGTACCAGGCATGCCATACACACTGTGTATATAATCAAACCTTTTAGCATTGGGAAGGATATATCTTTCATATATGGTACGCGCTCTGTCCACCTCCTTGTACCGAAGCTCAAAGTTGATGTAAGAATGCCAAGCTTGTTCTTCAGGGTGCCACTCCATCCAGCGTTCAAATACTTGCCTTGTGCCCGCCACATTTCCCAGCATCTCCTCCATGTAGGTATATTTGTACCTTTACAATGAAACATGAAATGTGCTACATTAAAGGGACTTTCTGAGAAGGCAGTTAGTGTTCCATGCCCTCCCAGATTAGATTGCTTACCAGAACTGGTTGACTCTGGGAAGGATGGTGATTGCTCTGTCCCAGATGTTGCGTGCATGGTTAACCTGGCGATTCTTCATCTCCATCTCGGCGTACTTGAGCCATAATGTAATATTCCTGTGATCCACATCTAAGGCACGTTCGTATATCGATCGAGCTCTGTGAAGACAAAAGGGAAAGAAAAAAGGCACTACAACCAGTCGGGGGGCTAAATACTACTAGCCAGTATTACCACTGCACATCTGCATGACTTACAAGTGTTCACAATCACGTCAACCACCCAAAAAAAAACTTTTGATATGTCAGAGACATACCAAAGGTTTACACTGGTGATGGTGTGGTTGTTCAGACCCTGAGTGATCAGCAGAATGAGCCAGGAGAAGTGTGTGCTCAGCAGTCTCTCTCTCACCTGACCAGGACAGACTCAATGTAAGTTTATGAGACCGTCCTTCTCACATAGACAGTCACTACTTCTCTCCCTGCTCGTTCTACTGATCAGTCGGGGTCTGAACAATTAAATCCTGACATTTTGATATGTCTCTAAGGCATACAAAGAGATTGTTTATAATGACGGGTTATACTTTAATTCTGGGAGCCTTTATTAACCCCTTAACGACCAAGGACGTATATTTACGTCCTTGGCAGGCTCCCGCGATATAACACGGGATCACGCGGTGACCCCGTGTCATATCGGGTCGGTCCCGGCATGTATCTGAAGCCGGGACCCGGGGCTAATAGCAGCGATCGCGGTGCCGCGCGCCATTAACCCTTTAGACGCGGCATTCAAAGTTGAACGCCGCGTCTAAAACGAAAGTGAAAGCTTCCCGGCTGCTCTGTGGGGCTGATCGGGACCGCCACAGTGAAAATGTGGTGTCCCGATCAGCTGGGACACGTGCAGAGGTCCTCTTACCTGCCTCCGGCGTGTCCCTTCGGTGATTGATTGCTCCAAGCCTGAGATGCAGCAATCGACCGCCGATAACACTGATCAATGCAAAGCTATGGCTTTGCAGTGAACAGTGCTGGCAATCAGTGTGTGTGCAGTGCTATAGGTCCCTATGGGAGCTATAACACTGCAAAAAAAAAAAGTGTAGGAAAAAAAAAAAGTTAATAAATGTGATTTAACCCTTTCCTTAATTAAAATTCTAATCACCCCCTTAAAAAAAAAAAAAGTGTAAATAAAAATAAATAAATATAAACATATGTGGTATCGCCGTGTGCGTAAATGTCCAAACTATAAAAATATATCATTAATTAAACCGCACGGTCAATGGCGTACGCGCAAAAAAATTCCAAAGTCCAAAATAACGTATTTTTGGTTGCTTATTAGATCATGAAAAAATTTATAAAAAGCGATCAAAAAGTTCTATCAATACAAAAATGGTACCGCTAAAAACTTCAGATCACAATAAGATCAAACAATAAGCCCTCATACCGCCCCATACGCAGAAAAATAAAAAAGTTATAGGGGTCAGACGATGACAATTTTAAATGTATAAATTTTCCTGCATGTAGTTATGATTTTTTCCAGAAGTGCGACAAAATCAAACCTATATAAGTAGGGTATCATTTTATTCATATGGACCTACAGAATAAAGATAAAGTGTCATTTTTACCGAAAAATTTACTGCGTAGAAACAGAAGCCCCCAAAAGTTACAAAATAGCGTTTTTTTTCTTCAATTTCGTCCCACAATGATTTTTTTATCCGTTTCGCTGTAGATTTTTGGGTTAAATGAATGATGTCACTGCAAAGTAGAATTGGTGGCGCAAAAAATAAGCCTCAATGCAAGTCTATGTGAGAGGGCATGACGGCTGTCACGCCCCCTCCCATAGTCATGCATTGAGGGGGCTGGGCGTGACGGCAAGAGGGGGCGGGGCTATGACGTCACGAGCTGCCGGCTCCAGCGTTCGGAACAGTTTGTTCCCCTTTATCCTCCCTAATGACGTTCTGCCGCATACATACCTTTGCACCTCCTTTAGACTCTCCTCCCATTGTGCATACTTTATCCAGTTACTAATAACAGTTCTGTTTTTTCTTATATTATCTTCAAAGGTCTGAAAGTGAATACATTAGACATGTCAAGGCTGCTGCATTATATCCTGCAAAAATCACCAATAATGATTGAGGTAACACCATTACAGAAAGAACAGGATGAAAGGGGCTGCAGACCCCAATCTGTGCCTAATGATGGCTTTGGATTGATTGGTTTTGGTCTGAATTTGCCTCCTATTTATCCCTGGTCTCCTTTGCTCCTGCACAGTTCTGTATTTTGCTTTGCTTACTACATTTGCCGGGTACTTCAAAGTACTCAACAATGTACAGTGAGCGGTGATGCACACAGAAATGTATGAATTGCCATTCAATACTCTACAGAAGCAGAGAGTCCAGGCATATACAGGATTACCTGCTCCTCTACTTATAGTACTAAAAGTTAAAAAAGTAAACGTATTTTTCATCCGCAGCAAAATCAGCAACACCTAAGTACTTTGGGGGAGATTTATCAAAAGCTGTGCAGAGGCAACGTTGCCCATAGCAAACAATCAGCTCGCTTCTTACATCAGTGTTTCCCAACCAGGGAGCCCTCAGCTGTTTCAAAACTACAACTCCCAGCATGCCCGGACAGCCGTTGGCTGTCCGGGCATGCTGGGATTTGTAGTTTTGCAACAGCTGGAGGCGTCCTGATTGGGAAACATTGTCTTACATTCTTAACAAGGCATCTGAAAGATGAAAGAAGCGATCTGATTGGTTGCTATGGGCAACTTTGCCTCTGCACAGGTTTTGGTAAATCTCCCCCTTAGTCTTTCCCACCGAAGTCAACAGACAAAATATGAAATAAATCCACAGTGTATCTAACCATGGATATGCTGAAGATTTAAAGGGGTATTCCAGGAATTTTTTCTTTTCTTTTTTATATCAACTCGCTCCAGAAAGTTAAACAGATTTGTAAATTATTTCTATTAAAAAAATCTTAATCCTTAATCCTACTTATGAGCTTCTGAAGTTAAGGTTGTTCTTTTCTGTCTAAGTGCTCTCTGATGACACCTATCTCGGGAACCGCCCGGTTTAGAAGAGGTTTGCTATGGGGATTTGCTTCTAAACTGGGTGTTTCCCGAGACAGGTGTCATCAGAGAGCACTTAGACAGAAAAGAACAAGCTTAATTTCAGAAGCTCATAAGTACTGAAAGGATTAAGATTTTTTAATAGAAGTTATTTCCAAATCTGTTTAACTTTCCGGAGCCAGTTGATATATAATAAAAAGTTTTTTCCTGGATAACCCCTTTAAGTTATTCTTTTCTGTCTGACCACAGTGCTCTCTGCTGACATCTCTGCTTGTCTCAGGAACTGCACAGAGTAGAAGAGGTTTGCTATGGGGATTTACTTCTAAACTGGGCGGTTTCCGAGACACGAGTCATCAGAGAGCACTTAGACAGAAAAGAGCAACTCAACTTCATCAGCTCATAAGTACTGAAAGGATTAAGATTTTTTAATAGAAGTAATTTACAAATCTTTTTAACTTTCTGGAGCCAGTTGATATATACATTTTTTTTTTCCTGGATAACCCCTTTAAAATCTGCACCACAGGAAAATTTCCACTTCAGATTTTTTCAGCAGGATATAGTTTATATAATCTCATCCACTGGTAAAGTAAATGCTGCAGATTTTCTGTGTAGAGGACATGGCATGTTCTGCCACCTGAGACTGTAGCCTAATGAAACCATCAAGCAACTAAGCTTGTAAAATGATTAAAACAATCAGGTACTTGCCATACAGTTACTAAGCCAAAGGCCTGTAGTAAAAGGTGCTGGTGGTCTGTGATGGTACTTTTATAAAGTCCTAGATGACTGGTGAATAAAGAAATCATACAGTTATTTGGGATTTACTCACTCGGGGAGCCAAATAAGCAAGTGAGGATGAAGGCTTAGTTTACGCCATACTGGACTTACTTTTCTCTTCCTTAGCTTGTAGTCATTAAGTTCCTCTTCATCTGTGATCTTCTGCTTGGGAGGAGGTGGCAGTAATTCAAGTTCTCGCTCCTTAGCTTCTCTAAGCAACTGCTCGGCTGTTATCTGCACCTCAGCCGGGGCTTTATTCTTGACCTGAGGAGAATTAAAGAGTTAACAGCATCATCCATGTGGTACAGAAATGTTACCTTTTTATGTCACCCTTCTGTCTGGGTTGTTTTATACCAACATTCCCCGACTTGTGGCTTTCCAGCTGACGAAAATCTGCAAAATCCATTAGGCACCACAGACGAATGTTACAGAGCTAAAGGAGAACAATTACCTTAGACCGTTCTAGAATCTCACCTTAAAGGGTTACTCCACCCCAAGACATCTTATCTCCTATCCAAAGGATAGGGGATAAGATGTCTGATCGCGGGGACCCCCATGATCTTGGCTGCGGAACCCCAGACATCTGGTGCACCGAGGGAACTTCGATGCGTGGAGGAGGCTTGTGAGGCTCACGGTCACGACCACGCCCCCTCAATGCAAGTCTATGGGTGGGGGCGTGACAACATCACGCCCCACCCATAGACTTGCATTGAGGGTGTGTGGCAGTGACGTCACGAGCATCCACCGTTGCATCTGATGCTCTAAACGAACGCTGGGTGCAACAGGGAGATCGTGGGAGTCCCCAGTGGTGGGACCCCCGCAATCAGACATCATACAGATGTATAGGAGCGGAGTACCCCTTTAGCAATGCAAGTCCAGTGTTGCTCTCCAACTTCTTCTGCAAAGAATTGTGTGGAGAGTCGCTGCACAGTAGTCTTAGGGGCAACTGTATAGGCACTCAGGGAGTTTCCGTATACAAGTCCTATTTATTAGAAAAGGGCTTAAAGGTTACCTATCATGATGTAAACTCTCCCTAAACCCCCCCCCCCCAATCTGTCCCTGACAATATCCCTGTGTTTCTTTTAATTCAAAACCCACTCTTTCTACCTGATTTATTGTCTTCTTGGCTGCACATTCAGCTGTCCTAGTGTGAGGGAGGAAGGGGCGTGGCCAGGCGTAGAGGCTGTGAACACAGCAGCCGGCAGCTCTGAATCTTCTCTCTGTTTACAACTGCATGTGCAGAGAGAAGAAAGATCGGACTCAGATAGTGAAATGAATGAGGGCATGCAGTAAGGCAGAGTCAGGAGTATGCCCTGCTGTGCTACGAGCACAGTGCTGGCTCCTGCCTGTCTGATTGATAGGAAGGGAGCAGTGCTGAGCTTGTCTGTGTCCCGGCTGCAGTCTGAGATTTAGGACTCCAGCATGAGTCTGAAATCTATAAAAAGGGCGTGCGGACAGGACTGGTAGGGAGACCCCTAGTGGTCATTTTTTCAAAGTGGAAAATTAAATAGAAAGAAGCATATTTTTTTTTTTTATAACATGCATTTGGAAAGTTATTCTGCATACATTAATCTATAATATATAAAAAGATTTTTTGATGACAGGTACCCTTTAAGCAAAGAACTCGCTGGGCATTGTATGATTACCACTGCAACTGTACCACCCTGTCTGTGTAACGTCTCTCCACATCGAACTTTGCAGAATGTCAGGGAGAGCAACACTGGGCGAACTAAGCACTTGTCACTCTCAGAATAGGGGTACTAATGGAGTGGAGGTAGCTGCCAAGGACTGACCAAAACGGGGCCTGTCACAGTCAAGTTGAGACGAGGAAAAGGAACTTGGATCTCCAGAGGCTCCACACATAGGTCTACAGTGAGACGAGTTTACTTCATAAAGAAAAAATAAAAATGCATATACAAAGAAATAATGCAGATACTCAGTATAAAGAAGGGGGTCAATATCCAAAATGCGTGAGATTTCCGGGTGTAGGGAGTCACATGAGCACTGGCTACTAACCCAGCAATCAATCACACAGACTTTCACATTTCTAGGTGACCTGAGAGTGAAGAGTAAATAGATATTGATAAAGGAGGGAGGGGATATATGACCGGGGGGATAAGAAGAACATCGCTGAAGGACCTGGAGCCACATCCATCGCACACAAATAATAATTTGCATGTTAGCAAAGATAAGGATATCTCTGGAATGGCTAGATGCATTTGGACCAGGTACACAGCGCTTTCATCACCAGTAATATAAACCTGTATATTCAGGCTAATGTGGCTGATCCTGCTGTCAGAATCCCTTTAAAGATTATTTGTTGTGGGAAGAAACTATGCTGTGACTTTCTATTTAAAGGGGTACTCCGCTGCTCAGCGTTTGGAACAAACTGATCCGAATGCTGGAGTCGGGAGCTTGTGATGTCATAGCCCCACCCCCTCATTATGTCCCACCCCGCCCCCTCAATGCAAGTCTATGGGAGGGGGCATGATGACTGTCACTCCCCCTCCCATAGACTTGCATTGAGGGGGCAGGGTGTGACATAATGAGGGGGTGGGCATGACATAATGAGGGGGCGGGGCTACGATGTCAGGAGCTCCAGCTTTCGGAACAGTTTGTTCCAAACGCTGAGCAGCGGAGTACCCCTTTAACTCCTTAAGGACTCAGCCCATTTTGGCCTTAAGGACTCAGACAATTTAATTTTTACGTTTTCATTTTTTCCTCCTCGCCTTCTAAAAAACATAACTCTTTTATATTTTCATCCACAGACTAGTATGAGGGCTTGTTTTTTGCGCGACCAGTTGTCCTTTGTAATGACATCACTCACTTTACCATAAAATGTATGACGCAACCAAAAAACACTATTTTTGTGGGGAAATTAAAAAGAATAACGCAATTTTGGAAGGTTTTGTTTTCACGCCGTACAATTTATGGTAAAAATGACATGTGTTCTTTATTCTGAGGGTCAATACGATTAAAATGATACCCATTATTACATACTTTTATATTATTGTTGTGCTTAAAAAAAATCAAACTTTTTAACCAAATTAGTACATTTTTAATCCCTTTATTTTGATGACCTCTAACTTTTTTATTTTTCCATATAAGCGGCGGTATGAGGGCTCATTTTTTGCGCCATGATCTGTACTTTTTTTTTTGATACCACATTTGCATATAAAAACTTTTAATAAATTTTTTATAATTTTTTTTAAATAAAATATATGAAAAAAAGTAGCAATTTTGGACTTTTTTTTTCACGCCGTTCACCGTACGGGATCATTAACATTTTATTTTAATAGTTCGGACATTTACGCACGCGGCGATACCAAATATGTCTAAAATTTATTTTTTACGCTTTTTGGGGGTAAAATAGGAAAAAACGGACGTTTTACTTTTTTATTGGGGGAGGGGATTTTTCACTTTTTTTTCACTTTTACTTTTACATTTTTTTTTACACTTGAATAGTCCCCATAGGGGACTATTCATAGCAATACCATGATTGCTAATACTGATCTGTTCTATAGATATAGGACATAGAACAGATCAGTATTATCGGTCATCTCCTGCTCTGGTCTGCTCGATCACAGACCAGAGCAGGAGACGCCGGGAGCCGGACGGAGGAAGGTGAGGGGACCTCCGTGCGGCGTTCCGAATGATCGGATCCCCGCAGCAGCGGCACTGCCGCAGATGCCGGGATCTGTATTGATCCCGGCACCTGAGGGGTTAATGGCGGACGCCCGCGAGATCGCGGGCGTCGGCCATTGCCGGCGGGTACCTGGCTGTGATCAGCAGCCGGGATCAGCCGCGCATGACACGGGCATCGCTCCGATGCCCGCGGTTATGCACAGGACGTAAATGTACGTCCTGGTGCGTTAAGTACCACCGCACCAGGACGTACATTTACGTCCTGCGTCCTTAAGGGGTTAAAGGGGTATTCCAGGAAAAAACTTTTTTTTTTTTTTATATCAACTGGCTCCAGAAAGTTAAACAGATTTGTAAATGACTTCTATTAAAAAAATCTTAATCCTTTCAATAATTACCAGCTGCTGAAGTGGAGTTGTTGTTTTCTGTCTGGCAACAGTGCTCTCTGCTGACATCTCTGCTTGTCTCGGGAACTGCACAGAGTAGAAGAGGTTCGCTATGGGGATTTGCTTCTAAAGTGGGCGGTTCCCGAGACACATGTCATCAGAGAGCACTTAGACAGAAAAGAACAACTCAACTTCATCAGCTCATAAGTACTGAAAGGATTAAGATTGTTTAATAGAAGTAATTTACAAATCTGTTTAACTTTCTGGAGCGAGTTGATATATATAAGTTTTTTCCTGGATAACCCCTTTAACCATTCATTCTTTTATTTTTATTTATATTTGTTAAATACACTTGTTAAAGGGTCACGGTCATAAGAATGTCAGAAGAAGCTTTTGGCACATTGCCCAGACATGTCAAAAGTTTTCATCACACCGGGACTAACTACTGAGACCCACAGCAATCGCTTGACTCCCCAGCCAGGAGATCCAGCCTTTTTTTCTGTACAAGTCTGTATAGACCTATACAGAGAAAAGGTCGGAACGGAGTTACATCCGGGGAGTCAGAAGTGACAGCTCCAGGCAGTTTCTAATGAGTTTCTTACTAGTGAGACCTGACGCGATCTCAATTTTTGACATATCAAAAGTTGTTGGAAATGACAGTAACACTATAGGTCCCACTAGGTGACTTTTATAAGTAACTAGCTGAGTACCCGGTGTTGCCTGGTTTTTCCTTCCTCATCCTTGTTGGGGAGGAAAATAAACAAAGGAGGAAGCTTTTGACTTCATATCCCGTCCTCATATATTGTTATCATATCCCGACCTCCTGTCCCGTCCTCATATCCTGACCTGTAATATGTGTAGCAGGTATTGAAATATCTCCAGCCGTACGGACGTTATGTGGGAATGTACATTTCCCATTGATTTACATGGGACTTTAAACAAAAACCCTGAACCTCATAAATGAGGGTAGTTAAGGGTTAAATTAACGATCCTATATTTTAAGTGGACATATAAGTAACATGTGACCAAGTATTATGGAAATATCTCCAGCCGTTTGGAAGTTATGCAGTAACATATATTTCCCATAGACTTGTATGGGACTTTAAACATAAACCCCGCCCCTGGCAAATGGGGGTGAGAAAGGGTTAAATCACCTATCCTATGTTTGTTGACATATAAGTAACATGTGTGCCAAGTTTCATGTTAATATCTTTAGCCGTTTGGACGTGATGCTGGAACATACACACACACACACACACACATTGGGGGAGATTTATCAAAACCTGTTCAGAGAAAGGCGGTGCAGTTGCCCATAGCAACCAGATTGCTTCTTTCATTTTTTCACAGGTCTCTTAAAAAATGAAAGACGTGATCTGATTGGTTGCTATGGGCAACTGCACCGCTCTTTCTCTGAACAGGTTTTGATAAATCTCCCCCATTGAGTTATATATATATATATATATATATATATATGAACCAGATACAGGCGCAGCACTCCAACAAAATAAGTGATTTAATGTCTCATGTCAGCATTACAACGTTTCAGCTCCTCCTGGAGCCTTTTTTCAAGCATCATATATATATAGATGCTTTAATTGCTTAAAATAATGAATGCCATAGCAATGATTAGTGAGATCTGCTCTCTGCTAGGAGACTCTATACGGCCACGTTCACATGGCAGATTTGTGCGGAATATCTGCATGGAATATTCAGCATGGACATTGCACTGCAGCAAGTGATTTCAATGGGATGCTGCCGCACTGTTCACACAGCAGAATTTCCACACCAGATGTTTCTGCTGCGGAAATTCCGACATTCACAGAAAGAATAGACATGTTGATTCTTTCAGTGGATTCTGCAGGGAATTGCATTGTGAACACGGCCTTAGAAGATCACCCTGTGGAATGCACGGAGGTGGCAGAAAGCTGCCATAAAAAACAATCAACACCCTGCAGATATGTTGCAGGGATGTCCATCAGGCACTCATGCCCTGATTGCCATTGTTTTTAGCCATAAAAACAACCTTTTTATGGTGTCAGATGGTACAATAATGGAACTCACACATATAATGTTATTAGCCATAGTGCACAGATCTCTCTAATGAGCTGAGTGTTTGGAGCTGTGACGTCACATTACACTCTTTGAAAACACAGCTCCCTTCCCTTTCTCTGGTCTGATCAGGACGAGACCACTGATGTGAAGAGGGGAGCTCATATTACTAGGGATGTAAGAAAAAAATCGATTCTCGCGATAATCGCGATTTTTTCATTTGCCGATACTGAATCGATTCAAAATATTTTTGAATCGATTCTTTTAGGGATGTGGAATTTTTATCTCCTGACGCCCGGAACAGCATGTCCTGGGCATCAGGAGATAAAAGTTCCACATTTGTGGAGCCGGGCAGGCAGGATCTGACACGGCGTCGCTCTGGGTGTATGGAGCGGGCTCCGACTCGTGCCCGCTCCGTACTATGCGACCCCCGGCTGATTTCAGTAGCCGGGGGCCGCCGCTAATAGCCAGCATGCGGCGATCGCCGCGGCTGGCTATTAAAGGAGTACTCCGGTGCACACTTTTCTCATGTTATGCAAAATAAAAGAAAACGCACTTTATCTTACCTGCCAACGAGCCCCCGAAGCTCCGGTACAGGTGTTCGGTCCCCGGGCTGTATTCTTCTTACTTCCTGTTAGCCCGGCACGTCACATGGAGCTTCAGCCTATCACTGGCCGAGGCGGGACATCACTGCGGCCGGTGATAGGCTGAAGCTCCATGTGACGTGCCGGGCTAACAGGAAGTAAGAAGAATACAGCCCGGGGACCGAACACCTGTACCGGAGCTCCGGGAGCTCGTTGGCAGGTAAGAGGAAGTGCGTTTTCTTTTATTTTGCAGCCCGGACGGTATAACATGAGAAAAGTGAGCACCGGAGTACTAGATTGCCGCTGTCAAAGCTGACAGCGGCATCTATTGGGATCTATGAATGCTCCCAGGTGGACGATGTATCGGGATATATCGCGATGTATCGTCACCTAGACGGTATCGCGATATATCGGGATATATCGAATCGCCACACTGGTATCGCGATTCGAATCGAATCACCAAATTCTTGGCGATTCACACCCCTACATATTACTGCTCCTAAGATTTTAAGACAGATGGAGGGAAGGAGCAGATTGCTGTCAGAGTGTGTGACGGGAAATCACAGCCACACGCCAGACTGCTCAGCTTATATGGAGAGATCTGTGCAGTATGGCTAACAGCTTTATATTAGGAAGTTGTTTTATTATACTTTTAGACACCTTACATAGGTTGTTTCTTTTGCTGGACATCCCCTTTAAGGGGTTAAATGAAGGACATTTGCGTGATTGCTAAAGTACATCACTAACTGGGTCCTAGCTACTGATGGCGGCAGTCACTCAGAACTTCTGCACGCCATAAACGTATGACATGGTGCGTTCAGGCACGGACAACCATAATGTACATTTGGGTCAACTGCTGGGAAGGGGTAATGGCAACCCAGTCCAAATAGAAGCAGCACATCCCGACTTGAAAAAGGTAGTGGGAGGCTACTGAAATGTTGTCTTTACATTATGGAATAAACCACCATTTTTTATTTCATCCTCTTTGTGTTCTGCATTTGTCCATTTAATATATATATATATATATATATATATATATATAATATATATATATATTTTTTTGTGTATCATTTTAGAGTCAAAGGGACTTTTTCCTCACTTTTTGGATGCGAGGTGATAAAAACATTAATATAACATATCTAAATAGTTTAGACGTTTCCAGATACTGATAATGATTTGAAGTTTTTATTTAGAAACGGGAAAAGAGGGGTGATATTAATTTTTAACACATTTTTTAATTTTGATTTTTTTTATTTCACTTTTAGCTCACTTGAGACTTAAAGGGGTACTCCGATGTAAACATCTCATCCCATAGCCAAAGCATAGGGGGATAAGATGTTAGATCGCTGGGGACCCCCGCTATTCTCCAGGCTGGCAGTGACTTCCATCTTCCGCGTTCATGATCTGCCCCCTTTATTCATGTCTATGGGAGGGGTGTGACAGCTGGTACATAGCAGTCAGGCCTCCTCTCATAGACAAGAATGGAGGGGGCATGACGGCTGGCATTGCCAATCATCTGGCACCGAATGACAGGGATGCCACAGCAGGGATCGTGGGGGTCCCCAGCAGCGGGACCCCCATGATCTAACATCTAATCTCCTATCCTTTGGATAGGGGATAAGATGTTTACAGTGGAGTACCCCTTTAAATATGAGGTCTCTGGATTGCTTCTACAGTGCACTGTGATACTAATGTATTGCAGTGTGCTGTCATTTCCCCAGTCTCCCATTACACTGTTACTGGTGAGGTATATCAGGGCACAATCACAGCTGGGATAAACATCCTCACTAGTCCCCCTCCTCTATCTAACCTTCTAGATCAGTTTTCCCTCATCTGCAGCTCTCCAGCTGTTGCAAAACTACAACTCCCATCATGCCGGACAGATTACACCTGGAATAAGTGATGTGAATTGCAGTTTTACATGTGAGGGGAACACTGATCTAGATGCTGCAGTCACTAGGATTGGATTCAGCTACTGGGCCGCTCCATATCTCCACTGCAGCACCTAAGTGTGATCCGGGCATGCTGGGAGTTGTAGTTTTCCTACAGCTGGAGGTCCATAGTTTGCAGAACACAGTTCTAAGCTGTCTGACAGAAGGAGAGGGTGCCCCCTGTCTGCCCATCAGGTCACATAAATCGATACAGTGACCCCTCGACCTACGATGGCCCAGACATACGATCATTTCAACATACGATGGCCTCTCAGAGGCATCAACATACGATGCTTTTGTATGTCGGGGCCATCGCATAAACGGCTATCCGGCAGCGCTGACTGCTTCAGCTGCCACCGGATAGACGTTTACGGTGCCCCGTGTGGTCCGCTGACGATCACTTACCTGTCCTCGGGGCCCCGGCGCGTCCTCTTCAGGATCCTCTGCATCGTCGGCGCTCTCCATCGACGTCATCACGTCGTCCCGTCATCCAATAGGAGCGGCGTGCGTAGTGACGTGATGGCGGCGACGGATAGCGCGGATGCCGGGGAAGCAGAGGCCTTGCCGGAGCATCAGGGGACGCGGTGACAGCGATGGACGGCGACATCCAAGGCAGCGGTGACGAGCGGTTATGGTCCGGAGCGGCGGGGACACGTGAGTACAACTTCCTCTAACAGTGGTCTACAACCTGCGGACCTCCAGATGTTGCAAAACTACAACACCCAGCATGCTGGGTGTTGTAGTTTTGCAACATCTGGAGATCCGCAGGTTGTAGACCACTGTCCTATACTTTACATTGCACGGATCCCTCAACATGTGATGGTTTCAACAAACGATGGTCCGTTTGGAACGGATTACCATCGTATGTTGAGGGACCACTGTACTGGGTTGCTCATGGGTTACCATGCCGGTCCACTTTCAGGGAATGCTGGTAGATGTAGTAGCCAAAGATGGCTGATCACTGATCTAGAAGATCAATATGATAAAGTAATACCCCACCTAGATGTGATCACACTAGCGGTAAATAAGAGCTGGAGCCGCCGCACTACTACCCTCAGCATACACTACTCCTCAGCGCAGCTGCGGTTCTCCCACTAACCCCCTGTACACACCTTAGCGACTTTAGGGATCCTTTGCTTCCCCGCCGCAGTGGAGGCCATGATGCCGGCCGTTCAGAACACCCCACAGCGAGCAGAACCGCCGAGAGCACACGGAAACGTTACGCACACACGTTCTTCCGAACGCGCTGACGTCAGAGCGTACGACTACAGCGTCTGCCAGTGACCGTTCTCCCATCACTAGAGGCAAAAGTGTGAGAACGTTATGTGTGAACCACTGTTCTCCGAGAAAATGGCCGCCAGCATATTGCTAGTGCATAGTCTTTAGTACGGCGTCTCATAGAGTAATACCGAAACACGGACAAGTTGTTGGAGACAGTCACAGGAACCCGATTGGCTGCTTTACGCCCATTAGTTTCTATAGCAACCAAACAGCGCGTCCTATCAATAGGCTGTAGATCTACGCATTAATAACATTACTCTGCTTTACTACGTATCAGAGGACGAAGAGTCAGCACGAGGTAAAGAAGGGGCATTATATTTCCATTATTCAGTTTTTATACTGTCTTTGTGCTGTCATTTCTATAACTCATTTTTACAATATGTCATCACTAATTCACGTACAGTGACATCATTGTGCACAGTATCCCTGTCCTGTGACATCATTGTGCACAGTATTCCTGTCCTGTGACATCATTGTGCACAGTATTCCTGTCCTGTGACATCATTGTGCACAGTATTCCTGTCCTGTGACATCATTGTGCACAGTATCCCTGTCCTGTGACATCATTGTGCACAGTATCCCTGTCCTGTGACATCATTGTGCACAGTATCCCTGTCCTGTGACATCATTGTGCACAGTATCCCTGTCCTGTGACATCATTGTGCACAGTATTCCTGTCCTGTGACATCATTGTGCACAGTATTCCTGTCCTGTGACATCATTGTGCACAGTATTCCTGTCCTGTGACATCATTGTGCACAGTATCCATGTCCTGTGACATCATTGTGCACAGTATTCCTGTCCTGTGACATCATTGTGCACAGTATCCCTGTCCTGTGACATCATTGTGCACAGTATTCCTGTCCTGTGACATCATTGTGCACAGTATTCCTGTCCTGTGACATCATTGTGCACAGTATTCCTGTCCTGTGACATCATTGTGCACAGTATTCCTGTCCTGTGACATCATTGTGCACAGTATCCCTGTCCTGTGACATCATTGTGCACAGTATCCCAGTCCTGTGACATCATTGTGCACAGTATCCCTCTCCTGTGACATCATTGTGTACAGTATTCCTGTCCTGTGACATCATTGTGCACAGTATTCCTGTCCTGTGACATCATTGTGTACAGTATCCCTCTCCTGTGACATCATTGTGCATAGTATCCCTCTCCTGTGACATCATTGTGCATAGTATCCCTGTCCTGTGACATCATTGTGTACAGTATCCCAGTCCTGTGACATCATTGTGCACAGTATCCCTGTCCTGTGACATCATTGTGCACAGTATCCCAGTCCTGTGACATCATTGTGCACAGTATCCCTGTCCTGTGACATCATTGTGCATAGTATCCCTGTCCTGTGACATCATTGTGCACAGTATCCCTCTCCTGTGACATCATTGTGCACAGTATCCATGTCCTGTGACATCATTGTGCACAGTATCCCTCTCCTGTGACATCATTGTGCACAGTATTCCTGTCCTGTGACATCATTGTGCACAGTATCCATGTCCTGTGACATCATTGTGCACAGTATCCCTCTCCTGTGACATCATTGTGCACAGTATTCCTGTCCTGTGACATCATTGTGCACAGTATCCCTGTCCTGTGACATCATTGTGCACAGTATTCCTGTCCTGTGACATCATTGTGCACAGTATCCATGTCCTGTGACATCATCCTGTGCAGTATCCCTGTCCTGTGACATCATCGTGTGCAGTATCCCTCTCCTGTGACATCATTGTGCACAGTATTCCTGTCCTGTGACACTATTGTGCACAGTATTCCTGTCCTGTGACACTATTGTGCACAGTATTCCTGTCCTGTGACACTATTGTGCACAGTATCCCTCTCCTGTGACATCATTGTGCACAGTATCCCTGTCCTGTGACATCATTGTGCACAGTATTCCTGTCCTGTGACATCATTGTGCACAGTATCCATGTCCTGTGACATCATCCTGTGCAGTATCCCTGTCCTGTGACATCATCGTGTGCAGTATCCCTCTCCTGTGACATCATTGTGCACAGTATTCCTGTCCTGTGACACTATTGTGCACAGTATTCCTGTCCTGTGACACTATTGTGCACAGTATTCCTGTCCTGTGACACTATTGTGCAAAGTATTCCTGTCCTGTGACATCATTGTGCACAGTATCCCTCTCCTGTGACATCATTGTGCACAGTATCCCTGTCCTGAGACATCATTGTGCACAGTATCCCTCTCCTGTGACATCATTGTGCACAGTATTCCTGTCCTGTGACATCATTGTGCACAGTATCCATGTCCTGTGACATCATTGTGCACAGTATCCCTCTCCTGTGACATCATTGTGCACAGTATCCCTGTCCTGAGACATCATTGTGCACAGTATCCCTCTCCTGTGACATCATTGTGCACAGTATCCCTGTCCTGTGACATCATTGTGCACAGTATTCCTGTCCTGTGACATCATTGTGCACAGTATCCCTCTCCTGTGACATCATTGTGCACAGTATTCCTGTCCTGTGACATCATTGTGCACAGTATCTGTCACGATGCCGGCTGGCAGGTAGTGGATCCTCTGTGCCAGAGAGGGATTGGCGTGGACCGTGCTAGTGGACCGGTTCTAAGCCACTACTGGTTTTCACCAGAGCCCGCCGCAAAGCGGGATGGTCTTGCTGCGGCGGTAGTGACCAGGTCGTATCCACTAGCAACGGCTCACCTCTCTGGCTGCTGAAGATAGGCGCGGTACAAGGGAGTAGGCAGAAGCAAGGTCGGACGTAGCAGAAGGTCGGGGCAGGCAGCAAGGATCGTAGTCAGGGGCAACGGCAGAAGGTCTGGAACACAGGCTAGGAACACACAAGGAACGCTTTCACTGGCACAATGGCAACAAGATCCGGCAAGGGAGTGCAGGGGAAGTGAGGTGATATAGGGAAGTGCACAGGTGAACACACTAATTGGAACCACTGCGCCAATCAGCGGCGCAGTGGCCCTTTAAATCGCAGAGACCCGGCGCGCGCGCGCCCTAGGGAGCGGGGCCGCGCGCGCCGGGACAGAACAGACGGAGAGCGAGTCAGGTACGGGAGCCGGGGTGCGCATCGCGAGCGGGCGCTACCCGCATCGCGAATCGCATCCCGGCTGGCAGCGGAATCGCAGCGCCCCGGGTCAGAGGATGTGACCGGAGCGCTGCAGCGGGGAGAGTGAAGCGAGCGCTCCGGGGAGGAGCGGGGACCCGGAGCGCTCGGCGTAACAGTACCCCCCCCCTTGGGTCTCCCCCTCTTCTTAGAGCCTGAGAACCTGAGGAGCAGACTTTTGTCTAGGATGTTGTCCTCAGGTTCCCAGGATCTCTCTTCAGGACCACAACCCTCCCAGTCCACTAAAAAAAAAGTTTTCCCTCTGACCTTTTTGGAAGCTAAGATCTCTTTGACAGAGAAGATGTCCGAGGAGCCGGAAACAGGAGTGGGAGGAACAGATTTGGGAGAAAAACGGTTGAGGATGAGTGGTTTGAGAAGAGAGACGTGAAAGGCATTAGGGATACGAAGAGAAGGAGGAAGAAGAAGTTTATAAGAGACAGGATTAATTTGACACAAAATTTTGAAAGGACCAAGATAGCGTGGTCCCAACTTGTAGCTAGGGACACGGAAGCGGACATATTTAGCGGAGAGCCATACCTTGTCTCCAGGGGAAAAAACGGGAGGAGCTCTTCTTTTCTTATCCGCGAACTTCTTCATGCGTGATGAAGCCTGTAAGAGAGAATTTTGGGTCTCTCTCCATATGATGGAAAGGTCACGAGAAATTTCATCCACAGCGGGCAGACCAGAGGGCAAGGGAATAGGGAGGGGGGGAAGAGGGTGACGGCCGTACACCACGAAAAATGGGGATTTGGAGGAAGATTCAGAGACCCTGAAGTTATACGAGAATTCGGCCCATGGGAGGAGATCTGCCCAGTCATCCTGGCGGGAGGAAACAAAATGTCGCAAATAATCACCCAAGATCTGGTTAATTCTTTCTACTTGTCCATTGGACTGGGGATGATATGCAGAAGAAAAATTTAATTTAATCTTGAGTTGTTTACAGAGAGCCCTCCAGAATTTAGACACGAATTGGACGCCTCTATCCGAGACAATCTGCGTAGGCAACCCGTGAAGACGAAAAATGTGTACAAAAAATTGTTTAGCCAACTGAGGCGCAGAAGGAAGACCAGGAAGAGGGATGAAATGTGCCATTTTGGAGAATCGATCAACGACCACCCAAATAACAGTGTTGCCACGGGAAGGGGGTAAATCAGTAATAAAATCCATACCAATCAGAGACCAAGGCTGTTCGGGGACAGGCAGAGGATGAAGAAAACCAGCGGGCTTCTGGCGAGGAGTCTTATCCCGGGCACAGATAGTGCAGGCTCGCACAAAGTCCACAACATCCGTCTCCAGAGTCGGCCACCAATAGAAGCGGGAGATGAGTTGCACAGATTTCTTGATGCCCGCATGACCTGCGAGATGGGAGGAGTGACCCCATTTGAGGATTCCGAGGCGTTGGCGTGGAGAAACAAAGGTCTTTCCTGGAGGAGTCTGCCTGATGGAGGCAGGAGAAGTGGAGATCAGGCAGTCAGGTGGAATGATGTGTTGCGGAGAGAGTTCAACTTCTGAGGCATCCGAGGAACGAGAGAGAGCATCGGCCCTAATGTTCTTATCGGCAGGACGAAAGTGAATCTCAAAATTAAATCGGGCAAAGAACAGAGACCACCGGGCCTGGCGAGGATTCAGCCGTTGGGCAGACTGGAGGTAGGAGAGGTTCTTGTGGTCGGTGTAGATAATAACAGGAAAACTTGATCCCTCCAGCAGATGCCTCCATTCCTCAAGTGCTAATTTAATGGCTAGAAGCTCTCGATCCCCGATGGAGTAGTTCCTCTCCGCTGGAGAGAAGGTCCTAGAGAAAAAACCACAAGTGACAGCATGCCCGGAAGAATTTTTTTGTAGAAGAACAGCTCCAGCTCCCACTGAGGAGGCATCAACCTCCAATAGGAAGGGTTTGGAAGGGTCAGGTCTGGAGAGGACGGGAGCCGAAGAAAAGGCAGACTTGAGTCGTTTAAAGGCGTCTTCTGCTTGAGGAGGCCAGGACTTGGGATCAGCATTTTTTTTGGTTAAAGCCACGATAGGAGCCACAATGGTAGAAAAATGTGGAATAAATTGCCTGTAATAATTGGCGAACCCCAAAAAGCGTTGGATAGCACGGAGTCCGGAGGGGCGTGGCCAATCTAAGACGGCAGAGAGTTTATCTGGATCCATCTGTAATCCCTGGCCAGAGACCAAATATCCTAGAAAAGGAAGAGATTGGCATTCAAACAGACATTTCTCAATTTTGGCATAGAGTTGATTGTCACGAAGTCTCTGAAGAACCATACGGACATGCTGGCGGTGTTCTTCTAGATTGGCAGAAAAAATTAGGATATCGTCCAGATATACAACAACACAGGAGTATAACAGATCACGAAAAATTTCATTGACAAAGTCTTGGAAGACGGCAGGGGCGTTGCACAGGCCAAAGGGCATGACCAGATACTCAAAGTGTCCATCTCTGGTGTTAAATGCCGTTTTCCACTCATCCCCCTCTCTGATGCGGATGAGGTTATAGGCGCCTCTTAAGTCCAATTTAGTAAAGATGTGGGCACCTTGGAGGCGATCAAAGAGTTCAGAGATGAGGGGTAAGGGGTAGCGGTTCTTAACCGTGATTTTATTAAGACCGCGGTAGTCAATGCAAGGACGTAGGGAGCCATCTTTTTTGGACACAAAGAAAAATCCGGCTCCGGCAGGAGAGGAGGATTTACGGATAAAGCCCTTTTTTAGATTCTCCTGGACGTATTCAGACATGGCAAGAGTCTCTGGGGCAGAGAGAGGATAAATTCTGCCCCGGGGTGGAGTAGTGCCCGGGAGGAGGTCGATAGGACAATCATAAGGCCTGTGAGGAGGTAGAGTCTCAGCTTGTTTTTTGCAGAAAACATCCGCGAAGTCCATATAGGCCTTAGGGAGACCGGTTACTGGAGGAACCACAGAGTTACGGCAAGGGTTACTGGGAACCGGTTTTAGACAGTTCTTGGAACAAGAGGACCCCCAACTCTTGATCTCCCCAGTGGACCAATCCAGGGTTGGGGAATGAAGTTGAAGCCAGGGAAGTCCAAGGAGAATTTCCGAGGTGCAATTGGGGAGGACCAAAAGTTCAATCCTCTCGTGATGAGATCCGATGCTCATAAGAAGGGGCTCCGTGCGGAAACGTATGGTACAGTCCAATCTTTCATTATTTACACAATTGATGTAGAGGGGTCTGGCGAGACTGGTCACCGGGATGTTGAACCTGTTGACGAGAGAGGCCAAAATAAAATTTCCTGCAGATCCAGAGTCCAAGAAGGCCACAGTAGAGAAGGAGAAGGCAGAGGCAGACATCCGCACAGGCACAGTAAGACGTGGAGAAGCAGAGTAGACATCAAGGACTGTCTCACCTTTGTGCGGAGTCAGCGTACGTCTTTCCAGGCGGGGAGGACGGATAGGACAATCCCTCAGGAAGTGTTCGGTACTAGCACAGTACAGGCAGAGGTTCTCCATACGGCGTCGTGTCCTCTCTTGAGGTGTCAGGCGAGACCGGTCGACCTGCATAGCCTCCACGGCGGGAGGCACAGGAACAGATTGCAGGGGACCAGAGGAGAGAGGAGACGAGGAGAAGAAACGCCTCGTGCGAACAGAGTCCATATCTTGGCGGAGTTCCTGACGCCTTTCGGAAAAACGCATGTCAATGCGAGTGGCTAGGTGAATAAGTTCATGTAGATTAGCAGGAATTTCTCGTGCGGCCAGAACATCTTTAATGTTGCTGGATAGGCCTTTTTTGAAGGTCGCGCAGAGGGCCTCATTATTCCAGGACAATTCTGAAGCAAGAGTACGGAATTGTACGGCATACTCGCCAACGGAAGAATTACCCTGGACCAGGTTCAACAGGGCAGTCTCAGCAGAAGAGGCTCGGGCAGGTTCCTCAAAGACACTTCGGATTTCCGAGAAGAAGGAGTGTACAGAGGCAGTGACGGGGTCATTGCGGTCCCAGAGCGGTGTGGCCCATGACAGGGCTTTTCCGGACAGAAGGCTGACTACGAAAGCCACCTTAGACCTTTCAGTGGGAAACAGGTCCGACATCATCTCCAGATGCAGGGAACATTGGGAAAGAAAGCCACGGCAAAACTTAGAGTCCCCATCAAATTTATCCGGCAAGGATAGGCGTAGCCCAGGAGCGGCCACTCGCTGCGGAGGAGGTGCAGGAGCTGGCGGAGGAGATGACTGCTGAAGCTGTGGTAGTAACTGTTGTAGCATAACGGTCAGTTGAGACAGCTGTTGGCCTTGTTGCGCTATCTGTTGTGACTGCTGGGCGACCACCGTGGTGAAGTCAGCGACAACTGGCAGAGGAACTTCAGCGGGATCCATGGCCGGATCTACTGTCACGATGCCGGCTGGCAGGTAGTGGATCCTCTGTGCCAGAGAGGGATTGGCGTGGACCGTGCTAGTGGACCGGTTCTAAGCCACTACTGGTTTTCACCAGAGCCCGCCGCAAAGCGGGATGGTCTTGCTGCGGCGGTAGTGACCAGGTCGTATCCACTAGCAACGGCTCACCTCTCTGGCTGCTGAAGATAGGCGCGGTACAAGGGAGTAGGCAGAAGCAAGGTCGGACGTAGCAGAAGGTCGGGGCAGGCAGCAAGGATCGTAGTCAGGGGCAACGGCAGAAGGTCTGGAACACAGGCTAGGAACACACAAGGAACGCTTTCACTGGCACAATGGCAACAAGATCCGGCAAGGGAGTGCAGGGGAAGTGAGGTGATATAGGGAAGTGCACAGGTGAACACACTAATTGGAACCACTGCGCCAATCAGCGGCGCAGTGGCCCTTTAAATCGCAGAGACCCGGCGCGCGCGCGCCCTAGGGAGCGGGGCCGCGCGCGCCGGGACAGAACAGACGGAGAGCGAGTCAGGTACGGGAGCCGGGGTGCGCATCGCGAGCGGGCGCTACCCGCATCGCGAATCGCATCCCGGCTGGCAGCGGAATCGCAGCGCCCCGGGTCAGAGGATGTGACCGGAGCGCTGCAGCGGGGAGAGTGAAGCGAGCGCTCCGGGGAGGAGCGGGGACCCGGAGCGCTCGGCGTAACAGTATCCATGTCCTGTGACATCATTGTGCACAGTATCCCTCTCCTGTGACATCATTGTGCACAGTATTCCTGTCCTGTGACATCATTGTGCACAGTATTCCTGTCCTGTGACATCATTGTGCACAGTATCCATGTCCTGTGACATCATCCTGTGCAGTATCCCTGTCCTGTGACATCATCGTGTGCAGTATCCCTCTCCTGTGACATCATTGTGCACAGTATTCCTGTCCTGTGACACTATTGTGCACAGTATTCCTGTCCTGTGACACTATTGTGCACAGTATTCCTGTCCTGTGACACTATTGTGCACAGTATCCCTCTCCTGTGACATCATTGTGCACAGTATCCCTGTCCTGTGACATCATTGTGCACAGTATTCCTGTCCTGTGACATCATTGTGCACAGTATCCATGTCCTGTGACATCATCCTGTGCAGTATCCCTGTCCTGTGACATCATCGTGTGCAGTATCCCTCTCCTGTGACATCATTGTGCACAGTATTCCTGTCCTGTGACACTATTGTGCACAGTATTCCTGTCCTGTGACACTATTGTGCACAGTATTCCTGTCCTGTGACATCATTATGCACAGTATCCCTCTCCTGTGACATCATTGTGCACAGTATCCCTGTCCTGTGACATCATTATGCACAGTATCCCTCTCCTGTGACATCATTGTGCATAGTATCCCTGTCCTGTGACATCATCGTGTGCAGTATCCCTGTCCTGTGACATCATTGTGCATAGTATCCATGTCCTGTGACATCATTGAACTCATCATTCATGTACTGTGACATCATTGAACTCATCATTCATGTACTGTGACATCATTTTGTGCAGTATCCCTGTCCTGTGACATCATTGTGCACAGTATCCCTGTCCTGTGACATCATTGTGCACAGTATCCCTCTCCTGTGACATCATTGTGCACAGTATCCCTGTCCTGTGACATCATTGTGCACAGTATCCCTCTCCTGTGACATCATTGTGCACAGTATCCCTGTCCTGTGACATCATTGTGCACAGTATCCCTCTCCTGTGACATCATTGTGCACAGTATCCCTGTCCTGTGACATCATTGTGCACAGTATCCCTCTCCTGTGACATCATCGTGTGCAGTATCCCTCTCCTGTGACATCATCGTGTGCAGTATCCCTCTCCTGTGACATCACTGGACTCATTCAGTGGTGAGTTTTGCTATGGGGCCCTGTTGTTGCTGCTTACAACCTGGTATTGGGGACACTACATTGATGTCATCGTAAATGTGATATGTGGGGATGGACTCTTCATATTGTGTGGTTTCAGTAGGATGTGCAATCAAACTTCTACATCTTTATATATAACTCAACATATGTGTGTGTAGCTGGAGCTAATTCCATGATACTTAGTACACTTGCCACTTATATGGCGACTAAAACAATACCCTAACCCAAACCCTAACGCATCCCTTCATGCAAGGGTGTTTTTGTTTTGTTTTTTGTCTGAAGACCTATTCAAGTCTACAGAACTTACAGTACATCTCCTGATCACATTTCTCCCGGGCTTCAGAGATTGCCCAGGACTCTAAAATATTTTTCTGACTATGCATAAGGCAGGTGTGGTGCGGTTAGTGCAGGGAACTGTCAACTCCCAGACCATGCCAGAGAGACACATTGCTGGATCATAAGACATGGACCTGGACTTGCTTTGCCTTTCTTTTCATTCAGTCATGTTCCATGTGGTCATCAATAGTCATATACCTAATACTGAAATGAGTAAGGAGGAGAAGCTAGGTCTTGCTTTATTGATGTCATTATTGAACTACATTTCCCAGTTTCCCCTTAGGAGTAAAGTACCCAAATGTTGTATGCTATCTCTATCTATATTATTTTACTACTATACTGTGATCATTTATCTCTTATACTATATTCTTTCTCATACATTTTTCAGCTTCAGTTCCCCCACAATGACGATTCTAACCTCAGAAAGTGGTATAAGTGAAGAGGTGACCGTCAGGAGGACAGAGTCTCTTGATGTCAGTGACATCTCCAATCTTAAAACTGTCTCCACTCAGCAAGTGTTTGGAAATGTGAATGTCATATACTTACTGTAAGTACACCACAGGATTTTAGGTGTCTTTTTCTTTTTTCACCTTTACTTCTCTCCAAACATTCACACTTAATTTTGCAGCAGTGTCTATAGCAGTGTTTCCCAACCATTGTGCCTCCAGCTGTTGCAAAACTGCTGCTGTTGCTACATCTGGAGGCACACTGGTTGGGTAACACTGGTCTATAGACACTATTTAGGCCTATTATAGAGGGGGTGCTGCCCACTTGTGACCTGTATTAAAAGGGGTTTCCTTTTTATTTTATATATATATATATATATATATATATATATATATATATATATTTTGTTTTATTTGCCTATGCTACAGGGGCTGTAAAGTTAGTGTAGTTCATAATATAGTGTCTGTACCTGTGTGTGACGGTTTTCTCACAATTCTTCTGTGATTATCGCCCCAATATTTATTTTTAACAGCATACAAAATTACTCATGTCTTGGGATTTCCCAGGTTACAATGCGTCGAGACCTGACATCACTTGTCAGGTGATCAGAGGGAGTCTTTCCTGCTTCAATGGATGGAGCGACTGTTGGGTGAGAGAGTTCATTTAGCAACAGCTGTAGGCACCCTGATAAGGAAACACTGGTGTATTGCATTAAAGGGATCACATTTGTCTTTCAATGGGTGGGGTGGCTGATGTGTAGGAAGGAGGAAAGCGACCTCATTCTTAAAAAATAGGGAACTATGGGATGTGTAGTTTAGACAGGAAGTACCCAGGTCTGGTAGGTACGTACTAAAATCACCTTATGGTGGATAACCCCTTAAGCCTCTAGGAAATATCAGCCTCTCCCTGTGATGGTTTCCTTTTCAGAAGGCGTTGTTTTTTCTTTTAATATGGCCATAGATGGGAAGATCTGTCTCTGATGTAATGTATTTTCTTATTGAAAAGCATATTTAATTCTATAAACTTAGTCTAAAATTGACTGTACATATCAGGTAGAAATCACCCAAATTGCCACAATGTTGGCTAGAGACGCTTCCAGTGTAATGTGGGTTAGGGCAGCTGTCACTTGATGTCTGCTCGATTTCAGTTACTTTAGTCTATGTGGGAGAAAAGCCCTCGCTAGAGATCCATATGACAGGCCGTCAGTATCTGATCAGTGGGGGTCCAGCACCTGTCACCCCTATGAATCAGCGTTTTGCCTGAAAAAAAACGCAATTTCCTGCATCTGCCGTTTTTTCTGGCGTTTTTTTATTTGTGTGGAAATTGCATTTTTGGCGTTTTTCTTTTGGTACCCAAAATTTGTTGGGTACCAAAAAATTAAAAAAAAGGATGCAGTAGTGATGGAAAAAAATTTATTTAACAACATTTTTATTTTTAATAACAACATTTTTATTAGTTTTTAATAAAGTGTGTTTCACTTTTTTCTCTCTCTTTTTTGATTTTTTTTTAGGTAGTACTACTACTCCCAGCATGGAACAGACTGTTCCATGATGGGAGTAGTAGTACCTGTACTAATAGACATATCGCCCCGTGTGTCATTCCTGACACCCGACGCGATCGTCCATAATATAGCAGAGATGCGGAGCGGCTCTATGCAGCGCTGACATCTCTGCTCTGTACTCCGGCCAGTGATGTGAATGGAACATCACTCATTCATGTTTTCCGCTCAGAGTGGGGATTGGCCGGATGGTTGCAGCCAATCACAGCTCTCAGAGGGAAATATGAATGGGTGATGTTCTATTCACATCACTGGCCGGAGTACAGAGCACATCTCTGCAATAGATAGGACGGTCACGGCGGGTGTCAGGAGTGATACCGGCAGTGATCTTTCCTTAAAGGGGTTCTCCGGCCCTGAGACATCTTATTCCCTATCCAAAGGACCCCTGCAATCTTGTATTCGCCACCCACCTGTTTGAGCTGCATGCCACGGTGCCAGCTCACAAACAGCCGGGTGGCAACTACGGGGCCGGAGTATCTTGATGTCACGACTCTGCCCCCATGTGACATCATCCCCCGCTATGCAAGTCTATGGGAGGGGGTGTGACGGAACTTCCACTGAGGAATTGGATTCCACCACAAGAAAGAAAATGTTTTATTCTTTTGGTGGAATTTGCACAAAAAAGCCCATTATCAAATTTTCACAGCAAATTCTGCGTGAAATAAGTGCTGATTCCTGGTGGCGCAGATCCAATTTGAAAAATTCAGTGAGGAACTTACTTGCAGAATTTAGTCACTGTGATTATACCCTTAGAACGTTCCCAGAATATTCCAAGAAAGATTGTACGTCCGTCATCTGGTGACATTGATCTTGTATGGCCAGTCCAAACAACTGTGTAACGGCCAATATGGACTGAAATGTTCATAAATGTGTCTGTGAAATAATCGTTCATCGGATAATTATTCTTTCCAGAATTGTTGAGGCTTCTTCCTAGTTTTCTGTAATGGCTGTCCTTAGAAACAGTATATAGCAGTGTTTCTCAAGCACGGTCCTCAAGTACCTCCAACAGGTCATGTTTTCAGGATCCCATTGTTATTTTTTGTCTAAAACTAAAATATGTCCTCTTAGGCTTTGTTCACATCTGCATTCAGGCTTTCTGTTTATTTGTTCAGTCATCTGGTGCTGGATCCTGACACTCTCTGATGGAGATGTGGACAGGACCTTACCATTTATGTAGGTTTCATCATCTGTTGTAGGAAGTAAGATTTAGCAGCGCATATACTTATCAATAGCGTTTCCCGGAAAATAAACCATGAGTGCCACTTTATATACCTGAGGCCAGGTATTCACACTTCCATTTGAGGAAAAACCATGCCTACATACGGGGGCCAATGGTCTCACGATTTTGCTCGTAATACTTGCACCCAACTAGACAGTTCTGAGATAACTTGTGTCTACTAACAGGCAAACTATCAGAAAGTCTCTCCATTGTTGTAATTCCAGTAAAGGGGTACTACCTCAGCGTTGAGAACTTTTTGTTCCGAACGCTTGGAGAGGGCAGTGGGGGCCCATCACGTCACGCCCCCTTAATTCAAGTCTATAGGAGGGAGCGTGACTTGCATTGAGGGGGTGGGGCGTGACATCACAAGGGGGTGTGGCTGTGATGTCATGACCCCCGCCGCCCGCACCCATTGTTCTAAATGAACGCCGGGTGCTGCACTGAGAACGTAGGGTTCCCTGCGATCAGAGATCTAATCCCCTATCCTTTGAATAAGGGATAAATTGTCTAGGGGCGGAGTACCCCTTTAAGCAGTAAGCAGTTCCCTCTTTTGTTAGTATAGGTTTACCTAATGGCTTGAACAGTTTTAAATGTTCATTCAAATCGGCAGGATTTTACCATAGCGTGCTCTATACATTTTAAATGTGTTTTTTCATATGTTTTATTAATGCACAGTTTCACACATTTTATTAGTTTATACAATAAAAGGTCTATTCTTCTTCAGTGAAAAGTCCAACCTGGCAGTGACCATCAGTGATGAGAAGAACAATGTTATAGCTCATGCTTCTTTCCTGGACTATCCCAATTGGGATGTGACAGACCAAGCAGAATGGGAAGATTGGATGTATAAAAACTACCAAGAGACTGACAAATGCACAGTGAGTATAATCATAACGTGTGACGGAAGTATTATATGCCACATAACATGTATACTCCTGACCTGGCCATAAAAGCTTAGAGGAAATCGCCCATGGGCCATACCTGCTTTAAATATCTCAGCGTACAATACAGTCATTTTATTTTAAACAACTCCAGGGAAAATGTTAACTCCAAGCTATTTTATATGTCTATTATATAGTTATAGAAGACATTTTTTTTTACCTAAAGCGTAACTGGCTTTTTAAATGACTTTGCAATGGTAAAGGTTCCTTTGGCTCATCGCTAAGGGGAATATATAGAGCAGAGGGAAGAGACTTTTAGCTTCACTACTGCCCACAATCTATAGAGAGGGGAGGGGCAAATAGAGAAGAGGGATGAGGGGAGTACAGGAAAAGAGGTAGAAAGAAAGACAGAGATGATACATGCTTGTCCTACTCCAGAGCTGGATTCATGGTCTAAAATGCTCAGTTTCTGCTCTGTAATGTCCTCCATGCTGCTGCGAGTTCTAAGAGTTTGCTGCAGGGATGTGTTTTCTGTGTGTATATGGTATATGGAAGCCAAAACGTAGGCTTGTTTACATCCACTCTGATCTGAGCTCAGGGAACGATGACACAGAGAGGGAGCCTAAGAGGGATAGCCAGGGGTAAAAATTAAATATACAGGTTATATAATGGCCACAAATAGTGCTACACTTCATGTATACACAGCAGCAGTGTACAGAACCTGTCCCGCAGGCCAATCAGCTGATCGCCCTGGGTCCTTCTACCATCCTCTGCTCCCCTGCAGTTTCCAGATGAATGGGCATCCATGTAAAGACAGAGATGCCTGAAGTTATAGCAGAATGGGAGCTGCTTGCACAGAGCCGCTTGTCTGTTCTGGAAGGCCCCCCCCCCCCCCCCCCCCCCCCCCCATGTCCATGACGTCCATATGTCCTTATAGAAACCCAGTTGCTAAGACAATTGTTTATGATTGTTTCATAATGAGCTTAAAGGGGTACTCCACTTGAAAACATTTTCTTTTAAATAAACTGGTGTCAGAAAGTTAAACATATTTGTAAATTACTTCTATTAAAAAACCTTAACCCTTCCAGTACTTATCAGCTGTTGTATAATACAGAGACAGTTATTTTCTTTTTGAATTTCCTTTCTGTCTGACCACAGTGCTCTCTGCTGACACCTCTGTCTATTTTGGAGTAGGAGAAAATCCCCATAGCAAACCTGTCCTGCTACAGACAGTTCCTGAAATGGACAGAGGGGTCAGCAGAGAGCACTGTGGTCACACAGAAAGGAAATTCAAAAAGAAAAGAACTTCCTGTGGAGCATTCAGCATCTGATAAGTACTGGAAGGATTAAGATTTTTTTTTTAATAGAAGTAATTTACAAATCTGTTTAACTTTCTGACACCAGTCGATTTAAAAGAAAACTCGTTACCCCTTTAACTCGTTCATCGTTAAAGGGGTACCCCGGTGAAAAACTTTTTTTTTAAAAATCAACTAGTGTCAGAAAGTTAAACAGATTTGTAAATTACTTCTATTAAAAAAAATCTTAATCCTTCCTGTACTTATTAGCTGCTAAATATTACAGTGGAAATTCTTTTCTGTTTGAAACACAGAGCTGTCTGCTGACATCATGAGCACAGTGCTCTCTGCTGACATCTCTGTCCATTTTAGGAACTGTCCAGAACAGCATATGTTTGCTATGGGGATTTCCTTTTATTCTGGACAGTTCCTAAAATGGACAGAGATGTCAGCAGAGAGCACTGTGCTCATGATGTCAGCAGAGAGCTCTGTGTTTCAAACGGAAAATAATTTCCACTGCAGTATTCAGCAGCTAATAAGTACAGGAAGGATTAAGATTTTTTAATAGAAGTAATTTACAAATCTGTTAACTTTCTGGCACCAGTTGATTTAAAAAAAAAAAAAAAGTTTTTCACCGGAGTACCCCTTTAATGTTAGAGGTATCAGTAAATGTCCAATATAAGTAAATTAACTTGACATTTCCAAATGCTGAAGAAATTGCTATTATTTTGTAAGCTACAGTTACATAAAAAATGTTTCTTATGTTTGACAGTTTTGGGCCCTGGCCTAAGATTTATTATATATTTGCATGCTGAACCCCAGTGTTTTGTTTTATTTGTTTCTCAAGCAAAATATTACAGATGATATACATGCCAGCCGGGCCACTGTCTTATTTGTGATAATAGATTTTCTCTATTTCAGCCTTTGAACACTTTATTTTTACATCTTTTTGTGTCAGAAGATGAATTTTCATTACAAAGCATCAAAGAGATCATGAGGTTAGACATATGGTTTACTGCTTGTATTCATTCATGAGACATCACTGCTTTTGGTTAAAGGGTTCTCCTATATTACACATTTATATCATATTCACTTCTGCGATACTCACCTGTCAGGAGAGCCAGGTTATAGTGTCCCCCGTTCACCTCATCTCATTGGATTCACTGGAGAATTGGATACACTTGTCCATAAACATCTCCATTAAAGGGAGCCTGTCGTCATTTTCATGCTGCCTGAGCCATGGGTCCCTGTGGCTTCTCCCTGCCTCATGGGCCTTGATTGTGATAAACCTCTCCCCGTTTAAAGGAGTAGTGCAGCTAAAAATAATTTATCCCCTATCCAAAGGATAGGGGATAAGGCTGGGACCCCCTACGATCTCCTGAACGGGGCCCCGGCAGTCTGCTGAAAGCTGCCGTTCCGACCCCCGCAGGAAGCCGCAGCCGACACACCCCTCCATGTATCTCAATGGGATATATGGAGGGGGGGAATCGTGTATAGGAGATCCCAGCACTCGGACCCCCCGTGATCTATAACTTATCCTATTCTTCGAATAGGGGAGAAGTTATTTTTCACTACAGAACTCCTTTAGGTTTAAAGAGAAATCTATCATTTAAAGGGGTACTCCGCCCCTAGACATCTTATCCCCTATCCAAAGGATAGGGGATAAGATGTCAGATTGCACGGGTCCCGCTGCTGGGGACCCCCAGATTCTTGGCTGCGGAATCGCGCTATCATTACTGCACAGAGCATACTCCCTCCGTGCGTAATGAGGGGCAATACAGGGGCCGGAGCATCGTTACATCACGGCTCCGCCCCCTCCTGACGTAACGACCCGCCCCCTCAATTCCAGTCAATGGGACTTGCATTAAGGGGGCAGACCATGACGTCACGAGGGGCAGAGCAGCGGGACCCCGGCGATCTGACATCTTATACCCTATCCTTTGGATAGGGGATAAGATGTCTAGGGAGGGAGTACCCCTTTAATGCCAGCAAGGTGGGGTGAAGCTGCAGTTTACTTGTGGTTCAGGGGGCATGAATGATGACAGGTTCCCTTTAAATTCTGTTAGAGAAAGGCAAAGTAGGATATTGTTCTTTATCCTCATTGGGGTTAATAGATCCCTTAGGCTAGGTTCACACTGTGGAATCTCTGGGCAGAATTTCTTCCGGAGAACGAGCCGGCAGCACTAGGACTCCATGGACTGCATTGCTGTCTCCATAGATGAAATGGCAATGCAGTCCGTGCGGTCCTAGTGCCACTGGCTCAATCTCCGGCAGAAATTCTGCCTAGAGATTCCGTAGTGTGAACCTAGCCAAAGGGTCTATTCACATGGCAGAATTTCCGCTCTCAAAAGCTCCACCCAGAAATGCAATGCCATCTATGGGAACGGCAATGCAGTCCGTGCGGTCCTAATGCAGCTGTCTTAATCTCCGGCAGAAATTCTGCCCAGAGATTCCGTAGTGTGTACCTAGCCAAAGGGTCTATTCATATGGCAGAATTTCCGCTTGCGGAATTCCTCCTAAAATGAGAGCCCAAAAGACTTCTATGGGATTCTGAACTCCCATTCACACTTCTGAATTTCCGCTTGCGGAAATTCAGAAGTGTGAATGGGAGTGCGGAATCCCATAGAAGTCTATTGGGCTTTCATTTGAGGCGGAATTCCGCATGCGGAAATTCAGCCGTCTGAATAGACCCTTACACACCAGACCCAGTGCCGTCTGACAGACCCCATTGATTTCAATGGAGTCTGTTTGTTTTCCATCATACAAAGGAGTTGCACCTGCCACCAAATGGTACCACACTTTTGTACAATGCCCCCCATAGTTCAGTAGACATTTTATAGATCTGTCTGATGGCAGATTTCAATAAACTACATTGAAGTAATATAATGTATTACTGGGACAAGCTATCATGATGTCTAAAATGTAGACGACAAGTGCTTGCTGGTTTTCTATGATATATAACAATGGTCATAGGGGTAGCATTGCATTGCTCTTTTTTTACCAATGTTAAAATTAAACAGCTGCCTTTCTTGTCTGTGTCTGGTTACGTCAAAGCTGATAGTAGTAGTAATATGCAAAAATATGTATTAAACTATAATTTATAGCATGTAAATTATATCAGTATATCTGCAGTCATCCGACCTGTAATACAGTCCTTATGATCTGTGAACCTGCATTACCTGTAATGAGCATAAAGCATAACACACAACCTATATTCAGCCATGGAAAGAAGCGTGGCAGATCTCCCGATGTCTCCTTAGTGCCCTCTTATGATAAGCAGCATTTTAAGCAGCTTTTGATTTTCAAGTCTTTTCCTACTCCTTTACCATTTTATCTGTTATTTCTCTGTTAATAAATATTGAAAACATCTGTCGGCTGTGCCAGACAGGAGAGATTACATTGTATCAGCGAATTCCAGCCTCTTCATTCTAAGTCTTCACATGATTCACGTTGCTTCTCGGCACGGTCTCATAATTCACCTTTTATGTAATCCCCATGTGTATACACTTAACAGGATACATTGTTCTGCTTTTGCATATTGTGAGGCTTTTGGGAGAAGAACATCTGTTGCAATATTTGCTTTTGCATTGCATTTAGAGCACTTCTGCCTATCATTTATTATAGCACAATTTATTGTTTTGTTTAATTTTTTTTTAGAAAAAGGGAATTGTCAATTTAAAAAAAAAATAGCTTTGTTGTTGTTTATTTTTTTTATACATTGCTACAAAATAAAAATAAAAAGAGTAGACATAAGAGTGCATATACACACTAGATACCAAGGCATACATACAGGCTGGGTACACACTAGCATAATAGGGACAAATAATAAGGTAGTACGAATGTAACAATGCTTGTTATGCTAGTGTGAGCCCAACCTTAGAGAGAGCATCATATAAGCCTGCCCACTGTACAACATTATAATTCTTAGATAAATAAAATACAATTGTTCAGGACACAGGACCGGTTGGTATCCTGCATGCAATGAATCCAATGAATCTCCCTTCTTTTTGTTGTTCAGGTTTTTGGTTATTTATAAATCCTAATACTTTGTTACTTTGTTTTCTTTTGCAGAGCCGTGTTTAAGGCAGTTGCTGATCTCCATTTTATATGTCTAGTCACTCCACATAAGGTTACTTTAAGTAAGTCTGAACAGTTATTTTATAATAAGATTTAAAGGGGTATTCTGGCTTTACACATCTTATCCCCTATCCAAAGGATAGAGGATAAGATGTATGATCGCGGGGGTCCCGCCGCTGGGGACCCCCATGATCTTGGTGCAGCCCCCGGCATTCTGTGCCGGGCACTGCCTGCAAACAGGGACGTGATGTCACGGCCATACCCCCTCCATTCATGTCTATGGGAGGGGGCGTGACGGCCACCAAGCCCCTTCCCATAGACATGAATGGAGGGGGGCGTGGCCATGATGTCACATCCCCCTCTCTGAGGCAGTGCCGGGGGCTGCACCAAGATCGTGAGGGTCCCCAGCGGCGGGACCCCTGTGATCATACATCTGATATCCTATCATTTGGATAGAGGATAATATGTATAAAGCTGAAATACCCCTTTAACTACCAGTTTTTAAAGCGCAACCTACATGACTTCACAGAGCAAGAGCTCGCTCCGCTGTCTGTCTCCTCCGTGTGCCTGTGCAATGCTAGAGGCAGAGAGTGAGCGAGCTCTCTTCCTCTAGTGAATGCCGAAGCACCCAGCGTGTCTCCCGCACAGAGAAGAAAGAAGAGAAGAACAGATAGTGGACAGTGGAGCGAGCGCTTGCTCTGTGAAGTCATGACGGTCAGCACTCATGTAAAAAAGATAAAGGACGCATGCGCAGGGACCTGTGTGTCAACCACACAGCGGACCCAGTGCTGACATACAGGGAGTACTTTTATTTGCAGCCGCTAACAGACAGATAGGCGTGGCCAGGGGTTGGTGGCTTCAAATAAAAGCATTTTTTAAATAATAATTGCTGGAATAACAAAGGTAAAAGTAAGGCTGGATACATATTCTACACACCTTACACAGACCGTAGTTAGGTTAGATGGCCCAAACCCTTTGTCTTTGTACTCACTTTCATTTCCTTCTGTAAGATCACAAACCATGGGGTTTATGATATCTACATTATTGAGATCCCAATTTGTCGATTGGTATGATAAATCTTTAGCACGGACACATACTATTGTCAAGTGGAGTTGTCAATTTATCGATACATTTCTATGAGGAATTAAAGGGGTACTCCGCTGCTCAGCGTTTGGAACAAACTGTTCCGAACGCTGGAGCCGGCGCCGGGAGCTCGTGACGTCATAGCCCCCCCCCCACATGATGTCACGCCCCGCCCCCTCAATGCAAGTCTATGGGAGGGGGCCTGACAAGTGTCACAACTCCTCCCATAGACTTGCATTGAGGGGGCAGAGCGTGACATCATGTGGGGGCAGGGCTATGATGTCACCAGCTCCTGGCGCCAGCTCCAGCGTTAGGAACAGTTTGTTCCAAACGCTGAGCAGCGGAGTACCCCTTTAACAGAGAAACATAACAATGGATTGTTTTAAGAAAAGAAAACTCAACAGGAAGGAAATACAACTATTTATTTAATCAGACTTGTCAGGAAAGCTGTCCGATCCTTTAGAAGGAGAAATATAAGAACTCTAGCAGGAAGCAAACCTGCTGACATTGCTATATGTTCTAGTCTTACTGATTATTTCAATGTACTTAGTTTCATTTCTTTTTTTTATCTGACCAGCTCCGGCCTTAGCTTCTGTATTTGAACCTGTCAGATACACTCCAGGATCAAGGTTTACTGAGGAGTTTTCTATGTACATTTGTCACAGACACAAGCACTGCCCCCAGCTCCATATTCGGAAAGCCAGGTATTTTTATAAATGACTAAAATTACAGGTTGGTGGGATGAATTCAAAGGTTTTGGGCCCGATCTGTATAATGTGGAAGACATTTATATTGTTTTCCTGCTATGGTGCAATGGACCATGAGTTTATTCTGGACCTCCAAAAACTTGAGTGAATGTATTGCCTAGATTTTTTTTACATAATAATTCTTCTTTCTAATATGTTTCTATTATCTAATTGTAATTTTTTTTTAAATATTTTATTTACATCTTGGCTCAGTTGCTTTTAGCAGCATTTAGAGATATGTTTACAGCAAACTACATAGGCAACAGTAGACAGGAGATGTCCCATTCAAATGAATGGGACAGGTTTCTGGTCATACACTGCGACCTGAGCAGAGGTTGTTCCACAGGGAGGCTTAATTTGTTATGATCCAATCATATCTATCTACTGGTGTTCACTGTAATCCTGTCTCTGCTTATAAGGAAGGCATTGCTGGAAAGGGATCTATACGGAGCAGGAAGTCTCAATTTAGGCTTAATGATCAAAATGAAAACTGCAAGATTTCAGGATTATTTTAAAATATACATAGTAAAATCAAAAGTTAGAAAAAATAGCCCCAAAAATTCTTAGAAAATATATTTAACTTAAAGACTTGATAAAAAAAATAATAATTTCCTAATGACACATAGACTCAAGTTTTTGGACAGCCAACAAGGTATTAGTCTATTTGCTGGAGCCATCAAGATTTCAGTCTTTCTTTTACTTAAAGACTATTCTCCATCTACCAAAACATAAAAAGTCTTCCAATTCCTATTTCCTATGGTTACAGTAGATGAAAATGTGTTGCACATTTTTCCTTTTCTAAGATCCTGGCTAAAGTATAAAACAGCATGAATGGCATCTCCAGTATACACGTATAGGATTGTGTTTTGTAAACTTTTCTACGGAATTGCCTTTTTGTGAGGTGTTCACCACCAGAGGTCGCTGTAGCACTTTATATAATAAGTTCTGGCAGCTCGGCATCACAGAGAAGAAACCAAGCAGATACATTTCTGATATAATTTCACAGAATATAGAGGGGAATTTTATATATTTTTTTGCTTATTTTATGCGCATATATTGTCCCATGTGCGCCAAAGCAACTTTCCGTGCGACTTTTTGAAAGCAGTGGCTTTTAAGCAAATTTTTTTCAAAGCCCTAGGTAAGCAAGTTTTCAATATTTCACTTTGCAGTAGTAGGGAATTTATTATAGCGACATTCGCAAAAAAAAAAGTCGCACGGAAGTAAAAAATACTGCAGAGCAAAGCAAATACAATCCTGTCTTTTGAAAACCACTTATGTACGCAATATCAATGGGCCTGGTAAGGTATGTGAGGTGCTTTTCAAAGTTTGAATTTCTTGTGCAAAATTTACCAATGCCATGTGACATTTTGATAAATTCTGCGCACGAAAGAAAAAGCAAAGCAAAATATAAACTACTTATGTAATACTTTCTGAAGTAACCTTTGATAAATTCCTGTAAAAAAAAGAAAATGGCAGCACTTGGTCAACAACTTTTTGATCAAAACATGTCCCCCATCCACCACGCGGAGGTGGCCTCATATCGGATGGGACCCTAACATTCACTCACCTCAGGCTGGGCGACATGCTGGATCCACTAACAACCTAAAACCACCTCCTTTGAAAATAGGGGAGGGGATGCACGGCTACAGAGGGAGCCACTCCCCCCAAATTGCACAGCAAAAATAAATTGAGTAGTGATGGCTTATCCATATTTCTTCTTAGAAAATCACTCTGTGGTCAGAATTCAGGGAAATAATTTAGATTTGTTAATTTTTGAATTGTGACGTTAAGGTTAATGTTGGACAATAGCCCGATTGGCGATGTCCGGCTTTAGCCTTGTGTCTTGGTTGCTGTATGAGGACCCACCGGGTACGAAGCATGCTCAGCTCCTAAATGCTCTTCATATTGCGGGAGCGGGCTCAGGATGTACATATACATCCTACATCCTTAAAGCGTACCCTTCAGATCCAACAAAAACATTTTTTTTTAATATATCACTCAGTACCTAATCCTGACCATGTACATCTAATTATAATGTCTCTAGCACCTTTTTTTTTTTCTATTACAGTTTTAATTGAGCTCACTAGTCTGAAATCCTCTCGAAGGGAGGGGGCGTGGCCTCACTGTGCAGGTCTCCGCCCCCTCCCTCAGTATGCTGTCTGCTCACATCTCCCCTAGCATTAGCAAAACTACAACTCCCAGCTTGTCCTCACTGACAGTAGCGGGACACAAGCTGACAGTGGGAGTATTTTTCCTCCAGCTATGAGCCCTGCACTCACAGCTGTCAATCAAGGAAGTGTGTCCATGACATAGGTGATGACGCATGGACACAGCAGGACTAGTATGTGTCCAAGCAGGCAGGGGGGGTAGTTGGTTGACTGACTTTTTCAGTATGAAATACTGAAAATTTTCTAATGAAAGCAATTGCAAAACCTATTGGTTTTGTATGCTTTACAAAGGTTTTTGTATCTGACAGTGCCCATTTAAGGGGTTAATAAAAATTATTTATATTATGTTATATTTTAATATTTTAGTCTTAGATGTAAAAAAAAAAAAAAATGTATGAGAAATTTCCCGACTTTATTTGTATAGCGCCAGCTTTATTTATTCAGCACATATGTAGCATTTTGTATTTTACACTTTTTCAGAGTGCAAAAAAAGGATGCTTTTGTTCAATGGAAGTATTTGGTAATTCAGTGCCCTTCTCTTTTGTAATGCAATAGAACAGAAACTTAAAAATATAGGGGGAGATTTATCAAAACCTGTGTAAAGGAAGAGGCGTGAAGTTGCCCATGGCAACCAATCAGATTGCTTCTTTCATTTTTCACAGGTCTCTTTAAAAATGAAAGAAGCAATCTGATTGGTTGCTATGCACAACTGCACCACTCTTCCTCTGCACAGTTTTTGATAAATCTCCCCCTTAGGGAAATAAACAGAACTCTTCAGCTGTAATAGCTTCTAAAAGCTACAGACACTGTAGTATAGCTGTTGGTGGTTGCCAGATATATAAAATTGTCTTTTTATATCTCAAGTGTCAAGGAGGCGGAGCTGCACAAATGCCACAGCCTCGCACACCTCCATTATTAATAGACAGAACCCTGCATTTCAGTCAAGGAGGTTATGGGTTGTGATGGTGAGTCTGGAGGTACGCCAGGCTGTGGCACTTAAGCAGTTCGGCTCTACCTCCTCAACACTTGACTGGGGAATTAAAGATCAATTTTATAGGTTTGACAACCTCCATCAGCTCTGTGAAAGATACAGTTTGCTTTTATACAGTAACAACTATCCAGTGGTGTCTACAACTCTTAGCGGCAAATGCAGCTGACATATTCTCTTTAAGGGTAAGTTCACACGTAGCGCATCCACAGCGTATTTGATGCTGCAGATGCACTTCTGACTGCACCTAGAGTCAGCCTCCTACTTTGCCTGTGTGTTCTTTGTCTGCTTGTAGCACCAATCCGCCACTATAAGCAGACACAGAGGGAGCTGCAAGTCACATGTGTGCATGCGCAGTGTACTCACAGGCATTGCGGCTGCTCTCAGCCTTGTAGAGGGAGCAGCTGCAATGTCTGTGAACACACTGCGCATGCGTATGTGTGACTGGCAGCTCCCCCTATGTCGTATTGGTGGATTGCTGCTACGAGCAGACAAAGCAGGAACACATGGGCAAAGTAAGAGGGTGACTGTAGAAGTGGTCAGTTGTGCATCCGCAGCATCAAATACGCTGCAGATGCGCTACATGTGACCTTACCTTTAAGAAATATTTCTAGCATCAGCCATCCACAGCTAAGACATACCAGTACTAGAATTTGGATTGTTGGCTCAGTAGGATGCTGGCCCCAGCAAACATGTAACAAAGGTAAAATGCTGATTTAATTTCACTGGTTAATGCATAGACTAATACAGGCTACTGAGAAACATTGGAGGAATGATACGGACCCTAAATCTTTAATAACTACTCTTTCTTGTAGATTTTCCAGTCTAACTACAGTACCTGTTCAAATATGTAGATACTAATGTCTAACATTACCATTTTGCTTTCTTAGGGTAGAAGATCATGATGACCTCATACCAATTTTTCTGCGCCACAATGATACCCTGAAATCCACTTATGGAGAATATTTTCTGGCAGAACTTATCAATGCGCAGGATGAGCACAACCATGCCGTTGTTTGTGAGGTTTGTGAGTTTGCAATATTTTCTCCATAGTGACTGTGGCAGGATTCATAGCTCCCAGGCTAATCCTAGAATCTTGGCCTTAGCCTGGGTTAATGGTGGGTTAAAACTAATTGGAAATATTATTTTTAACCCAGCCATCATCAGATGCACCGTACATCAAAAGATATGTGAACTGATGCAATGATTTTACAAGCCAATGGTCAAGAAGATGGGGCAGAGCTGCTTTAGTGCCACACACTGGCATGCCTCCTCGCGCATATTCACCTCCTATTCCTTCCCTAAATGATGTAAAAAGCCTTGTATATCAGTCAAGGAGGGGCTGGGAGGTGAGGAAAGAAGGACAAGCCACACTTTGACACTTGAACAGCTAAGCCCCTCCTCCTCGACTTTTGATTGAGAAATAAAAAGGCAATTTTCATAGGTTTGGCAACAGCCATCAGCGCCAGGAAAGGTGTTGTTGCTTTTATAGCCTAACAGCTATATAATAGTGTTTACATCTTTTAGCAGCAATTATAGCAGACATATTCTCTTTAACCCCTTGAAGACACAGCCAATTTTTTTTCTTGTCTTCTAAGAGCCATGTCTCTTTAAATTTAGTTTTTGACATGAATAATTGTACTTTTAATGACGCCAAAAAATTTTTTTTAACATCAGTCACTGTGTGAAATATCTTTTATCAGAACTGTTTTCCTATTTATTGAACTTTTTTGATTTCTTTCATTCCATTTTTTTGTGGGATGTGATGTGACATTTCAACACACAGCGATACCACATATATTTATAAGCAAAATGTCCAGCGCAAATGTGAAGGAACTGGATGTTTATTCCAATAGCAAAAAAGACAAGGAGAACATGACAAGGTGACGCGTTTCGGTCCTAAGGCTGGGGTTTTATGTGTAAATTTTTTTATGGAAATTGTTGAACGCAGCATAAAATCTGCATTGTATACAATGACCCTGATTTACTGTTGTAAACCTGACCGGTTTTGTCGGGTTGTGCGACAGAATTTGCTCCAATGTAGGGAACATAGGGAATGTAGGGAAATATTAGTAAGTACTGTGGAAAAATACTTGTAGGGAAAAAAAACCACAAAGATAACTCCACTCCACTCTTAGTAAATCAGGGCCAATACGTGTGTACATGGCCTTACCGAGTAAATCTGTTAGCAGCCTGTAGCCAGAAAAGTCCTGGGACTGTGCTGTAGTAAATTAGACAGCGCTTAATGGCCCTGATTTGCTAAGAGTGTATTTTTCTTTGTGGGTTTTAATTCCCTGCAAGTATTTTTCCTCTGTATTTATGAAGGTTTTGCACTTTTCCCTTTGTTTTAGTTTTTTTCCACAACTGCTCTAAGCTGTGGGGTTTTCCAAGGTTCAATTCATAGTTACATAGTTACATAGTTAGTATGGTTGAAAAAAGACATACGTCCATCAAGTCCAACCAGGGGATTGAAGGGAAGGATGTAAGGGGATAAGGGAAAGGGATGTAGTTTTATAATTCTGCATAAGCATTAATGTTATTTTGTTCCAGGAATGTATCTAACCCTGCTTTAAAGCTGTTAATTGTTCCTGCTGTGACCAGTTCCTGAGGTAGACCGTTCCATAAATTCACAGTCCTCACGGTAAAGAAGGCGTGCCGCCCCTTTAGACTAAACCTTTTCTTCTCCAGACGGAGGGAGTGCCCCCTCGTCCTTTGGGGGGGTTTAACCTGGAACAGTTTTTCTCCATATTTTTTGTATGGGCCATTTATATACTTATATACGTTTATCATATCCCCCCTTAAACGTCTCTTCTCAAGACTAAACAATTGTAACTCCTTTAATCGCTCCTCATAGCTAAGATGTTCCATGCCCCATATTAGTTTAGTCGCGCGTCTCTGCACCCTTTCCAACTCCGCAGTGTCCCTTTTATGAACAGGCGACCAAAACTGAACAGCATATTCCAGGTGAGGCCGTACCAATGCTTTATAAAGGGGGAGTATTATGTCCCTGCCCCTCGAGTCCATGCCTCTTTTGATACATGACAATATCCTGCCGGCTTTGGAAGCAGCAGCCTGACATTGCATGCTGTTCTGTAGTCTGTGATCTACAAGTACACCCAGATCCTTCTCTACCAGTGACTCTGACAGTTTAATCCCCCCTAAGACATACGACGCATGCAGGTTATTAGTACCCAGATGCATAACTTTACATTTATCCACATTGAACCTCATTTGCCAAGTGGATGCCCAGACACTTAGTCTATCCAAGTCATCTTGTAACTTATGCACATCCTCTATAGACTGTACTGTGCTACAAAGCTTGGTGTCATCTGCAAAGATAGAAACAGAGCTGTTAATACCATCCTCTATATCATTGATAAATAAATTAAACAGCAGCGGGCCCAGTACTGAACCTTGGGGTACACCACTAATAACCGGGGACCAATCAGAGTACGAATCATTTACCACCACTCTCTGGGTACGATCTATGAGCCAGTGTTCAATCCAGTTACAAACTAAAGTTTCCAAGCCCAAGGACCTTAACTTACCTGTCAGATGTCTGTGAGGGACAGTATCAAATGCTTTGGCAAAATCCAGAAACACTATATCCACAGCCATTCCTCTGTCAAGGCTTCTACTCACCTCTTCATAAAAGCAAATTAGATTGGTTTGACAACTTCTATCCTTAGTAAACCCATGCTGGCTATCACTTATAATACTATTATCCCCTATGTATTCCTGTATGTAATCCCTTATAAGTCCTTCAAACAATTTACCCACAATGCACGTTAGACTTACCGGTCTATAATTGCCTGGCGAAGACCTAGAGCCCTTCTTGAAGATTGGTACCACATTAGCCTTGCGCCAGTCCCTTGGCACAATACCAGACACCAGAGAATCTCTAAATATCATGAACAAGGGTACAGATATTACTGAACTTACCTCTCTAAGAACTCTTGGGTGTAGTCCATCCGGCCCTGGAGATTTGCTTACATTTACTTTACTTAACTTACCTTGTACCATCTCTACATTAAGCCAGTTCAATACATTATATGATGTGTTACCAGCACTGACCTGACCAATGTCAGCTCCTTCTTCCATAGTATATACAGAACTAAAGAACCCATTCAGTAGCTCCGCCTTCTCTTGATCGCCCGTGACAACCTCCCCATTATCATTATTAAGGGGTCCTACATGCTCTGTCCTTGGTTTTTTTGTATTTATATATCTAAAAAAATATTTAGGATTAGTTTTGCTTTCTTCGGCCACCTGTCTCTCATTTTGAATTTTTGCTGTTTTTATTACATTTTTACAGATTTTATTAAGCTCCTTGTACTGTTTAAATGTTATAGCTGACCCATCAGATTTGTATTTTTTGAAGGCTATTTTTTTGTTGTTTATTGCTCTTTTAACCTCATTTGTCAGCCATGTAGGATTTAGTTTTAATCGTTTATATTTGTTCCCCTTTGGTATATATTTAGCTGTATAGTTATTTAGAGTTGATTTAAAGATGTCCCATTTACCTTCTGTATCAGTATTTGAGAACACCTCCCCCCAGTCTATGTCCTGTAGTGCAGCCCTCAGCCCAGGGAAATTTGCCTTTTTAAAGTTATATGTTTTTGCTTTCCCCGTCTGTCTTTGTTTTCTACATTTTAAGTCAAAAGTAACTATATTGTGGTCGCTATTACCAAGGTTTTCCCTCACAGTTACATTACCAACCAGCTCTGCGTTGTTGGAAATGATCAGATCCAACAAGGCATCACTTCTTGTTGGGTCCTCCACAAACTGGCCCATAAAATTATCCTGCAATAAATTTAGGAATTTTCTCCCCTTTGTAGTTTTAGCCAACCCCCGGCCCCAATCTATATCTGGATAGTTAAAATCTCCCATTATTACCACTGTACCTGCCCGGGCGGCCCTCTCTATTTGTTTATACAGCCGACCTTCTATCTCTTCAGTGATATTAGGGGGTCTGTAGATTACACCAAATATAATTTTTTCAGTATTTCCCTCCTTTTGTAATTCTACCCACAGTGATTCCACCTCCTCAGAATCATCACACACTATGGCATCGTTCACACTGACTTTCATACCACTTCTTACATACAGACAGACTCCACCACCTTTTCTGTTCATTCTGTCCTTGCGAAACAATGTAAACCCCTGCAGATTAACAGCCCAGTCATGCGAGGAGTCCAGCCATGTCTCAGTGACCCCAACTATATCAATATGTTCCTCCAGTATCAAGGCCTCAAGCTCCCCCATTTTATTTGCTAGGCTTCTGGCATTTGTGAACATACACTTTACATTTCCATTAAGTTTTACACATATAGTCTCACTAATGGGATTTTCAGAGTTATTGGGGTTAATGTCATTTTTTGAGTTATAAGGGCTAATTGTACTATTTAAGTTATTGGGGCTAATGGGATTTTTTGAGTTATTGGGTCTAACGTTATTATTTAAGTTATTGGGGCTAATGGGATTTTTTGCGTTATTGCGTCTAACGTTGTTATTTAAGTTATTGGGGCTAATGGTATTTTTTGAGTTAATGGGGCTTATTGTAGTTATTGAGTTATTGGGGCTAATGGAATTTTTTGAATTATTGGGATTACAATTTTTCGGGCTACATTTATTTTTACAGCTGGTTTGTAACGCATGAATCTCCTTATCCACTGTTCTTAACCTCCCCCCACAGGACTCCTCTCCACCCGCCATTATGTCCTGACCCCTCTCTAACCTATCCATCCCACTGTCTGCTTTCTTTGCTTTATTATCCTCCCCCCACTCACCTAGTTTAAATACTCAGCCACCCCTTCCAGGATTCTCTCCCCCAGCACAGCGGACCCCCTTCCATTCAGGTGCAAATTATCCGTAGAATAGAGTTTGTACCCCAATGAAAAGTCAGCCCAGTGCTCTAAAAACCCAAACCCTTCCCCCTCACACCACGACTTAAGCCATGCATTTAACTCCCTAAGCTCCCGCTGTCTTTCCTGCGATGCGCATGGCACAGGAAGTATTCCAGAGAACACAACCTTAGAGGTCCTTCCCTTCAGCTTGGCACCTAGTTCCTTGTAATTATTCTTCAAGGACCTCCACCTACCATGTATTCTGTCGTTGGTTCCCACATGGACCACGACAGCTGGGTCATCCCCAGCCCCCCCTAGTAATTTGTCCACCCTTTCCACCACATGCCGAACCCTGGCACCAGGGAGACAGCAAACCATTCGGTTGAGGTGGTCTTGGCGACAAATTATTCTATCCGTCTTCCTGATTATAGAGTCCCCTACTACAACTAACTGTCTTGGCCTACCTGCGTTACCATCCCCCACACTACTAGTTGAGCTGTTCCCCCGGCTGTTAGGGAGACCAGTATCCACTAGGGTTGCCATCTTTGATACTGAGGCCCTCGCATCATCGCCCAACTTGGCAATTTTACTTGGGAGATCAGAAGCAGAAGTGACCTTCCTTTTCCTTGCCCCCTTTCCAGTCCCTCTAACTACATTAACCCAGCTCCCTACTTGGGCCTCCTGGCTAGTTTCTCCAACCTCCATTTCTACCCCACTAACTGCTTGCTCTGTAAGATTGTCAATCGCCCTCAATGTTGCATTTTGCTCCTCTAGATCTCTAATACGAGCTTCCAGGTGGGCAACATGCTCACATTTGTCACAGCGGTATGCACCCTGAAGCTGCTGCTCCAGAGATGTATACATGTGGCACAATGTGCACCAATCCTGCTGTCCATATCCTTGGTGACAAACAGCTGTTATTAACTATTAAGAAAAACTACTTTTATCAAGGGAGTGTAATACTTACAGTTACAGTGGGTCCTGCTTACAACTCCTGCTTTCTGAACTTCTGCTTATAAAACTTCTCAAATGTAACACTTAATAATACCACACTTTAGAATACAGACCCAGCTTCAGCTAGACTCAGTCAGAGCAGGGCTCACAGAGTTTCCCAGTTAGTTTTATACACCTGAGAGCAGTTAATCAATTAACCCCTCCCCCAGGTGTGCTACAGACAGGAGGGAAAAAAAAAAAAAAAATGCAAGGGCTATGCAACCGCTGGAGACACCCTGTTTGGAAAACAATGATCCACAGTATACTTAGCACATGAACTTCTGCTTATAAAACTTCTCAAATGTAACACTTAATAATACCACACTTTAGAATACAGACCCAGCTTCAGCTAGACTCAGTCAGAGCCACCACATATTCTGTGGAAACCTTAGTAAATATGTTGGTATTTTTTTGAAAATGTCGCCCCCTTTCCTGTGACCATGCCCCCTTTCCCTGTTGGTCGTTTATTTGCATTCTGGCGCAAAATCTCCTGTAGTGACAATTTGCGGCACAATGCTCCAAATTCTGGTGCACAACCTGACGAAACAGTTGGGTTTACAATAGTAAATCAGGGCCAATGTCTGTGTGGGTGAGGTGCAGATTTGCAAGTAGGCTGCTGCTAGAGGTATATATCACACTACGGAAATTCAAACTGGAATTTGGAAATTCTTGCAGCAGCCTAATCTGGAATCTGCTCCTACTCCACCTAGACATTAAAGGGGCAATCTTTCTAGTACTTATCAGCTGCTGTATACTACAGAGGAGGTTGAGCTGTTGTTATATGTCACACTGCAGGCGGTCATGCTGGCCGCAGGCGCACTCTCAGCCCGTCTCCCTGTCCTTTTTCAGGGACGGGCAGCGCCGCGGCTCGCATGTCAGGCTGCAGGCGCACTGTTTCACCCGGAAGTTACTTACCTCTCCCTGCTCCTGGCTCCTCTGCTTCCTCCGACAGCCGGCTTCTCTGAAATTTAAAGGGCCAGCACACTGGTAATTGGTCCTTGCCGGGTGCTGACCCTATATAGTGTCCTCTTGACCTCTGCCGGATCTTTGTGCCTAGTAGCCATTGAGAAAGCATTCCTCGCTGTGTCCAGTCTACACCGTGTACCAGTCCCATTTTTCTACGTTTCCTGACCACGTACCTAGCCACCGGCCCTGACTTTCCTGCCTGACACTGACTCTGAGTTTCCTTATTAAATTGTATCACGTCTTACCTCGGCCACCACTATGGGTTAGTTGTACCAGGGGTAGCAACCTGGGAGTTCGCCTGCCGCAGCAAGACCATCCCGCTTTGAGGTGGGCTCTGGTGAAAACCAGTGGCTCCTTAGACTCTGCTCCCTGGTGCGGCTTTCTCCAGTGGTACAGCGGATCCACTATTCTGACCGTTACAGTTGTTCTTTTCTGTCTGACCACAGTGCTCTCTGCTAACCCATGTCAGGAACTGTCCAGAGTAGGAGCAAATCCCCATAGCAAACCTCTCCTGCTCTGGTCAGTTTCTGACATGGACAGAGGTGTCAGCAGAGAGCACTGTGATTAGACAGAAAAGAAATAAAAAAAAGAAAAGAACTTTGTACTTTGTACTGGAAGGATTAAGATTTTTAAATAGAAGTAATTTACAAATCTGTTTAACCTTCTGGAAACAGTTGGTTTTAAAAAATAGTTTTCCACCCCTTTTAAGTGCTGTCCAATTCACGACAGCACAGTCCAGAGAATATTCTGGTGGATTTTGCCATTAGATTGGACATGTTCGGTCTTCCACTGGTTCCAGAGCAGCAGAATTGTATTGAAATCAATGGGAGACTGCTGCAAACAGAATCCTCAAAGAAATTTCAGACAAATGTTCCATAGTGTAAATGGGGCCTTAGACATCCTGTACTATGCTGAATGGCTGACATGAGAGAATTCTGCCATACAGATTCAGATTATTTTTTTTCATTACCTCAGTGTTAGTGTAGGTGCCCATTACAGATTATATCATAGTCTTGGTTATTTGCTTGTGACTGAACCTTATGTGTTTTGCATATTGGTTTACAGCTAATTCTAAGTGACAATGAGCTATTAGTGAAATAACTGACTGCAAACAGTAACACAATAAATAATAGATTCATGTCACAAGCCTCCAGAATTGGAAGAGACAGAAAAAGCCATTTCAGGCTGTAGATTCTCACCAGCAGTGTTGTACTTTGGATAGACAGGCCTATGTGAGCCAAATATGATGCCAGTTTTCCCTGCCGAGCATAAAGTTGGCAGGTCTCCCTCTCACATATGGTAGATGGATTGGTTAATCAGCCTCTGCTGAGCATTGGCCCCCAAATTACAGGGCAGCGATGCCTCGGCTTTTGTTCAGTCTCCGAGAGAGGACAAAAACAATCACGTCTTAGCAGAGAGAGGAATAAAGTTAACCTGTTTGTTTTGGATGTTCCTCAGTCTGTCTAGTAGAACAGCTGTACATGCCATTTAAGCTGGGAACAAGGGAGGACTTGGGGTATGTTCACATTGTTTTCTCTGTATATTTAGCCTGTGTTATATTTTACAGCAGCAGCAGAATATAATATTACGAAGAACAGTGTTATTTTTTTCTGATGTTACCCCCTAGGCCCAGAAGTGCCATTTCTGATGCTCCGGGCCTGTTGGTAATGGCTTTTCCCGGTAACCCTGTGGTGGTGGGTACCAGGGTAATAATTGGGGGTTATTGCTAGCTGTTTTTTGGGGCTAATGCTAAGCATTGGCTTAGTAATGGATTCTGTCAATAAGACGGCTTCCACTACTAAACCTGAAAATTAAATTTTAAAAATATGCGACACATTGGAAAAATTTTATTAAAAAAACACTCCCCCACAGCCCTCATTAGCCATTTTATTAAAAGAAAAAAAATCCAATTCAACACCGTAGTCCACCGAATCTGCCGTAATCCTCTGCATAGACCGATCTGTAACGAGAAGTAAAAAGAAACATAAAAAATGGGTTAGGAGATTTTTAGCGCTCTCCGCTGGGTAGAGCACCCATAGTGCAATGTCTTCCTAAACAAAGAGCCTCCAATTGGTGCAAAACTACCACTCCCAGCATACCCAGACAGCCAAAGGCTCGGAGTTGTAGTTTAGCAACAGCTGCAGTCTCCCTGTCTGGGAAGACACTGGCAGAAGGGTCTGTTCAGATTATACAAAACGTACAATGGGAACAGAGCCTCACATTTACTACTCTGCCTCCCGCCTGTAGTTCCACCCCCTAATAACTCCATCACTAGGGACGGAGCTACACAGACCCGGCGATGACAGGAGCGAGGGAGGTAAGTGGACCTCGTGTTCTGTATACACTATATACAGCTATCTATAGATAGCTGTATATATTGTATACGGACAAAGGGTTGACCTACACTGTCCAGCAGTGTAAGTTAACCCTTTCCTTGCTGGGCCGGCGTATAGCGCATAGCTCAGCGGGGTTTAAGTGAGCCAGCAATGTGTATACTGTATACACATTGCAGGCTCACTGTACGTTCTTGCTGGGCAGTGGATATACAGCGTATATCTACTGCTCAGCATCTGCTGTGCTCCCGACTGTGTAGCTGTGGTACAGCTGAGTCCCAATCTGTGCAGGGACATTTTCCAGTGCATCATGCTGCGCTGGAAAATGCTGTATGGCTGCGGAGGGAAGTAGGGATGCTATGCATCACTCCTTCTCTCCAAGGATGCTGAAACTATGGTGTTTTTGCTTAAAAAAAAGGCATAGTCTCAGCATTGCTGCGATTTGGAAAAACTGCCAGATCGCAGCAAAACGCCGGGGTCAGGGGAAAAAACGCCAAACCCACAAATGCAAAGTGGGTTTGGTGTTTTGCCTTTCCCTGTTGACTCCCTGCTAACATCTTGCCGCAGGAAAAACGCCAAAAGACTGTTTGGGCCATCTAGAAAGATGATTGTTCAGAGAAAAAAAGGTGACCACTACCATGAGCCCTTATGTCATGCCAACTGTAAAGCATCCAGAGACCATTCGTGTGTGGGGTGGCTTTTCATCCAAGAAAGTGGGCTCACTGACAATTTTGTGTAGGGCCACAAATGAGCAAAGAATGGTATCCAAACATCCTCCAAGAGCAACTTCTCCCAAAGATCCAGGAGCAATTTGGCGAAGAATAAGGGGGAGATCTATCAAAACCTGTCCAGAGGAAAAGTTCCCCATAGCAACCAATCAGATCACTTCTTACATTTTTCTGAGACCGTTTCAAAAATGAAAGAAGTGATCTGATTGGTTGCTATGGGCAACTCAGCAACTTTTCCTTTGGACAGGTTTTGATAAATCTCCCCCAATGCCTTTTCAAGCACTAAGGAGCACCATGTCACAAGACAAAAGTGATAACTAAAGTGCTCTGTGATCAAAGCTTTGAAATTTTGGGTCCATGGGCAGTGTAACACTCACGTTTCAGTAGACTGGAACATAGATGATAGTGGATCCGCCTTACCTGTGTGGTAGATGACTCTGAGCAGAGTCTAAGGTGCCACTGGTTTTTACCAGAGCCCGCTGCAAAGTGGGATGGACTTGCTGCAACAGGAGGCACCCAGGTCGCTACCCCTGGCACGGCTCGACTACACAGGCGGCTGAGGAGATTTGAGGCACAGGTGAGATTAGACAACTCATGGTCTGGATAGCAGGAGGTCAGGGCAGGCGGCACAGTAGCATAGTCAGGAACGTAGCAAATGGTCAGTAGGCAGGCGGCAATGGAGCAAGGTCAGGTCACGGAGCAAAGGTATGATACACGACAAGGCAATACACAGGAATGTTTTCTCTAAGGCGCTAGGGCAACAAAGATCCAGCAGGGAAGTATGGGAGGTAGAGGAATTTATCAATGAGCCACAGGTGTCACTAATGGGCACACTGGCCCTTTAAATCTTAAAGCTCCGGCGCATGCGCGCCCTAGGGGATGGGGACACGTGGGCCAGAGCAGAGAGGCAGAGGCGGGGGCAGGAGAAGCACCAGGTGAGTGATGGGCTGGGATTCACATGCGGGCGAGTCCCACGATGCAAATCCCAGCCCCACCAGTAGCAGCAGGTAACGGAACCATAAACTCACGGCCAGCGTGTGCGGCCGGAGCGCATAACGTAAAAGGCAGGAAACTCCCCAGATCTCAATCCTATTGAAAACCTTTGGTCAATCCTCAAAAAGTGTGTTGACAAACAAAAACAGAAACTATGGTATACTCCAAGTACTGATTAGACAAAAATGGTCTGTCATCAGTCAGGATAACAAAAGTCTTGAATAAGAAAAGTCTTTGCATAAGTCTTTGTATACTGAAGCAGCTAAATTTGTGTCAGTTTTAGAGCATCTCTACTGACCATAAGAGAACCAACTGTGCTACAGTGTCCACTGAAGGTACGGGAATGAAGTAATGCAAGTCATGCCTGAAGCCTTTCTTTTGGAGACAACAACAGCTTTTACAGTGGAAAAAAATTGCTAAATGAAAAATAAACCAAAATGGTGAAACTTATTAGGTGCTTCCTAAATTTTTTTTTATCTTAAAGTGGTACTCTGGTGTTTTTTTGTTTTTTTTAATCAACTGGTGCCAGAAAGTTAAACAGATTTGTAAATTACTTCTATTAAAAAATGTTATTTCTTCCAGTACTTATTAGATGCTGAATACTACAGGGGAAATTATTTTCTTTTTGGAACACAGTGCTCTTTGCTGACATCATGAGCACAGTGCTCTCTGCTGACATCTCTGTCCATTTTAAGAACTGTCCAGAGCAGCATATGTTTGCTATGGGGATTTTCTCCTACTCCGGACAGTTCTTAAAATGGACAGAGATGTCAGCAGAGAGCACTGTGTTCCAAAAAGAAAATAATTTCCTCTTTAATAGAAGTAATTTACAAATCTGTTTAACTTTTTGGCACCAGTTGATTTAAAAAAAAAAAAAAGTTTTCCACCCCTTTAAACTTTCTGCTACAGACATCCTTCTTCATAAGAATGTGCCATGTGGTTTATCTTTATAGGACCAAGGCTGTGCTGTGGGGTTCATGAGTGTGTGTTCTGAGGTCAATGTCAAGCTTTTGCAAGATTCATTCGATCTGGGACCTTTCCATGGTTTGTGTAAACCGCATCCCGATGATATTCTTCAAAAACCACATCCCGATGATGTTCTTCAAGCAACAGAGGAACCAGGTTCTGTAGAAGGTAAGACACAATAGTTATTGTTGAGAAACATTGTTTAATACTTAAAGCGTACCTGCTCTGCAGGCTTCATCTCTCATTTGCAGTTCCACAGACCTGGTGAGCGGAGCTTCTTCATCCCCCTCCATAGATTTGTATTGCTTTGTCTCGCAGGCACAGGACAATTCTGGGCTGATTTTCCAGTGTGGAAAAGTTTAGCAGCAGAGGAGAGGAAAAAAGTTTCTCGAATAAGATATATTACAAAGTTTCTAATATTCACTTATACTATTGATGTATGCAAAGTTTGTTCAAATGACAGTGCCTATTTCAGTAAATTTTTACACAAAATACTAAGTCCATACGCCATATTCTAATGCTGCATGTCATTTTCCATTAAACATTTTGCTTCCCTTACTGAGCAAGGAGCTGTTCTAACTGCCAGTGATAGAAAGAATATTTTTTTTGTAAACATGGTTCCTTTTAAAAAATAAAAATATTTGGGAGAATGTAAAAAAAAGTCTTTGTCTTGCACATTTTTGCGCAAACCCATTGTGACTTTTTGCTGATCTTTGTCCCGCTCACCAAGCAGCTATGGCTTGGCGCAAAGGGGGGCGTGATTTTAGACACATTGGGGGAGATTTATCAAAGGATTCAGACTGTTTTTTTCCATCTAAAATTGTGGCACAGAAAGTCGCAGTCTAAATATGTGCAACTTTTTTGCGACTTTATCTTTAGAGGATTTTTAGAACATGATGCATTCTAGTCTATTTTAGACGGAAAAAATGCATTGGTGCTTGTTATGATTCGGCTAGCTGGATGTGGATCCTCTGTGTTAGCGAGGGATTGGCGTGGACCGTGTCGGTGGACCGGTTCTAGGGTTGCTACTGGTATTCACCAGAGCCCGCCGCAAAGCGGGATGGTCTTGCTGCGGCGGTAGCAACCAGGTTGTATCCACCGGCAACGGCTCAACCTCGCTGACTGCTGAGAAGGCGTGGGACAGAAGGACTAGACAGAGGCAAGGTCAGACGTAGCAGGAGGTCGGGGCAGGCGGCAAGGCAACAAGATCCGGCAAAGAAGGAAAGGGGAAGTGAGGTTATATGGACAGGGAGCAGGTGGAAGCTAATTAGACTGATTGGGCCAGGCACCAATCACTGGTGCACTGGTCCTTTAAATGTTAGAGAGCTGGCGCGCCCGCGCCCTAGAGAGCGGAGCCGCGCGTGCCAGAACATGACTGCCGGGGACCGGAACGGGTAAGTGGCTTGGGATCCCCATCGTGAATGTCAGTGCAGCGCTCCCGGTCAGCGGGTCTGACCGGGGCGCTGCAGAGAGGAGAACGCCGCAAGCGCTCCGGGGAGGAGCAGGGACCCGGAGCGCTCGGCGTAACAGTGCTGAATTTATCAATAGCTACTTTTTGGCAAAGATTCGCATCTGGCGAAAGTACACTGAATTGTCAGACCATGCTGGAGCAGGTATAAATACAGTCTTAACCATAGATCCCGAAGTCTATGCGCAAAATTTATCAAGAGCCGTGCGACTTTTGATAAATTAGGCACACAATAAACCGGCTTAACCCTCTGTAGATTGGTCTATATTGATGTGGGAAATAGACAGCTTTGATAAATCCTCCCCCCCCCCCCCCGCCCCCATCCTTTGTACATGGGTGATAATCACCGGGTACAGAAATTTTTTTGTAAAAGCGCAAAAGCAGCTAGGGTCAGGAAAGAACAAGCTTACACTTGTGGTTGGGGTTATTTTATTTTTAGTGTAATGTTCATCCTGCGTGACAGGAACACGGTAATACATAAGCATCTTACACCTATGCAAAATGCACCTGGGTCATGCAGGATGTCTAAAATTCATATATGTACAATTGGGGAGGTGTGCACTTTCTTTGGGGTGGGGAGACTTTTTAAATTCTGTACCTTTTTTTAATAAAGATAAAAATTTTAATAAAGATAAAAATTTAACTTTATTTAGTTATTTATTTCTTTTTATTATGGGGGTATGTTAGTAGGGTGCACACTTTCTATGTATTCCCTGCTGGCTCCATATACAGATCTCTAATAACAGTTATTTAATGGTGTCATCCCATTTGATCACTGACACCAGTAATCTGTATACACAGGCATAAATAGAAGATGCAGATCGCATGTTCTCTGCATGCCTCTGGGCCCCTCTGCTGAGGGAAGCCCCCTGACATCATTACTGACCTTGCAGTCTTCCCCAGAATCTGTCCGAATGCAGAGCCGAATTTTTGCATTCTGGAGCACAGCACTTAATGTGAGTGCTTTACTCAGGTGGCAACTCTGTGCAAGGCAAGCTGAGCAGTGCTGTCAAATCTAACCACACAAGTTGTAGACACAAGAACCAGCTCTACAGCTCATTAAGTAACGTGGTTTAGTCACCATGGGGTTAAAGTGAGAACTCCGGTAAAAACCTTTTTTCTTTTAAACCAACTGGTGGCAGAAAGTGAAACATATTTGTAAATTACTTCTATAAAAAAAAAAATCTTAATCCTTCCAGTACTTATTAGCTGCTGAATGCTACAGAGGAAATTCCTTCCTTTTTGGAACACTGATGACATCACGAGCACAGTGCTCTCATAGTAGATGCATAGTAGATGTATGCTAAGGGCAGCATGGTGGCTCAGTGGTTAGCACTGCTGCCTTGCAGTGCTGGGGACTTGGGTTCAAATCCCACTAAGGACAACAATAAATAAAGCATTATTATAATAACGTCAGCAGAGAGAACTGTGCTCGTGATGTCATCAGAGAGCATTCCAAAAAGAAAAGAATTTCCTCTGTAGTATTCAGCAGCTAATAAGTACAGGAAGGATTCAGATTTTTTAATAGAAGTAATGTACAAATATGTTTAACTTTCTGCCACCAGTTGATTTAAAAGAAAAAAGGTTTTCACCGGAGTACCCCTTTAACTGTGTGAAGGGTTGGACATTTTGAATTTTACATGCCCGATCATTATGTTCACCGAAAGGGGTGTCTGGCAGCAGCTAAGTCCATTGACTGTCCAGAACACACAAAATATAAAGGTTGGATCAAACAGAGGTCGGCTGAGCAAGCTCTTTGCTGACATGTATCTAAAGTGTATGGATAGCTTTAGCTCAATAGATATTAGCTTGTAATTGAATCTTGCTAAACTCACCACATGATAAAGGGCTGATAAAGAACTAATGTCTATAGGTAGCTTTAAAGGGGTTATCCAGGAAAAAACTTTTTTTTATATATCAACTGGCTCCAGAAAGTTAAACAGATTTGTAAATTACTTCTATTAAAAAAAATCTTAATCCTTCCTGTACTTATGAGCTTCTGAAGTTAAGGTTGTTCTTTTCTGTCTAAGTGCTTTCTGATGACACGTGTCTCGGGAACCGCCCAGTTTAGAAGAGGTTTGCTATGGGGATTTGCTTCTAAACTGGGCGGTTCCCGAGACACGTGTCATCAGAGAGCACTTAGACAGAAAAGAACAACCTTAACTTCAGAAGCTCATAAGTACAGGAAGGATTAAGATTTTTTAATAGAAGTAATTTACAAATCTGTTTAACTTTCTGTAGCCAGTTGATATATATACCATATATAAAAAAATTTTTTCCTGGATAACCCCTTTAACCAGTAAAGGCAAGATTTTGGTGTCAATAGAAGACTCTGGTAATAAAGAGACTCCACGGCTTAACTTGGTTTTTATTGTTGATATATCATTTCTTTAGTATAAAATTGTAACAATTGGGTATACATCAAATGGCAATGCTATAAAAGCTTCTTTAGGAAAATGACGTGGTCATGTGATATGACTGTGGTCTTTAGTTTTTTCCTTTATCTATATATATATATATATATATATAACTCAATGGCCCTCATTTACTAAGAGTGGAGTGTTTATTCTGGAGTGATTTCAATATCACTCATCTTTTTTTTTTTCAAGCTTATTTACTATTCTGTCGCACATGTCGGTTATTTTTGTGTCGCACGATTTTTTGTGTCGCACTAGTCAATTGTGTCGCACAAACTCCGAGCTAAAGAAAGTAGTTGTGTGAGTCAAAATAGTTTAGACTTGTTTGTTTAAAAATGTTTCCATGAATCAAACGTATTCATGTGTTATAATTTTTCATACATTACAACAATTATCCTTGTTTATCAGCTTGGGTGTTAAATTGATTTAAACCTAATTTTGCAAATGTGTTAAAAAGAAAAAAAAAATTAACATTAAGTATCACAAAAGCATTCAATATTTTATTCATAAAAGTTTTTAACTGTACAAAATGTTTTCAGGTTATAAAACAAGTAACTTTCACACAAGACACAATGGTAAACAGTAACTTGTTAGAAATCACTCCATTTTTTGAATTTCACTCGGCCTCTTGGCTGTCGGTTATTGTGTGAGAAAAACTCACACTTTTTCTCGAATGATTTTGGAAGTACTCCGAGTATTTTTTGTTTTTTGTCGGTAAAACGCCCATTTTTGCATAAAACACGCCCATTTCAGAGTGAAAAAAAAAACCACTGAGTGTTTTCTAAAGTGTCGGCTGTGCAATTAAACTTTGGTCGCATATATAGTCGCACAGACATTGCTACTAAAATTTAGGCGCAATAATCGAGAAAAAGAGTCGGTTGGACTTTAGTAAATGAGAGCCAATGTGTGTGTGTATATGTGTATGTTCCAGCATCACGTCCAAACGGCTAAAGATATTAACATGAAACTTGGCACACATGTTACTTATATGTCAACAACAAACATAGGATAGGTAATTTAACCCTTACTCACCCCCATTTGCCAGGGTTGGGTTTTTGTTTAAAGTCCCATACAAGTCAATGGGAAATATATGTTACTGCATGACTTCCAAACGGCTGGAGATATTTCGATAATACTTGGTCACATGTTACTTATATGTCCGCTTAAAATATAGGATAGTTAATTTAACCCTTAACTACCCCCATTTGTGAGGTTCAGGGTTTTTGTTTAAAGTCCAATGCAAATCAATGGGAAATGCATGTTCCCACATAACTTCCGTACGGCTGGAGATATTTCAATACCTGGTACACATATTACGTATCGGGATAAGAGGTCGGGATAGGAGGTCGAGATAGGAGGTCGGGATAGGAAGTTGGGATAGGAGGTCGAGATTTGAGGACGGGAAAGGAGGTTGAGATAGGAGGTCGAGATATGAGGACGGGATAGGAGGTTGAGATAGGAGGACAGGATAGGAGGTTGGGATAGGAGGTCGGGATAGGAGGACGGGATAGGAGGTAAGGATAGGAGGACCAGATATTAGGTTGAGATAGGAGGACAGGATAGGAGGTCGAGATAGGAGGATGGGATAGGAGGACGGGATAGGAGGTCGAGATAGGAGGTTGGGATATGAGGTCGGGATAGGAGGTCGGGATAGGAGGACGGGATATGAGGACGGGATATGGGATTGGGATATGACAACAAGATATGAGGACGGGATATGAGGACTGGATATGAGGACGGGATAGGAGGTCGAGATAGGAGGATGGGATAGGAGGTCGGGATAGGAGGTCGGGATAGGAGGTCGGGATAGGAGGATGGGATATGAGGATGGGATATGGGATTGGGATATGACAACAATATATGAGGACGGGATGTGAACTCAAAAGCTTCCTCCTTTGTATGTTTTCCTCCCCAACAAGGATTAGGAAGGAAAAGCCAGGCAACACCGGGTACTCAGCTAGTCATCTTTATTTGGGCCTTGCACTTGGCACTGTTAGACTCTTATTAATCTTCCTTTTTTCCTTGTCATCATTCCAAACATTTCATTGGAAATCTTTAGGTTCTCCTCAGCGGCGGACATATCCCCTGTGCAGCCGGTTCAGCTGCACAGGTGCCCAGCGTGTGAGGGGCCCCACTACTCGTTCATACTAATGAGCACTGGAAACGCTCACTAATATGCATGGTACGGAAAGTCCGGTCCCTCCTCCCCCTGTGTCATTTCATTAACCATGCACCCCCTTGTCATTTCATTAACCATGCCCCCCTCCCACTGTGTCATTTCATTAACCATGCCCCCCTCCCACCGTGTCATTTCATTAACCATGCTCCCCCCCCCCCCACCCGGTGAACTGCGCAGCTCAGCTCACCGTTCATGGCCGCAGCGAGTGCGGAGTGACGCCCCTGTATAAGGAGTGACGCCCCTGACGTTGCGCACGGGGAAGTCATTCGTCATCACAGAGCCCCGCTGGTGCAAAGGACACAGGGGGGAGGAGGGAGTGTAATGTAATGACACAGGAGGAGGAGGATGGGTAATGAAATGGCACTGGGGGTAATGAAATGGCACAGGGGGGAGGAGGGGGGTATTGAAATGGCACAGGGGGAGGAGGGGGGTAATGAAATGGCACAGGTGGGAGGAGGGGGGTAATGAAATGGTAGAAGGGCCACCTAAATCCCCAATCCCCCCTCTGATCCCCCGTGTGCCATTTTAATTCCCAATTGCCCCCCCCCCCCCTCCCATCTGATCCCCTGTGTCAGTTCATCCCTTTCCCCTATCAGAAGGGGGAGGATTGAAATTTCACAGAGGGGTTCAGAGGAGGGAATTGAAATGGTAAAGAAGGGGGGGGGGTGTAATTGGGAAATGGCAAAGGGTCGACGGGCAATGGAGAGCACTGGAAAAATGCAGAGTCTAACATGTTTGTCCCGCAGATGCTGAAGAGATGAAGTTTTGGCTGAAAGAAGTAATCATGGCGGTCTGAGCTGGATGGAGAAGAAAAGGAAAGAGGATGACACTGATCACAAAAGATGTAATTGTATACCCCTAAATGTAATTGTAATCACTTATATGGTACATAAATCTGTATACAGCTAGTATATACCTCTATATGGTCCTGTATATAATCAATTATATGGTATACAGAACCTTTATACAGCTGGTATATACCAATATATGGTCCTGTTTATAATTACTAGAGATGATTGAAGTAATTTGATTCGTCATGAACTTCTCTGCTCGGCAGTTGATGACTTATCCTGCATAAATTAGTTTAGCTTTCAAGTGCTCCGGTGGGCTGGAAAAGGTGGATACAGTCCTAGGAGAGTCTCTATGGTATACAGATCATTTATACAGCTGGTATTTACCTCTATATGGTCACTGTATTGGGGGCGGGGTGAGGTAGTTTGGGAATCTTGATTTGTATATAGTGGATTTTATTTCATAACAGTATAGTGAAATTATCCTGTCACCAGTGGCTTTGTGGTGTAATGGTCCTTGTGTGGCGGTATTATGTTATATAGGTGAATAATTGGTAATATGTCATTCCTATACTGGTATTATTGGTATCGTTCTCAGTATGCCCGTTCTGGTCAGGTTACAATAATGTAAGGTAATATTTGCTTCTTGTTTAGTGGTATCAATTGGTAACTACATGACTAGTATATTTAGGTATGCAGTATTATCATGCGTAAAAAACTGTCATACATATGTTAACTATGTATATATATATATATATATGTGTGTGTGTGTGTGTGTGCACGTGTATTTGTGCTTTTTTCATTCTTGGACCCAGGCAGCACAATGTCTTGGGCCGGCCCTGCTTACCCCTCTGGCCTCCGGCTCCACCCTGGTCTCCTCCAGACTATAGCGCGCACGATGACCTGACGCTGTATGCAGTCAGGTCACGTGACTGTGCAGTGTGGACTGAGTCAGGTCACATGACTGCGCAGCGTGGACTGTTGGAGACCTGCAGGGAAGGTGCTCACTTCGGGACACCCCAGCGGACATGGAGAGCAGCGGAGCAGGAGAGATAATTTTATTTATTTATTTTCAGTTTGATCTGAGGTCTGATGGGACTGTCTGTCACTGTCTCAGAGCATCAATATGGGGGGCCGGAATGAGCTGCAGCGTATGGGAGACCTTAACAAAAAATTAACAACTAATATTAGGGGGGGGGGTCCTCCTAAGCAACTGATATGGGTGCGGGCCCCCCTGATAAAGTGACATATGGGGTCCACCTGAGTGACATATGAAGGGGGGGGGCAGGCACAATCTTTGCACAGGGGCTTTCTGCTGTCTGTGTCCGCCCCTGGTTGTATAAAATAGGCCAAACACATACAAGTTATTGCCAAAACTTATCAGTTTTTACCATATCCATTTGCTATAATTGAAACAGTGGCAGCATTTGTCATCCAATGACCTCTATAACAAAAAAGAAAAACAAGGATGATGTGTCTGATAATAAAAAAAAAAATTTTGACAGAAGTGATGAGGATGTATGCAAACTTACAGTATACACTATGGCATCAATTTAAATCCCATAGAAATGATTAGGATCCTTATAACCAGTCCTATTAGAAATATAGGTTTTTGGTGTCTAGTATTTAAAGCTTATGAACAGTAACAGAAACAGAAGGCCACAACTTCACATGTATCCTGGGTGAAATAGTGTTTTAGCTATCTTGGTAGTTGTGTATTGATTTTGTCTTGCTTGCCTTTTTGACACCAGATTATCCTTAGCTTTTCATTTTTTGGATCAAACCAAGGCAGTGTATCCTTACATTAGGCAGAGCTTCTATACCCATGCCCAGCTGCACACCACTAGTGCTTCAGTATCTATGCCAGGTCTAATCACCCATTTCCACCAGACACCATCTGCACAACATCAGTGCTAGATAAACTATGCCAGCCAAGTGTTCCAGCTTTTCCCTTTCTTTTAAAGCCAGGAACCTTCTAAAACAACTCACTGGAAATTAGTGGTAAAATGACAGGTTGTCGGAAAACATTGGAACACTTCTGCTGAGGGTGCTCTCTCATTGGATGCCTCTACAGATTGACTCTCCTCCAGACATGGTACCTTTATTAGAAATGCAATCTTCTTTACCAGGAAAAAAATATTTTGTTTGGAAAATAACCATCACAATAGGTTTGCACAATGGTTACACATTTGCTGCAGTAGAATCTTTTTACAGTGATGAGGTGCAGAGGTGAATGGCAGTAGAGATGGAAAAGCAGAGAGACACACAGTGACACCACTGCAGCTTGTAGAGTTTTAGATCTCACCCCCAGTGCTTTATTCACAGCTTACACTGATCAGTACTGCTCTATAATGTGTTCCATGCTGTTGCTACTTCTAAGAGTGTGAAGGTTTTAGGAAACCTGTCTTTACATCTAGAGGATAAAAGGTTGCACCATCGTAACAGATGGAGATTCTTTACTGTAAGAGCAGTTAGACCCATGTGATGTTGTCATCATCTATGTAACTATGTCATATTGTCCTAAAAATTTCTGATGATAGCAACAGGTCTTGTAAGTTATTACCAAACCCACTGGCCTAAGCCCGGGTTAAAAACCCCTACTATATGCCCACCTCTACTAAAATATCACTTTTATTGAAATATGTTAAAAGTCAAAGCAAGAATTATTAAAACCAAGGTCTGATGTTGGTTTTGTAAAGTATTGATGGTCAGCTGACCACTAATAAATAGGTGGGTCTGCAGTCTCCACCTTATTTACCCTAACATCAGAACCTATTGTTAAAACAACAAATGTGCCCCCTCTACATGTTTCATTGTGTCCGCAACATCATCAGGAGGGAAATGGGTGGTCCCTCTTGATAATGTTGCGGACAAAACAAAACATGTAGAGGGGGCACGTTTGTTGTTTTAACAATAGATTCTAATGTTAGGGTAAATAAGGTGGAGACTGCAGACCCACCTATTTATTAGTGGTCAGCTGACCATCAATACTTTACAAAACCAACATCAGACCTTGGTTTTAATAATTCATGCTTTGACTTTTAACATATTTCATTAGTGATATTTTAGGGGTGGGCATATAATAGGTTTTTTTTACCCCGGGCTTAGGCCCGTGGGTTTGGTAATTGTGTTATTGTCCCCTTACCTACCTGGGGTCTTATATTGTGGTCTTTTAAGTTATGAGATATTGCCTCTAAGGACCACTTTTTTATGGACATTTTGTGGACACTCAGACAAACAAATTCAGATTGGGGATTTTGGAGACCACATCATCACCTTCAACTGTTGTCATGTTTCTCAAACAATTTCAGATTTTTTCTGAGTATTACAGATACATTAGCCTGATAACAAAAGACCACTAAATACTTATACCACTCGGCTTGCAACAATGTTTATGTAGCTGGTACATGTCAGAGTAACATTCACCTGAATGCCAGGACCCGAGGTTTTCTAGCAGAACACTGGCCACACCATCACAATACAGTACCTCTCCTTGCTTTTTTTTTTTACCATAGTGCTTCCTGGCTAATGTTTTGGTCACTTTTGAATGCTGGCACTCTAGTGGCAGCATGAGACAGAGTCTGCAACCCACACAAGTGGCTCAGGTAGTACAGCCCATCCAGGATGGCACATCAATGCGAGCTGTGGCAAGAGGGTTTGCTGTATCTGTCAGCGTAGTGTCCAGAGCATGGAGGCGCTACCAGGAGACAGACCAGTACATCAGGAGACGTGGAGGAGGCTGTAGGAGGGCAACAAACCAGCAGCGGGACTGCTACCGGAGCACTGCCAGAGCCCTGTAAAATGACCTCCAGCAGACCACAAATGTGCATGTGTCCACTCAAATGGTCAGAAACAGACTCCATAAGGGTCCAACGTCCACAGTTGGGGGTTGTGCTTACAGCCCAACACCATGCAGGACGTTTGGCATTTGCCAGAAAACACGAAGATTGGCAAATTCGTCACTAGCACCCTGTGCTCTTCACAGATGAAAGTAGGTTCACAATGAGCACGTGTGACAGGTGTGACAGAGTCTGGAGACGCCGTGAAGAAAGTTTTGCTGCCTGCAACATCCTCCAGCATGACCGGTTTGGCGGTGGGTCAGTAATGGTGTGGGGTGGCATTTCTTTGGGGTGCCGCACAGCACTCCATGTGCTTTCCAGAGGTAGCCTGACTGCCATTAGGTACTGAGATGAGATCCTCAGACCCCTTGTGAGACCATATTCTGGTGCGGTTGGCCCTGGGTTCCTCCTAATTAAAGACAATGCCAGACTTCCTGTGGCTGGAGTGTGTCAGCAGTTCCTGCAAGTGGAAGGCATTGATGCTATGGACTGGCCCGCCCGTTCCCCAGACCTGAATCCGATTGAGCACATCTGGGACATCATGTCTCGCTCCATCCACCAACGCCACGTTGCATCACAGACTGCTAGATGCTTTATTCCAGGTCTTGGAGGACATCCGTCAGGAGACCATCCGCCACCACATCAGGAGCATGCCCAGGCATTGTAGGGAGGTCATACGGGCATGTGGAGGCCACACACACTACTGAGCCTCATTTTGACTTGTTTTAAGGTCATTACATCAAAGTTGGATCAGCCTGTAGTGGGGTTTTCCACTTTGATTTTGAGTGTGACTCCATATCCAGACCTCCATGGGTTGAATAAATTAGATTTTTATTGATAATTTTTGTGTGATTTTGTTGTCAGTACATTCAAACAGTCACCTTTATGCAAGATGGAACAACACCTCATATTGCTCTGCCTGTGCAACGCCTGCTACGCTCAACATTTGGGGAGGATCACATTATCAGTCGCTACTTTAATCACTCATGGCCTCCAAGATCTCCCGATCTGACACCCTGTGACTTTTGGCTGTGGGGATTCTTGAAGTCAAAAGTGTACCGCGACCAACCGGCATCACTAGCAGCACTGAAAGATGCCACCCGCCAAAATGTGTCTGCCATAACGCAAGAAATGCTTCTAAATGCTGTATAGCGCCATCTATTGGTCGCCAACAGAACAATTTTTTTTTTCGTTGCCACACAAAACGTACGATTGATGCAAACCGTATCTTTGTCTCTTGATTCGTTTTCGAATTATTCATTTTTAAAGTTCGTCCTGACTTTTGGATCACCTAGTATAATCAGCTTATATATTTATTTTATATATATATATATATATATATATATATATATATATATATATACAGCTTATATATTTATTTATTTATTTATTTATTTAATGTGTGTGTATATATATATATATATTTTTTTACAGTAGATTGATATATATAGTTATTACTTTTATAAATCATTATATTTTTCACGACATAGCTTTAATCTACTGGCATGAGGAAGAAGTTATGTTTCCAATAATGGATGGTAACAAATCACATTGGTAATGTGACATTCACCAGGGAAGGAGGTTAGATGTATAATTTGTATCTACAATGTAGGGTGCCAATTATGAAAACTATTGAGCACAACCCTTTCCCACTCAGTTGTTCCTTTACCCATTGAGCACAATAGGCCAACAGCTGCACACTAGCCACTAAGAACCCCATGTGTTAAAGCATGTTTTGTGTTCTTTGTTTCTGGGTACATCGGTATATTAACTCCCACAACAGTCGATATAGTAGTCGATCTGACTGCAAAAATTGAATCTTCAGTTATCTCACTATACAAATATTTCTCTTATTAGGTGTCAATGAAACATGTTTATTTTTAATTTGAAATGATTTTAAAAGCCTATTTCAAGCCGTAGGCAGGAAGAAGAGCCACAATGTTTTTTTTAACACGCCCTATTGGGGTGTTAGTCAGTATATGTGAAAATCCACCTAGTCAACCTAATTCAACCCAAGCAAAAACTAGTTAGTCAAGTAAAGATAATTGTATCCTATTGCAAAAGTAAATTGAGCTGCATAAAATATTATGTTGTGTCTCTCAATTGTAAAATATGATTACATTTTTGCGCTACCATAGTGATCATTGCATGGATGGACTCAGCATTCCCACCTCTACACAGTTCTGTCTGCACCCCTTTCTTTCACTTGGGTACTTGACATTGCTATCAAAAATATGTAAATTGAAAAAATTTGTAGAGCGAGAGTTGTTGTGCAATGCAGGAGCTGATTTACACTAAACAACTGTTAACTGCATTCAGCTGTGCTTAGCTTAGATTTTTATACCCCCCCCTTTAGGGTATGTTCACACAACGGAATTTACATGCAGAATTCTGCACCAATTAAAGTTCCATTGACTTCAATGGTCTTTCCATCTCTCTGTTCACACTGAGGAATTTCAGAGGTGGAATGTCTGACAAAAAATTGTATTCCACCAAAAGAAAGAACATCTGTGGGCAAAAGCCCCTTGAAGTCAACAGGACTTTGCGTTTCGTGACAAAATCTGTTATAAGCAGAATTGACAGGAAATTTACGCTAAGTTTTCACGGATCACATCTCCTGAATTTTGTGCCATAAATACAAGCAGAATTCCGCTCCAATTCCACCCCAATCCCGCTCTAATTCCATGCAAATTACAAGTTGAGCAGAAATTGGCCAAATGGCAGAATTTCCTGATGAACATGATTTCCTGTCAATTCCTCAGTGTGAACATATCCTTAGGCTATGTTCACATGACGGAATTGCCACATGGAGAATCTCCGTTCGGACATTCCGGACACTGTGGGGCCGCACAGGAATGCGCCGTCTTATAGATGGCTATACGTTCTGTGTGGACTCCTCACAAAGAATGAACAAGTTTATTCTTTGTGCGGACACGGAAAAAGGAATTTCCTTTTTTTCGCATATGTGAAAATAAAGCGCGAATATTACGAATATGCGAATTTAGCGAATATACAACGAATATTCGTCCATATATTCGCGAAATATCGCGAATTCGAATATGGCCTATGCCGCTCAACACTAGTGATAAATACAACCTCAGATAAATAACATCCAATGACACCATGCCATTTTTTTATTCAACAGAAATTAAGCCAAAATAGCAAAGGACTTTGTTTAAAGGGGTACTCCAGTGGAATTTTTTTTTTTTAATCAACTGGTGCCAGTAAGTTACACAGATTTTTTTTAATTACTTCTATTTAAAAATCTTAATCCTTCCAGTACTTATCAGCTGCTATTTGCTCCACAGGAAGTTATTTTCTTTTTGGATTTTTTTTCAGCCTAACCACAGTGCTCTCTGCTGACACCTTTGTCCATTTTAGGAACTGTCCAGAGTAGGAGCAAGTCCCCATAGCAAACCTCACCTGTTCTGGACAGTTCAAGACATGGACAGAGGTGTCAACAGAGAGCACTGTGGTCAGACAGAAAGGAAATTTCTGTGTGAGTATACACAGATGATAAGTACTGGAAGGATTTAGATTTTTTAATAGAAGTAATTTACAAATTGGTTTAACTTTCTGGCACCAGTTGATTTAAAGAAAAATATTTTCCAGCGGAGTACCCCCTTTAATAAGGTAACAACACCCCACTTATCAGTAGCTTGTAGAACCACCTTTAGAAACAATGGGCCTCATTTACTAAGAGTGTCGTGTTTTTACTAGTGGGAAATGTTGTTTCAGACTTGCAGGATTCCTCTCTATTTACTATTGGGAAAAGTCTGGAAAATTTTATGACCAGCTTTTTCTAGGTGGATATTTTCAGCCATTTATCCACAGGGTTTTCTGTGAATTCAATAGTAAATCGGTCGTGTTGGGAAACCACGCCCCCTTTTGGAGTGGCCACGCTCCCTTTGCAACAGACTACGACCCTTTTTCGGACTCTCAGACTCAGATTTAATGTTTGGCCTCAATTCTAAGCATCTTGTCTGGAAGAAAGCAGGGACTTGTCATCACCTTTCCAATACCATCCCTACAGTGAAGCATGGGGGTGGGAGCCTCATGCTGTGGGAATATTTTTCATCAGCTGGGACAGGGAGACTGGTCAGGGTTGAGAAAAAGCTTAATGGAGCAAAGTACAGAGATGTTACAGTAACCCCCCGACATGCGATGGCCCCGACATATGATAAAATCGACATACGATGGCCTCTCAGAGGCCATCGCATGTCGATGTCAGCATCGACATACGATGCTTTTATATGTCGGGGCCATCGCATTAACTGCTATCCGACAGCTCAAAATGCTTAAGCTGCTGTCGGATAGCAGTTTAAGCATCCCGGACAGGTTCACTTACCTATTCCCACTGCTCCGGGTCCACTTCGCGATCCTCCGGCGTCTTCTGTATCTTCTCCAGGGTCCGGGCCTCGCTTTCCGGCGTCGTTATTACGTCACTACGCATGCCGTGCCGGCGCAGCAGCATAATAACGTCACCAGAAAGCAAGGCCCGGACCCTGCAGAAGATGCGGAAGAAGCCGGAGGATCCCGATGAAGACACCGGAGCAGCGGGACAGCATCGGGAGCGGTGAGGACGCGGTCCGGAGCGGCGGGGACAGGTGAGTACAGCTTCCTATACTTTACATTGCACGGATCCCTCAACATACAATGGATTCGACAAACGATGGGTCGATTGGAACGAATTACCATCGTATTTTGAGGGACCACTGTATTACTAAAAACCCAATCTAAAGTGCTCTGGACCTTTTAGACTTGGCAGAAGTTTCACCTTTCAACAAGACAATGACCCTAAGCACACAGCAAAGACAACACAGGGGTGGCTAAGGGACAACTCTGTGAATGTCCTTGAGTGGCCCAGCCAGAACCCTGACTTGAACCTAATAGAACATCTATTTTATTACTTACAGCTCAGTAGCCTTTAAGTGAATAATCAATGGAATAGAGAAAAGAATAGAAGCCGGCCACTCACCAGTAGATTCTTTCTTCAGGCTTTTTTCATGCCAAAAATATATACTCACATATACAGACCGGACATTTCTTCATTACCTGTGTTTACCTGTAAATAAGACTAAGCTGAAATACTAGGCAAACCCCCACAAAATGTACAGAGCTATGCCAATGAAGAAGGTGCGACGATTAACTAAGAGCCTCAACTGGTTCAATCAGCTGGCTGCTACCAATCTGATATTGATGACCTAACCTTATAACAAAGCCCTGAAAACTCCTTTAAGCCCTTATCTGCTTTTTATGTATGTCACATGTTTACCAATCAGCAATCAATATTGGATTTGTCGTGTTTGCCAAAAATAACATTTGTTCAAATGGACAGAACATAAAAGGACAAAACTATAAAATACAGTTCAGTAGAAAATCCTAATGATGACATTCATGTTGTAGAAAATATAACACTTTGCATGTCATTTAGACCAGGATGTTTACCATATTCATAGAATGAAAAGAACATATCTCTTAGACTATGCTGCATATTTGCAATTTATTTGTAAATTAAAATTAGTAGGTTTGATGACATGAAATATGCACATGGTGGGCTGAGTGTAAATCTTGGTAAAATCTTTTGTTTGACCTTCGTCTTCTCTGAGAAAAAAACCAAAACAAATATAATATAGCCTACAATATATTTGCAGCCCTTGGTATTGAAAGTCTTGTAAACCATTGGTTACAGCCATTTTAATACTGGGGAAAAATTATCTATATTTTTAAGCGGGTCTGTTGGCAGTTTTAAGCCCTCGGAGTGGAACAATATTTGATGTACATTGTTTAATCTGTCAGCCACCATAACAGAGGGGGACTCTTTTTCTTAGGTGAGAGCGTCTATAGCATTTCTTAGATATTGTGAATTCAACTTGAGAAAAAACAGACATGGTCACACATCCACAACATGCACCTTGATCTAAGGCTTCTCAGCAGCATTTATTAAACTAACAGGTCGTTAGTGTACTTTATGATCATGAAGTGCAAGCCCACTAGCCACGTCACGGCCACCTGTAAGTAGTGGGTCCCTAGCATAAAATGACACAGCACTGGGTGTCGACCACAACCGCCCCAACACCAGTGCCCCAACACCACCGCCCCAACCACCACCGCCCCAACACCATGCCCTGCCAGTTGGGAACAACCCAACTGGCAGAGCATCCCCAATGCCACTCGAACCAGTCCCTGGGCCGCGCCTCCCCACAGACTCTGTGCCAGAGCAGCAACGGCTGCCAAATTGCACCGCGCCAGGGGGAACAGATGTAAAAAGCTCACTCGCCATGTGCTCTCATTATGAGACTGGGAGGCTGCCAGGAGGAATAGGGTCATAATGCATCTGCCTGCCAATTATATAGGCCTGAGCTGAGGGGGAGAGGCAGAGTGCGGACCAAGCAAAAAAAAAGAGGTGATAGAAAACACAATAGCCTTGATTTACGAACATGATCCCAACTCTTTTTATCAGGTTATGCGACACAATTTGTGTCGCACGTCCTCTGCGACACTTTGTTCGACACATTTTACTAGTAAAAACACGACAGTTTTCCAATTACGCTGAGTATTTGTTTAACCCGACTAAAGGGGCATGGTTTGCATAATTAGGGGCATGTTCCCCACATTTTCCTGGAAACCCGACAGTTGTATTTAAAAACCCACCAGAAAAATAATGAATTACTGAACTTGAAAACCCGACTGCCTTGAGGCATGGAGAATTTGTTAAAAAGTGTGGGTTTTTTGAAAATCCTGTTACTTTGTCCCCTGTAGCTTTTTATATTACATTTTTTTTTTATTAGTTTTTTGTTTTTTTTCTCTCTTTATTTTTAAGTCTTGGCTTTCATTTCCTTTTTTTTTTTAACTTACTTTGCTTTATTTGCTTTACTCTTATTTTTCCTGTGCGACACTTTTTTTCCCGTGCAACAGAATTTTCCCGACGTGCGAAACATTGATAAATATGTGTGAGAAAAAAATAATCTGGGAAAAAAATTATTCTCTGAAAATAACACAACACTCTTAGTAAATCAGGCCTAATCTGAATTCAACTCGAGAAAAAACAGACATGGTCGCACATCCACAATATGCACCTTGATCTTCTTGATTTCTTAGATATTATTCGCTGCTCTAGCAGTCTCCAAATTGGATAATAGAGTGGTACCTCTGCTACATATATTGTACTGCTCACTACATATACTTTACTTCTCCCTTCTTGTATAATTTGTACTGTGTTGATTTCTACTTATGCTTTGTCCACTGCCCTGCTTTCTGTCTGTGTTGCATGTACTGTACTGTTCTTTACCTGTATTACGTGTATTTTACTGCTCGCCGCCTTTACTACAAATACTGTGTTGCTCTCTACCTGTAAAAAGGGAAAAACTAACAACAACAAAAATTGGTTAATATGGCCTAAATTGGTGTTAAAGGGGTTATCCGGTGGGAGTACTTAGGCACTTAACAGCATTTTAAAAAACAAACTTTTACTTACATCAAGTGCTCCATTGATGACTGGTGTCCTGCTCTGGTTCCTGGCTGTGCTTCTCTTCCGGTCAGAAATTGTGACATCAGGGCCCGGAGTGTCACACCTCATCACGGCCAGTAATTGGGTGAGGGCAGTGGGACACTCTTGGCCTGGGCATCACTATTTCTGAGCAGAAGAGGAGAGCAGCTGGGGACCGGAGTAGTCCGGAGCACAGGAGGTAAGTAAAAGATTGTCTTTTTTTATGCTGTTAAGTGCCTAAGTCCTGAAAAAAAAAAATTCCCACTGGATAACCCCTTTAAGAACTTGCTTCATATATATATAAATACAATATCCATAGATTAATATTTGGTGGTTTTGGAATCATTTTCATGTTGTATTTTGAAGTTTCAATCTTTGTAACAATATTATAAATTGAGGAAACACTATCTTAAACTTGTCTTATTGTCATGAGTCGTATGCGATCATTTTTGATTCTCTAGGTGTCAATCATTGCATATCTGTATAATGTGGGAGAAAGTTAACAAGATAAGACTATAACACCGTTTTTTTAAAATCAAAATAAACCATGCAGTGAAAGGTTATCGGTCTTGGTGGTTGAATTGTGTCTGTCGTGATTTTATTTACTTTTTATAGGTTTCCCTTCTGAAGGTTGTTTTATGCTAATATGATGTTCTTTCATTTATATGTTCAGGTCTCTAATAATCACCATTTGTATTTTCCCACCCAGTGGCTTCATTTCCTTAATCTTTGCACTGTCCACAGGTAGTTATTGTTTTCCTCTTAGAAATCCATGTTGAACAACAACAAGGAATAATTAGGCAAAATCAATGGTAAGTATACTGTCGATATGCCATTTATGTCAGGAGATAATTACAGTTATTTGGATGTTACTCTATGTGGGGTCAGGAATTAGTCGCTTGAGAACACCGATTTCTTACTATTGAAAAGATTTTTCCTCTAGGTAACACACTGAGCTCTGTGGCCCTGCTGCTTTTTTTCTCTCTCAAATCCTAATGTGTTTTCTGTTTCTCGAAACAGCTTCTAAATCTGTGATTATTGAATTTAGAAGTGCGCTTGTTTTTAGCTAAAACGGCTGTTGTTTTCCGTTGAAGAAAACCTCTCAGCCAAATGTAAAGGTGGGAATACCTATTTTATGTTAATATCAGTCAAATTCCATACTTTTTGATCAGGAAATGTAATATTAATCAAGATATGATGGAATATGGTAGAATTATTAATCAAAAGTTGTTCTATCTTTTAAATAGTCATTGTTGTTTTAAACTATTTGCCTACATTTTATGGCCTATGTGACTTCTAACATATTTGCAAATCAATCAATTTACCAAAAAATTACTCCTTACCCCAGAAAAGCTGCTCTAAAGTCTTGACCACTTGATGTCTCATTTCCCAGCAATCTGCTGTCCACTGCCTGTTGTTAGACTTAGACTGTAGAGAATAAGATGGAACACACGACATAGCTTCTGCTATGTGTAGTTGAGAGCTTGGGCTGTGTACATGCAATTTGTGAGCCTGTCTGCCTCTTCCAGAGGATCCACACTGTGAATGCAAGGTAAATTAAGCCTTCCCATAAAATGCAAGTCAGATGTCCCTTTTGTAATTGCCAGTGCTCCTATTTCTGCATGTCCACAGTGCTGCCTCCTGAATTATACTCCCAGTTTTGTCTCATCTGTCCAAAGGACATACTCCCAGAAGTTTTGTGGCTTGTACTTTGGACTGATGAGACAATTCTGGACCTTTATGGCAATTCACATCAGCTCTATGTTTGTTTGCAGACGCAAAAATAAGCACACAAAAAAGTAACACTGTACCTACTGTGAAGCATGGAGGAGGCTCAGTTATGTTTTGGGTCTGCTTTGCTGCTCTTCTGTGTGCAATGGAGGTGAGGTGAAGAGCTAGCTTACCGAGCTTCCCTGCCTCATCTCTATGCTGCGCGATGCCGGCCCTTCATATTAATATTCATTTTTCTTGACCCCTACGTCCTAGTGACGTGAGAGCCTGCGGCCACGTGAGGTTTCTCCTGTTGTAGCAGAGTACAGGTGCCCCTCTTCCAGGTGTAGCAAGGGAGCATCGCCTGCGCCCTGCTACAATAGCAGAGCACTCACGTGGCCACTGGCTGGGCTCTCAAGTGAGTAGGACATTAGAGTAAAAATAAAAAAAGAATATTCATATGAAGAACAGGCATTGCACAGTATAGAGAGGAGGCAGGGAACCTCATAAAGCCGCCTTCATTGGGCACAGAAGAGTGTTAGCAATTCAGCAATGGAGGGCCACAATTGGCTGCACCAATTTCTTTAAGTGATACCTCCTTTTACTCCTTTTCACCCTCACTATTACCCAGTTTATTAACATTAGTTTCGGGTGAAACTAACCAGTTTCCCTTTAACTAGGGGTCATATACTAGTCCTGCTGTTGGTTATGACATAATCCAGATTTCTACCAGCAACTCATTTTAGAAATTTCAAGTCTTATACAAGCATAAAATCTCCAAAGAAGTGTATATATTTAACAAGCATCACCTAAAGCTTCTGGACCCCAATTCAGATTCTGCAAAATGGCCCCTACCTACATTGTGCTTCTTAGTCATTTCTGATTAAAGGGGTACTCCAATGGAACTTTTTTTTTTTTAACTGGTGCAAGAAAGTTAAACAGATTTTAAAATTACTTATATTTAAAAATCTTAATCCTTCCAGTATTTATCAGCTGCTGTATACTACAGAGGAAGTTCTTTTATTTTTACATTTCTTTTCTGTCTGACCACAGTGCTCTCTGCTGACACCTCTGTCTGTCTCAGGAACTGTCCATAGTAGTAGCAAATCCCCATAGCAAACCTCTCCTGCTCTGGACAGTTCCTAAAATGGACAGAGGTGTATCAGCTGCTGTATACTACAGAGGAAGGATTAAGATTTTCTTTTTAATAAAAGTAATCTACAAATCTTTCACAATGAGAAGAATAAGAATAAGATCGCACTCACCAGTCCTATGAATTTGTGCTTTATTTCTGTGAACGGGGGTTACATCTCATATAGCAGGTAAAAGAGCGACACGTGTTTCACGCTACAAGCGCATCGTCTGGCATGAAACACGTGTCGCTTTTACCTGCTATATGAGATGTAACCCCCGTTCACAGAAATAAAGCACGAATTCATAGGACTGGTTAGTGTGATCTTATTCTTCTTCTTCTCATTGTGAATGATTTGGACAATTCCTGGATTTCTCCGAGATCAGCACCCCTCACCTACTCTGTGCAAAGTCCAGCCGTGGGATCTCAGCTTTCCATTCATTCTGATGAATTTGGATTGAGTGTTGTAAAAGTGGGTAGTGCCAGTTATTGCTCTATATCAGGACCTAATCTACAAATCTGTTTAACTTTCTGGCACCAGTTGATTTATAAAAAAAAAAATAATAATTTTCCAGTGGAGTACCCCTTTAATGATATTATATTCAACATTGTCATACACTTTAACCAACGAACACAAGCTACACCAATGGATTCTGCTATGAGTGCCCATACTGCTTTTCTGTCATCTGATATTGCTTTAACAATATAGAAATGAACAAAACAACTGTGTAAACAGGAGGTTGGAGAGATAAAGGACACGAGTGACACGTTCCTGAAATGAGTGTCCTGCTCGTATTAAATAGAACAATAGGACAGCTTGCATGTCACTAACTTCTTTTATTGCTGCCTTCAAAGTGGCCGAGGACTGATAAGCTCATCTGTAGATTCACATATGTCTACACTACGCAATACACGGGGGTAACCTTTATATGATTTTGTAGTGGAAACTACAACAGCTGCTCTTTTTTTTTTTTGGTCCAGAATTACTATGTAGAATTGAGGTTTACACAGGCTGTAAACCAAATATTGTAACACATATTCAGATACAATGGAAATCAGCCTTTTTTTTTTTTTTTTTTTTTTAAATGTTAGTTTGTATTGTATTTTCCAAAACAAGAAGATTTGATTGAACACAATGTATAATACCATGGGTCAACATAACACGTAAAATGAACACCACGTCTCCTTCATTTTGAGCATGGTATTTTGTATAACAGATGCAGCAAGAAAATGCAGTGTCAAGTGAAAATCCTTCTGTCCGCTAATGGGAATTTTCAAAGGTCTGTTCTTCCAGGCTTCAGAATACATGAAAATGCTTTTTTAATTGGGAACTTCAATGGTTTTGCCCTTGTGTCAGTGTCTTTTAGTAAGAGAGATATGCTCCTAAGAAAAATCAAAGTATATTGCTGACAAACACATTTGAACACTTTTGGTGTATTTATTAAAGATTTAATTTACATTTTGACAAAAGAAACATGCTGTGTGGGCTTATTCCAGCTAGATATCTACTAATCGTACAAAGTTAAATCAGTACTGTCATTTGGAAAAACTTTTAATATAATGTGATAATACCATAATGTATATATTTGTAATATGCATTGGTTACAAAATTTGTATATTTTTGGGTGAAATTGTTCCATACATACTTGGGTGAAATTGTTCCACTAAGGGTCCCTCCACTGTCCAGAACACTGTTCTTGCATCTACTGCCCTTGTGCCTCAGCTGGGACAAGAACTAGTAGGGCTCTGTACATGCTCCTGATTTGTCAATCAGCCTGCTCTGTGAGCCGGTGGCCTCAGTAAGGAATCAGGGAGAAAGTTCCTACATGAGATGTGAGGGCATGCAAGGGGATGTTTCCTCATGCATGCAGTGTGAGCAGAATAAACAAGGGAATTAGGAGCCATAAAAGGATGAAAACCAGGATTTTAATACATGGAAAGGATCAGCACTATTGAAAGCATACACTTTAAAGGCGTTCTATGGTGAAAGAAACAATCTGTGTATGGTGTCAAAAAGTATAATTTACTTTACAGATGTTACTAACTTACTTAAAATAATGTTATTAGCCATATCAGCTGTGCTCCCTGGCTTGTAGCTGTGACATCACGTCACAAGCTGTGAATGCAGAAATCCTGTCCCTTCCTTCTCTGATCTTTGCTCAGGGAGAGACCATTGATGTAAAGAGTAGGAGCTCATATTACTGTTCATTACATATATGACTCAGATAAGTCAGCTGTAAAGCCTGTTCTGACGGAAACTACTGTGACTGGAAAAGGCTCCCTGCTATCTTATTAATTGAGTCATTAGCAGTAATACAAGCTCCCCCTTCACATCACTGGTCTTCTGCTGAGACAGGAGGGTTGAGGGAGAGACTTTTTAAGGTTTTTTGTTTAACTGGACAACCCCTTTGAATATATATATATATATATATATATATATATACATATATATATATATATATATATATATATACATATATATATATATATATATATATATATATATATATATTGTAAAATGATAAGGATTACAATACATAGCATGAACTTGACACAGAGTAATTGAGAGACTGATATAGAGGGAGAGGGGGCACTGCCCGGAACCTGTAATAGAGCCTCTGACACAGATATTACAAGAGCTCTATAAGGCTGAGATATCTGATAGATGATGACATCAAGGAATTGTTCTCCCAGCCCATCACCCATGATGTTGTTTTGTGCTTAGTAATCATATACTACTTTTTGTTTTGGCCAAAAATGAAAAACAGACCCTTTTCAAATTTCTTTGCTAAATAGAAATAGAAAAAGGGATCACAGCGCATTAATATTCATTGTATGTGAGATGAATTGATCTTTATGAAGTTTGCACACACAAACAAACTTGTCTGATTTCTTCATTAAATGTATTGCTAAAAATGACGAAAACCTGATTTTGCTGACATATCACCGCATGCATTGATGTTAAAGGAGTACTCCACTGGAAAACATTTTTTTTAAATCAACTGGTGCCAGAAAGTTAAACAGATTTGTAAATTACTTCTATTTATAAATCTTAACACTTCCAGTACTTATCAGCTGCTGTATATTCCAGAGGAAGCTCTTTTCTTTTTGAATTTCCTTTCTGTCTAACCACAGTGCTCTCTGCTGACACCTCTGCCCATATTAGTAACTGTCTAGAGTAGGAGCAAATCCCCATAGCAAACCTATCCTGCTCCGTACAATTCCTAAAATGGACAGAGGTGTCAGCAGAGAGTACTGTGGTCAGACAGAAAAGAAATTCAAAAAGAAAAGAACTTCCTCTGGAATATACAGCAGCTGATAATTAATGGAAGGATTAAGATTTTTTTTATTTAATTAATTTATAAATGTGTTCAACTAGCTGGCACCAGTTGATTAAAAAAATGGTTTCAGGGGGGAGTACCTCCTTAAAGTGGTTTTTCATCTCAGACATATGTTTTTACTTCAGTGTCATCAGATAAAAAATTGAATTTTAATGCGCCTAAAATAAAAGAGGTTGAGGTAAAAAATCTGCAGACAAGTATTATACTACTGAAATGACCCTGATACAGAAAGAGAGGAGATGGTCTTTGTCTGTGCCACACTAAGGCACTAAACACTCCAACATGTAATGGTTGTTGGGCGGTTGTATATATTCTACATTTCTAAGAGACTGGGTGCCTGAGGGCAAGGTTACTATATTTTTAAGGTATTGTTAAATACAATCTAAGGGCATTACTTGTGTGTTTAGGAAAACAACTTTTATTATGCTGTCTGCACGGTGCTGAAAAGCCGACACAAAAAATGAACTTGACCAGTCATAAGAGTTAATGGATAAAGTAGGGTTTATGAAAAAAAATATCAATAAGTCTATGACCCATCTCTGTGTCTGGCATACTGCAAGAACTGTAGGTGCAGTCTAATAGCTCAAAGGCCTAATATCATTATCTTTGTTTGTAGTGGTAAGATTGCACTTAGTCTGGGCAATCTGCAGTAGGTGATGGATTCCAGAATCTCATCTACTTGTCTTTTCAAACACAACAGTCACTTTAATTAATATCTGAAAATAAACATCGAATACGTCTTTAATTAATTAGTCTTAAGTCATTACCAGCCGCTCCTCAGTGTTTGATGTAAACATTATGACTGTCTTCCAGGAGATCTAATGCTAAGCAGACAAGCAAGTCAAAGGTCAGGATCCAAATTATCCCAGCTGTCAGACGTCATTAGTGTGCCGGAGACAGATAAGAAGGTACGCCACATAACACTTTATTAATAGTCTCAATCTGAAATCTCTGTCTGCTGCATCATTGTCATCATCACAATATGGTGTAGAGTGTAGCAAAGAAGGGTATAAAGAGTAATTACCTAAGTTTTTGTTCTAACATGTGATAATTGTGTAAGCTCTTTATAGGTGGCCATACACCTTAGATAGCTGTCGGGACAGTTATCCCTTCCAACACCCGTATACACCTGCTTGCTTGGCTGAGCATACATATGTTCTTAATAGGAGTAGAGGAATAAGCTGCAGCCAGACACCTCTATCTAGGGCTTATCTTCCTTGATAACAAAAGGATTGGGCATGTTGAAACCCTAGATCCATTCTCATATTAAGAAAACATCTCATATTGAGAAGAGTCGGGACACTCACATAAACAATAGATGGTTGGCAGGCAGCTACCACCAAAGTTAGGTCATTATTTATCTAATGTGTATGGCCACCTTTTCTTCATCAAATTGTTTGGCTAAGCATCATATGTAGATTGGTCTTAGAGCCTATCACATCTGCCTCTACGTCCACAACCTTCTCAGGTGCATATACATTTCCAGCCATTCTGCCAATTTATTGCTCCTGTTTGTTTGTCTTTCTTGCTTCTGTTTCGCTATACTGTGTACTCTTGGCTATTGTCTTATGACCATTCTCATATCTTCTGTATTGGTAATGCGTTGCTCTCTCTGGTAAACACCTAGCCTGTTGACTCCGATTTTATATTTGTTTTTGCAATCTGTCTTTTGACTTTAGTTTTTGCCTGTAACCCTTTGTATTCCGACCTGATTTCCCTGACCTTTGTTGTACAGTTCTGTTTATAGTTTTGACTTGTGACACCCCTGAACTTTATTTCAGTGCAGGCACAGTCAACCAGTTGTGGATCCGCTATCAAGGGCGGATACACAAGTAGGCAGGTAAAGGTGTTCTGGTTGATTTTAGAGACACACTGTTCCCTGCCCTATATTTTAAAATTCTGTGAAACCTCTCCAAAAGACCAGCTCTTCCATCACCCCCATTATCCAAAGCAAATTTTTCTGATCGATTTTCAGTTCACCATACATTAGGCATTTTGACAAGACCACCCCTATAGAAGACCACTTTTCAATGCAATGTTGGGTTGTCTTTTCAAAGAGGTTTTACTTTTATTCTAAAATATTGCTATTTCAGTCTGGCCAATAAGCCTAATAATAAGCTGACTTTTCCTGTTTTATAGAGAAAACTTCTCAGCGGATTGCTTTTTATCATCATATGCAGAATAACAATGAAATGTGAAACGAGTGTATAAGATCAGTCCATTCACAATAGATGATGGTCACATCTCAATTACTCTCCCGCCCTGCACAATGACCTCTGCACAGGTCACAGAGCATGCCCACAAAACACATATATAGCAGTCAATGAGCACACTCCTAGTCTATTGTCTCCCATGGTTCACATAGCTGCTGTAAAGCATATATTATCTTATAATGCTGTTCTGCAATGTATGGACCACAAAGACCCCTTTGTGGTCCATACACTGCAGAATCTGCTTACTCCATTTACATTCTTCTCTCTGTGAATTATTGACATAATAAAAATGCTTCTTTAGTATCTTGATGCCCGAGTTTTTTTTGTGGCACATGGGGTAAAATGGGGGTTAAGGAAACTGAGCTGGATAAACCAGTATATGGAGTTTTTCCAGTTTCTTCTAACACTCAAAAGACCTATTGATATAATAATTGGTTTTTATGAATTTAAAGGGGTTATCCACCATGAGGTGATTTTAGTTTGTACCTGGCAGACAGTAATAGACATGCTTAGTGTTACGCCGAGCGCTCCGGGTCCCCGCTCCTCCCCGGAGCGCTCGCTTCACTCTCTCCGCTGCAGCGCTCCGGTCACGTCCTCTGACCCGGGGCGCTGCGATCCCGCTGCCAGCCGGGATGCGATTCGCGATGCGGGTAGCGCCCGCTCGCGATGCGCACCCCGGCTCCCCTACCTGACTCGCTCCCCGTCTGTTCTGTCCCGGCGCGCGCGGCCCCGCTCCCTAGGGCGCGCGCGCGCCGGGTCTCTGCGATTTAAAGGGCCACTGCGCCGCTGATTGGCGCAGTGGTTCCAATTAGGGTAATCACCTGTGCACTTCCCTATATTACCTCACTTCCCTTGCACTCCCTTGCCGGATCTTGTTGCCTTAGTGCCAGTGAAAGCGTTCCTTGTGTGTTCCTTGCCTGTGTTTCCAGACCTTCTGCCGTTGCCCCTGACTACGATCCTTGCTGCCTGCCCCGACCTTCTGCTACGTCCGACCTTGCTTCTGCCTACTCCCTTGTACCGCGCCTATCTTCAGCAGCCAGAGAGGTGAGCCGTTGCTAGTGGATACGACCTGGTCACTACCGCCGCAGCAAGACCATCCCGCTTTGCGGCGGGCTCTGGTGAAAACCAGTAGTGGCTTAGAACCGGTCCACTAGCACGGTCCACGCCAATCCCTCTCTGGCACAGAGGATCCACTACCTGCCAGCCGGCATCGTGACAGTAGATCCGGCCATGGATCCCGCTGAAGTTCCTCTGCCAGTTGTCGCTGACCTCACCACGGTGGTCGCCCAGCAGTCACAACAGATAGCGCAACAAGGCCAACAGCTGTCTCAACTGACCGTTATGCTACAACAGTTACTACCACAGCTTCAGCAGTCATCTCCTCCGCCAGCTCCTGCACCTCCTCCGCAGCGAGTGGCCGCTCCTGGGATACGCTTATCCTTGCCGGATAAATTTGATGGGGACTCTAAGTTTTGCCGTGGCTTTCTTTCCCAATGTTCCCTGCATCTGGAGATGATGTCGGACCTGTTTCCCACTGAAAGGTCTAAGGTGGCTTTCGTAGTCAGTCTTCTGTCCGGAAAAGCCCTGTCATGGGCCACACCGCTCTGGGACCGCAATGACCCCGTCACTGCCTCTGTACACTCCTTCTTCTCGGAAATCCGAAGTGTCTTTGAGGAACCTGCCCGAGCCTCTTCTGCTGAGACTGCCCTGTTGAACCTGGTCCAGGGTAATTCTTCCGTTGGCGAGTATGCCGTACAATTCCGTACACTTGCTTCAGAATTGTCCTGGAATAATGAGGCCCTCTGCGCGACCTTCAAAAAAGGCCTATCCAGCAACATTAAAGATGTTCTGGCCGCACGAGAAATCCCTGCTAATCTACATGAACTCATTCACCTAGCCACTCGCATTGACATGCGTTTTTCTGAAAGGCGCCAGGAACTCCGCCAAGATATGGACTCTGTTCGCACGAGGCGTTTCGTCTCCTCGGCTCCTCTCTCCTCTGGTCCCCTGCAATCTGTTCCTGTGCCTCCCGCCGTGGAGGCTATGCAGGTCGACCGGTCTCGCCTGACACCTCAAGAGAGGACACGACGCCGTATGGAGAACCTCTGCCTGTACTGTGCTAGTACCGAACACTTCCTGAGGGATTGTCCTATCCGTCCTCCCCGCCTGGAAAGACGTACGCTGACTCCGCACAAAGGTGAGACAGTCCTTGATGTCTACTCTGCTTCTCCACGTCTTACTGTGCCTGTGCGGATGTCTGCCTCTGCCTTCTCCTTCCCTGCTGTGGCCTTCTTGGACTCTGGATCTGCAGGAAATTTTATTTTGGCCTCTCTCGTCAACAGGTTCAACATCCCGGTGACCAGTCTCGCCAGACCCCTCTACATCAATTGTGTAAATAATGAAAGATTGGACTGTACCATACGTTTCCGCACGGAGCCCCTTCTTATGAGCATCGGATCTCATCATGAGAGGATTGAACTTTTGGTCCTCCCCAATTGCACCTCGGAAATTCTCCTTGGACTTCCCTGGCTTCAACTTCATTCCCCTACCCTGGATTGGTCCACTGGGGAGATCAAGAGTTGGGGGTCCTCTTGTTCCAAGAACTGTCTAAAACCGGTTCCCAGTAACCCTTGCCGTAACTCTGTGGTTCCTCCAGTAACCGGTCTCCCTAAGGCCTATATGGACTTCGCGGATGTTTTCTGCAAAAAACAAGCTGAGACACTACCTCCTCACAGGCCTTATGATTGCCCTATCGACCTCCTCCCGGGCACTACTCCACCCCGGGGCAGAATTTATCCTCTCTCTGCCCCAGAGACTCTTGCCATGTCCGAATACGTCCAGGAGAATCTAAAGAAGGGCTTTATCCGTAAATCCTCCTCTCCTGCCGGAGCCGGATTTTTCTTTGTGTCCAAAAAAGATGGCTCCCTACGTCCTTGCATTGACTACCGCGGTCTTAATAAAATCACGGTTAAGAACCGCTACCCCTTACCCCTCATCTCTGAACTCTTTGATCGCCTCCAAGGTGCCCACATCTTCACTAAATTGGACTTAAGAGGCGCCTATAACCTCATCCGCATCAGAGAGGGGGACGAGTGGAAAACGGCATTTAACACCAGAGATGGACACTTTGAGTATCTGGTCATGCCCTTTGGACTGTGCAACGCCCCTGCCGTCTTCCAAGACTTTGTCAATGAAATTTTTCGTGATCTGTTATACTCCTGTGTTGTTGTATATCTGGACGATATCCTAATTTTTTCTGCCAATCTAGAAGAACACCGCCAGCATGTCCGTATGGTTCTTCAGAGACTTCGTGACAACCAACTCTATGCCAAAATTGAGAAATGTCTGTTTGAATGCCAATCTCTTCCTTTTCTAGGATATTTGGTCTCTGGCCAGGGACTACAGATGGATCCAGACAAACTCTCTGCCGTCTTAGATTGGCCACGCCCCTCCGGACTCCGTGCTATCCAACGCTTTTTGGGGTTCGCCAATTATTACAGGCAATTTATTCCACATTTTTCTACCATTGTGGCTCCTATCGTGGCTTTAACCAAAAAAAGTGCTGATCCCAAGTCCTGGCCTCCTCAAGCAGAAGACGCCTTTAAACGACTCAAGTCTGCCTTTTCTTCGGCTCCCGTCCTCTCCAGACCTGACCCTTCCAAACCCTTCCTATTGGAGGTTGATGCCTCCTCAGTGGGAGCTGGAGCTGTTCTTCTACAAAAAAATTCTTCCGGGCATGCTGTCACTTGTGGTTTTTTCTCTAGGACCTTCTCTCCAGCGGAGAGGAACTACTCCATCGGGGATCGAGAGCTTCTAGCCATTAAATTAGCACTTGAGGAATGGAGGCATCTGCTGGAGGGATCAAGTTCTCCTGTTATTATCTACACCGACCACAAGAACCTCTCCTACCTCCAGTCTGCCCAACGGCTGAATCCTCGCCAGGCCCGGTGGTCTCTGTTCTTTGCCCGATTTAATTTTGAGATTCACTTTCGTCCTGCCGATAAGAACATTAGGGCCGATGCTCTCTCTCGTTCCTCGGATGCCTCAGAAGTTGATCTCCCTCCGCAACACATCATTCCACCTGACTGCCTGATCTCCACTTCTCCTGCCTCCATCAGGCAGACTCCTCCAGGGAAGACCTTTGTTTCTCCACGCCAACGCCTCGGAATCCTCAAATGGGGTCACTCCTCCCATCTCGCAGGTCATGCGGGCATCAAGAAATCTGTGCAACTCATCTCCCGCTTCTATTGGTGGCCGACTCTGGAGACGGATGTTGGGGACTTTGTGCGAGCCTGCACTATCTGTGCCCGGGATAAGACTCCTCGCCAGAAGCCCGCTGGTTTTCTTCATCCTCTGCCTGTCCCCGAACAGCCTTGGTCTCTGATTGGTATGGATTTTATTACTGATTTACCCCCTTCCCGTGGCAACACTGTTATTTGGGTGGTCGTTGATCGATTCTCCAAAATGGCACATTTCATCCCTCTTCCTGGTCTTCCTTCTGCGCCTCAGTTGGCTAAACAATTTTTTGTACACATTTTTCGTCTTCACGGGTTGCCTACGCAGATTGTCTCGGATAGAGGTGTCCAATTCGTGTCTAAATTCTGGAGGGCTCTCTGTAAACAACTCAAGATTAAATTAAATTTTTCCTCTGCATATCATCCCCAGTCCAATGGACAAGTAGAAAGAATTAACCAGATCTTGGGTGATTATTTGCGACATTTTGTTTCCTCCCGCCAGGATGACTGGGCAGATCTCCTTCCATGGGCCGAATTCTCGTATAACTTCAGGGTCTCTGAATCTTCCTCCAAATCCCCATTTTTCGTGGTGTACGGCCGTCACCCTCTTCCCCCCCTCCCTACCCCCTTGCCCTCTGGTCTGCCCGCTGTGGATGAAATTTCTCGTGACCTTTCCATTATATGGAGAGAGACCCAAAATTCTCTCTTACAGGCTTCTTCACGCATGAAGAGGTTCGCGGATAAGAAAAGAAGAGCTCCCCCCGTTTTTTCCCCTGGAGACAAGGTATGGCTCTCCGCTAAATATGTCCGCTTCCGTGTCCCTAGCTACAAGTTGGGACCACGCTATCTTGGTCCTTTCAAAATTTTGTGTCAAATTAATCCTGTCTCTTATAAACTTCTTCTTCCTCCTTCTCTTCGTATCCCTAATGCCTTTCACGTCTCTCTTCTCAAACCACTCATCCTCAACCGTTTTTCTCCCAAATCTGTTCCTCCCACTCCTGTTTCCGGCTCCTCGGACGTCTTCTCGGTCAAGGAAATTTTGGCTGCCAAAAAGGTCAGAGGGAAAATTTTTTTTTTAGTAGACTGGGAGGGTTGTGGTCCTGAAGAGAGATCCTGGGAACCTGAGGACAACATCCTTGACAAAAGTCTGCTCCTCAGGTTCTCAGGCTCCAAGAAGAGGGGGAGACCCAAGGGGGGGGGTACTGTTACGCCGAGCGCTCCGGGTCCCCGCTCCTCCCCGGAGCGCTCGCTTCACTCTCTCCGCTGCAGCGCTCCGGTCACGTCCTCTGACCCGGGGCGCTGCGATCCCGCTGCCAGCCGGGATGCGATTCGCGATGCGGGTAGCGCCCGCTCGCGATGCGCACCCCGGCTCCCCTACCTGACTCGCTCCCCGTCTGTTCTGTCCCGGCGCGCGCGGCCCCGCTCCCTAGGGCGCGCGCGCGCCGGGTCTCTGCGATTTAAAGGGCCACTGCGCCGCTGATTGGCGCAGTGGTTCCAATTAGGGTAATCACCTGTGCACTTCCCTATATTACCTCACTTCCCTTGCACTCCCTTGCCGGATCTTGTTGCCTTAGTGCCAGTGAAAGCGTTCCTTGTGTGTTCCTTGCCTGTGTTTCCAGACCTTCTGCCGTTGCCCCTGACTACGATCCTTGCTGCCTGCCCCGACCTTCTGCTACGTCCGACCTTGCTTCTGCCTACTCCCTTGTACCGCGCCTATCTTCAGCAGCCAGAGAGGTGAGCCGTTGCTAGTGGATACGACCTGGTCACTACCGCCGCAGCAAGACCATCCCGCTTTGCGGCGGGCTCTGGTGAAAACCAGTAGTGGCTTAGAACCGGTCCACTAGCACGGTCCACGCCAATCCCTCTCTGGCACAGAGGATCCACTACCTGCCAGCCGGCATCGTGACACTTAGGAAGGATCTGCGCTTGTCTTGGGGCTAAATGGCTATGTTGTGAGATTACCATAATACTGTGGCTAGCTTTTTGTGAACTGGTATTTCCTGTTTCAGTTTTCTTCTTTTTTTGTTTTTTACTACAAATCCCACAATTCCATTTCCTCCCTCCCACACATCAGCCACCCCACCCATTGCAACATAAATGAATTGCATCCATTCAAAAGACCTGTGGTTTTCAATCAGGGTGCCTACAGCTGTTGCATTAGTTGCAGATTGATCTCTCTCCCACCAAGCGATCCCTCCACCCATTGAAGCAGACAGGCTCCCTGTGATCAGCTGACTAGTGATGTCAGGTCTCTGCCACATTGCAACCTGGGAAAAATGTTTATTTTTATTTATTTCAATTGGATCTAAACCAGGAGACTGGCATAGCAGTAAACTCTGAAACCAATAGAACAGAGTTCGTTCAAGAACAGGATGAGTTGCAGGTATAGTTTTTATTGGAAACAGAAAAGGTTTAAAAATACACTTTATTGATTCATTAGAAAAAGAGAAGCACAATGGCGTGCAATGTAAAATTAACAAATAAAGTGCTATTGCTCTTAAATATAGCATAATTAAGAACAAATTTGTTAGTTTTTCTTAACATGATGTTATGCTCCTCTTTTTAAATTGAAGTGTATTTTTAATCAGTGCTGCACCTGCACCCAGCGGCGGGACCCCCACAATCAGACATCTTATCCCCTATCCTTTGGATAGGGGATAAGATGTCTAGGGGTGGAGTACCCCTTTAAGCCATGCATCTCTTTACTAAATTATTGCATTGTGCAATAATTTAAGACTTTTATTTGTCTTTTTTCCTTCCACTCTTTAAGAGCTTACTGAATTTATATACCTGAAATGTAAAGCTCTTGAAAGTGTTATTTTCTCACTACACACGTCTAGCTTACAGCTTTTGTAGTGGCTGGTGATGCAAGGTATTGTATGGGTTAGACAAAAGAAAATTCTAACTCCCTTTCCTCTCATCACAGGAGAAAGGAACACTGAGCAGAGCTTCCAGTACAGATGATGCCATCAGAGGTGTAAATTGCAAGACCCCAGAGACACCAAGCACAGAAGTAGAGAGGCAGCCCTTCCGCCCTGTATACAAAGGAGATGTCACTGCCTTCTGCATACAGCTGTTTTGCATTGATGAAAAGCATGAAACAAGGCAAGTGTGCAAGGTTAAACATTTATGACTTAAAGGATGTGTTCACCTTTAGGGTCTATTCACACGTACAGTATTCTGCGCAGATTTGATGCACAGATTTTCAAGTCATTCAGTTTACATTGAAATCTGCAGCAGAAAATCCTGCGCATCAAATCTGCGCAGAATACTGTACGTATGAATAGACCCTTAAAGCGTTACTGTCATTAAAATTTTTTTTGACGTGTAGATTAGACATGTTAAAAGTTGTTAATCGAACCTGGTCTCACTCTGGAAACCTGCTGTGATCGTGAGTTATAGTCGGGTGGAATTTCGGTACATTGTGCTCCACTTCCAGGCTGGCCGAGAGATCCGTACATTTCTTTGCATAATCAGTAAATGTATTCTGTCCTCAAGGACCCACAACATTTTTAGCGATAGTCGAAAATAGTTTTTAACCCCATATTAAAATACAGTTATGGCTGTAAATGTTGGCACCCCTGAAGTTTTTCTAGAAAATGAAATATTTCTCACAGAAAAGCATTGCAGTAACACATGTTTTGCTATATACATGTTTATTCCCTTTGTGTGTATTGGAACTAAACCAAAAAAGGGAGGAAAAAAAGCAAATTGGACATAAGTTCACACCAAACTCCAAATTATTGGCACACTTTGAAAATTGTGGAAAAATAACATTGTTTCAAGCATGTGATGCTCCTTTAAACTCACCTGGGGCAAGTAACAGGTGTGGGCAATATAAAAATCACACCTGAAAGCGGATAAAAAGGAGAGAAGTTCACTTAGTCTTTGTATTGTGTGTCTGTGTGTGCTACACTAAGCAAGGACAACAGAAAGAGGAGAAGAGAACTGTCTGAGGACTTGAGAACCAAAATTGTAGAAAAATATCAACAATCTCAATGTCCATCTCCAGAGATCTAGATTTGCCTTTGTCCACAGTGTACAACATTATCAAGAAGTTTGCAACCCATGGCACTGTATCTAATCTCCCTGGGCATGGACGGAAGAGAAAAATTGATGAAAGGTGTCAATGCAGGATAGTCCGGATGGTAGATAAGCAGCCCCAAACAAGTTCCAAAGATATTCAAGCTGTCCTGCAGGCTCAGGAAGCATCAGTGTCAGCGCAAACTATCCGTCGACATTTTAAAAAAATGAAACGCTATGGCAGCAGACCCAGGAGGACCCCACTGCTGACACAGAGACATAAAAAAGCAAGACTACATTTTGCCAAAATGAACTTGAGTAAGCCAAAATCCTTCTGGGAAAATGTCTTGTGGACAGATGAGACCAAGATAGAGCTTTTTGGTAAAGCACATCATTCTGCTGTTTACCGAAGAACACAGTACCTACAGTGAAATATGGTGGAGGTTCAATCATGTTTTGGGGTTGTTTTGCTGCCTCTGGCACTGGGTGCCTTGAATGTGTGCAAGGCATCATGAAATCTGAGAATTTCCAATGGATTTTGGGTCGCACTGTACAACCCAGTGTCAGAAAGCTGGGTTTGCGTTCGAGATCTTGGGTCTTCCAGCAGAACAATGACCCCAAACATATTTCAAAAAGAACCCAGAAATGGATGGCAACAAAGCGCTGGAGAGTTCTGAAGTGGCCAGAAATGAGTCCAGATCGAAATCTCATTGAATACCTGTGGAGAGATCTTAAAATTGCTATTAGGAAAAGGCGCCCTTCCAATAAGTGAGACCTGGAGCAGTTTGCAATGGAAGAGTGGTCCAACATTCCGGCTGAGAGGTGTAAGAAGCTTATTGATCGTTATAGGAAGCGACTGATTTCAGTTATTTTTTCCAAAGGGTGTGCAACCAAATATTAAGTTAAGGGTGCCAATAATTTTGTCCAGCCCATTTTTGGAGTTTGGTGTGACATTATGTCCAATTTGCTTTTTTTCCTCCCTTTTTTGGTTTAGTTCCAATACACATCAATGAAATAAACATGTGTATAGCAAAACGTGTGTTACGGCAATCCTTTTCTGTGAGAAATACTTAATTTTCTTGAAAAATTTCTGGGGAGCCAACATTTACGCCTATGACTGTAATTATCTGTACTAAAGTATATACCCCTGTACCTATTTGTTCACATATTTAATTATCCCACTATCATAGCAGCATATGTAAAAGTCTTAAAGGGGTACTCCGGCGATAAATATCTTATCCCCTATCCAAAAGATAGGGGATAAGATGTCTGATCACGGGGGTTCGGCCTCTGGGGAACCCCGCCATCTCCGGGCCGGCAGCGGCGGCATCTGGAACACAGAAGCTTTGAGCTTCAGTGTTCGTGACATCACTCCATGCCCCTTCCATTCATGTCTATGGGATGGGGCATGACGGCTAGTACCTAGCCATCACGCCTCCTCCTATAGACATGAATGGAGGGGGCGTGGTGGCTGTAGTCACCAGTCATCCGGCACAGCGCGGTGTTCGCTCCGTGCTCAGATGACCGGGGTGCCGCACCAGAGATTGCGGGGGTCCCCAACGGCAGGGCCCCCCTGATCAGACATCTTATCCCCTATCCTTTGGATAAGATTTTTATTGCTGGAGTACCGCTTTAAATGTTTTAGGGCTTTTAAATCTTTTGTGAGTTTTTTAACATTGATTATATATTTTTATATTAAGGTCCTTTGATTTTTTGAGTCACATCTTCGGTCTGTTTCCTGTAAGTATAATTAATTTATGTTAATAAGTAAAACAAAAAAATCTGTTTATTATTGAGAAAATGTAAAAAAAACTGTAAAATGTAAAACTTGCAGCGTAAGGTCTTATGAACATGGCAAAGTCGTGGGCAGCAGTCTGTACAGGGGGACACAGAGAAAGATCTGTTCTTTGTTTCTTGGGTAGAACAGTCCATACAGAGAATGTCACATTTGTCTATTCCAGTGATTCCCAACCAGGGTGCCCCGGCACACTGTTGTGCCGTTCAGCACTGCCCGGGGTGCCGCGGGATTTTGCTGTGAATTTTTAATTATAATTTTTTTTTATTTCCCGCCTCAGTCTGTGCGCCTGTGACTCACAGCACCGCAGGGGGGAAGGGAAGCATGCGTACTGTGCACACAGCGTCCCCCAGCTTCCCCCCTGCGTCTCCCTCCCCCCTGTGGCGCAGTAAGCCGAAAATGGTGCTCTGCTACACCGAAGAGGGGACAATGCCGTGGAACTGCAAGCTGCACCCCTTGCCGGCTTGCTTAGGGGTACTGTACCCTTTCCACCCCTCTGTTACTCCCCCCCTGTCATCCATGTCCACCCCACCCCGTCACCCATGTCCACCCCCCGTCACCCATTCCCCCCTTTCATTCATGTCCACCCTCCTGTCATTCATGTCCGCCTTGTCCACCCCCCTGTCCATCCCTGTCACCCATGTTCACCTCCCCTGTCCACCCCCCAGTCTACCCCCCCAGTTTACCCTGTCACCCATGTCCATCCCCCTATTCACCCCTCTGTCACCCCTCTTTATCCCCCTTGTCATCCTTGTTCACCCCCTGTCACCCCTGTTCACCTCGCCCACTGTCTCCCATGTCCACCCCCACTGTTCATCCATGTCCACCTTGGCCACCCCTCTGTCACCCCTGTCCATACCTCTGTCACCCATGTCCACTCCCCTATTCACCCCTTGTTCACCCCTTTTAACCCCCTTGTCATCCTTGTCCATCCCCCTGTCTCCCATGTCCATCCCCCCTGTCATCCATGTCCACCTTGGCCACCCCGGTCACCAATGCCCCCCCCCCCCGGGCAACCCTCTGACCACCACCCCCAGTCTCCCCCTTTGTCAACCATTTCCAAACCCTCTTCACCCATCTGACCACCTGTTCACGCCCCCTGTCTCCCTTGTCTACCCTCCTGTCACCCATGTTCACCCCCCCGTCCACCCCCAGTCTACCCCCTGTCACCCATGTCCACCCCCATCCACCCCCCTGTCACCCCTGTTCACCCCCCCTGTCTCCCATGTCCATCCCTCTGTCACCCATGTTCACCCCCCCATCCACCCCTCTGACCACCCCCCAGTCTACCCCTCTGTCACCCAAGTCCACCATTATTCACCTCTCTGTCCCTTTGTCACCCCTGTCCACCCCTCTTTTACCCCCTTGTCACACCTGTCCACCCCTCTGACCCTCTGTCTCCCATGTCCACCCCCCTGTCTCCCATGTTTACCCCCCCGTCTCCCATGTCCATCCGCTGTCTCCAATGTCCACCCCCCTGTCACCTATGTTCACCCCCCCAATCTACCCCCTGTCAGCCATGTCCAAACCCCTATTCACCCCTTGTGCACCCCTGTCACCCCTTTTTAACCCCTTGTCATCCTTGTCCATCCCCCCTGTCATCCATGTCCACCTGGGCCACCCCTGTCACCCACGCCCCCCTCCCCGGGCAACCCTCTGACCCTTTGTCATCCCTCTTTTACCCCCCTGTCACCCTTGTTCACCCCCCACTGTCTCCCATGTCCATCCCTCTGTTACCCATGTTAACCCGCCAGTCAACCGCTCTGTCACCCATGTCCACCCCCTATTCACCTCTCTGTCCCTTTGTCACCCCTGTCCACCCCTCTTTTACCCCCTTGTCACGCCTGTCCACCCCTCGGACCCCCTGTCTCCCATGTCCACCCCCCTGTCTCCCATGTCCACCCCCTGTCTCCCATGTCCACCCCCCTGCCACCCATGTCCACACCCCTATTCACCTCTTGTTCACCCCTGTCACCCCTTTTAACCCCCTTGTCATCCTTGGCCATCCCCCCTGTCTCCCATGTCCATCCACCCTGTCATCCATGTCCACCTTGGCCACCCCTGTCCCCCACGCCACCCCCCCCAGGCAACCCTCTGACCACCCCCCAGTCTACCAGTCTGTCACCCATGTCCACCCCCCATTCACCCCTCTTTCCCTATGTCACCCCTCATTTACCCCCCTTGTCATCCTTGTCCACCCCCTGTTCACCCCCCCTGTCTCCCATGTCCATCCCTCTGTCACCCATGTTCACCCCCCAGTCTACCCCTCTGTCACCCATGTCCACCCCTATTCACCTCTCTGTTCCTTTGTCACCCCTGTCCACCCCTCTTTTACCACCTTGTCACGCCTGTCCACCCCTCTGACCCCCTGTCTCCCATGTCCACCCCCTGTCTCCCATGTCCACCCTCCTGTCACCCATGTTCACCCCTCACCCCCCAGTCACCCCCTGTCACCCATGTCCACACCCCTATTCACCCCTTGTTCACCCCTTTTAACTCCCTTGTCATCCTTGTCCATCCCCCCTGTTTCCCATGTCCATCCCCCCAGTCATCCATGTCCACCTTGACCACCCCTTTCACCCACTCTGACCACCCCCCCAGTCCACACCCTCTGTCACCCCCTTCACCCCTCTGACCCCGTTACCCCTGTTCACGCCTCCTGTCTCCCTTGTCTATCCCCCTGTCACCCATGTTCACCCCCCAGTCTTGCCCCTATCATTCATGTCCACACCCCCTATTAACCACCTGTGCCCTTGGTCACCCGAGTCCACCCCTCTCTGTCACTCCTGTCCACCCCTCTTTTACCTCCTTGTCATCCTCCTGTCATCCATGTCCACCCCCCTATCCACCTCTCTGTCACCCCTGTCCATCCCCCTGTCACCCATGTTCACTCTCCATTGTCCACCCCTGACCACATCCTTGTCACCCATGTCTATCCATATTCACCCCTCTGTCCCTTTGTCACCCCTGTCCACCCCTCTGTTACAACCTTGTCACGCCTGTCCACCCCCTGTCACCCATGCTCACTCTTCTACATCTCTGTACACCCCTCTACCACCCATGTACACTCCTCTACACCCCTCTGTCACACATGTACACCCCTCTGCCATCCACTACGCCCCCTGTAACCCATGTACACTCCTCTACACCCTCTCTCACCCCCTACAGCCCTCTGTCACCCATGTCCACCCCTCTCTCCCCCATGTACACTCTTCTACAGCCATGTAAGCCCCTCTGTCACCCATGTACACTCTTCTACACCCATGTACACCTCTCTGTCACCCATTTACACTCCTCTACACCACTCTGCCACCCATGTACACTCCTCTACACCCTCTGTCACCCCCTACACCCCTCTGTCACCCATGTATTCCCCTCTGTCACCGATATACACTCCTCTACACCCCTCTGCCACCCACGTACACTCTTCTACACCCATCTGTCACCCATGTAATCCCCTTTGTCACCCCCTATGCCCCTCTGTCACCCATGTACACTCCTCTACACCCTCTGTCACCCCCTTCACCCCTCTGTCACCCATGTATGCTCCTCTGTCACACATGTACACCCCTCTGCCACCCCCTACGCCCCCTGTCACCCATGTACACTCTTCTACACCCCTCTGTCACCCATGTACGCCCCTCTGTCACCCATGTACTCTCTTCTACACCAATGTACACGCCTCTGTCACCCCCTACGCCCCTCTGTCACCCATGTACACCTCTGTCACCCGTGCACACTCCTCTTCACCCTTCTGCCACCCATGTACACTCCTCTACACCCTCTGTCACCCCCTACCCCCCTCTGTCACCCATGTATTCCCCTCTGTCACCCATATACACTCTTCTACACCCCTCTGCCACCCATGTACACTCTTCTACACCCATGTACACCACTCTGTCACCCCCTAAGCCCCTCTGTCACCCATGTACACCTCTCTGTCACCCATGTACACCCCTCTTCTACACCCCTCTGTCACCCATGTACGCCCCTCTGTCACCCATGTACACTCCTTAAATAGAAGTAATTTACAAATCTGTTTAACTTTCTGGCACCCGTTGTTTAAAAAAAAAAAATTTCCATTGGATTACCCCTTTAAGACTTTCTTACTTCACCTAGTTCTACAGTTTTTTTTTTGGTTCTTTTCTGGTATTATGTCCCCGAGCTGGTGACTTTTCTTGTGTATCACCAGCTGCATTGACTGTCTGTGACATATGAGCCTATGTATGTCTGTCATATTTTTGTACTTTTCTACATGTCCCTACCATTATCGTGTAAAATTATTGTTCTCTGTGTAAAATAAATAAATATTGTTATTATTTAAAAAAATAAATAAAAAAAACCCATCAGTTTCGACCTTTGCTATGTGGGCCCCCTCACTGTGGCACTTTAGCAACTTAGCTCCACTTCCTTGACACTTGGCTGAGAAATAGGAAGGTGAAACTCCTTCTTGCTCACTAAGGAAACTATTCTCATGTGGTAAGGAAAGTCCTCACTCAGTGAGGAGCTGTGTTCTAGGCAGCAATGTCCCAAATAGATATTAAAAGCAGCATGATTGTTCAGAAATATAGATGAACAATTGCTGATATTAGAAGTCCATTCTCTGTAAATAATCATTTCCTTTTTTACAACATTGTATACGGAAATAAGCCTCTCAGCAGATCTTCATTACCTATACTATCATAGCTTGCAATGGCCATTTACTAGGAACAATAATGAAGGGACATCATTAGAGTTGCCTGGTGTTCTTGTGATAAGAGAAATGCTGCAAAGTAGATGGATACATCTAAACTTGCCTGACCCTCAAGCCAATTGAATGGAATCATTATAACCAGTGATTGGAGCAATATCACTAAATCTGTTATTGCCTAATGGTGATTTCAGATAAGATTTGTTCATTGGCAATAGATTGTTCCTATTGTACCACGACTCCTCTACATGTAAACCTAAAATTACGACTGACGTCCTGCTAATGAATTATCAGGAGATTCATCTCGTCGCTGGGAAAATAGCTGTCTGTGAACCTGGCCTGAGGCTAGCCATTTTATAAGATGTAGACTGTCCTCAGACAGATGGTGTCTGTATTTTACAATATAAACTCTGTAGATGCACTGTTCAGTACTAGAACCTCTTTAGTGTGTTTTAAAGAATGTGGTTTTTATTTTATTAGTTCATTCTTGTCTCATGGAAACAAAGGTTAAAGTTAAAAGCCTTCTGTGAGAAGAGTTCAACCTCTCTGGTAGCTGAGTTTTAGAAACCTACCTGGTTTGGAAAATACATGCATTTCCCATAAAATAACACTTTACCAGAATCTTTTCTCAGACCTCTGTTTTCCGTTGTTCTTCTGTTAAATTCTGGAATATATTCATGAATGAGCACTCTCTTGAAGAAAAAAGTAGTTGGCACCACCGTATATTAAATCCATAAATCCAAGACAAGCACAAATCAAGGACCCAGGTGTATCAGTAAAGGCATTGGCAGGTAGCGCTGCACGCACAATGAAAAACAGCATGCAATTTAAAACCTCTCAAGAAGGAAGGGTACGGAGCACTCACTGTTCCAAGTGCAGGCAAACCGGACTTCTCAATCCAAAGACAGCATCGGTCTATGCATGGGGGCGGCAGATGGATCCGGGGGGAGTCCAGACGTCAGGCCACAGATGGTATCACACCCCTAGGTGCTTCGTCGGGCCGCTTCAGCGGCCTGACGAAGTGCCTAGGGGTGTGATACGGTCCGTCGCCTGATGTCTGAACTCCCCCCCCCCAAATCCATCTGCCGCCTCCCTGCATAGACCGATACTGTCTTTGGATTGAGAAGTCCGGTTTGCCTGCACTTGGAACGATGAGCGCTCCGTACCCTTCCTTCTTGTGTGACAACTTGTTGTTAGTAGGTGGGGTGTGTCACACTCTATTGACAAGAGGAATGGTAATGCCTAGTTGTCAATTTATTTTATACATATTCAGTTGGAATAACAAAGGAACAACACAAAGTAGTGAACTTCAGAGAGCTGACTGCAAAGAAAAGATGTTTAAAAAAATATACAGTTTAAGTTACAATCTATTTGTTCTTCTATAATATTTACTGCTTTGTGTAAGGTAGTTGCATAAAATATTATTCTTTAAAGGGTTTGTCAATCTCTACTTATGAGAAATGTCCTCAGACAATGTCTTGATTTTGGCACCTACCGGTATTAAAATGTATTACCTACAAGATAAATAAAGCATGTAAATGGACCACATGTCTAATGTACAATTACATATTCCATGTTGATGGTTTGTGTGACCCTAAAGTGTACCTTACATGAGATGTAAAAAAAAAAAAAAAAATATATATATATATATATGCTCCGCCATACTATTTAGCTGCTGCTGATCCTGTCTTAAATCCTGGGTTTCATCCTTTTATGGCTTGTTTATGTTGCTCACACTGCATGCAGTTCACTGAGGAGGAGTGGGTGTTCCGTTGCTTGTCCTCACATCTCATGTGTTAACTTCGTCCCTCAGTTCTCAGAGCATACACAGAGCACTGGTTGTCCCGCCCACGCGTCTTTGTCCCTTCTTCCTGAAAGGAACCTGCGACGGAAGTCCTGGACAGAGCCTCTGACGCAGATGTGAACCATATTTAGACTTAAAGACAACCTGACAGGTCCTTGAGGCCTCATTTACCAGTATAAATGCTGTGAGATGACGCAGAGAACTGAAAAGTAACTTTAATTTCTGCTGGCCCGGAACACTATCCAGTCACACTATCCAAGCGCAGAGGCTTCCAGTCACACTCACCACCTTTCGCTCAGACCATTGTGTTTGATACCCTGACTAAGAAGCCCTAGGGCAGGTGAATATGCTTTATTTTTTATTTTTGCATCTTAAGGGGTTCTTTCTAAAATTTTAATAAAAAATAACCCTCGGACAACCCCTTTAAGGTAAAGCTTGTTTACACCAGCCCATGTACAGTTTGTAAATGGCAGTCTGGTATATACTTCTATCCTGGAACAAATATCTAGAAGACTTTAAAAATTTGCAGGGTGCAGAATTAAATCATTTCCGCATAACAAAAATGCAAAATGTTTGACAAAAACAATCACGGTAATTAAAGCTAAGGCAGTATTAATGTAGATAAAGTATTGTCACTCATGTCATGCTATGGTATTGTTTATTTACAAGGTCCCCCTGCCAGCCGCCTCAATCTCTTGTGCATGAAATAATTCCCGGCTAATAATGGGATCGCTGATGCATGAAACATTTTAATTAATTAGTATTTATTCCCAGTTGTATGATCTGCATGGATTCCAGTAATGTGTTTGTGTTTCATTGCTCAAGGATAAAGACTTCTGCATCATCACGGTTCCTCACCTCACCCCTGAATTTCCTCTGCTTCAGAGCTTTGTGCGAGCCGTGCCTCTGAGTACATGCACTTTGCCTCAGGAGCTTTATATTTTCCACCGTGCTGGCTTGATCAAGTAAGTGGAAAATCAACCTCAGCAATCCCTGCTTGTCTTTTTTACACCTGCATGTGTGTGAAAATAGGATCACAATATATTGTCATGTCAATGCACACCTCCTGGCTCTGGCTTTTTTGCCTTTTATTAGACCTACATTACAAAATAATGAAAAAGAAAATCCTGATTAGTTAAACCTATAAAACATCAATGTAGCGATTTCTGATATAATGAGCCTTTTGTGCAGAGCCTTCTTTGTGTTTATAATGGGCTATATTTCTCATTTATGTACAAAAGTTTCAGTCTTAACCAGTGTTTTTGCATATATAGTCATAATTCGGAGAACTGGCTTACTCATCTCAGCTTCATTTACGATGGTTGGAATTTGGTTTAAGGGTAAAATGGTAAAATTTAGATTACAAAATCCGTAAAGAACTTTAAATCCATACAAAATGTACGTTGCAATGTTATTGAATGATATTTAACAAAAAAAAAAAAAAAAAGAAAAGCCTCTGTGGATTCTATGAATGTTGTGGATTTTGATATTCTATCACCAAAACATAAAGTAAAGGGGTTATCCAGGAATCGAAAAACAGAGCAAAATTTCTTTCAAAAACCACTGTCTGTCTCCAGGTTGGGTGTCTTGGCTCCATTCACTTTAGTTGAACTGAGCTGCAGAACCACACCCAACCTGGAGACAGACAGGGAGCAGTATTGTAAATAAATAAGCTCTGTTTTTGGATTCCTGGATAACCCATTTTATTCAAATAGTTACATCAAATAAGAAAAAATACTGTGCAGCGCAACAATTATGATAAACCAAACAGAGAAAACACTGATCACAGATATATAATCAAAATGTAATAATGCTTTATTAAAACATGCAAAAACCAAAAAAATACTTGATAAAATAACTCACCCTACCCAACAAGACATCATGCTACCCACAGGATGGAGGAAAAAAAGATTATGGGATGGACATCCGGGTTTACTATGAGGCACTCACTAGGTCCAATTGTGAATAGCACAATGACAAAGGTATAATACCGGTGTAAAAAGAACCAAAGTGAATAGGAAAAGACTCCAGAATAAAAAAACAACCACAATATCTGCCGTGTCGAGATCCTTACCAAGAGGTGCATGGACCCCAACGTATGTTTGCTCCTATTGACCTCTGACAAAGCTCAGTAGGAGCCAAACGTATGTTGGGGTACATGCACCCCTTGGTAAAGAACTAGACATGGCAGGTATTGTACTTGTTTCTTTATTTTGGCTGGATTTTGACACTTGCAGCATGTCCTATCTGTTGCGGAAATATCACCAATATATACCATAGATTTTATACAGTGCAATGCAGTTGAGTACAACCTACATTTTTTATTTTTCCTTTAATTCTAATTGTGTCCGTATACAAACAATTATGGACATTTATCAACGGGTTTAGTCAGGTTTTCTTTACTATAATTGTCGCAAAATTGTCGCAACTGCGACTACGCGATTTTTCCTGCAACATTTTGACTGGAAAGCGAGAAAAGCAAGTTTTCCAAAAATTAACTACGTAGTAATAATTTTAAAATGGACTATGGGTAGTCAGGTATTTATTAACTGCGACAGTCGCAACTGCGCAAAAAAAAGTCGCAACAGGGTTAAAAATAGACTAAATTTACTCCAGCTCAAACATGGAGCAGTAAAAGCTACTACCAAAGTAAAAAAGGAAAAATTGCTTACGTGAAAGAAAATTATCAACAGGCTGAAACCAGTTGATAAATAAGTCACACATGAGCAAAAAAAAAGTAAAGAAAAAATTACTAAAAAAAAGAATACATAAGCAAACATTGATAAATGTCCCTCTATATTACTGCAAAATGCTCCTTGGTGTAGTGATATCTGTGGCCAGATCAATATGAATCTATTTAAAGTGGTGACGATCACTTAAGAACTTTCTCTTAAAGGGGTACACCGCTGCTCAGCATTTGGAATAAACTGTTCCAAACACTGGAGCCGGTGTGGGAGCTTGTGACATCATAGCCCCGCCCCCTCAATGCAAGTCTATGGTAGGGAGCGTGACAGCTGTCACGCCCCCTCTCATAGACTTGCATTGAGGGGCGAGGCGTGACGTAAGGAGGGGGTGGGGCTATGACAGCACAAGCTCCCAGCGCCGGCTCCAGCGTTCGGATCAGTTTGTTCCAAACGCTGAGCAGTGGAGTACCCTTTTAACTGCATCTCAACTCCTTGAATATATATGTAGCACATGGGGCACACATACACAAAGTAAAACAGACAAATCTGCATAAAAGCCTCCTAACTTTACATTGCACAGGGGAGACCAGGAGCCCACTGTAGAGGAAAACTGCGAAAGATCCAGTACACCATGCAATTGGTCTATTACTGATGAGTATCTTAGTGATATGCCATCACTTACTATAATTGGACAACCCATAAAGAGAACCTGTCTTGTGCTTTTTGCTGCCTGAACCACGGGCAGCATGAAACAAGTACAGGTTCCCTTATTACAACGAGCTATAATTTATTTTGAAATGCTATGGAGTTTCAGAAAAATGATCATTTAATAACAAGCCAGGAATGGGGAAAGTATCAAGGGGGCAAACTCTTTCTCTGCTTCTCCCTGCCCCGCTGGGCTTGACAGGTATCTCCCTGGTTGGACAGAGAGACCTGTCAATCAAGCCTAGTTAATGAGGAGGAGCCAAGAAAGAGACTGCCTCCTTGACTCACCCCATTCCCAGCTAGTCTTTAAACTATGATTTTTTTAAATCACTACCAGGGAAGCCTGTCCCTGTTTTTAACCTTCCACAGTTTAGGAGCCAAAATGCATTTGACAGGTTTATCGATTCTCCATATAGTGTTCAGTAAACTGCAAAGAGCAAGACTTTTTATCATGGACAATGTACTACATATGTTGTATAGTTATCGTCTATAAGGAAAGGATGGCAAAGTCAGTAAATAAATAAACCCTCGTATAGGGACAAGACAGGCTTATTATAATCCAGCACACAATGCTGATAATTACAGATGATAATTAGTCTCATTAGCGCTTCTCACTCCCCTCATGAGATGGATATTACATTGCAGAGGTGTTTAATTCAATATCAATGTAATTGTATTCCTCTCGGATCATAAATCACAAATGACCTTAGAAAATTCTTATTGCCATAACCATTCTGTGTATCATTTATTAGTAAACATTTTAAGTATGCGACTATACTAAGCCTCCCTAATAAATTATACATTTGTAATCTCGTTTTGACATCATTTTGCTTGAATACAGAAATTGTATGCAGAAAGTGGATGCAAAATAGTAATGAAGTTAATCAAATGGCTAATAGAATCCAGACATCCATCAGAGCCGGGGGACTAAGCTGTAATTAATGAGCATAGATCCTCGAGATAAGAACACTGAGCGTAATTAATATGATGGCTTCTGATCGCTACATCTCTGCCAGCATCTTGGAGGAGAGAAGGAAATATACGTTTGGTCCACAGTACATGATCACATGCATATGTATAATACACATCCCGTGTTTGAATTCATCACTTTTCATTTTTAATACATTTTGTGCAGCAGCCTTCTATTATGTTTGGTATATCTGCTAAAAGAGTTCTTCAGGATGTAGTAGCGGTGCACATGTTTTTCTTGAATTATTATTTTTTTTGTATATGCCATGCATTATTTATCAATAGTGTGTTACAATCTTAACAGATCTTATTGTCCACAGTAACTTCGATTTTTCTAGAACTTTTTTTGAGCTTTACTGTCATTTGAAAAACTTTTGATCAGTCAGTTTCTCAGTTCTGACACCCACTGTGATCGTGATTTAAAGGGGTACTCCGTTGCCCCAGCGTTCAGAACATTTTGTTCTGAACACTTGGGACGGGCGGCGGTGGGGTTGTGACATCAGATGTCGAATAAGATGTCTAGGGGCGGAGTACCCCTTTAAGTCAGTGAAATACGTGGACGGCTGCTCCACCCGATTCATTCACTGCCTAGACTAATGCAGTGAATGAGTCAGATTTGATTGAGATGGGGGGTGAAGTGCTGCCCACTTTACCAGCTTATAACTGAGACCCATTCTGGTCTAAATCTTTTCTAATGACAGTAACGTTTAAAGGGGTTCTACACTTTGAGCACTTCCTAATTGTTAGAAACTTGACTATTAGCTGATCACGAAGCCAGCTCTAACCTATGAGAAGCCATGTCTCTAAGTATTTATTAAACCATTAGCACCACAACAGGGGAATTTAAGTATTAGATTGTGCTAATTTAAATCAATGACCCATCTGTGTAATGCAGGACAGGACAGGCCCTCGGCAAGCCAGAGACACTCTTTGTAACAACTATTCTATTTGGCCATAAAATGAGAATCCTGAACATTGTGACCCTTCTCTATAAAAATTCCCACACAGGGTATATAACAATGGACTACCCAATACAACTACACAACTAGTCTATAGGTAGTGATAGTTATAGTTTTATTATTAACTACGCACTGGCTGGAACCCCTACCACCGCTGTTCTGACAGTGCCTGGTCCCGCTGTTCAGCACTTCCTGGTCTCGGTCTGATGGCTGAGCCAGGACAACGTTGCTGCCGGCACTTGGCTGAGCAGGCACTTTCTTGTGTCAAAACTGATACCAGGAAGTGCTGAGCAGCAGTACCAGTCATTGTTGAAACAGAGGAGGCCGGGGTTAAGGGAAGGTGAGTACAGTTTTTTCTTTGTTTTGGTTTGTTTTTTCCTCCAGTCTGAGCATGTTACAGCATAGACATTGGATGGAGTGGCAGGGTGCATGAGTGACCTCTGTTGTCATGTCGTGAGAAGGAACAAGAGCTTGGGGCACCCTTTATAGTGATTGGTGGGGTACCAGGGATTTTACATTTATCACTTATACTGTGCTTAGGTACTTAATGTTTTTCTTGATATAACTCCTTTAAGGGTATTCTAACCCCTAAAAACCTATTTTTTTAAATCTACAGATAAGGGATAAGTGCCTGATTGCAAGTGATCCAACCTTTGGGGTCTGGTTTGGATGATATCTGCATATAAATCTCTATGGACATATTCATAGACGCCTCAGTTATCTTCTGATCCACTCCAGTGCTCCATGACATTGAACATAGGGACGAACTTATAACACTGTGTATGGACCTCTAGATAGGTTTAGTTGCTTTTGCAAAAATGTGCTACAGAAAATGTAAGCATAATAATTACATCACAAAAACACATAGTAAAATCCTTGATCTTATTGAAACACATTTTTTGTATTCTGATAAGGCATAAAAGTGTAGGTTTTTCATTATCCCAGCGCCATGCTATACAGCGTTCCCTCTGAGATCTAAAGCAGACTGTGTACATAAGTACTAAAAAGCCAGAGGGATTAATGTGCTAATGGTATTGTAGCTGTATTTCCACAAGCTTCTCAGTGTTACTTCCTGCCTCGGAATAATGGTCCTGAAAGAACAGCTCCTGTGGGCTTCTGCAGTGGACATTGTGTGTCTACCAGCTCCCACTTCATAATAGGCGGCATTAGTCCATTTAATCTGCAATTAGATTTAATGCAGTCAGAAACCAATCATTTACATGAGTGTTTTACTTTTATTTTAGCTTGTTACGGGTGAGGGCAGCAAAGTCTAGTGATGTACCAGCAGTTGAAAAACTAATAGAAAGCCTACACCTCCATGACAGCATATTGGATGACCTAAGAATCTACAATGAAGCACGAAGGGATGCTGTGAGTAGAATCATTCAGAATTTGTATGAAATTGACCCATCTCCGGACGTGCTATTACTGTCATGTATTACATCGGTAAATTTGAAGTCATTATCTGCTGTCACGTGCAGAACCAGGGCACATTCCTGTTGGTAAAGCTGAAAATGATAGATTCCCTTACTGTAAATAAACAATTAGGGGAACAATTAGGGGAAAGAAGATTCTGAAGGTTGCAGGGAATTAGGAATAGTTACATAGTTGCAAATGATTCTACTTTATAAGCTGACCATAGATATTACATGGAAAAGTGTCAGAGACATATAACCATAAATGTAGAGTTCTTAGAAAATATCTGTTCTTAATTAAAGGGTTACTCCACCCCTAGACATCCTATCCCCTATCCAAAGGATAGGGGATAAGATGTGTGATCGCAATCTCCCACAATCTCCCTGCTGCACCCGGCGTTTGTTTAGAGCATCAGGTGCAGAGCCGGAGGCTCGTAACATCACGGTAGCACCACGCTTGTGACATCACGGCCACGCCCCCTCAATGCAAGTTCCATTGACTTGCATTGAGGGGGCATGGCAGTGACGTCATGAGCGGGGCGTGCACTGGATGTCTGGGGTGCCGCAGCCGAGATCGTGGGGGTCCTCAGTGATAGGGGATAAGTTGTCTAGGGGCAGAGTACCCCTTTAAATCATTATAGTTAGTATCTGAGAGGTACAGGATGTACTATTTATACCTGCCTAATGTGCTTGAGAAGCCTTTAAGTTATATATTGTTAAACAGCATTGGTAGATAAGAATGTTATTCTTATTTCAGGATGGGACACCTGTGCAGGCATTTGTTGCTGAAGTGGCTGACCAGATTGTTGGCATTGCGATCATGAGAAATGAAGAGGTATATTGTTTTATGTTGATTGTGTAGTTATTAGTTATACGTGTGCTAAATGTATATGTACCTGCACCTAGTGTGGTAAAACCAGTGAAGCTCCTTCTGGAGCTTTAGAGACCTTCTTATTACATATATTGACAAAAAAATACTGCTCCCAGAAATGTCCCAGCATGCAGTTATGGCTCATGTAGCTGTGTAAATGACTACAGATGTGGTCTACTTAAGCACTGAGCCCTGAGCTCTCAGATTCTACATTTGTCCCGCTGACTTTTAGAGGGAGCTTCATTGCAGGATGGTTGTTTTGAAGAGTTGCCCGCCATCTAGGCCATTTTGGTAGCCCAGTACAGGAGTTGTACTCCTGTACCCTTGCTGCCCTGTCAGCCTCCCTGCATTGTCCCCTAACACCCCCCCCCCCCTGCACATGTTCCCGTTGTACAGTTATTGTTATGCTATGTAATGTATATAAAGCGTTGTAGCTTTAAGAGCAGTTGTCATGTGGTTAAACATCTGTCATGTGATTGTAACCCAGTGAGGTGTCAGTGACCATGTGACCTAAGGGTGACCTATGGGACCCCACCAGAGTTTCCCCTATATAAGCCCTGGGAGGAGTCTCTTCTCTCTCTCTTTGGAGACTAAGTCTTTGCTGAACCACAGTGCAGTCAAGTCCTAGGTGTGTGTCTGGAGTCCAGAGGAGGCCTAAAATCTGTCAAGCAGCCACAAGTCTACAAGTCCACTACCCCAGGTCTCAGTCAGAGCTGGTAAGCTACAAATGGGGTATAGACAGTCAAGTCACAGTAAGCCTGTCTTCAGTCAATATGGCCTGCATAACAATTGTCCCAGTCCACTACAAGTCCCAGCAAGCTATCGTTCCATAACTTGGCGTCGCAGTCATTATTGCCCCCGTGCCTAGCCCAGGATCCAGCAATACACCTTATGGTGGTATTGAGGATAAACCATGCCTTGGCGTCACAAATACAAGGGGTTAATGCCATCTGCTCCTAGGGTAATTCCATCTGCCCAGCATCACACCCTCCACCACACCATTTTTACCAAAATTTTAGGGGGTGTTGGTAGCAGTGGTTATGTGAGGGCACAGGCTCTGGATGGCCCAGACAGACCACCAGTAGAGAGGATTGTGTTATCTGCTGACAAGCACAATCACCTCCCACAGTTTTACTTGTCCACCATCCAGACACAGATGGCACCTTTATTACACAAACTGGGGAAGATTTATCAAAACCTGTCCAGAGGAAAAGTTGCCCAGTTGCCCATAGCAACCAATCAGTTTGCTTATTTCATTTTTAACAAGGCCTCTGCAAAATGAAAGAAGCAATCTAATTGGTTGCTATGGGCAACTGAAAAAAAACTAACTACGGAAAAGAAATATCGGGTCCTTCAACCACTGATACGTATACCCTTGGAGATAAATTATAATATATCAATCAACTTAAATCTACCAATGAGGCCACAGATGTATACACAAGTAAGCTAAAATGTTCATTTTTTATTAGAGATTATAATAGAAAGACATTGCCTCACAGTAAAGTGCTCAGAAAAATTGCATCATATATATATTACAGAATGAAAGACAAATGAACCAGGGTGGGGTATAGGATACAGGTGATTAACCTGATCTAACCGACCCTGCCTAGTCTAACCCCTTGCCCTGACTGGAATAAGTGTGGACAGGGACAAGGGATATAAATGATGTACAGAACCAAGAATACCAAACATAGAAAAATAGACAATAAAATGACACAATATGTCTAAACTCTTACTCCTTATAACCTACGCGTTTCACCCTAACTTGTAATTTGGGGTTCATCAGGGCTCGGAGGAGCAGTCAACATACCTTTGTATATATTAATTAATAAACAAAACACCACATATATAATTGTAAAAATACAAAAGATAGTGAGGCACATATAATAGATAAATCACAAGTAATAGCTGCACGATGATGCTGAGTCAAGAATAGATACTGCAGATAAATTAGATGAATTCATCCACATAGGCCACAAATGTAGAAATGAGAATCCTTGATTTTGCTTTCAATAGATGTATCAGTACATCCCTTGCCCAAATAGAAACTGTAAAAACGGAACAATAACAAAGGCCCGTCAGTATCTTATAGTAATCATGATGGAAAAGACATGGCTAAAGTATACAAAGCAACATATATATATGTGCAGGTCGTACCTTCTCATATAGTTGTATGTACTCAAAATCGCTGAGTGAAGTACTATTAGGATACACAACCCTCAATTACCGGTACTACTGGAGCCTAAAGAATAAACACATAGGCACACCCACGTAAAGATACCAAAAATCTTTTTATTAGATGAGACAAATATATATATATAGCAACCTTACCCTGGTTCAAATAGTCCACGGGTACCAAATGGGGTTACTAGCTGATATAGGTCAGACGTATCACAAAACACTATAGACTCTGTAACAACAATAAGTATAGATATCCACTTAGGTCTATAGCATAAGATAGAGTTAACATAGTCAACAATGTGCCAGCTAAATATATTATCTGGACGGCCAAAAAATATTACCCCCAACAATATAAAATGCCAGAAACCAAACAATATCCAGATAAAAGATTAATGGTGTATACGGCCCTAGAAGTCGCTAAGTGAAGATTTACGTAATATGCCATGTAGGAAGACTGTATGGGCATCCATTCATAGTATAACATGCTTACCCTATTGATAATCACGCAAAAGGTGACAGATAAATGGCAGTTCCGCTTCCCTAATATGGAAAATCCCGGGAGATGATACACTCTGTGGAATAATATCCGGGAGGGGGAGTAATCAAAAAGTGCATAACCAGTGTAACATATGAAAAGATGTAAAAGTAAAATTTCACTCACCCCAATCTCTGGTGTCCATTGTATGGACTCAGCGTGCGGCGTACTAGCCAAATGCCGCCCATCGATTTAAATAGCACTCGGGCCGGAAGCGGAAGATGCACTGAGTAAATTACCACGCATGTTCCATAGTGTTGGAACGCAAATGCGCCTCACCAGATATATAACGAGAACGGAAGCGAGGCTTAGATCCAATGCGTGTCATTCCGCGCATGCGCCATTGGGTACACCCGAATCAAGCCACAAATGCGCCTAACCAGGTATATAACAAGAACGGAAGCGAGGCTTAGATCCAATGCGTGTCATTCCGCGCATGCGCCATTAGATACACCCGAATCAAGCCACAATAGAGAATTTATTCAAAAAACTACTATAATGCACTAAATTAGTTAATGCACTGATATTAGAACGTAATATGCCTCACCAAGTATATAACCTGAGGCTTGATATTCGTGTGTCATCCGCGCATGCGCCATAAAGTGGGTGCGGATCCAAATCAAAGGGGAGAAGGGACGTATTCAAGGCTAAAATATAGATTACAATTGACTATATTGATCCCAGACCTAAAATCGGGCCCATGTGGAAATATTGATAGATACTAATAAGATAAAATACAAGTTACGCAGATTGAGTTGCTGGCAACATGATGGCAGAGGGTGCTGTCACAGATAAGTAAAGCACATAAATCCTTCAAAGGAGGGCAAAGAAGTTTTCTTTATTATCCTAGATAGTCCCAGGTGAAGACAAAAAGACTAAATGTCCTAACTAATTTAGTGCATTATAGTAGTTTTTTGAATAAATTCTCTATTGTGGCTTGATTCGGGTGTATCTAATGGCGCATGCGCGGAATGACACGCATTGGATCTAAGCCTCGCTTCCGTTCTTGTTATATACCTGGTTAGGCGCATTTGTGGCTTGATTCGGGTGTACCCAATGGCGCATGCGCGGAATGACACGCATTGGATCTAAGCCTCGCTTCCGTTCTCGTTATATATCTGGTGAGGCGCATTTGCGTTCCAACACTATGGAACATGCGTGGTAATTTACTCAGTGCATCTTCCGCTTCCGGCCCGAGTGCTATTTAAATCGATGGGCGGCATTTGGCTAGTACGCCGCACGCTGAGTCCATACAATGGACACCAGAGATTGGGGTGAGTGAAATTTTACTTTTACATCTTTTCATATGTTACACTGGTTATGCACTTTTTGATTACTCCCCCTCCCGGATATTATTCCACAGAGTGTATCATCTCCCGGGATTTTCCATATTAGGGAAGCGGAACTGCCATTTATCTGTCACCTTTTGCGTGATTATCAATAGGGTAAGCATGTTATACTATGAATGGATGCCCATACAGTCTTCCTACATGGCATATTACGTAAATCTTCACTTAGCGACTTCTAGGGCCGTATACACCATTAATCTTTTATCTGGATATTGTTTGGTTTCTGGCATTTTATATTGTTGGGGGTAATATTTTTTTGCCGTCCAGATAATATATTTAGCTGGCACATTGTTGACTATGTTAACTCTATCTTATGCTATAGACCTAAGTGGATATCTATACTTATTGTTGTTACAGAGTCTATAGTGTTTTGTGATACGTCTGACCTATATCAGCTAGTAACCCCATTTGGTACCCGTGGACTATTTGAACCAGGGTAAGGTTGCTATATATATATATTTGTCTCATCTAATAAAAAGATTTTTGGTATCTTTACGTGGGTGTGCCTATGTGTTTATTCTTTAGGCTCCAGTAGTACCGGTAATTGAGGGTTGTGTATCCTAATAGTACTTCACTCAGCGATTTTGAGTACATACAACTATATGAGAAGGTACGACCTGCACATATATATATGTTGCTTTGTATACTTTAGCCATGTCTTTTCCATCATGATTACTATAAGATACTGACGGGCCTTTGTTATTGTTCCGTTTTTACAGTTTCTATTTGGGCAAGGGATGTACTGATACATCTATTGAAAGCAAAATCAAGGATTCTCATTTCTACATTTGTGGCCTATGTGGATGAATTCATCTAATTTATCTGCAGTATCTATTCTTGACTCAGCATCATCGTGCAGCTATTACTTGTGATTTATCTATTATATGTGCCTCACTATCTTTTGTATTTTTACAATTATATATGTGGTGTTTTGTTTATTAATTAATATATACAAAGGTATGTTGACTGCTCCTCCGAGCCCTGATGAACCCCAAATTACAAGTTAGGGTGAAACGCGTAGGTTATAAGGAGTAAGAGTTTAGACATATTGTGTCATTTTATTGTCTATTTTTCTATGTTTGGTATTCTTGGTTCTGTACATCATTTATATCCCTTGTCCCTGTCCACACTTATTCCAGTCAGGGCAAGGGGTTAGACTAGGCAGGGTCGGTTAGATCAGGTTAATCACCTGTATCCTATACCCCACCCTGGTTCATTTGTCTTTCATTCTGTAATATATATATGATGCAATTTTTCTGAGCACTTTACTGTGAGGCAATGTCTTTCTATTATAATCTCTAATAAAAAATGAACATTTTAGCTTACTTGTGTATACATCTGTGGCCTCATTGGTAGATTTAAGTTGATTGATATGCTATGGGCAACTGGACAACTTTTCCTCTGGACAGGTTTTGATAAATCTCCCCCACTGTCTCTCCTCACAATTTTCAGACACTGAGCAGAAGGTAATTTGGTGTCACAGAACCCATTATGTGTCTTTCTATTGAAAGCCACTGTCATCTGGACTGTTATAGACTGGAACCATATTGTCTTAAAGGGGTACTCCGCCCCTAGACATCTTATCCCCTATCCAAGGATAGGGGATAAGATGTCTGATCGAAGGGGTCCCGCTGCTGGGGACCCCTGCGATCTTTCCTGCAGCCCCCCGAGTCATCTCTCTGGAGACAAGCTAAATCATCCGTGGCTGATGACAGTGGCCGGCGGTTTGTGATGGCATGGCCCCACCCATCATGACGTCACGCCCTGCCCCCTTAATGCAAGTCTATGGGAGGGGCATGGCAACAGTCACTCTCCCTCCCATAGACTTGCATTATGGGTGCGGGACGTGACATCATGAGGGGGCGGAGCCATGACGTCACAAACCTCTGGTCCCTGTATCGTGAGTCATCAGCCACGGAGGAAACGTAGCTCTGGAGAGCTGATGACTCTGGTGTGCTGCAGAAGAGATCGCAGGGGTCCCTTGCGATCAGACATCTTATCCCCTATATATCCCCTATAGTTAAATACAGGTACTGTTTGGGATCAAACAATGGTTAGGTTGGAAGTTGGAGGCCTTGTGGTGAGTGTTTCAATCCTGTTTTTGCTGTGCAGTGTACCAACTGCTGGTGTAATGATCTTGGGAGCCATTGTGTACAACAGTTGTTCACCCCTAGTAGTGATGTAAGGGACACTAACAGCTCAACAATATGTGCAGGAAATCCTGTGGCCACGTATCGCCTCTCATGGCTTTTAACTGGAATTCATTGATGCTCACCCACACACATCAATGGTTTTCCAGGAATGTCTCCACCAGACTGTAAGACTTCTTTTGGCCTGCCCAGTTGTCAAATTTATCGGCGATTGAGCACTTATGGTAAGCTAGCTTCAGCAGCCCACATGTGTACAGGATCTATAGGCCCAGCTGCAACATCTGGGGGCAATTGTGCTGAAGGATGCCATATGGAACTTGTATGCTTCCATGGCCAACCGTATCTCATCTTGTATCCAGGCAATATAGAGGTCACTCAACAGGGTACTAGAGACTTGTGGAGTAATAAATTGAAATTACAGGTGGCTCCAATTTGTGTGAATGTTATCAGAAGAACTTTCAAAGGGGTACTCCGCTGCTCAGCATTTGAAACAATCAGTTCCGAAGGCTGGAATCGGCATTGGGAGCTCGTGACGTCATAGTACCACCCCCTCATGATATCATGCCCTGCCCCCCAAATGCAAGTCTATGGTAAGGGGCACGACGGCTGTCACGCCCCCTCCCATAGACATGCATTGAGGGGGCAGGGTGTGACGTCATGAGGGATTGGGGCTATGATGTCACGAGTTCCCGGCATCGGCTCCAGCGTTCGGAACAGTTTGTTCCAAATGCTGAGCAGCGGAGTACCTCTTTAACCCCTTAAGGACTCAGCCCATTTGGACCTTAAGAACTCAGACAATTTTATTTTTACGCTTTCGTTTTTTCCTCCTCCCCTTCAAAAAATCATAACTCTTTTATATTTTCATCCACAGACTAGTAGGAGGGCTTGTTTTTTGCGCGACCAGTTGTCCGTTGTAATGCCATCACTCACTTTACCATAAAATGTACGGCGCAACCAAAAAAATACTATTTGTGTGGGGAAATTAAAAAGAAAACCGGAATTTTGCAAATTTTGGAAGGTTTTGTTTTCACGCCGTACAATTTATGGTAAAAATGACATTTGTTTTTTATTCTCTGGGTCAATCCGATTAAAATGATACCCATGATTATACAAATTAGTACGTTTAAAATCCCCTATTTTGAAGACCTATAACTTTTTCATTTTTCCGTATAAGCGGTGGTATGAGGGCTCATTTTTTGCGCCGTGAACTGTACTTTTTATTAATACCATATTTGCTTATACAAAACTTTTATTAAATTTGTAATTCATTTTTTTTGGAATAAAATGTTATAAAAAAGCAGCTATTTTGGACTTTTTTTTTTTACGTTGACGCCGTTCACCGTACGGGATCATTTACATTTTATTTTAATTTTAGGGATATTTACGCACGCGACAATATCAAATATGTATATAAAATAATTTTTTTACACTTTTTGGGGATAAAATAGGGAAAATGGGACAATTTACGTTTTTATTGGGGGAGGGGGTTTTTCACATTTTTTTTACTTTATTTTTTTACTTTTTTAACTTTTATTTTTACACTCTTATAGTCCCCATAGGGGACTATTTATAGCAACCATTCGATTGCTAATCCTGTTCAGTGCTATCGGTCATCTTCTGCTCTGGTCTGCGGGAAGGCAGATCAGAGCAGAAAAATCCCGGAAGACAGCGGAGGCAGGTGAGGGGACCTCTGTCTGCCGTGCAGGATGATCGTATCGCCGCGGCAGCGCTGGGGGCGATCCGATCATCCTGTTAAGTGATCGCGTTGCTGCAGATGCCGTGATCTGTATTGATCACGGCATCTGAGGGGTTAATGGCAGACATCTGCGGGATCGCGGGTGTCCGCCATTACCGGCGGGTCCCTGGCTGCGATCCACAGCCGGGACCTGCCGCGCATGATGCCGGCATCGCTCCAATGCCCGCAGTTATGCTCAAGACATAAATGTACGTCCTGGTGCCTTAAGTACCACATCACCAGGACGTACATTTACGTCCTGCTTCGTTAAGGGGTTAAAGATTTTAATCTAGTACCTAACAGCAGTCAAGGTACTGTTGGCTATCATATGGAGGTGTGTGCAATCCTGAGACCATCACTGACCCCCCACCAAAACGGTCTTGCTGGAAGATGTTCTAAAGGGGAGAAAAGGGAGAGCGCTATTTGGTGTGATAAAAGAGAGATAATCAGTATAAAAGTGAAATAAGACAGCAGCTCACCAGATGTGGTTGTGTAACGTCATACACAACAATGGTAAGCACATAAAGAGGTAGTGTATCCGCAGCCCTCCGGCTAGGCAAGGTGTTCAATTGGTCTGACTTCAAAGAGAACGCCGACTCCACGTGGCACAGGATACAAAAGGAATGGAGATCAGATAAAATCGAGGTAATTTATTTCCCAAGATTCAACGCGTTTCGCTGCGGGAAAGCAGCTTCATCAGGCAGTGCTGGAAATTGTTGCAAGCAGCATAAGGTTTACCATGGTGTCTCCAGCTTCTTTTACAAGTCACATGTGCTCTCTTATCTCTGAAGAGAGCGGGGTGCCAATGGCAGACCTGAATAATATGATATCTGGTGAACGCCAGACAAACTGCATGTCACGATTCGGCTGGCAGGAGGTGGATCCTCTGTGCCAGAGAGGGATTGGCGTGGACCGTGCTAGTGGACCAGTTCTAAGTTACTACTGGTTTTCACCAGAGCCCGCCGCAAAGCGGGATGGTCTTGCAGCGGCGGTAGTAACCAGGTCGTATCCACTAGCAACGGCTCAACCTCTCTGACTGCTGAAGATAGGCGCGGTACAAGGGAGTAGACAAGAGCAAGGTCGGACGTAGCAGAAGGTCGGGGCAGGCAGCAAGGATCGTAGTCAGGGGCAACGGCAGGAGGTCTGGAACACAGGCTAGGAACACACAAGGGAACTCTTTCACTGGCACGATGGCAACAAGATCCGGCAAGGAAGGGAAGGGGAAGTGAGGTTAAATAGGGAAGTGCACAGGTGAATGACTGATTAGACCCACTGCGCCAATCAGCGGCGCAGTGGCCCTTTAAATCGCAGAGACCCGGCGCGCGCGCGCCCTAGGGAGCGGGGCCGCGCGCGCCGGGACAGGACCGACGGAGAGCGAGTCAGGTACGGGAGCCGGGGTGCGCATCGCGAGCGGGCGCCACCCGCATCGCGAATCGCATCCCGGCTGGGGGCGGTATCGCAGCGCACCCGGTCAGTAGATCTGACCGGGGCGCTGCAGTAGCGAGGATGTTGCGAGCGCTCCGGGGAGGAGCGGGGACCCGGAGCGCTCGGCGTAACAGTACCCCCCCCCCTTGGGTCTCCCCCTCTTCTTGGAGCCTGGGAACCTGAGGAGCAGACTTTTGTCTAGGATGTTGTCCTCAGGTTCCCAGGATCTCTCTTCAGGTCCACAGCCCTCCCAATCAACCAAAAAGAACCTTTTTCCCCTGACCGTCTTGGAGGCCAGTATTTCCTTCACTGAGAAGACGTCAGAAGAACCGGAAACAGGAGTGGGAGAAACAAGCTTGGGAGAGAAACGGTTGATGATGAGTGGTTTAAGAAGAGAGACATGAAAGGCATTAGGAATACGAAGAGAAGGAGGAAGAAGAAGTTTGTAAGAGACAGGATTAATTTGGCACAAGACTTTGAAAGGACCAAGATAGCGTGGTCCCAGTTTGTAACTGGGGACACGAAAGCAGACATATTTAGCGGAGAGCCATACCTTGTCTCCGGGAGCAAAAATGGGGGGAGCTCTTCTTTTCTTATCGGCAAACTTTTTCATGCGAGATGAAGCCTGTAAAAGAGAATTTTGGGTCTCTTTCCATATGGTGGAAAGATCACGAGTCACTTCATCTACAGCGGGCAAACCAGAGGACAAGGGAATAGGGAGGGGGGGAAGAGGGTGACGGCCGTACACCACGAAAAATGGGGATTTAGCAGAAGATTCAGAGACTCTAAAGTTGTACGAGAATTCGGCCCAAGGTAGAAGATCTGCCCAGTCATCCTGGCGGGAGGAAACAAAATGCCGTAAATAGTCACCCAGGACCTGGTTAATTCTTTCTACTTGCCCATTGGATTGAGGATGATAAGCAGAAGAGAAGTTTAATTTAATCTTGAGTTGTTTACAGAGAGCCCTCCAGAATTTAGACACGAATTGGACACCTCTATCCGAGACAATCTGCGTGGGCAAACCGTGAAGACGAAAAATGTGTACAAAAAATTGTTTTGCCAACTGAGGCGCTGAAGGAAGACCAGGAAGAGGAATAAAATGTGCCATCTTGGAAAATCGATCAACGACCACCCAAACAACAGTGTTGCCACGGGATGGGGGTAGGTCTGTAATAAAGTCCATACCAATCAGAGACCAAGGCTGTTCGGGGACAGGCAGAGGGTGAAGGAGACCAGCAGGCTTCTGGCGAGGAGTCTTATCCCGGGCACAGACAGTACAGGCCCGCACAAAATCCACAACATCTGTTTCCAGAGTCGGCCACCAATAGAAACGAGAGATGAGTTGCAAGGACTTTTTGATGCCCGCATGGCCTGCGAGGTGGGAGGAGTGACCCCATTTGAGAATCCCGAGACGCTGGCGTGGAGAAACAAAGGTCTTCCCTGGAGGAGTTTGCCTGATGGAGGCTGGAGAAGAGGAGATCAGACAGTCAGGAGGAATGATGTGTTGCGGAGAGACCTCTACTTCCGAGGCATCCGAGGAACGAGAGAGAGCATCGGCCCTAATGTTCTTGTCGGCAGGGCGAAAATGAATTTCAAAGTTAAAACGGGCAAAGAACAACGACCACCTGGCCTGGCGAGGATTCAGCCGTTGGGCAGACTGGAGATAGGAGAGATTCTTGTGATCGGTGAAAATGATAACTGGAAATTTTGATCCCTCCAGCAGATGCCTCCATTCCTCAAGTGCCAATTTAATGGCCAGTAGTTCTCGATCCCCGATGGAGTAGTTCCTCTCCGCCGGAGAGAAGGTCCTAGAAAAAAAACCACAAGTAACAGCATGCCCGGAAGAATTTTTTTGTAGAAGGACCGCTCCAGCTCCCACTGAGGAGGCATCAACCTCCAATAGGAAGGGTTTAGATGGGTCAGGTCTGGAGAGCACGGGAGCAGAAGAAAAGGCAGACTTGAGCCGTTTAAATGCGTCTTCCGCTTGAGGAGACCAGGACTTAGGATTGGCATTCTTCTTGGTTAAAGCCACGATAGGAGCCACAATAGTGGAAAAATGTGGAATAAATTGTCTGTAATAATTGGCGAACCCCAAAAAACGTTGGATAGCACGGAGTCCGGAGGGGCGTGGCCAATCTAAGACGGCAGAGAGTTTATCTGGGTCCATTTGTAGTCCCTGGCCAGAGACCAAGTATCCTAGGAAAGGAAGAGATTGACATTCAAACAGACATTTCTCCATTTTGGCATAAAGTTGATTGTCTCGAAGTCTCTGAAGAACCATGCGGACATGCTGGCGATGTTCTTCTAAGTTGGCAGAAAAAATCAGAATATCATCCAGATACACAACAACACAGGAATATAAGAGATCACGAAAAATGTCATTAACAAAGTCTTGGAAGACGGCAGGGGCGTTGCACAGGCCAAAGGGCATGACCAGATACTCAAAGTGTCCATCTCTGGTGTTAAATGCAGTTTTCCATTCGTCCCCCTCCCTGATGCGGATGAGATTATATGCACCTCTTAAGTCCAGTTTGGTAAAGATGTGGGCACCTTGAAGGCGATCAAAGAGTTCAGAGATAAGAGGTAGGGGGTAGCGGTTCTTTACCGTGATTTTATTAAGTCCGCGGTAATCAATGCAAGGACGTAGGGAGCCATCTTTTTTGGACACAAAGAAAAATCCAGCTCCAGCAGGAGAGGAGGATTTGCGGATAAACCCCTTTTTTAAATTTTCCTGGATGTATTCAGACATAGCAAGAGTCTCTGGGGCGGACAGAGGGTAAATTCTGCCCCGGGGTGGAGTAGTGCCCAGGAGGAGGTCAATAGGACAGTCAAAAGGCCTGTGAGGGGGTAAAGTCTCAGCTTGCTTTTTGCAAAATACGTCAGCATAGTCCATATAAGCCTTAGGGAGACCGGTTACAGGAGGAACCACAGGGTCACGGCAGGGAGTACTGGGAACCGGTTTAAGACAGTCCTTGAAACAAGAAGTACCCCAGCTCTTGATCTCTCCTGTGGACCAATCAAGGGTTGGGGAATGGCGTTGAAGCCACGGTAGTCCAAGGAGAATTTCGGAAGTGCAATTGGAGAGGACCAAAAACTCAATTTTTTCGTGATGAGGTCCGATGCACATTAGGAGGGGTTCCGTGCGGTAACGCACGGCACAGTCCAATCTTTCATTGTTAACACAATTGATGTAGAGGGGTCTGGCGAGACTGGTCACAGGGATGTTGAACCTGTTGATGAGAGAGGCCAAAATAAAATTTCCTGCAGATCCGGGCACAGTAAGGCGTGGAGAAGCAGAGTTGACATCAAGAACTGTGTCACCTTTGTGCGGAGTCAGCGTACGTCTTTCCAGGCGGGGAGGACGGATAGGACAATCCTTCAGGAAGTGTTCGGTACCGGCACAGTACAGGCAAAGATTCTCCATGCGGCGTCGTGTCCTCTCTTGAGGTGTCAAGCGAGACCGGTCAACTTGCATAGCCTCCACGGCGGGAGGCACAGGAACGGATTGCAGAGGACCAGAGGAGAGAGGAGCCGGGGAGAAAAAACGCCTCGTGCGAACAAAGTCCATATCCTGGCGGAGCTCCTGACGCCTTTCGGAAAAACGCATGTCAATGCGAGTGGCAAGATGAATGAGTTCGTGTAGGTTAGCAGGAATTTCTCGTGCGGCCAGAACATCTTTAATGTTGCTGGATAGGCCTTTTTTAAAGGTCGCGCAGAGGGCCTCATTATTCCAGGATAATTCGGAAGCAAGAGTACGGAATTGGATGGCGTACTCGCCAACGGAAGAATTACCCTGGACCAGGTTCAGCAGGGCAGTCTCAGCAGAAGAGGCTCGGGCAGGTTCCTCAAAGACAGTTCGAATTTCCGAGAAGAAGGAGTGTACAGAGGCAGTGACGGGGTCATTGCGGTCCCAGAGCGGTGTGGCCCATGACAGAGCCTTCCCAGACAGAAGGCTGACTACGAAAGCCACCTTAGACCTTTCAGTAGGAAACTGGTCCGACATCATCTCCAAGTGCAGGGAACATTGTGAAAGAAAGCCACGGCAAAACTTAGAGTCCCCATCAAATTTATCCGGCAAAGAAAGTCGTAGGCCGGAAGCGGCCACTCGCTGCGGAGGAGGTGCAGGAGCTGGCGGAGGAGATGATTGCTGAAGCTGTGGTAGTAACTGCTGTAGCATCACGGTCAGTTGAGACAGCTGGTGGCCTTGTTGCGCTATCTGTTGCGACTGCTGGGCGACCACCGTGGTGAGGTCGGCGACAACTGGCAGTGGAACTTCAGCGGGATCCATGGCCGGATCTACTGTCACGATTCGGCTGGCAGGAGATGGATCCTCTGTGCCAGAGAGGGATTGGCGTGGACCGTGCTAGTGGACCGGTTCTAAGTTACTACTGGTTTTCACCAGAGCCCGCCGCAAAGCGGGATGGTCTTGCAGCGGCGGTAGTAACCAGGTCGTATCCACTAGCAACGGCTCAACCTCTCTGACTGCTGAAGATAGGCGCGGTACAAGGGAGTAGACAAGAGCAAGGTCGGACGTAGCAGAAGGTCGGGGCAGGCAGCAAGGATCGTAGTCAGGGGCAACGGCAGGAGGTCTGGAACACAGGCTAGGAACACACAAGGGAACGCTTTCACTGGCACGATGGCAACAAGATCCGGCAAGGAAGGGAAGGGGAAGTGAGGTTAAATAGGGAAGTGCACAGGTGAATGACTGATTAGACCCACTGCGCCAATCAGCGGCGCAGTGGCCCTTTAAATCGCAGAGACCCGGCGCGCGCGCCGGGACAGGACCGACGGAGAGCGAGTCAGGTACGGGAGCCGGGGTGCGCATCGCGAGCGGGCGCCACCCGCATCGCGAATCGCATCCCGGCTGGGGGCGGTATCGCAGCGCACCCGGTCAGTAGATCTGACCGGGGCGCTGCAGTAGCGAGGATGTTGCGAGCGCTCCGGGGAGGAGCGGGGACCCGGAGCGCTCGGCGTAACACTGCACAGAACTGAGCTGTGAGCACAGGTTTCACTAGAGGACATCGGGCCTTTTTGCCACCTCCATGGAATCTGTTTCTAACAGTTTGATTAGAAATATGCACACAAGACTCTAGCAAAGTGCAAAACTAGGGCAAAATGCGTCAGGAAGGCTAAGGAGAGAGTAAATGTGTTTTTTTTTTGCTGTTGTCTCTCCAGTGTACCTGTTGTCACTTTCATTTACACCAAAGTAGGTGAAACTGATTCACAATCACTTATGCTTCCTAGTGCCAGTTCCCACAGCTACAGCTAGCAATTGCTATCCAGATTTTTGTTGTGTGGCACCTGGTCTTACCACTTTGAACAGTGGCAAGTCCACCTGCCAGCTGACAATTATCAGGATCGCAAGCGCTTGCAGTGGCCAGTAGCATTGCATGTAAGATCGCCCCAACTGGACAGATTGATATCCCTGAAGTTTGTTTACTCCATGTTATACTGTGATGCTCAAAGGGAATCTTTCAGCTCTATTTACTGCTCAGAGCTGCAGATACTGTTGGATAGCTATTAGGGCATACAAGCAAATGGTAGTTTCCAAACTTATAAAATCACCATCTTATTTCTCAGCCAGGTGTTAAGGAGGCAGAACCATGCCGCTCAAGTGCCACAGTCTGGCACGTCTCCTTGCTCAAACTCGCCTCCTAGCCCCTCCATGACTGATATACAGAGCCCTATACATTAATGCATCAAACGACTGGGAGGTTAGGGCAAGAGAGGCGGCATGTCTGGCTGTGGCCCTTGAGTAACGCATATAATATATATACAGGGTGGGCCATTTATAAGGATACACCTTAATAAAATGGGAATGGTTGGTGATATTAACTTCCTGTTTGTGGCACATTAGTATATGTGAGGGGGAAAACTTTTCAAGATGGGTGGGGACCATGGTGGCCATTTTGAATCCAAATTTTGTTTTTTCAATAGGAAGAGGGTCATGTGACACATCAGACTTATTGAGAATTTCACAAGAAAAACAATGATTTGCTTGGTTTTAAAGTAACTTTATTCTTTCATGAGTTATTTACAAGTTTCTGACCACTTATAAAGTGTGTTCAATGTGCTGCCCATTGTGTTGGATTGTCAATGCAACCCTCTTCTCCCACGCTGCACACACTGATAGCAACACCGCAGGAGAAATGCCAGCACAGGCTTCCAGTATCCGTATACACTGCTGTATACTACTATATACACCGCAGGAGAAATGCTAGCACAGGCTTCAAGTATCCGTATACACTGCTATTTACTACTATATACACCGCAGGAGAAATGCTAGCACAGGCTTCCAGTATCCGTATACACTGCTATATACTACTATATACACCGCAGGAGAAATGCTAGCACAGGCTTCCAGTATCCGTAGTTTCAGGTGCTGCAGAATGGGCAAAACAAAAATTAGAACAGGACCCTCAGTTTACGCAGAAGATTTTGTTCAGTGATGAGGCAAACTTATGTGAATGGTGAAGTTAACAAACAAAACCACCGCTATTGGTCTAACACTAACCCACATTGGATAGATCCCTCCAAGACTGTTGGAACACAAAAATTGATGGTATGGTGTGGTATATGGGGTACAAAGATAGTCGGGCCATTCTTCATCAATGGAAACCTCAAGGCCACTGGATATGTGAAATTGCTACATGATGATGTGTTTCCCTCTTTATGCACTGAAGCTGGCACGTTCCCTGAGTTTTTCCAGCAAGATGGTTCACCACCACATTGTGGGTGTCAGGTCCGAGCATTCCTAGATGAACAGTTTCCTGGAAAGTGGATTGTTCGTCGTGGGCCAGCTGAATGGCCCCCAAGGTCTCCCGATCTGACCCCCTTAGACTTTTATCTTTGGGGTCATCTGAAGGCAATTGTCTATGCTATGCTGTGGAAAGTGGATTGGTCGTCGTGGGCCAGTTGAATAGCCCCCAAGGTCTCCTGATCTGACCCCCTTAGACTTTTATCTTTGGGGTCATCTGAAGGCAATTGTCTATGCTGTGAAGATACGAGATGCGCAGCACCTGAAACTACGGATATGTAGTATATATACAGTATTTTTATATATATAATATCTACAAAACTACTAACCTGGTGTTTCTATACTTTAGTTACAGTATGTTAGTCTAAAAATGTCAACTGACCATTGAGCACCTAACATGTCTTGAATGGGTATTCCCGGAATTATTATTATTTTTTTTAACTAGGTTCTATATAGAAAAATAACATATAATTACCTTCCTTCTGTTCTTACAGAGCTCCTGGTCCTGCTGCACAGTACTTCCAAGGTTTGAGTTGGCACATGGTATTGCCTGCTCAGCCAGCAGCTGTTTTCAAACCTCAGTCTTTGATTGAATACTTTTTTAAAGGACATCTGCAGCGCTCATACATAAAAAAAAATCTGATAGCTCTTTCAAAGACCTTTCCAACGATACCTCATTTGTCAAATTTGGCCCAGCCACTCTCTTGTAATTGCCACCTGTAGCAGTAAGCAGCCATGTCATAAAGACTACATTTCCCATGACTCCCTGCGCCAGCTTCCTGTTAGCTGCTGCTCTCTCCCCCTCCTCTCCCCCCGAGGAAATTCTAATAAATTATAATAAAGTGACGCCCACAGCTCCTTCCCTTGTGGTTATCTCCTCCGATCCTACCCCTCCTACCCTCACCACATGTACTGATAGGCTGCGGCCCCTTGTGCTGGGCGGTATACCGGTATAAACCGGATACCGTTTTTTTTTCCCCACGGTATGGATTTTTGCCCATACCGCTGTACCGGTCGGGCCCCTCCCTCACCCTCCGGATGAATTGTAGAGCCCAGCGCAGCGCCCTCACTTGTCCCGGTGTGCTTCTGTGGCCCGATAGAAGCTAATCAATTTACTGCATCCCCCCGTTGCGCCTGTCAGTCAGTGTCCCCGCGAGCACGATCAATCCCCACCGCTAGCGGGATCTATGTGCCCACTAGCGGTGTCACGAGAGTGCCTCCCACGAGCGCGATCGCTACCATCACCGCTAGCGGGGTCCCTGTGCCCACTGGCGGTGTCACAAGAATGCCGAGCACGGCTCTGTTCCCCGTCCCTGTCAGCTCTCAGTGTACGGGAACAGATTTAAAAGCCTCACGCGTGGCTAACGTAGTACTGCGCAGGCGCAGCACTACGCAAATAGAATAGGAGCCTAGCGTTATCCCTACGCTATTTGCGTAGTACTGCCCATGCGCAGCCAATCAGGCTGATGTAGCGTCGACCAAGATGGTGGCTCCATAGAGAATAATAGGTCGACGCCTAGCGCGTTTGGGGACCAGGAGATGACTTCCGGTGGCGGCATAGCGGAGAAACGGGACCAGCCAGGTAATGGATCCCATTTAGAAACGTATATAACTTGTGATATCATTACATTTGGGCCCTAATTTTCTAGCGCTGCAGTTGTCCTTTAAGGCCCAATTCTCACCATGCCCACATGCATTGTGTCAAAATTGTATAAAAATTGGTAACTGCATTGGTTGGGGCTCTGCAGGTATATGGCCACTGTAGTGTCATGGCCTTGTCAAAAGACCTACAACTATTGGATCATTTCTGTTTTAGTAATGTAGTTTGTTACATCATACATGATAACATTAATGTATGCAGGTGTATTATGTGCCTTTCACGTTCTCTGTGCTATGTTGCTTTGTAGGACATTGAGTACATTCGGTCACACTACAACATTGAGGATTTTATCTACTTCAATCATCATCAGCGGGATGAGCACGGTCATTTCCACCATTATGCTCTAAATCCAATATTTAAACTGTACAGCAAGCATTTCCTGAAAGAGATTCTCCGCTTATCCCACAAGTCTTCTTTATATTACCCAGTATACCCTCCGTATGACCAAAATCAGGTAACTTACTGTACATTATCTGTTGTTGTTTTTTTCTTTAACTCAAGTTATTAAACGTTTAAGTAATTTACCAAGTAACCAACAGTCACAACTAATATTACAGGGATCGGAATGCTACTATAGCTTCCCTTTTATATAAAGGGTTATAAGTAGCCTTATAGAGCGCAAAATAAATGTAATTTTTTTCTTATAATTGTGCCAACATGACATGCAGTAATCTTCCATGAACAACATGCACACTTACAGAAAAAGAGAGAAGTAATCTGTAGGATGAAGTAATCTACAGCTCCAGACATAGGTATTTTTTCTATGGCAGATTTTCCCTTAAAGGGGTACTCCGGTGGAAAAATGTTTTGTTTTGTTTTTTAAATCAACTGATGCCAGAAAGTTTAACAGATTTGTAAATGACTTCTATTAAAAATGTTTACCCTTCCAGAGGAAATTCTTTTCTTTTTGAATTTCTTTTTTGTCTTGTCCACAGTGCTCTCTGATGACACCTCTGTCCGTGTCAGGAACTCTCCAGAGCAGCATAGGTTTGCAATGGGGATTTTCTCCTGCTCTGGAAAGTTCCTGATAAGGGCATGAGGTGTCAGCAGAGAGCACTGTGGACAAGACAAAAAAGAAATTCAAAAAGAAAAGAATTTCCTCTCTAGCATACAGTTGCTAAAAAGTACTGGAAGGGTAAAGATTTTTTAATAGAAGTAATTTACAAATCTCTTTAACGTTCTGGCACCAGTTGATTTAAAAAAAAAAAAATTCCACCGGAGTACCCCTTTAATTAAGATAACAGGTTGAATTGCCATGGTCAAGAAACAGTGAGACATTGAGGGGAATTTACTAAGATCAGGGGGCAGGAGGCCATACCCCTTTCTGCCCACTTTTCACTGAACCATGCTCAATTGCCTATTTTTCTGTTTGGTGTTTGATTCAAACTCATTCTTTTATTTTAGGTGGATTTTATCAAGTGATTAGCATTAAAAGTTAAGTTTTACAGCACCTTTTTAAAAAATTTTATTGTCTAACTTTTTTTTTAAGCCTAAAGCCATAAATGCTCACAAACTGTACTTGTGCCAGTGTAAAACTTAAAGTACTAGTTACACAGCATGGCAAATAGACAAAGGCCAGGATAGGGTTTACCATATACATTAGGATTGTATTGGATTCTAAGCAAAAGATCCTTATAACAATAATCAGAAGGCAAAATGGAGGAAGATAAGATGAGCTGATTTATGGTTGGTAGCGAGAGAATGTGCTCCTGGGAAACATACTGGTGCAGCAAAATGCCATAAACCAAGCCACTTGTTTATCTGCCATTCCCACAGAGATGGTAATGTAATTACTCTCATAATTATCTTCATTAGCGGTGGGTATTACGCGCACCTCATTCCGCTGCTCCTGCACTATGTTTATTTGTTATTATTTTTCTCTAACCCCCCGCATTCAATTTGCCAAGTCTGCTAAGAATTCTGTGTTTGTTAAACATCTGCGAGACACAGAGTTGACATTCTCCTTACTAAAATGAAGATGGTTGTCTTTTAGTTTAAGAATCCCTGCGCCCATTCACTGACATCTGCCCTTCATTACATGGTTCCCGTGCGACCAAGGCGACAGATTGTCTATCCTCTGGAAAAGCTTGGCATAAACGCTCCATCAAAGCAAGTCTCCAAGGATCAGGTGGGTAACAGAAGCTACAGCAGGCAACAGGCACCATGCCAGGCTCTACAAGGTTTGGCAGATGGCATGGAATTACTGTCTTAGTATGAATAGGTTGCTTCTTAATTACACAGATCTGAGTGTTCATACCCTTACAGGATGAGCTGGATCCCAATCTTTAAATGTATGGATCCAAAATATATATCTCACATCCCAAGCATAGCCTCAGAAACTAATGCAACCAAAGAAAATATTGAAGCTTTTGTCTGCCATTTAAAAGTAATTAAACTGGCTACAGGAAATGTTATAATACAAAAAAACATACAAGCATAACTCACCTGTTAAATCCCCTACCACTCCATCACCACTGGTCTGGTGATCCCTGCCATTCTTTGCTTATTTTTCTGGACATGCTGCACAACCACATGACCACTGCAGCCAGCCACTGGCTTTGGAGGTTATGCTAGCATGTCTAGTGCAAGACTGCTGAGGCCTGTGATTGGCTGCAGTGGTCACATGTGGAACCAGATTGCTCCAGGAAAATCAACTAAAACTGGTGGGACCACTGGAACTTCGGCACAGAAGCCCATTTCCTGTAGCTAGAATAATCTCTTAAATATTTAGACAACCCCTTTAATAAAATTCTCCTGTAAGTGTACCTGTCCCTTTAAAAAAACATTTGATATGCCCTAGAGACAAGTTTTGATCGGTCAGGGTCTGAGTATTTAAACCCCAACCAAACACAAGATAGATCTGGGAGATAATCCCATAGAGTTACACTCTAAGTTTGTCTCATTAAGTGCGCTCTTCTCTTGGCTCGTTCTAGCAGTCGGTCGGGGTCCGGGCACTACTACTACCTTTAAGAAAATAATGGGGGAGATTTCTCAAAACTTAAGCAGAGGAAAAGTTGACCACTTAGCATAGCAACCAATTAGATTGCTTCTGTTTTTTAAGAGACCTTTCTAAAAATGAAAGAAGCAATTTTTAAAGGGAACCTCAAGTGGTCCTGAGAGATCCCAATGACTTTTCTTGGGTTCAGGGGGTTCTGTCCTGTTTAACAAAAAAATGTTTGTGTACAAAAGAAAACCGATGAAACACAACCCGTTTTCTCTGGTGTGAACAGAGAGTATTACTAGTAACTATGATGGAGATTTATCAAAACCTGTGCAGAGGAAAACTTGCCCTGTTGCCCATAGCAACCAATCAGATCCCTTCTTTCATTTTTGAAAAGGCCTTTGAAAAATGAAAGAAGCAATCTGATTGGTTGCTTTGGGCAACTCAGCAACTTTTCCTCTGGACAGGTTTTGATAAATCTCCCCCTATGTAATCTCTAATGCCGCATTCACATTACAATTAGTGCCTTAGACACGATTTCTAAAGCTCAAATCGGCTGCAATTGTATCTGTGCACGGACGCATTCACTCTAATGACTGGCACAAACTCGATAAAAGCCAGCTAGTGACTACGAACGGGTCATATTCCAAGCGGATTCAACTCTTGACTTGGACTGAAAATCGTGCCTGCAAAGGGAGGGAATGCGCCTGTGTCTATCCATGCACAGATACAATAGCAGCCGATTTGAGCTTTAGAAATGGTATATGTGCATCGGAGGCATTTATCTTGATGTGAACACAGCCTAACAATATCCCAAATAATTTTTACGAACTGTGTGTAAGCTCGTAGTACTCATGCCTGTAGTAAACCCTGAAGTTGGCATGTAGATGCCCTTATGCTGTGATTCCATTTAGATCTTCATAAGTGTAGAGAATTGCCACCACAGACCCACCACAGTACAATTGTCTCTGTACACATGCCTGAATTGTTGTATAGAAATAGTCTATGGTGTTTTCCTTTTGACAGTAAAAGTATCAGTTGGAACTGAGTGGCAGTCCTTTAATTATAATTTGTTTTACATCTTTTATCTAAGAATAAGAACAGCAGGTACATTTTCTGATGGACACTTTCTCCGAACAACAAGATTTTAAATGTCCATAAAAATATGAGAGTAACTGGTTGATTTACAGAAGTTTTAATTCTCCGTGTATCTCTTAAGGGTCTATTTACATGTAAAGTATCCTGCGCATATTTGATATGCAGGATTTATAGCTGCAGATTTTATGCTCCAGATTTCAATGTAAACTAATTGACTGAACACAGCAACAAATCTAAAGCATCAAATATGCACAGGATACTGTGTACTGAGTACATCCTTAGGGCAAGGTCACACGTGACGCATCTACATCGTATTTTACGCCGATGGCAGTCACAGAGGGGAGGCAGGGCGAGCTTCCGACTGGGGCCAGGTAGCTCTGTGTGTTCACCCGTAGCGGCGACAGTGAGAAATCCGCCACTATGAGCAGACACACAGAGCTACCCGGCAGCAGCCGGAAGCTCGCTTTGCAGTCCCTCACTGCCGTCAACACATTCACAGCATGAAGTACGCTGCGGATGCGCGCTCCGTGTGATCCTGGCTGTAGCCGCAAGCTCGCTTTGCAGTCCCTGACTGCCGGCAGGACATTCGCATCATGAAGTACGCTGCGGATGCACCCCATGTGACCCTGCCCTAAAGTGTTTTTCAAGATAAAAAGGATCGGTTGGGGTTTTACTTCTGGGACCCTCATCACCTAAAGGAATGGAAGTGAAATGTCCACTGAGTGGGTGCATGTGTGGCCACCTAGTTAACAAAGGACTAGTACGCATTCTTGGCGCTACTTCATTCACTCTGTATGGGACTTTCAAACAGCCATGTATGGAAGCCCCATTAGTGTAAATGAAGCAGTGGCCAAGCGTCGCTCTGCCTATTCGTTCACTTGGGGGGCAGTTGACCTCTGTTGTCATGATCGGTGGGGTTCTTTTGGTCGGGCCCCCCCATCCCAATGAAAAGCTAGAACAGGGAATAACTTTTCATTTTGGGGGTTAACATTTTTAAGACCAAGCTGTGTGGTCACATGTTTGACAAGAGTAGAGTAAATTAAAACAAGAAATAGATGGAAGTGCCTAAAATCAAGCTTTTATTATTCCAATGATAAAAACCACCAGTAGAAGAGAGTGTCCCTAAATCAAATCGAAAGATAGCGAATATAATGTCACTCCAACTGCTAGGGATGTATTCCCAATGGTCCTGTAAGGTTCATGCAAACCATCAGCTTGCCCTAGTTGTAAACCACAGAAGACCCCCTACACAAACAGGGGTCACTATGGTAACAAATATTGGTTACAACAAATATTAACAAATATTGGTTACAGCTCCCTACGCGTTTTTGCTGCCTAATTTGACAGCGTCCTCAGGGGAGAGAGACCTAAATTACCAATAGAGACTGAGTAAAGTGAGTACCAATAAACCGGGTGTCTCCAATACAGTTTATATTGGGACTCCTCATATGATGATGTCGGGGTACGCCACTACCAGGTCTAATGGAAACGTATATGCACTAATCACCAATAACAAGTCCTATGTGGGTGTGAGTTATACAGAAACAGGTATTACATGCTACGCATTACCATATCCCAGGTTCCCCTGTAAAAACCTGTTACTTGTCACACACTGGTCTCCAAACTGTAGTCCTCCAGATGGTGCAAAACTACAACTCCCAGCATGCCCGGACAGCCAACGGCTGTCCGGGCATGCTGGGAGTTGTAGTTTGGCAACCACTGCTATACAATACCCCCTTGTGCATTTGTCTTTACGGAGATGCTTTTTGCGATCTCATTGATGTTCACGGTAGTGTCATTGCGTTAGGGCATCGGCAAAATCGTGAACTTTGGTTTATCCTGCTCTACCCTGTGTATTCCCAAACTCTATTTTTTTATTTATAAATTTTTTTTTTTTTTTTTTTAAAGTAATGGAATCCTTGTTTGGAAAAGAAATCGTCGATTTTCAGCCTGTTTACTTCTTCCCCGTCCTCACCATCTGGTTGTGTTGTGCAATCCATCTGCTCATTGTAATTATGTCATTATTGATACAGGAGAAGAATAGGTGAAAGCATTATTAAGAATAAGTGACCTGTTTTGGCAGCTTATTTGTTTTTCTGTCCTCCTGTTTCCTTTTTCACATGCATGCAACAGGCTGTGAATGTAGTCATACACCCCGTTGCATTACTTGACAACTATGTTGTTGATACATTTTTATATTTAAAGGCTGGAACACTTTAGACATGAATTGGTAGACCGAGCCGTATACTAAATGTACCCATGGACGTATTCATTTGAGAAATCCTATGAAAGAAAGAGTGAATGGTTAGGAGTCTTACAATATGATCTATAATGCCTTCTATTGTCAAGGATTTTTCTTTGTCAGGTTGTGAAAGCTAGGAAGCCGAGGTATCTGAAATTTTGTAAATGTCTTTGGCCCCTCTCCATTCAGTGACAGGACATACTGAAGCTGGAGCAATTGAAGAACATATTTTTCCTAACAAATAAAATGTATAAGGGCTTTTGAAAGTTCTTATTTCTTTTCCTTTTCTTTAGCTACTCTTGCTGCTAAAACCACTTTAGAAGCTCCGACTAAAAAAGTGTATACCTATGTGTCCTTGTTCTCTCCATATCTCACAGTCTAGAGCAGTGATCTTCAACCTGCGGACCTCCAGATGTTGCAAAACTACAACTCCCAGCATGCCCGGACAGCCGTTGGCTGTCCGGGCATGCCAGGAGTTGTAGTTTTGCAACATCTGGAGGTCCGCAGGTTGAAGACCACTGGTCTAGAGCGTGTTACTAGTGTCTGGTTACACTATTTGGGTAAAGGGGTATTCCGTTGAAAAATAATTTTTTTAAATATGAACTGGCTCCAGAAAGTTGAACAGATTTGTAAATTATTTCTATTAAAAAATCTTAATCCTACCAGTACTTATCAGCAGCTGAAGTTGAGTTGTTCTTTTCTGTCTGACCACAGTGCTCTCTGCTGACACCTCTGTCTGTCTCAGGAACCTTCCAGAGCAGGAGAGGTGTGCTATAGGGATTTGCTCCTACTCTCTACAGTTCCTGAGACAGACAGAGGTGTCAGCAGGGAGCACTGTTGTCAGACAGAAAATAACAACCCAAATTCAGCAGCTGATAAGTACTGGAAGGATTAAGATTTTTTTTTTAAATAAAAGTCATTTACAAAATCTGTTAAACTTTTTGGAGCCAGTTGATATGAGAAAAAAAAAAGTTTTTCACCGGAATACCCCTTTAAGGATGGGTTCACATCAATGTTTTTCATTTCTGCTACCCAATTCTGAAATTGAGAAACGGAAATGAAAATAAAGTTACAGAGTATATTAATTCCTATGGCCTTTTTTGTTTTTAATATCCATTGTACTCAGTTATCATCAGTTATGCTTTATTTCCATTATTCATACCGGGCATGCAGTATTTTTTTTTCCCGTCATAAATAATTTAAATAATTTAACGTACGTTAATAATTTAACATTGAGGTCTATGGTTACAGAAATAACCTCAGTTAAGCTCCGTTATTTTTATATCCATTATTGCTACTGAGCATGCACAGAAAATATTTAAAAAAAAAACTAAAGGGGTACTCCGCCCCTAGACATGTTATCTCCTATCCAAAGGATAGGGGTAGAGATGAGCGAATTTACAGTAAATTCGATTCGTCACAAACTTCTCGGCTCGGCAGTTGATGACTTATCCTGCATAAATTAGCACCTGAATGCTGAACTAATTTATGCAGGATAAGTCATCAACTACCGAGCCGAGAAGTTTGTGACGAATCGAATTTACTGTAAGTTCGCTCATCTCTAGATAGGGGATAACATGTCTGATTGCAGGGGATCCGGCCACTGGGACCCCTCACCATCCCCGGGCCCCAGGCGTCCGTGTTCGTGACATCATGCCAAGCCACGCCTTCTCTATTCATGTCTATGGGAGGGGGTGTGACGGCTAGTACACAGCCGTCACACCCCTGCCATAGTGACGTGGCTGATGTGACATAACCTTAGACTGTTTTTTCCTTACAAACAAAAAAAAGGATAAAAAAGCAAAGTAAATAAACAACACAGTACTTCATAAGACAATGCTTAAAAGTGGTAATACTCAGTTAATAGAAGGTATTCTGCTCAATTCAATGGGTTGTGCATCTAGAGCACAACACCAGGAATCGCTTGCCTGTTTAAGAAGAGCTGCTGCCTGGTTATCACTTACTCAAGATCCACCTTGGAAATAGTCATCTTGGACCATATTCAAAGGATAGGAGAGAATTCACTCATTTCCACTATTTTAAACAAACATAAAGTGCACAAATACAACGCATTTCAAGGTTAGACAAGTCTGGTGTTGGTGTCTTTACCTGATGAGGTGTGTCCAGCTTCAAAACATGTTGTATTTGTGCATCTTATGTTTAATGAAAATAAAGAAGTCATTTTGAAGAACAAGAAAGTACTGCATGAGTTGGTACTGATGAGTAACACTGGTCGTCTTGGAGCTGCAATAGATGAGGAGGCTATGTTAGACAAATAGGGAGCTGCTATTTTATATGTAGTCATCCATAAGAGGCAGAGCATGTTAGGTCTCTTCCTTATATCTACATCAGTGGTCTCCAAACTGTGACCCTCCTGATGTTTCAAAACGACAACTCCTAGCAATCCCGGACAGTCGTTGAGTGTCCAGGCATGCTGGGAGTTGTCGTTTTGCAATACCTGGAGGGCCACAGTTTGGAAATTCACTTCTTAAAGGGGTTATCTGGGATTAGTAAAACACAGCAGCTTTCTTCCAGAAACAGTGCCGCTCTTGTCCTCAGTTTGTGTGTTGTATTGCATTCCATTGCAGTGAATCAAACCTAAATGGGATACAACACACAACCTAAGGACACTGTTTTTGAAAGAAAGCAGCTATGTTGTACTAATCTTGGATAAGCCCTTTAAAGGAAATTCTGGGCAAAACTTTAAAACTCGTGCCCTTTACAGTTTTTGGCACTTATATGAAAAATAACTATAATGCAGCGCTGTATTAAGGGCCTATTCTACCCGCTCCCCACTCCCCTGCATTAGGAATACCTCTACTGAGTGTATGCGCTCCCTGCCACATAACTGGACATTAGAAGGATAAGCTTCCTGCTCCGTCTTCATAGCACCCCAGCACAAGACCCAGCATAATGTGATTCTATGGTACTGGGTCTTTTGCTGGAGACAGGTGCAGTGGAGATGGTGCAGGATGCCTGCCTTTTAATGCAGAGTTATATGCATTCAAAATGGATTGTTCACAGGGCAACACTAAAGTCATTTTACATAAAAGTGCCTAAAACTGTAGAGGTATATTTTAACATTTTCTAACTACACTCACATCTCTCTTTTCTTCCTCTATGGCCATTATACTTAAATCTCTGAAATCCTCATGGTATGCCGACATATGCCATTGTGCCACAAGTGCCACTGTGGTTGGCATCTAAGCTTCGTGTTGTTGTCCATTAGGTGACTCATATATGGACAATGACAAAATACCCTGCAGTTTGTTGGAGTACTTCTCAGTTAGGGTTGTTAGTTAGTTGTTGTTAGGGTGTTCACACCAAGGAATTGTAGAGGAATTTACTTAAAGGGGTACTCCGGTGATAACCTTTTTTCTTTTAAATCAACTGGCTCCGGAAAGTTAAACAGATTTGTAAAATTACTTCTATTAAAAAATCTTAATCCTTCCTGTACTTATTAGCTGCTGAATACTACAGAGGAAATTCTTTTCTTTTTGGAATGCTCTCTGATGACATCACAAGCACAGTTCTCTCTGCTGACGTTATTATAATAATAATAACGCTTTATTTATTGTTGTCCTTAGTGAGATTTGAACCCAAGGCCCAAGCACTGCAAGGCAGCAGTGCTAACCACTAAGCCACCATGCTGCCCTTAGCGTACATCTGCTATGCACGGTTGTTAAAATGGACAGAGATGTCAGCAGAGAGCACTGTGCTCGTGATGTCATCAGTGTTCCAAAAAGAAATGAATTTCCTCTGTAGCATTCAGCAGCTAGTACTGGAAGGATTAAGATTTTTTAATAGAAGTAATTTACAAATATGTTTAACTTTCTGGCACCAGTTGATTTAAAAGAAAAAAGGTTTTCACTGGAGTGCCCCTTTAAGTAATTCCGCTTGCTTATTCTGCTCCAATTCTGCCTTGAATAAAAGTATAATTGACTTTAATGGACTTTCTGCCTCTCTGAGAAATTTCCGCAAGCTGAATTCCGATACTGAATTCTATTCTATAGGTAACAAAATATGCACATACGAACGTACCCTAAGGGCTCATTCACACAAGTGTATTTTGTTTCTCACTCACAGCATGTTACCTGCTGCGAGTTTGAATGGGGGCAAGCTGTCACCAGCAGATTTTTGGCAGTGGAATCTCTGCTGTTGAAAATCCGCTGCAGACCCTTTTGACTTCAATGGGGTCTGTGGTGGACTTTCTGCTGCCGAAAATTTTCCCACCGAGAGCCCGCCCCCATTCAAATACCCAGCGGGAAACACACTGTGAGTTTGAAACAAAATACGCTCGTGTGAACACACCCTTAAAGTGGACTTCAAGTGGAAATGGCTGAACTACCTTCCCAACATAATTTGCTCCATCTCCTAGATTCTGCTTGTCTGTGGTTACTTATAACTGGTACCAGCCTTAAACCCTTTTGAGAGGTGCTGCGCCAGCACAGATGCCAGGACCATTATCTATAGGCAGCACTGATCGATAGCTTATGGCAGAGAACAGTACGAGCTACAGGAGAGTTGGGAACTGGATCAATGAGTCCCCAGTGCTTCAGATCATCAGAAGGGTTTTGTGAAAAGCAGTTCATCCTCACCTCCAATACAGTGACACAATCCTCAGGTCTTTTGAAAATAAAGCCCCAAAAAAACACATTTAGTGAAGTTGGTAATACTTGAACCTTTTATTCCTTTCACTGTGTACTTTACTAACCAAATAGGCAGTTATGTCAGGTTTCCTCATAAAATAATGAACACCGAGGCATCGGGTCAAGTGGCCTGTCAATGTCATTAGACAACAGAGTCCGCAATCTGCAGGCTCCAAAGATAGATACGTAGAATAATACTTCTATGGTCTTTCATTTCTATAAGGGAAGGGAGGCGTTAGGGAAGGGAGGCTTTAACCATTTCAGCATCATTGTATTAATTCATTACTTAGTGTCACGATGCCGGCTGGCAGGAGGTGGATCCTCTGTGCCAGAGAGGGATAGGCGTGGACCGTGCTAGTGGACCGGTTCTAAGTCACTACTGGTATTCACCAGAGCCCGCCGCAAAGCGGGATGGTCTTGCTGCGGCGGTAGTGACCAGGTCGTATCCACTAGCAACGGCTCAACCTCTCTGACTGCTGAAGATAGGCGCGGTACAAGGGAGTAGACAGAAGCAAGGTCGGACGTAGCAGAAGGTCGGGGCAGGCAGCAAGGATCGTAGTCAGGGGCAACGGCAGGAGGTCTGGAACACAGGCTAGGAACACACAAGGGAACGCTTTCACTAGGCACAAGGGCAACAAGATCCGGCGAGGGAGTGCAGGGGAAGTGAGGTATACATAGGGAGTGCACAGGTGAAGACACTAATTGGAACCACTGCGCCAATCAGCGGTGCAGTGGCCCTTTAAATCGCAGAGACCCGGCGCGCGCGCGCCCTAGGGAGCGGGGCCGCGCGCGCCGGGACAGGACCGAGGGAGAGCGAGTCAGGTACGGGAGCCGGGGTGCGCATCGCGAGCGGGCGCCACCCGCATCGCGAATCGCATCCCGGCTGGAGGCGGTACCGCAGCGCACCCGGTCAGTGGATCTGACCGGGGCGCTGTAGTAGCGAGGATGAGGCGAGCGCTCCGGGGAGGATCGGGGACCCGGAGCGCTCGGCGTAACAGTACCCCCCCCCTTGGGTCTCCCCTTCTTCTTGGGGCCAAAGAACCTGAGGACCAAAAACTCAATTTTTTCGTGATGAGGTCCGATGCACATTAGGAGGGGTTCCGTGCGGTAACGCACGGCACAGTCCAATCTTTCATTGTTAACACAATTGATGTAGAGGGGTCTGGCGAGACTGGTCACAGGGACGTTGAACCTGTTGATAAGAGAGGCCAAAAAAAAATTTCCTGCAGATCCGGAATCCAAGAAGGCCATAGTAGAGAAGGAGAAGGTAGAGGCAGATATCCGCACAGGCACAGTAAGGCGTGGAGAAGCAGAGTTGACATCAAGAACTGTGTCACCTTTGTGCGGAGTCAGCGTACGTCTTTCCAGGCGGGGAGGACGGATAGGACAATCCTTCAGGAAGTGTTCGGTACCGGCATAGTACAGGCAAAGATTCTCCATGCGGCGTCGTGTCCTCTCTTGAGGTGTCAAGCGAGACCGGTCAACTTGCATAGCCTCCACGGCGGGAGGCACAGGAACGGATTGCAGAGGACCAGAGGAGAGAGGAGCCGGGGAGAAAAACGCCTCGTGCGAACAAAGTCCATATCCAGGCGGAGCTCCAGACGCCATCCGGAAAAACGCATGTCAATGCGAGTGGCAAGATGAATGAGTTCATGTAGGTTAGCAGGAGTTTCTCGTGCGGCCAGAACATCTTTAATGTTGCTGGATAGGCCTTTTTTAAAGGTCGCGCAGAGGGCCTCACTATTCCAGGACAACTCGGAAGCAAGAGCACGGAACTGAATGGCGTACTCGCCAACGGAAGAAACACCCTGGGCCAGGTTCAGCAGGGCAGTCTCGGCAGAAGAAGCTCGGGCAGGCTCCTCGAAGACACCACGGACCTCAGCGAAGAAGGACTGGACTGTGGCTGTGGCAGGATCATTGCGGTCCCAGAGCGGTGTGGCCCAAGACAAGGCCTTTCCAGAAAGGAGACCACGGCAGAGTCTAGAGTCCCCATCAAATTTGTCCGGCAGGGACAAGCAGGGGTTAGGAGCGGACGGACGCTGCGGAGGAGTTGCAGGAGCCGGCGGAGGAGATGGTTGTTGCAGTTGCAGCTGCTGTGTCTGTGACTGCAGTTGCTGTATCTGCGGCAGCAGCTGCTGTATCTGTGACTGCAGTTGCTGTGTCACGGTGGTCAAGTATGCCAGCTGGTGATTTCGTTGGGTGATCATTAGGGACTGCTGGGCAATCACCGTGGAAATGTCGGCAAGACTTGACAGCGGCACCTCAGCGGAATCCATGGCCGGATCTACTGTCACGATGCCGGCTGGCAGGAGGTGGATCCTCTGTGTCAGAGAGGGATAGGCGTGGACCGTGCTAGTGGACCGGTTCTAAGTCACTACTGGTATTCACCAGAGCCCGCCGCAAAGTGGGATGGTCTTGCTGCGGCGGTAGTGACCAGGTCGTATCCACTAGCAACGGCTCAACCTCTCTGACTGCTGAAGATAGGCGCGGTACAAGGGAGTAGACAGAAGCAAGGTCGAACGTAGCAGAAGGTCGGTGCAGGCAGCAAGGATCGTAGTCAGGGGCAACGGCAGGAGGTCTGGAACACAGGCTAGGAACACACAAGGGAACGCTTTCACTAGGCACAAGGGCAACAAGATCCGGCGAGGGAGTGCAGGGGAAGTGAGGTATACATAGGGAGTGCACAGGTGAAGACACTAATTGGAACCACTGCGCCAATCAGCGGTGCAGTGGCCCTTTAAATCGCAGAGACCCGGCGCGCGCGCGCCCTAGGGAGCGGGGCCGCGCGCGCCGGGACAGGACCGAGGGAGAGCGAGTCAGGTACGGGAGCCGGGGTGCGCATCGCGAGCGGGCGCCACCCGCATCGCGAATCGCATCCCGGCTGGAGGCGGTACCGCAGCGCACCCGGTCAGTGGATCTGACCGGGGCGCTGTAGTAGCGAGGATGAGGCGAGCGCTCCGGGGAGGATCGGGGACCCGGAGCGCTCGGCGTAACAGTACCCCCCCCCTTGGGTCTCCCCTTCTTCTTGGGGCCAAAGAACCTGAGGACCAAAAACTCAATTTTTTCGTGATGAGGTCCGATGCACATTAGGAGGGGTTCCGTGCGGTAACGCACGGCACAGTCCAATCTTTCATTGTTAACACAATTGATGTAGAGGGGTCTGGCGAGACTGGTCACAGGGACGTTGAACCTGTTGATAAGAGAGGCCAAAAAAAAATTTCCTGCAGATCCGGAATCCAAGAAGGCCATAGTAGAGAAGGAGAAGGTAGAGGCAGATATCCGCACAGGCACAGTAAGGCGTGGAGAAGCAGAGTTGACATCAAGAACTGTGTCACCTTTGTGCGGAGTCAGCGTACGTCTTTCCAGGCGGGGAGGACGGATAGGACAATCCTTCAGGAAGTGTTCGGTACCGGCATAGTACAGGCAAAGATTCTCCATGCGGCGTCGTGTCCTCTCTTGAGGTGTCAAGCGAGACCGGTCAACTTGCATAGCCTCCACGGCGGGAGGCACAGGAACGGATTGCAGAGGACCAGAGGAGAGAGGAGCCGGGGAGAAAAACGCCTCGTGCGAACAAAGTCCATATCCAGGCGGAGCTCCAGACGCCATCCGGAAAAACGCATGTCAATGCGAGTGGCAAGATGAATGAGTTCATGTAGGTTAGCAGGAGTTTCTCGTGCGGCCAGAACATCTTTAATGTTGCTGGATAGGCCTTTTTTAAAGGTCGCGCAGAGGGCCTCACTATTCCAGGACAACTCGGAAGCAAGAGCACGGAACTGAATGGCGTACTCGCCAACGGAAGAAACACCCTGGGCCAGGTTCAGCAGGGCAGTCTCGGCAGAAGAAGCTCGGGCAGGCTCCTCGAAGACACCACGGACCTCAGCGAAGAAGGACTGGACTGTGGCTGTGGCAGGATCATTGCGGTCCCAGAGCGGTGTGGCCCAAGACAAGGCCTTTCCAGAAAGGAGACCACGGCAGAGTCTAGAGTCCCCATCAAATTTGTCCGGCAGGGACAAGCAGGGGTTAGGAGCGGACGGACGCTGCGGAGGAGTTGCAGGAGCCGGCGGAGGAGATGGTTGTTGCAGTTGCAGCTGCTGTGTCTGTGACTGCAGTTGCTGTATCTGCGGCAGCAGCTGCTGTATCTGTGACTGCAGTTGCTGTGTCACGGTGGTCAAGTATGCCAGCTGGTGATTTCGTTGGGTGATCATTAGGGACTGCTGGGCAATCACCGTGGAAATGTCGGCAAGACTTGACAGCGGCACCTCAGCGGAATCCATGGCCGGATCTACTGTCACGATGCCGGCTGGCAGGAGGTGGATCCTCTGTGTCAGAGAGGGATAGGCGTGGACCGTGCTAGTGGACCGGTTCTAAGTCACTACTGGTATTCACCAGAGCCCGCCGCAAAGTGGGATGGTCTTGCTGCGGCGGTAGTGACCAGGTCGTATCCACTAGCAACGGCTCAACCTCTCTGACTGCTGAAGATAGGCGCGGTACAAGGGAGTAGACAGAAGCAAGGTCGAACGTAGCAGAAGGTCGGTGCAGGCAGCAAGGATCGTAGTCAGGGGCAACGGCAGGAGGTCTGGAACACAGGCTAGGAACACACAAGGGAACGCTTTCACTAGGCACAAGGGCAACAAGATCCGGCGAGGGAGTGCAGGGGAAGTGAGGTATACATAGGGAGTGCACAGGTGAAGACACTAATTGGAACCACTGCGCCAATCAGCGGTGCAGTGGCCCTTTAAATCGCAGAGACCCGGCGCGCGCGCGCCCTAGGGAGCGGGGCCGCGCGCGCCGGGACAGGACCGAGGGAGAGCGAGTCAGGTACGGGAGCCGGGGTGCGCATCGCGAGCGGGCGCCACCCGCATCGCGAATCGCATCCCGGCTGGAGGCGGTACCGCAGCGCACCCGGTCAGTGGATCTGACCGGGGCACTGTAGTAGCGAGGATGAGGCGAGCGCTCCGGGGAGGAATGGGGACCCGGAGCGCTCGGCGTAACACTTAGCTTTATTGCAGCATAAACAACGTAACAACCCTGGGGTGCCATACAATATGGGGGCAGATTTATTTCATAAGCAGATGGGTTCACCTTAGGAGAGGATTGGCAAAATATTATTTAATTTTGCATGGAGATTTAGTAATAGTTAGTGGACATCAAATGGGGAGTTCGTGTGGTTTTGGGGAACCAAAAATCATTGCACAGTGCCTTATTAAAACTTAAAAAGCACCTGTCACCAAATAAACGTATCTAAACTAACTCAGGCTATGTTCCCTAACTACTCTTAACACCCCTCCAGTCCTTTTTTTTTTTTTTTGAGCTTTAAAAAGCTCTTATCTTACCTTTCTTCTTGCTCACATAGTGCAATTTTCCAGCAGGAGAAAGTAGGCGTTTCCCAGCAGACATGACATCACTGAAGCCTGCTGGGGGACCACTTCCGCACTCACATGGTTACAGTGCTGTGATGAATAGAAGACCTCAGGCTCTCTGCATGTTTCAGTCTGCGTTGCTATCAGTGAGGCTCTCCTGCGGGGTTAAGTATGTGCAGCTTTCTGTAAGAATCTGTGGAGCTTTTACTTTCTGTGCAGCTGTCAATCAAGCACAGTGCAGAGAAACACTTCCAGGCCAGGAGGAGACCAAACTCACTGTATTAATTGTGGCAGGGAACAGAACAGAGCCATCTAGTAGCCATTTTTTATATTACATTTTAAACATATTTGTGGTGTCGGACGGGGTAATGTGTAATTAAGCTTATTGTGATGCCAGGGTGTGGTTGACCTATATACCACCCTAGGTAGGCCAGCTTCACCTGTACCAGGCATGGGGCAAATAATCACTCCGATGCAAGGTTGCAGTTAACTGGCTTGGTTTACTGAAGTTGAAAAGATAGTACAATCCATTACAGCTCAGATTAGCGTGAAGGAAATGCAGAGTGAACTTAGTGAAGCTTATCGGCTTGCTGGGACTTATAGTTGATTGTGCTGTATATAATTGACTTAACTGGTATGCAGCTCACGCTATACTTTAGGGACTTGGACTTGACTAACTTGGCTGAAATAATCCCTGAGATTGTAGGCTTTTACCGCAAGGCTTTGACTTTCACCTGGGTAGTGGGGTTAAAGGAGTACTCTGATTTTTAAATGTATAACCCCCAAATGTTCCCCATGGCTGTACCTCTCTGCACATGTACTTATTTCTGAAATCGGTGCTGCCATTCTCCCGGTGCGGGGCCCCGTATTTTCTACCACTTCCTGGTCATGGTGGTGTGGAGGATGACGCAAAAATCGTCATCCCCCATGCTGCATTGCTACAATTTATGGTCCCTCCGTGCCTCCTTGCTCCTCAACCCCTCCCCTCCCTCCTGCTCTCCCCTCCCCTCCCTCCTGCTCTCCCCTCCCTATTAATTTTAATAAAAATGCCCCTCCCCGCTGCCGCCCATGCCCCTAAACACTCCCCTATCATCTTTGTCTCCCTCCCCCTCCATTCCCCCGCACCAATGAAAGGGAGCTCCGCGGCTGCACTCGGCTCCCGGTGGAGATATAGCTATGCGGGCACACGCTGCTCTCATAGCTACATCTCCCGTGGTGCCTGAGAAGTTTGTAATGGATTTCTTTTACTGTAGTCAAGTAGCGCATGCGCTCTGAATTGAGGCTACGCTACAAAAGTGACTAAGTAGTTTGTAGAATATCCCTGATAGTTAAACCAGAGTAACTATCAGGGATATCATTGGCCCACAGTAATCACATGTCCGATTCCGGGGAGATGGTATGTGCGCATGCGCGGCCTGATCGCGCTGATAGGCGCAGGGTATTCTGATGCGTTTGCACAGCCCAGCCAATGACGGCTGTGCAAACGAAGACCAGATGAGTATGCAAAGGATGGGAGTGACCGGATCGTGGCGAGAGGGGCTGGCTCAGAGTGGGGAGGACTATGAGAGCGGTGACGTTTCGTTACAAGATGGCTGCTGTCGGCTGAACGAAATTCATAATTCTGCCAGACAGGCTGTACTTCCGGATATCAGAAAAGTCGGGGATGCGTGCAAGTGAGACTACAGAGGTAATTGACTTTCTTATATAACTTCTTGCAAGCTGTGCAATGCCCTAAAATAACTTTGCTCCAGAGTACTCCTTTAACTTGTAGTAGATGCATGGTTGCTGGACTAGTTCTCAAGCCTCCTTTCAGATCCACCTCACAGACAGACTTCACTCCTCACCAAACTGTACCTCAAAAATACTGAACTCTGAACTCTGGCTACAGTATATAAGGGGACAATTTAGATCCTTCCCATTGGGCTGATAAGTCACATGTTCACCACTGCATACTCCCCTTAACAGCATGGTCCTTGACAACAGGTTTCTTAAAGTAATAAGTGCATAGAAAATACAATACATTAACCCTTATGTAACATTATTTAGTGCGTTATGGAGAGTTCTAAGGAGTTCTAACCGACTGAACTGATTTACAGCTTTTACTATGTTTTGAACCCATTCCTGGTTTTGCCTAAAAATATTGAACAAAATACTGTGTGTGAACCCAGCCTTATGGCAGAGGATTTACTTTCCCTGCTAAAGGAAACAATTTTTTATAATATAATTAAATGACTCAACTACAGCTAAGTAATTTAAGGGGCTGGCTGAGAGTGAAAGTTTGAATTAACTTTTCATTTGTTGTCCAGACATTTAGTTTAGATCGCTTCGGTTGTCACTACTGAGACCCATTGCTATCGCGAGTTACAACGGGTGAAATGTGTGATAGAGCAAGCATCACTCCTCAGCTTGCTTTTTTAATAGAAGTAATTTACAAATCTGTTTAACTTTCTGGCACCAGATGATTTAAAAAAAAAGTTTTCCACCGGAGTACCCCTTTAAGGTATCTTTTGAAATAACAAAAAAAGCCGACATTTTATTGGAATAAACAGGAAAATACGAGATTAGTAAAGGTTTTTGAGATTCCAATCTCCCCTATATAGCAATTTATAACATAAGTTGTACGCCCTAGAATCGTCTAGATCATGTGTACTCCCACTTTGTTTATTACATAGAGAAGACGTGGTGACATGTTCTCTTTAAGGCATTGCCTCAGACTGAATACCCTTTCATAATGTAGTACTATGTATCCAATGTAACACACAAAAGAATCCTTCAGCTGATGGCCTTTTTAATTGTTCTAGTCGCGCGGCGCTCATCTTATTATTTTGCAGTTGCATTTTATCCTCATTAAATCTTCTTGCTGTCTTTTATTGATGAAATGCGGCTCTTTTATGTATTCAGATGGCTACTTGTTAACTAGTCTTGAGACAGCTGAAAAGACTGTCTTGTTCTTTTCGCACAATGATCATTTCAGCCTTTCTATAAATGCCATTAACACCTGTATGCGGCTGACATCTTGCTTTCAAGGCAAGGTAGGTCATCTTCCTTTTAATTTCTCAAATGTGCAAAAGTGACAAACATTGGGGACATTCCTGCTAACAATGCCATCTGCTGCCTGCCATGATTGGGCAATAGTCAAGCTCTCAAATGAGATGTAATGGGAAAAACACAGGAAACCTGCTGACTTTTACTCTGAGGAAATGGACTGTCAGCCGGCACTTTACATGTAATGTGTTTGCAGAGGAGATCTATGCCATAAATTTACTGGGTTGACTAGGAAAGTGAAAGCATGATGAACCCTTAATCTAAGTTCAAGCATTTACCTTGTTAATAAGTAACACAGTTTTACCATCAGTGAGCACCCAAAAGAATGACCAGGGCTGGTATGTTTATAGCTTTACCATACATATAAGAAAGGTGGATCAAGCTAATTTAGAGGAATATTAAAGAAACTGCACTAAACTAATCATTAAATCTGAGGAATAACATTTAAATATGAAACCCCATAGAAAAACTTATAATAAGACCCCAGTGCATCATGACCCCCTTCAGCAGTCAGTACAGAACATGAACATTTTTTGATCCTTATTCACATGGATATTATAATGTACTATTAAACAAACACAGTAATGGGATAATGTGCTTCACAGCCTTATCAAGATGGAAGGATAATGCACACAGCAATGTCACAGTAATGGGATAATATGTACAGTGATGTCATAGTACAGAAATAATGCACACAGGGATATCATGGTAGTGGGATAATGTGTACAGTGATGTCAGAGTACAGGAGTAATGCACACAGTGATGTCATGGTAGTGGGATAATGTGTACAGTGATGTCAGAGTACAGAAATAATGCACACAGGGATATCATGGTAGTGGGATAATGTCTACAGTGATGTCAGAGTACAGGAGTAATGCACTCATTGATGGCACAGTAATGGATTAATGTGAACAGCAATGTCAAAATACAGGAATAATGCGCACAGTGATATCATATTAATGGGATAATGTCCATAGAGGTGTAGGAGCACAGGAATAATGCACACAGTGATGTCACAATAGAGATACTGGGCCTCATTTATCAAAACTGTCTTTGTGATCCATAGCAACCAATCACTGGCTAGGTTTCATTTTACAGAACAGTTTAAGAAATGAAAGCTAGGCTCTGATTGGTTGCTGTCGTCAACTAAGACAGTTTTAGTTTGAGATAGTTTTGATAAATCTGCCCCTAAGGTTACAGGAATAAAGTACACAGTGATGTGACAGTACAAGAAAAATACACAGAATGATTTAAAAACGGACTAAGTGTGAGGAGCTTGGTGCAAAGTGGATGTGGTGCCACACAAAGAGGGTGTCACATACACACATCTAATTTATTACAATTTACTCCTGTAAACAGGCAGTTAGATTGCATGGATATTTTAAGTGTTCAAAGAAGTCTCGTTGGGGTAGGATTGTATTAACTTGAAGCTTCTTCTCGTTCATACAATTCTGTAGAGATGTTCATATTAACTGATGCAGTTCCATTGTAATGTTACCAAAGGGATAAGAGCAACATAAGGATTTGTGGTCTTTAAAGGGGTACTCTGCCCCTAGACATCTTTTTCCCTATTTAAAGGATAGGGGATAAGATGTCTGATCGCGGGGGTCCCTAGCTGCTGTGGCACCCCAGACATCTGGTGCACGGAGCGAACTTCGCCCCGTGCCGGATGACTAGTGATGCGGGGCGGAGGCTTGTGATGTCACTGTCAAACCCCGCTTGTGATGTCACGACCACGGCCCCCCAATACAAGTCTATGGGACGGCCGTCACGCCCCCTCCCATAGACTTGCATTAAACAGACGTGGCCGTGACATCACGAGCGGGGTGTGGACGTGACGTCTCAAGCCTCCAGCACTGCACCTGATGCTCTAAACGAACGCCGGGTGCAGCAAGGAGATTGTGGGGGTCCTTAGCGTCGGGAGCCCCGTGATTAGCCATCTTATCCCCTATCCTTTGGATAGGGGATAAGATGTTTGGGGGCGGAGTACCCCTTTAATGCTTCACTGGAAAATATGGGAAGGAGGAAATGCAAAATAGCTCTCACCTTTTAGAGACAGCTTCCCTTCATGCCTGACTTGTTTGAGAAGCTTTAGAACATGATTTGGGATTTAACAAACCAAGTCAGAAACTGTAACTGTAAAAACTGTAAAACTTTTTTACTGTAAAGGATCAGGAACCCTAAAATAGCTGTTTACAGATGGGTAAATTACCCATTTGTGGTAGTTTCTGGCTTGGCTCATTTTCCTAGTAATGTTCTAAGGCTTCTTAAACAAGTCAGTCATTAAATTGAAGAGAAGCTACATCCCGAAAGTAGCGAGCTACTCCAAAAGAGAGCTACTTCTCAAACTCTCCTTCCCTGAATTCCTAGTGAAGCATAAGTGGTCACAAACCTTGACGGTGCTCTCCTCAAGGAAAAACCTTACCGCTTTGGTGCCATTACAACGGTACTGTATCAGTTAATGTGGACAGCTCTACAGAATTGTATGAACATGTAGAAGCCTAAAGTTATTACAATCCTACCCTTTGACATTTACTTAAATTAATGCTACCTCCAAAAGGTGGCACTAGAGAGCTACTGCATATTATGATAATGGTAGACTCTTACTGATTTCATCCTGTTTGGTCCCCAAAGCTATTTACATTGTACTTAAAGCCCTCAAAGGCATCTGTATGTTCATTGTGCAGTCCATGTGGAACAGTTGTTCAAACCTTATGCAATATTGATGAGTTGACATAGTGCTGGGCCTTATGGCTTAGAAACCAAGCCCAGACAGCATCTGATAAATACCTCTACGCTATGGCTCTTTGTTTAATTACCCGTCAAGCATTAGCAGCAGATATCTTCATATCATGATTGATAAGTCCTACGCATGTGTTTTCTAATGTGTGGTCAAGTTGCAAAATGTTGGCTTTTACATCAGTGTACTTATCAGGAATCCTGTTTCCAGGTCTGATGAAAGAAAATCTGTTACTATGTGTGTGTGTTAATATGTGTGTTTTATGAGTCTTTTATCTTCTCCATCCCTGAGAGTGTTAACAGTTCAAATACTCAACTGTTACTGTGGTAATGGCTGCCACACATGATGTTCAGTACGAAGCCATAAGCATCCCCCAAGGATTATATATGCAAAAATCTTTTAGACCCAACACTTGTATTATAGACGTTGATGAGATGAATGATTCTTCATTATAAAAGAATGTTGTTAATATGCTTCTGAAGAAAGGGTCGTGAGATCTTCTCTGTCTTAACAAAATTTACATTGTGGGTCATAAAGGAGGTTGACATTGGGCTATTATTTGGTTATAATTATGGATGCAGAGAATGCACAGTTCTATCATTCATCTGACTATGGTATAGAAATAATAGGTGAATGAAACATTCTACTTTACATAAAAGAGCAGATAGGAAGAAAGGTTCTAAAGGCCTGAAGCTAGGATGGCAAAAATTCACATTGTACATTTTTATTTTAGTTACAAAATATGTTTATTGGAGTAACACAAAAACCTACAAAAAAACAAACAAAAAACAAACATACAAGCGGTGGTTTATCATTAGCAAAAGAAAAACATCTAAGGATGAAGACACTATAAAGTAGTAATAGCCATATGATTGGCATAAATAAACAGACATTCATATAAAAAGTGTAGCAGAAAAGATGGCTTCGGGTGGGTTTACATATATACCACACATACATCACGTTGTACATGTAAAATGTATGTGTAAAAGGTGTCAAAAACATACGCAAATCTGATATAGATTTGAATACATTTTTTATGTATACCGCAAAGTTTGTGATATTTGTTTGTTTACATTTATATACATTTGCATATGCTTTAAGCTTATACTTTTCTTTTTGGATCTGTATTTACTGTATGATGCAGCAGGTTGCTCGAGACACCTCTGACAGGCACCTCTAACCTAGGGAGGTGCCCAACCTCTCCCCAGCATATACACTGCTCAAAAAAAATTAAGGGAACACTTTAACAACACAATGTAACTCCAAGTCAATCACACTTCTGTGAAGTCACACTGTCCACTTAGGAAGCAACACTGATTGACAATCAATTTCACATGCTGTTGTGCAAATGGAAAAGACAACAGGTGGAAATTATAGGCAATTAACAAGACACCCCACAGACCACTTCTCAGTTCCCATGCTTCCTGGCTGATGTTTTGGTCACTTTTGAATGCTGGCAGTGCTTTCACTCTAGTGGTACCATGAGATGGAGTCGACAACCCACACAAGTGGCTCAGGTAGTGCAGCTCATCCAGAATGGCACATCAATGCAAGCTGTGGCAAGAAGGTTTGCTGTGTCTGTCAGCGTAGTGTCCAGAGCATGGAGGCACTACCAGGAGACAGGCCAATACATCAGGAGACGTGGAGGAGGCCGTAGGAGGGCAACAATCCAGCAGCAGGACCGCTACCTCTGCCTTTGTGCAAGGAGGAACAGGACGAGCACTGCCAGAGCCCTACAAAATGACCTCCAGCAGGCCACAAATGTGCATGTGTCCACTCAAACTGTCAGAAACAGACTCCATGAGGGTGGTATGAGGGCCCGACATCCACAGGTGGGGGTTGTACTTACAGCCCAACACTGTGCAGGACGTTTGGCATTGGCCAGAGAACACCAAGATTGGCAGATTTGTCACTGGCACCCTGTGCTCTTCACATATGAAAGCAGGTTCACACTGAGCATGTGTGACAGAAGTGACAGAGTCTGGAGACGCCGTGGAGAATGTTCTGCTGCCTGCAACATCCTCCAGCATGATTGGTTTGGCGGTGGGTCAGTAATGGTGTGGGATGGTATTTCTTTGGGAGGCTGCACAGAGGTAGCCTGACTGCCATTAGGTACTGAAATGAGAATCTCAGACCCCTTTTGAGACCATATGGTGGTGCGGTTGGCCCTGGGTTCCTCCTAATGCAAGACAATGCTAGACCTCATGTGGCTGGAGTGTGTCAGCAGTTCCTACAAGAGGAAGGCATTGATGCTATGGACTGGCTCGCCCGTTCCCCAGACCTGAATCTGATTGAGCACATCTGGGACATCATGTCTCGCTCCATCCACCAATGCCACATTGCATCACAGACTGTTCAGGAGTTGGCGGATGGTTTAGTCCAGGTCTGGGAGGATATCCCTCAGGAGACCATCCGCCACCTCATCAGGAGCATGCCCAGGCATCATAGGAAGGTCATACGGGCACGTGGAGACCACACACACTACTGAGACTCATTTTGACTTGTTTTAAGGACATTACATAAAGTTGGATCAGCCTGTAGTGTGGTTTTCCACTTTGATTTTGAGTGTGACTCCATATCCAGACCTCCATGGGTTGATACATTTGATTTCCATTGATAATTTTTGTGTGATTTTGTTGTCAGCACATTCAACTATGTAAAGACGAATGTATTTCATACGATTAGATCATTCATTCAGATCTAGGATGTGTTATCTTAGTGTTCACTTTATTTTTTTGAGCAGTGTATAAACAAATATACACATACATTTATAAAGAGGGTGAGTAGAGAACAGACATAGAGATAGAAAGATGAAGAGAGATGGAAAAATAGTGAGAGAGAATATATAGCTGAATATAGCATCTTAAATACAAACAAATGATAAACAACAACAGATCTAGAAGCATAAAAATACAAAAGAAGAAGAAGGTAGCAGCACTCCTAAAAGATGAACTGAAGCTGGATGCACATCAGAGCGGAGGTCCTAGGTTATAGGATTCCACATGGGGATACAATAGAAGAAGATCACTGTGGCACTCCAAGGGGGTGAGTAAAATGAGTAGCGTTTATTCCATCAAGAAACACATGGCAACGTTTCATCTGCTACAATGCAGCCTTTCAGAAAGCCAGGCTCGAGGAAGGCTGCATTGTAGCAGCTGAAAAAATGAAATAAACGCTACTCATTTTACTCACCCCCTTGGAGTGCCGTAGTGATCTTCTTCTGAAGCATAAAAATAGATATTGTGGGAGATTTGCTCTATAGAGCCAGGCAAATTGTTTATTAATGTGTTTATGCTGTTGGTTATTTAACCCCTGATGTTTATCCCTGAAGAAAATTTTTGAAAAGTAACACCAACTAAATTACAGGCCTAAATTACAGAAACTCAAAACTATATAGCAAGACCAATGTTCTGCTTTAGGGAAAAAAATGTTATTCCACTTCAAATAGTTTTTTTTTACATTCATATTGTCAGACATTGGTAAAGGGCTTACAACAGGGATGGGTAGGTTACATGGTGAAAATGACACATTGATACTTTCTGTTGGAAGCAAAGGGGTACTGCTGTGGATTCTTTTTTTTTTAAATCAACTGGTGCCAGCAGTATGTTAAACAGATTTGTAAATTACTTCTATTAAAAAAATCACAATCCTTCCAGTACTTATCAGCTGCTAATTCTTTCTGGAGTTCTTTTCTGTCTGACCACAGTGCTCTCTGCTGACACTTCTGTCGATGTCAGGAACTGTCCAGAGCAGAATAGGTTTGCTATAGGGATCTCTGGACAGTTCCTGACATGGACAGAGGTGTCAGCAGAGAGCACTGTGGTCAGACTGAAAAAAAATGTGTGTATGAGATAGGAGGTATAAGATTGGGAAGGAGTGAGTCAATAAGCGGACTGTAGGGTGTAAGAAGTGGCTAAGAACCTCTGACTAAATGAATGAAAGTCGTCAAAAACATGTGTGACAATAATAGCAAATTTATTAATAACTAGAATGGATCTTCGAGTGGATGCCAGCAATCCACTCCAAGGTTATGCATATACAACAAAATATTAAAATTAGGCAAGATATTGATAATTCAATAAATAAAACAATGTGAAGGAAGAGCCTAGAGGGCTCGAAACGCGTCTGATCACCCAGCACATGCTACAATTTGATTCCTACACCGATCAAGCTTGCCTTTGCTTGTTATTAAGGAACATCTAACCCATATGCGCATACCAGCGCATCATCAGCTTGCCGGCAGACTCCTCCGTGAAGACATCAGCCTGCCGCTGACCACAGGATCCCAGGTCCGAGACTACTCACCGGCCGCGGACATCAGGACACTGGGAGCATCGGAGTGCGGCCCCCCCCTGACACCGGAGTGGGTGAGTGTACTTTTTTCCTGTATTTCTGTGCCGAACCGCCGTGCCGTGCTACCACCCTCACCCACAGGTGTCAGGGACAGCAAACTAAGTCACCGAGGCCTCCTGCACCTCGTACCCACTTACCACCTTGCTTCACGGTAGCGCTACCACATTCCGCTTGTCCCCTGGAACTGTATCGCAGCGCTCGCTTCTACAGAGCCAGCCGCACCACAGTGGGCACTTTCTGAGGTGTTCCAGTGCTGCCTAGGACCTTTCTAAACGCAGTAACCCACAGACTGTGCACTGTATGCTCTTAAAAGACATACCATAACTTATTGGTCACATTGTTTTATCTATTGAATTATCAATATCTTGCCTAATTTTAATATTATGTTGTATATGCATAACCTTGGAGTGGATTGCCGGCATCCACTCAAAGATCCATTCTAGTTATTAATAAATTTGTTATTATTGTCACACATGTTTTTGACGACTTTCATTCATTTAGTCAGAGGTTCTTAGCCACTTCTTACACCCTACAGTCCGCTTATTGACTCACTCCTTCCCACTCTTATACCTCCTATCTCATACACACATATAATACACTGTTTAGTACATCCAAGCAGATCTAGTCTTTTCCCACTACCTATTTCTTACCCGACACGTCATCCATATCATCCTTGAGAACGGCACAATTTTTTCTTTCATAATAATAGAAGTAATCATGAGTTACAGCATATAATCTAGATGTATTCACAGTTATGCTGATGAAAGGTGTAAAATTCACAATTGTATATATGACTGATTTGTTAAATCCGCAATGTCCACACGTTGATAAAATTGCAGTGGGTTTCCTGCTGTGGAACTTCTCCCGTGAGTTTTGTTACCATTCACTTCAGTGGGTTCGCAGAAAATCTGCAATAGTGGCATATTTGCACATTGCCAGCGGACCCATTGAAGTGAATGGTAGTAAAACTTGCATACGATCTCTGTAGCGGGAAACCCACTACAAGTTTTTTTTATGTGTAAACGTTCCCTAAGGCTATGTTCACACAATGGCTCAGATTAATCAGTCTGGTTTTCCAAAGCAACTGTTACAGATCAGCTTTCATTTCTCAAATAGCTATGGTTAAATGAAAGCGAAACTGTCATGTGTATTGACCCCCACAACCTTAGCTCAGTATGTGAAAAATAGTGAGAAGCTTAAAGGGGTACTCCCGTGGAAAACTTTTTTTTTAAAATCAACTGGTGCCAGAAAGTTAAACAGATTTGTAAATTACTTCTATTAAAAAAATCTTAATCCAGTATTTATTAGCTGCTGAATACTACAGAGGAAATAGTTTTCTTTTTGGAACACAGAGCTCTCTGCTGACATCATGACCACAGTGCTCTTTGCTGACATCTCTGTCCATTTTAGGAACTGTCCAGAGCAGGATAAAATCCCAGTAGCAAACATATGCTGCTCTGGACAGTTCCTAATATGGATAGAGATGTCAACAGAGAGCACTGTGGTCATGATGTCAGCAGAGAGCCCTGTGTTCCAAAAAGAAAATAATTCTAGTATTCAGCAGCTAATAAGTACTAGAAGGATTAAGATTTTTTAATAGAAGTAATTTACAAATCATGTGGTAGATAGAGTCTCTGTGTAGACCATGTAAACGCCCAACAGTGGATATTCACCGTCTCCACTTTCAATACATATATAAGCAAGCATGGGCTGTACGTTTAGTACAAATAAATTCCAGCACTCACGGTTAGAAGATTCATTTTTTCTTTTTAATTCTTATTCGGATCTTTTCTGTAGTTCACAGCAGCTTAACAGATGGGATGTCGGCACACATCCAGTCTAGCAGAGGTCTTAACACACTAGCTGGGAGCCATCAGCCAAATCAGTTTAACTTTCTGGCACCAGTTGATTTAAAAAAAGAAGTTTTCCACGGGAGTACCCCTTTAATGCAGGTATACCTTTAACTGCTTTTTAGTAGAGAGCTCGCTCTAGCATTACAGAGACGCATTGTGCCAGCACACATAGAGGATAGATGCAGGGCACATCCGCTGAGGACCTGTGTGTAAGTCACACAACGGTCACAGCGCTGACTTGCAGGAGGTAGGCATGAAGGCCCAGGGGCATTGCAAACCCCTGACTAGGCCTATCCGAGTTTTGGTGACTGCAAGTAAAAGCGTTTTTTAGGGCAATCAATACTACTAAAAAACATCCAAAGATATAACTGCATTAAACTTCTCACTATTTCCACATACTGGGCTTCGGTTGTGGGGGTCAATACTCATTACAGTTACTCTTTGAAGCTGAGCTGTGGTTTGTTGCTGTGGAAAACCAGACAGTTTTTGTCCTCATGCAGATTAATAAATTTAAGCAACCTACATACATTAGGACATTTCCCATAACTTTTTGGTCCAAAATATTACCACTACTGAAATGGCAAGTAATAATGCCAATATATAACCTACAGAGCCTTGCCAATGAATTAAACCAACACAGTTTTGTATAATGCCACAATTAAATCTTTATTGGAAATGGCCCAAAATTAGATCATAAACACAGCCCCCCATAAAATACATATACACACAAGACATCATAAAAACTGAGGTGGTGAGGAAACATCAAATTAATTTACTAGTGTGTGACAGCAGCTCTCATTATTAGTGCAGAAATAAAGAAATGTATTACAATTAATGTCCCTATGTAAACAGTAAATATAAGTGCAAAAGGAGGTATATATTAAATAGAATGAGCCTTAAATTCATGGTACAATGAACAATCACATGCACCTCTAGGTGATGAATAACAGATTAAATAGCAGTATAATAACTACAATGCCTTACAGTAATCTAGATTATACATAAGGTGCTTAATCCAATGCATCCATGAATGCTAAATAACAGGCACCATAATAGTATGGTGACTATAATGCTACACATGCACAAAGCAACAATACAACAATTGTACAAAGGGTTATAATGCTTATACCATCCAATATGCCACGAGCTGCCACAGAGACATAAAAAAAGCAAGACCACATTTTGCCAAAATGAACTTGAGTAAGCCAAAATTCTTCTGGAAAAACGTCTTGTGGACAGATGAGACCAAGATAGAGCTTTTTGGTAAAGCACATCATTCTACTGTTTACCAAAAACGGAATGAGGCCTACAAAGAAAAGAACACAGTACCTACAGTGAAATATGGTGGAGGTTCAGTTATGTTTTGGGGTTGTTTTGCTGCCTCTGGCACTGGGTGCCTTGATTGTGTACAAGACATCATGAAATCTGAGGATTACCAACAGATTTTGGGTCGCACTTTATAGCCCAGTGTCAGAAAGCTGGGTTTGCGTCCGAGATCTTGGGTCTTCCAGCAGGACAATGACCCCAAACATACGTCAAAAAGCACCCCGAAATGGATGGCAAGAAAGTGCTGGAGAGTTCTGAAGTGGCAGCAATGAGTCCAGATCTAAATTCCTTTGAACACCTTTGAAGAGATCTTAAAGGAGTAGTCCAGTGGTGACTCAGTGGTTTACAACTTATCCCCTATCTTAAGGATAGGGGATAAGTTGCAGATCGCGGGGGGTCCGACTCCTGGGGCCCCCTGCGATCTCCTGTACGGAGCCCCGACAGCCTGCGCGAAGGGGGCGTGTCGACCTCCGCACCAAGCGGCGGCCGACACGCCCCCTCAATACAACTCTATGGCAGAGCCGAAGCGCTGCCTTCGGCAATCTCCGGCTCTGCCATAGAGATGTATTGAGGGGGCGTGTCGGCCGCCGCCTCGTGCGGGGGTCGACACCCGCTATCTTGGCGGAGAGCCGGGGCCCCGTACAGAGAGATTGCGGGGGGCCCCAGCGGTCGGACCCCCCGCGATCTCAAACTTATCCCCTATCCTTAGGATAGGGGATAAGTTTTTCACCACTGGACTACCCCTTTAACATTGCTGTTAGGAAAAGGCGCCCTTCCAATAAGAGAGACCTGGAGCAGTTTGCAAAGGAAGGGTGGTCCAACATTCCGGCTGAGAGGTATAAGAAGCTTATTGATGGTTATAGGAAGCGACTGATTCATAGGTGTGCGCACGGGGCGTGCACACCCTAATCAAGTCTCAAACTTGAGGCTCTATCACCTCCGTGCTTCAGCCCTGCGGGCTGCTCAGTGGCGGATCCAGGGGGGGATCCGCCACTGAGCAGCCCGCAGGGGGCCCCGTCACATTCGGGACATCCCTGTGTCCCGAAAGATCTTTTTAGAAAACAAGGATGTCCCGGTTACCTTTCTGCGGCCCCGCGTTAACTTTAAAAACGCAGGGGCCGCCGGGAGGTAGCGCCGACGTCCCGTGCATGCGCCCATAGGAACGGAGGAGCGGAGCATTGAGGAGGAGGATGCGCAGGCATGTTAAGTTACCTGCACGTCATCTTCAATGATCCAACCACCGCTCTTATAGGCCATAGGAATAGATTGTGACCCCGGACCGGAGCGAGCACTGAAGAGAGGCCGTACACAGACATACAGCCTCCAGCCATACACTGTATATGACTGAAGGCTGTATGGCTGTGGGGGAGCTATACTGCACCTAATGTGGAGGAAACTATACAGCACCTAATGTGGGGCAGCTATACTGTACCTAATGTGGGGAACTATACTGCACCTAATGTGGGAAACTGTACTGCACTTAATGTGGGGGGAACTATACTTCACCTAATGTGGGAAACTATACTGCACCTAATGTGGGAAACTATACTGCACCTAATGTGGGGGAACTATATGGCACCTTATATGGGGGAACTATACTGTACCTAATGTGGGGTAACTATACTGCACCTAATGTGGGGGAACTATACTGCCAACCTAATGTGGGGGAACTATACTGCCAACCTAATGTGGGGGAACTATACTGCCAACCTAATGTGGGAGAACTATACTGCCAGCCTAATGTGGGGGAACTATACTGACAACCTAATGTGGGGGAACTATACTGACAACCTAATGTGGGGGAACTATACTGCCAACCTAATGTGGGGGAACTATACTGCCAACCTAATGTGGGAGAACTATACTGCACCTAATGTGGGGGAACTATACTGCACCTAATGTGGGGGGAACTATACGGCACCTTATATGGGGGAACTATACTGTACCTAATGGGGGGTAACTATACTGCACCTAATGTGGGGAACTATACTGCCAACCTAATGTGGGGGAACTATACTGCCAACCTAATGTGGGGGAACTATACTGCCAACCTAATGTGGGAGAACTATACTGCCAGCCTAATGTGGGGGAACTATACTGCCAACCTAATGTGGGGAACTATACTGCCAACCTAATGTGGGGGAACTATACTGCCAACCTAATGTGGGGGAACTATACTGCCAACCTAATGTGGGAGAACTATAATGCCAGCCCAATGGGGGGGAACTATACTGACAACCTAATGTGGGGGAACTCCACTTCCAACCGAATGGGGGGGAACTACAACCTAATGTGGGGGAACTATACTGCCAACCTAATGTTGGGGAACTATACTGCCAACCTAATGTGTGGGAACTATGCTGCCAACCTAATGTCGGGGGAACTATACTGCCAACCTAATGTGGGGGAACTATACTGCCAACCTAATGTGGGAGAACTATACTGCCAGCCTAATGTGGGGGAACTATACTGACAACCTAATGTGGGGGAACTCCACTTCCAACCGAATGTGGGGGAACTACAACCTAATGTGGGGGAACTATACTGCCAACCTAATGTGGGTGAACTATACTGCCAACCTAATGTGTGGGAACTATACTGCCAACCTAATGTGTGGGAACTATACTGCCAACCTAATGTGGGGGAACTATACAAAAATATAAAATTGTGCTATTCTGATCCCTATAACTTTTTAATTTTTTTTATTTATGGGGATGTATGAGGGTAAATTTTTTTGCGCTGTGATTTGTAGTTTTTATCGGTACCATTTTTGTTTTGATGGGACTTTTCAAATACAGATTGTTCTCATTTATTGTTTTAAACTTGCACGATACTACATATTGTTCACCCAGAGCACCTGACCTGGGTTGGTTTACTGAGTGCAATTCACATAGAGATCAGGAGCAAATTGTGCAGGTCTGTTTTTGCATGTGTGCATGCAAGCAAGAGTGTATTTGTGTTTGTATATGTGTGTGTATGTATATATACAGTGGTCCCTCAACATACGATGGTAATCCGTTCCAAATGAACCATCGTTTGTTGAAACCATCGTATGTGTTACGCCGAGCGCTCCGGGTCCCCGCTCCTCCCCGGAGCGCTCGCTACACCTTCCTCACTGCAGCGCTCCGGTCGGTTCCACGGACCCGGGGCGCTGCGATACTGTCTCCGGCCGGGATGCGATCCGCGATGCGGGTAGCGCCCGCTCGCGATGCGCACCCCGGCTCCCGTACCTGACCCGCTCTCCGTCAGTTCTGTCCCGGCGCGCGCGGCCCCGCTCCCTAGGGCGCGCGCGCGCCGGGTCTTTGCGATTTAAAGGGCCACTGCGCCGCTGATTGGCGCAGTGGTTCCAATTAGTGTTTGCACCTGTGCACTTCCCTATATCACCTCACTTCCCCTGCACTCCCTTGCCGGATCTTGTTGCCTTAGTGCCAGTGAAAGCGTTCCTTGTGTGTTCCTTGCCTGTGATTCCAGACCTTCTGCCGTTGCCCCTGACTACGATCCTTGCTGCCTGCCCCGACCTTCTGCTACGTCCGACCTTGCTTTTGCCTACTCCCTTGTACCGCGCCTATCTTCAGCAGCCAGAGAGGTGAGCCGTTGCTAGTGGATACGACCTGGTCACTACCGCCGCAGCAAGACCATCCCGCTTTGCGGCGGGCTCTGGTGAAAACCAGTAGTGGCTTAGAACCGGTCCACTAGCACGGTCCACGCCAATCCCTCTCTGGCACAGAGGATCCACTACCTGCCAGCCGGCATCGTGACAGTATGTTGAGGGATCCGTGCAATGTAAAGTATAGGAAGCTGTACCCACCTGTCCCCACCCCTCCGGACCGTCACCACTCGTCACCGCTGTCCTGGACATTGGCCTCCATCGCTGCCGCCACATCCCCATGATGTCCCCGCCGCTCCGGAACGTCTCTGCTTCCCTGGCATCCTCGCTCTCACGTCGCCGTCATCACGTCACTACGCACGCGGCTTCTATTGCATGACGGGATGGTGTGCCCGGCGACGTGATGACGACGATGCAGAGCGCCGGCTATGGAGGGGATCCCGAAGAGGATGCTCCGGAGCCCCGAGGACAGGTAGGAGACCATCACTGGAGCACACGGGGCACCGTAAACGGCTATCCGGCGGCGGCTGAAGCAGTCAGCGCTGCCGGATAGCCGTTTATGAGATGGCCCCGACATACAAAAGCATCGTATGTTGATGCTGCCTTCAACATGCGATGGCCTCGCATGTTGAAATTATCGTATGTCGGGGCCATCGTAGGTCGGAGGGTCACTGTGTGTATATATATATATATATATATATATATATATATATATTCACAAAAATATTTATGTATGCCTTAATGATTTGAGTGCATGCTCATAATGTTTTAATAACTTGTATACCTTTTATATACTTCCTGTTTGTCACTACTATGATGCTTGAGAAAGGCTGCATGGCAGCTGAAACGTTGCTCTGTATTAGTATGGATTAAAGCACTTTATTTTTGCACCTACCCTGGATATATATATATATATATATATATACCGTATTTATCGGGGTATACCACACACCGGCCTATAACACGCACCCTCATTTTACCAAGGATATTTGGGTAAAAAAAACTCCCGATACATCCCCAGGAAAGGCAGGGGGAGAGAGGCCGTCGCTGCCCACTTCTCTCCCCCTGCCTTTCCTGGGGTCTAGAGCCCTGCTGCCGGCCCTTCTCTCCCCTGGCTATCGGCGCCGCTGCCCGTTCTGTCCTCCTGACTATCGGTACCGGCGCCCCATTGCCGGCGCCGATAGCCAGGGGGAGAGAAGCGGCGCCGACAGCCAGGGAGAGAGAAGGGGCAGCGGCACCCATTGCCGGCGCCGCTGCCCCGTTGCCTCCCCCCATCCCCGGTGGCATAATTACCTGGGTCGGGTCCGCGCTGCTCCAGGCCTCCGGCGTGCGTCCCCTGTGTCGTTGCTATGCACGGCGCGGGGCACTGGCGTCATGCGCCGCGCCGTGCAGCGCATAGCAACGACGAAGGGGACGCACGCCAGAGGCCTGGAGCAGCGCGGACCCGACCCAGGTAATTATGCCACCGGGGATGGGGGGAGGCAACGGGGCAGCGGCACCGGCAATGGGTACCGCTGCCCCTTCTCTCCCCCTGGCTATCGGCGCCGGTACCGATAGTCAGGGGGACAGAACGGGCAGCGGCGCCGATAGCCAGGGGGTGAGAAGGGCCGGCAGCAGGGCTCTAGACCCCAGGGAAGGCAGGGGGAGAGAAGCGGGCAGCGACGGCCTCTCTCCCCCTGCCTTTCCTGGGGCGGTATCAGCGTATAACACGCACATAGACTTTAGGCTAAAAATTTTAGCCTAAAAAGTGCGTGTTATACGCCGATAAATACGGTATATATATATATATATATATATATATATATATATATATATATACATATATATTACGCACGTGCGCGGCGTGAGTTTGTGCTTTAGGGTGCACACCCTAATACAATAGGCTGCGCACGCCTATGCATACATTTTTAGCTTTTATTCAGTTTGAGCATGAAATAAATTGGGGGAGATTTATCATTAGGTGTTTATTGTAGACACTGATCTACCAGTTTACACTGCTTGTCTAATTTACACTCTTGCTCAAGATTTACTAAAGTTGTGCACTCCTTTGATAAATTTTGTGCAAATATAGAAATGCAAACCCCCCCCCCCTTGCTCTACCGTGCACTCCTTCTCTACCTCACACTTCACAGAGCTGTGGCATTTTCCCGCTGTACACTGCTCACATAGGTACTAAGCTAAGTACTGGAGCAGCAGTGTGTGCCGAGCAAAACTCTGTACAATAGTAAAATCATAAATCTTTTGAGGGGGAGATTCTCAAAGAATTTTGCACCAAAAAAATATATATATACATTTTGGCGCGAAAAGTGTCGACCACATTTTCAAAGAGCTTTGTGCCGCAGTTTACACTGCTCACGTCAGTTTTGTAAAAGTCAGCGTGTCCACGTATATTGTCTGCTTTACATGATATTTTTGAAGGGGTGAAAGTCCAGTTTACATAAAAAATTTCACACCAGCGTTTTGATAGTGTAGAAATCACAGAAATGGTTGTAGTTTTATTGTTTTCTTCTCATTTTAGATACGTGAATGCAGAGGACTACGTCAGATTCGGCGGATTGCAATGATGAACAGCGTTTTTTTAAATGTCAATAAAAGGGTTAACGAGGGCTGTAGGGGAGTGGTTTTTTTTACATAAATGTTTTTTTCAATGTGTTTTGTTTTTTATAATTGAATTTTCAGGCTTAGTAGTGGAAGCCGTCTTGTATACAGAATCCAGTATTAAGCCAGGGCTTAGCGTTAGCCCCAAAATCATATAGTGCTAACCCCCAATTATTACCCCGGTACCCACCGCCACAGGGGTGCCGGGAAGAGCCGGTACCAACAGGCCTGGAGTGTCAAAAATGGTGCTCCTGGGCCTAGGCGGTAACAGGCTGACGTTATTTAGGCTGGGGAGGGCCAGTAACAATGGTCCTCGCCCACCCTGGTAACATCAGGCTGTTGCTGCTTGGTTGGTATCTGGCTGATAATGAAAAAATGGGGGAACCACACACCTTTTTTTATTTATTTAAAATAATAAAAAAAAAATGCATAGGGTTCCCTCTATTTTCAGTATCAGCCAGATACCAACAAAGCAGCAACAGCCTGACGTTACCAGGGTGGGCGAGGACCATTGTTACTGGCCCTCCCCTGCCTAAATAACACCAGCCTGTTACCGCCTAGGCGCTCCATTTTTTTGACGCTCCTGGCCTGTTGGTATTGGCTCTTCCCGGCACCCCTGTGGCGGTGGGTATCGGGGTAATAATTAGAGGTTAGTGTTAGCAGATTTTGGGGCTAACGCTAAGCCCTGGCATAGTGATGGATTCCGTCTATAAGACAGCTTCCACTACTAAGCCTGAAAATTCAATTATAAAAAACACAACTCATTGAAAAATAAAATGTATTTAAAAAAACACTCCCCCACAGCTCTCGTTAACCATTTTATTGAAATAAAAAAAAACGCTGGTCATTGTCGCAGTCCACCGAATCTGACGTAGTCCTCTGCATTCAGGTATCTGAAATGAGAAGAAAAGAAAAACAAGAAATATGGGTTAGTACATTTTTTGCGCTCTCCCCTGGGAAGAGCACACATAATGCAGCGTGTTCAAAAACAGGGAGCCTCCAATTGTTGCTAAACTACAACTCCCATCATGGGGGCTGTAGTTAAGCAACAGCTGGAGTCTCCATGTTTGGGAACACACTGCCAGAAATGCTCTGTTCCCATTTTGCAAAACGCATAATGAGAACAGAGACAGCTATTCTCCAATCAGAGCTCCTGTCTCCCGGTGGCGGGGATTATGAATTATGAGAGCTGTATACAGGAGCCGGTGGGCAGCGCAGTGTAGCCGCATGTTCCACCGGCTTTTACAGTTAATAAATGCGGATCGCAGCGGGTCTCTTTAGAATGACCCGGTGCGATCTGCCCCTCAGCCCCTGGACTACAACTCCCATAATGGGACAGAGTCTGTCCCATGATGGGAGTAGTTGTAGTACCTCAGCACTGAGGACTACTATTCCCATCATGGACAGACTCCTTCCATTATGGGAGTTATAGTCCAGGGGCTGAAGTTCAGATCGCACCGGGTCATTCTCCAGAAACCCGCTGCGATCCGCATTTATTATCTTTAAAAGCCGGCGGAACATGCGGCTACACTGCGCTGCCCGCCGGCTCCAGGCTCCTGTATACAGCTCTCATAATTCATAATCGCCGCAGCCGGGAGACAGGAGCTCTGATTGGTGAACTGCTTTTCACCAATCAGAGCTCTCGTCTCCTGGCGGCAGCGATTATGAATTATGAGAGATGTATACAAGAGGCTGGAGCCAGTGGGTAGTGCAATGTAGCCGCATGTGCCGCCGGCTTGTTAACTCTGGACAATGACCTGCTGTGATCTGCACCTCAGCCCCTGGACTATAACTCCTATCATGGACAGAGTCTGTCCACAATGGGAGTAGTAGTCCTAAATGTCCCGCAGCCAGGGGATGTGCAAGTGCCATCCCTCAGTGCTTTGGTACTACAACTACTCCCATCATGGGACAGACTCTGCCCATGATGGGAGTTGTAGTCCAGGGGCTGAGGGGCAGGTCGCACTGGGTCATTTTCCAGAGACCCACTGCGATCTGCATTTATTAACTGTAAAAGCCGGTGGAACATGCGGCTTCACTGCGCTGGCCGCCGGCTCCTTTATACACTGCTCATAATTCATAATCCCCGCCACCGGGAGACAGGAGCTCTGATTGGTGAATAGCTTTTCACCAATCAGAGCTCCCGTCTCCCGGGCGGGGATAATGAAATGTGATACAGTATACAGGAGTCGGCGGGCAGTGCAGTGTAGACGCATGTTTCGCCTGCTTTTACAGTCAATAAATGCGGATCGCAGCGGGTCTCTGGAGAATGACCCGTTGCGATCTGCACCTTAGCCTCTGGACTACAACTTCCATCATGGGTGGAGTCTGTCCATGATGGGAGTAGTAGTCCTAACTGTCCCAAAATAGTTAATATAATTCTCAGATGCTTTAGAACACTTTGGTACGTGTCATCCGAGGTGGTGTATATTTGGCGCAAGAAAAGAGTATTTGCGCATTTTTCTGGCGTTTAAAAAAAAATGCAGTTAATAACTTCAATTCTACAGTAGAAAGTGCTCTATGTTAAACTGTACCATAGACATGGCTTTGAAGAATTCTATCAGATTTTGCGCAAAAAAAGACGCAAAAAAACCTCAAATTTTTGTGTTAAAAAAAAGACAAAAAAAAAAATACTCTATAGACAATGATAAATTCCCCCATTGTGATTATTCATTAGTTTTAGTTTGATTATAAATGACCTTACATAGGAAAAAAGTATATACTAGGTAGGCAGATATACTTACCTTACAGTCTATTCTGCTTTCCATGTAACCTAGTTTAGAGGTACCATCTGTGGCCACTGGGTGTCAGAATTCTTCTGGACATAGCTTGGATTAACAGGACATGTGCTTGCATAAAAGCAGAAGAAGATAATAAAATTTGGCTAGGATTCAAAAAAAATTATTTGTACCGATATATTTATATTTTTTAATAGTCCTTTTTTTTTTTTGCTTATTTCAAATGTTACAATAATAACATATACCAACAAATACAACCTTGATAGTAACGATAATGGATTAGGTTGAATAGTTAATTTTTTTTTACAGTAGTAAGAAAATATTTTTTTTTATGTTTCTATTATTGTGTCCTTAACCTGTAATCTGTTTTATGCTGCTGAAACTGCAGGGGATGTCAAACAGATGCAGGGAGCAAGGTCCTGAAACACTGTTATTTACTCTGATATCCTTGTGCATTTTAGAGAACTGAGTTTAAAAAAAACAAAACACTGGGACCCAGGTAACTAGGTGGGTCCTGGCGGCTGCTCTCCCTGCCACCCCTAAGTGGCGCGTCTCTCCATAAACACATATAGGGAAAGATGCAACACTCAGGGCCAGCGGGGCACAGAGGAGCCAAAAGGACTGAAACCCCCCTCAGCATTGCATAGTTTCTGAAAGTTTTTCCAGTCCCTGCTCCTGTTTCTTGCCGCCTGTAGTTTGGGCAGTATAAAAATGTGACAAGTTCTCTTTAAAATACATAAACTCAATAAATGTAGAATACTTTGGTGATATAATTTGTATACATTTATTGTGTCAGCCACACTTGTACTATTTTTTTTTTTCCTGTGCTATGTTTATAAAAAGTTACAGGACAGTTTTTCCATTCAATTCTTTTGGTTCTTTTGATACATAGCAGAGTAGTTTTTCATTGGAAAACACTTCCATGTTGTGGGTGCAATTCAGGTACAAAACTGCTGACACTTTTAGATACGGTAGTTGTTAGTTCAAGAAGACACATATAATACCACATATATATATATATATATATATATATATATATATATGTCTGTGCTTCCATATCGTGGATAAATGCTTTTATTCCCTTATGGAAAGTGTCAAAGAGGTGTTCACAAGCCCCTGTAGTGGAGCTGGAACAACTTTTTGCTTCCCATACCGGCCCCTGCTTGATTGAGAGTCAGCTGAAGGCCAAGCCCTGTTTCCACTCACACCTGCACACAATTTTTAGTGTAGAAAGGAAGCTTCGAGACAGGGCTTGGCTTCTGGCTGACTGTCAGTCAAGCAGGAACTGGGATAGGAAGAGTGAGGAGGTGTTCAGGAACACCTCTAACACTTTTTACAGGAAAATGAAAGCATTCTGTGTTTTTTTGGAAGCACAGTTAGATATTTGAAAGGTGCCTTGTGTCTCCTTGTCCTAACAGCTACCTGACAGTGTGAGCAGTGTGGAATGTAAATAAGAGTCTTTCGTGGGTGGGTGGGAATGGGGAAGAGGTTTATCATTGCATTTACCCCAATTTTCTGTCCAAAATACATTAAAAGTTATTTTGTCTGCCAATTTTCCGATTACAGAAGTGAAAGATAACAATGGCTGGTCTGTTCACACTCTCTATTGGGGCACTGGGGCACAGTGCATCGAGAGTGAAGCACACTCCGATGATGCTCCAGCAGAAATAAAACTCCATAATTTTATTTTTTTTATGTATGATACAGCCCTCTTGCCCTTTAATGATAAATAAGACAAAAAAAGGCAATTTTCTCATATACTCAATGTTAAGACTTCATACTATGTTGATTTAGTGTACTGTTTCTTCTTTTCCACAGCCAGCTTATGCTTTGTACCATATCAATCGGAAGCTTACCTTGGAGCCAAAAGTAACCATCAATGCCCGTATTGTGGTGGTGGGTGCATCAGATGTTGGAATATCTTTCCTAGAAACACTTGTTTTTTGGTAAGATTGCCTTTTCACACATTTTTATTCAAGCAATAATGTAAATAAGAATGTTTGTCATTTCAAAGCAGCCATCTTGTCAGAGTGAGGCCACTATGATGATCAGATGAATATACCAGGTGAAGCTGAGGTTAGCCAAGCATTTTCCCTGCAGCGGTGAAATGTCTGGCTGGCCTAGGCTTCCCCTGGCACAATCAACTGACCACCTGGGTGGCCTCATGGCAGCCATGTAATACAAGGACTGTTTGAGTCCTCAAGAGCGGGAGCTGCTTTTGTGGAGCAGCTGTTTGTTCTGGCTCATAGTGGGGGTGCCCAAGGGCATATAAGGGGTTGTCTTCATGAGATAACTTTCATTTTACATTGACTTTAAATATTGGGTTTAATTCTTCACCTTCTCAGTCTGCAGTGCAGGAGCTAAGGATTCTGCAGATACATAGAAATACAATGACTGATAAATCAACCCAAATTACAGAAACGAATATAGTATAAAATTATCCCACTGGGTATATATTTTTAACATGGATAAACATATAAATAAGGAGAGGGAAGTAAAAATAAAAAGTCTTATTAATGATCTATTCACACGTACAGTATTCTGTGCAGATTTGATGCGCAGATTTGATGCACAGGATTTTCTGCTGCAGATTTCAATGTAAACTGAATGACTGAACACAGCTTGAAATCCTGCACATCAAATCTATGCATCAAATCTGCACAGAATACTGTACGTGTGAATAGACCCTAAAGGTAACAAAATTAGGGCCTCATAACTAAGCATTAATACTTTAAGCTAAAGGGCATAGTTTAGTAAAAAAAAAAAAAAAAAAGTGAGCACACGAATAAAAAAAAGGGCAAAAATCTGCCCTCTGTTTTGAATCTGCAGCATTGTTAAATTGCTCCTTCCTACACGTCTGCGCTGCACCATGGAGTGCTGGGAGGAAGTTACTTCATCAAGTCACTTCCTCCTATTGTCAGGCACCGCTGGAAGCAACAATCAGACGCACACTAGGGGAGCGGGGCCTCGCTACTACCAACAATCAGCTGGAACATGCATGGGAACCGGGCCGAGGTAATAAGAGCAGAATTTTTGTAACACTCACGTTTCAGAAGATTGGAACACTGATGGTAGTGGATCCGCTGGACCTGTGTGGTAGATGACTCGGACAATACCAGGGAGCGGAGTCTAAGGTGCCGCTGGTTTTCACCAGAGCCCGCCGTAAAGCGGGATGGACTTGCTGCGGCAGGCGGCACCCAGGTCGCTACCCCGGGCATGGCTCAACCACACAGGCGGCTGAGGAGAGGCAAGGCACAGAGGGATAAGGCAGCTCTTAGTCAGGATAGCAGAAGGTCAGGGCAGGCAGCACAGCAGCGTAGTCAGGACGTAGCAGGAGGTCAGTAGGCAGGCGGCAGAGGAGCAAGGTCAGGTCACAGAGCAAAAGGATCAAATACACAGCAAGGCAATAACAGAAATGCTTTTTCTCAGGCCCAAGGCAACAAAGATCCGGCTGGGAAGTGAGGAGGGTGGAGGAATTTATCAATGAGCCACAGGTGAATTACACTAATGAGTGCACTGGCCCTTTAAATCTTAAAGCTCTGGCATGCACGCCCTAGGGGACGGGGACACGCGTGCCGGAGCAGAGAGGCAGAGGCTGGGGCAGGAGATACACCAGGTGAGTGACAGACTGGGGCTCTCATGCGAGCGCTTCCCGCGATGCGAGTCCCAGCCCCGCCGAGAGCAGCAGGTGACGGGACCATGCGCTCATGGCCAGCGTGTGCAACCGGAGCACATAGCGTAACAATTTTACTGATGGCATAATCTAAATATCGCAAAAAGAAAATATAATGATACCATTGGGATTGTGATATAACTTGTAGTCCTAGAATAAAATATAGTGTAATATATCAAGAGTCCTTTAGACCAATAAACTCATCACAATAGGACATTTACTAAGAGTGTCGTGTTTTTACTAGTGGGAAAAGTTGTTTCAGACTTGCAGGATTCCTCTCTATTTACTATTGGGAAAAGTCTGGAACATTTTCTGACCAGCTTTTCCTAGGTGGATATTTCCAGCCATTTATCCACAGGATTTTCTGTGAATTCAATAGTAAATTGGTCGGGTTGGGAAACCATGCCCTTTTTCGGACCGACCACGCCCCCTTTGTGGCCAACCACTCCCTTTTTTCGGCTTTTCATAGTGCAATGTCGGGTTTGTTGGATTTTCCAGGTGCACACTGTCGCACATTGGCGCACCCTGGCGCAGACATGTCTAAGATACTCTGCGCCAAAATAACCGGACAAAAACTGGTCGGTTGCAGCTTAGTTAATGAAGCCCATGGTGTATGCCTGAATGGCTGTAGCTACAGCAATAGTCTCCAAGAAGAAAAATATCTCTTACAATGTACACTCTTTTTTGTCAAAAAAAAAAATGTGAAAGTTATGGAATGCTCTAGCCATACTTAAACAACCAAAATGAGTTTTCAGGAGCATTATCCATGGCTCCTCTTTCTCCCTGGCAAAGCACTGTTTCCACTGTTTGCTCACTCTGGCTCCATCTAGATGTTCAGCTTCCTCCTTTGATGTGATTGCTCACAGCACTCCCACAAAAATCCTCGCACTGTTTGGCAGGAACTACTTTGATCTCCACAGATTGCACAGGTGTACCTGTAGCGCTTCGGATATCGTTGGTAGATACAGTATAGAGAGCAGAAATACAGCTTTGCGCAATATAGTTTAAAAATTCCACATGTTGTATTATTATTGCACTCACAGGAACAATCCAGTGTCCAACTGGTTTTCTCAGGTGCATCCAGACTTCATCAGGACAAAGTCAGGATGCACCTGACGAAACTGGTAAGACAAAGTCATTGGGGTCTATCGTGATCCTTTGGGGTCCATCGTACACTGGACCAGTTCCAGAATCTGCGACAGAGGGAAAGGAATGCTTTAATAATTTTCTATGCATTGTGACAATTTTACTAACCTGCATTAATACTGTAATATTATTTAAAAAATCTTTCTAATTTGCACTTGTATGCGTGTCATTTATCTGCTGGTAAATTAATAATGAACTAAAATACTATGAAAACATTTACAATCAATTTATATAATGTTGCTGCCACTTTTACTGTAGATTTCAAAGGTTTCTTTCACTGAAAACACTGTGATTGAAGCAATTTTGCCTTTAATCCCTTAAAGAGGAAGTCATTTTCCTATTATTTTTTGTAATTATTTTAAATTGTTTGTATCCATGGATACGCAAGCAGTATGGTTACTGTTACCTTTTTATAATATTCCTTGGAATATGACTGATTAATTAACTGTAGCGCATGAAAAAGCTTTTCAACAAAGTTCAAATTCCACATGAAACATGGCATTTGCTTTGTTAAAAATGTAGGTAGTGTCAGTTTAGAATTGGGTAGGTATATCATTATGGACTCTTAAACATTAAGCAATGACTGCTTGTGGAGTGTGACCCTTATTTTACTAATAATTACAGGCATACAGCATACAGTTGAGGGATTCTTTTCTCTGGGGGTTAGTATATGTAGATTTGACAGCTATAACTTTTTATTTTATTTCTTCTTGTTTTTTTTTACTTTGTTTCTGTGATTCATGGGATGCTATTTTGGAGTATCTTGATAAAAATAAATGCATGACCCCATATCAGCATGGGTTTATGAGGGATCGGTCCTGTCAAAGTAACCTGATCAGCTTTTATGAGGAGGTGAGATCCGGACTGGACCAGGGGAAATCGCTGGATGTTGTATATCTGGATTTTTCCAAAGCATTTGATATGGTGCCACATAAAAGGTTGGTATATAAAATGAGAGGGATTGGGCTGGGGAAAAATGTGTGCAAGTGGGTAAGTAACTGGCTCAGTGATAGAAAACAGAGGGGGGGGGGGGGTTATTAATGGTACTTATTCTGATTGGGTGACTGTTACTAGTGGGGTACCACAGGGGTCCGTCTTGGGTCCTGTTCTATTAAATATATTTATTAATGACCTTGCAGAGGGGTTGAATAGTAAAGTAGCAATCTTTGCAGATGATACTAAACTCTGTAAAGCGGTAAACACTATAGAGGACAGTGCACTGTTACAAATGGATCTGGATAGGTTGGAAGTTTGGGCTGGGAAGTGGCAGATGAGGTTCAACACTGATAAATGTAAGGTAATGCACATGGGGAAGAAAAATCCAGGCTATGATTATGTATTAAATGGGAGAACACTTGGGACAACTGACGTTGAAAAGGACTTAGGGGTCTTAGTTAATAGTATATTAAGCTGTAGTGACCAGTGTCGGGCAGCTGCTGCCAAGGCAAATAAAATCATGGGGTGCATCAATAGGGGCATAGATGCCCACCACAAAGAAATCATTCTACCACTGTACAAATCACTAGTCAGACCACACATAGAATACTGTGTACAGTACTGGGCACCAGTGTACAGGAAAGATATAATGGAGCTGGAGAGGGTTCAAAGACGGGCAACAAGAGTAATACGGGGAATGGGAGGACTACAGTACTCAGAAATATTATCAGAATTAGGGTTATTTAGTTCAGAAAAAAGAAGGCTTAGGGGAGACCTAATAACTATGTATAAATATATCAGGGGACAGTACAGAGATCTCTCCCATGATCTATTTATACCCAGGACTGTATCTATAACAAGGGGGCATTCTCTACGTTTAGATCAAAGAAGGTTTCTACACCAGCTCAGATGGGGGTTCTTTACTGTAAGAGCAGTGAGACTGGGGAATTCTCTGCCTGAAAAGGTGGTCATGGTTAGCTCGGTGAAAGAATTTAAAAGGGGTCTGGATGCATTTTTGAAGAATAATAACATTACAGGTTATGGATTCTAGATCTATAGGGACAGAAGGTTGATCCACAGATTTATTCTGATGCCATATTTGGAGTCGGGGAGGAATTTTTACCTCTAATATGAGGGTTTTTTGCCTTCCTCTGGATCAACTCAGTAGGGACTCATTAGGGTTATAGGTTGAACTTGATGGACTCTGGTCTTTTTTTCAACCTTTTGAACTATGTTACTATGATACTTTATTTTTGTACCATTTTTTTAATTTTATTTTATTTTTTTCATATTTTAGTGTTATTGTGTGAAAATACTTTGATAGTATAAAGTTGTACTAAAACCAAGTATTTTTTCCCAAAGTGGTTTATTGAGCTTTTTTAAAACTACAAAATAATAACATCCATTTTGTTTTTAGGTGAACCAAAGTTTTAGGTCTAAATCTATCAAAACTGTCTAAGACAAAAAATGTATTATTTGCTCATAGCAAACAGTCAGAGTTCAGCATTCGTTGCTTAGATTGCTCTGGCACAATACAAGCTGATCTGTGATTTGTTGCTATGGGCATATTAGACAGTTTTGATTGAGTTGGGACATATATGTGTTCCTTTTGGTGGGGTATATTATTTTGGATCATTGAAAGCAAGCCTACCAGTGTGGTTTGGGCTGGTAGTGAAATTCCTTTTTTGAAGAATTTTCTACTTTCAATAATTAAATTTTTATTGAATTATTATTTTCTATTCATTTTGTACCCCATAAGACAATAAGAGACCTTTTTTTAAAAAACATTTTACCTTTAGATGTATTTTTGACACAGCTTTTTTCATATAGGAGCCAGAGGACAGAAACATTACAGAGCATTGTTAAAGATGCCCATATACGGTACTTTAGAAAAAAAGTATTTGCAAGCCCACAAATTTTAATGGCCAAGTTTATGGGGATTTCTCAACTCTCAACGACAAAATTATTGCCAACTATTGTATTATGTATCTTGTACTACTACTGTATCATGTAATGAGTTCTTCTATAAAGGTGAGCTGTTTAGACCAATGAGTTATACTATATACTCTTTTTTATTTTATTTTAGTACGAGACCACAATATTGTTGAAATAAATAAAACGTTCTCCCCCAATAATTTTGCACTTAGTCTCTCATAATGACAAATTGAAAACAGAATGTTAGAATCCTTTGTAATTTTTTTGAAAAGTAGAAACTAAAGTATTGTAAAGTATTGACCTAAGTATTCAATATAAAAAAAAGTAATAGGGTCTGTACACGCACATACTTGGACATTTACTTTAATTTAAATTCCTAAAATGTTTTCTTTCTTTTTTTTTTTCTAATACTTTGCTGAATACCACCACAAATGTGGACAAGATGCATTGTATCATAAGAAAAGCCATATCTGAAATCCATTTTCTATGTGACATTTCGTATGCCTCAATTTTGAAATGACCTCAGCTAATTGGAGTGATGTTCTTAACAAGCGCTCAAATCCTTTTGACTCTGCAGTATCTTGTCTGGGCCTCACTTTAGCAGTGGGTTTTAATCCTTCCCTTTGTATACAGGTGGAAGTAATGTAATTGCTTCTTGATAAGGGTAAATATCCTTTGTAATCCATGATTGAAAATATCTTTTTAATCCATCCGGTACTGGAAGTAAGTTTCAAAGAGATGGAGAAATGTAATGTAAATACTACAAAGATAAGGAAAATTACATAAACCCAGAACAGAAATGAAATAAAGTGACGTGTCCGTCTATGGATTATGGAATCTGATTTCCCATTCATATGCACAGGGGATTATTTGCACTGCAATGTGCTGATATCGTTCAACTGAGACCATGCCTCTTTGAAAGACACATTTAAATATGTCTCCCTTGCACATTTGATCATTGTCTTTCCCATGTTAGCGTGCTTCTCCTTTGAGGTCAGTGTTATTCTATTTGCCACTAAGCCGCCAGTACATTTCCAGAAAATAATCAGGAAAACTTTTTTTTTTTTTTTGAAGAAAAAAAAAAAAAGTTTCAACAGCTGGAAGTTATAGCAGCAGTCAGAAGTTAGTTCAATACTTGTAGATTACTAGCCTTGCCATTGCCATTTTTGTAAATGTAAATAAATGCAGTTATTTGGTACCTTTAAAGGGGTACTCTGGGGGAAAACATTTTTGTAAACAGATTTGTAAATTACTTCTATTTAAAAATCCTTCCAGTACTTATCAGCTGCTTTATGCTCCAGAGGAATTTCTTTTCTGTCTGACCACAGTGCTCTCTGCTGACACCTCTGTCCATGTCAGGAACTGTCCAGAACATAAACAAATCCCCATGGCAAACCTATCCTGCTCTGGACAGTTCCTGAAACAAACGGAGGTGTCAGCACTATGGTCAGACAGAAAAGAAATTCAAATAGAGAAGAACTTCCTGTGGAGCATACAGCAGCTAAGTACTGGAAGGATAAAGATTTTTAAATAGAAGAAATTTACAAATCTGTTTAACTTTCTTGCACAAGTTGATTTAAAGGGGTACTCCGGCCCTAAGACATCTTATCCCCTATTCAAAGGATAGGGGATAAGATGTCTGACCGCGGGGGTCCCGCCGCTGGGGACCCTCGCAATCTTGCATTCAGCACCCACCTTCGGGAGCTGCACGCTGCGCTGCCAGCTCAGAATCTACCATGTGACAACCACGGGGCCGGAGTATCGTGACGTCACATGGGAGGGGGAGTGACGGCCGTGCAGCTCCCCGAGGTGGGTGCTGAATGCAAGATTGCGGGGGTCCCCAGCGGCGGGACCCCCGCGGTCAGACATCTTATCCCCTATCTTAAATACTCAAATTATTTTCAGGTTAACAGTTACTTTCCCATTAGCTTCCAATAAGCCGTACGGCTGCACTTTCTGTTGTCGCTTTTGAAAAAGTTACTGCCAAAGCAAACCGAAAAATGCTAATATTCCTGTAAACCAATAAAATATAATAAAGCTTTATCTAAATATTTATTCACACATAGACCATTTTTAACCCCTAGAGGACTCATGGTGTAAATGTTCATTATGGTGCCTAGGTACTTAGCGCACCATGATGAACATTTACATTCTTTGCATAAACCAAGCACCTGGGACCTCACTGCTAATGGCGGACACCAGTGTTCATTCTGATGTCCGCCGTTAACCATTTATATGCCATGATCAATACTGATCACGGCACCTAAAGCAGTTGCCGGACTTCTTTGGTAGCTGGAGGTGTCTTACACTTTTCTGTGCCGCTTCCAGGGGATAGACCGCCGGTAGGCAGGCTGTACAAGTAGATCGCTGATTTGGCAGAACAGTAATAGCAATCGAAAGATTGCTATAAGTAGTCCCCTGTGGGTGCTTTAAGGAGTTGTCCAGGAAAAAATCTTTTTTTTAATAAATCAACTGGCTCCAGAAAGGTAAACAGATATGTAAATTACTTCTATTAAAAAAAACTTAATCCTTTCAGTACTTATGAGCTGCTGAAGTTGAGTTGTTCTTTTCTAAGTGCTCTCTGATGACACCTGTTTCGGGAACTATCCAGAGTAGAAGCAAATGCCCATAGCAAACCTCTTCTACTCTGTGCTGTTCCCGAGACAAGCAGAAGTGTCAGCAGAGAGCACTGTTGCAAGACAGAAAAGAACAACTCAACTTCAGCAGCTGATAATTATTGGAAGGATTAAGATTTTTTTAATAGAAGTAATTTACAAATCTGTTTAACTTTCTGGAGCCAGTTGATATATCAAAAAATGTTTTTTTTTTCCTGGAATACCCTTTTAAAAATGTAAAACAAATAGTACAGAATAGAAAAGCATGTAAACATGGGTATTGACTTTATGGTAAAATCTTTTTGTAAACCAATCCCAAGCATGTAAATATTTCTTTTTAGTAAACTCATGGACAGTGGATATGTCTGATATGTATAAATAATACATGTCTCTAACTTTCCCACCGCTGAACTGAGCACTGATTCGTTTTCCTTCTCGGTTCCCTGGAGATCTCCGCTTTTCCCCTGTACTTGTATGTCAGTGTGTCACTGCAATTACAGCTGCCAGGACACCAATAAATAGTATTGATTCCATCATCTTATGTAGTACAACCTCTAACTAACCTCAGGAAGAAGGGAAACTAATAGATATTCAGCTACCAATTTGTTTCTTCTTTGAATCACTTAAGAAAATAATCTTTTGCAAATTGAGGCTCAATGATTAAGTATATTTTAAATCAGACCTCAATATATGACATTTTTCTACTACAGTGGAAATAAATGGAGAGGAAGACAATGGCAAGACACTTCTAAGGTGTTCTAAGGCTGGCAACAATTGAGTTAATATTTGTGGCAGTTGCTTGTTGTTTTTCATTTGCATTTGATTATTTTACTAAAATCGGACTATATACTGGCCAGCAGCTAGTCAGGAGCTGAACTGTGCCAAACAGTAGCTGAGGGTCCCAGTAGTCATAGAGATCCTAGACATATCCCATCATGTCACATGACCCTAAGCAGTGTTTGGCATCCACATTGTTGTAACAAACAGTATTATACACTTTTAGATGGTGATTGATTAAAAAGGTAAAATAGGAAAAAATATAGATTCAAGGGTAATTAGTTATACTTAAGAAAAAAAAAACTCTTAAACGCTTTAACTCTTCCTATAACAAAAACAGAGACCAACATTAGAACATGTGGGTGTTATGATAAATATGTCTATTACATGAATCAAGATAAGCAGCTGTCACATTGTCAAAAGTAAAATGAGGATTGGAGACAGTAGACTTCAAGCTAGTTCCCTTAAGAAGAATAAATACAGAGGTAAATAAAAGGGTAGAAATGAATCAGTGTAAGAAATAGATGTCACACCTTGCCCCCTTGTGATGTTACACCACGCCTCAATCATTCATGCCTATGGGAGGGGGCGTGGTGACAGTCATGCCCTCTCTCATAGACATGAATGGATGGGGCATGGCATAGGGTCACTAGGAGGTGTGGACAGAGATCGAGGGGGTTCCCAGCGATGGGACCCCCATGATCAGACATTTTATCCCCTATTCTTTGGATATTATGCCCCCAAAATATAGTTTTAGGCCCGATCTGTGCCACCATATATTGTTGTTGCACCCCTCTGTGCCCACATATATAGTTGTAAGCGCATTCTGTGCCCATATATATATATATATATATATATATATATATATATATAGTTGTAGACCCCCTCATTGTGCCCCCATATATAGTTGTAAGCCCCCTCTCTGTGCCACCTTATAGCTGTAAGGCCCTCTCTCTTTCCCCCATATAGTTGTAGACCCCATCTTTGTTCTCCCTGTATATAGTTATAGATCCCTCTCTGTTTCTCCATATATAGTTGTAGAACCCACCTGTGTGCACCAAATATAGTTGTAGGCCCCCCATATACAATTGTAGGCCCCCTCTGTGCTGCCTTATAGTTTTAAGGCCCTCTCTCTTTCCCCCTATATTGTTGTAGGCCCCCTCTGTCTGTGCCCCAATATAGCTGTAGACTCTCTCTCTGTGCTCCCAAAGACATACTGGCTCCAGCTACATACAATATATGGCTGTAGGCAGTATAGCTGTGTACTCCCCTCTGGTGCTCTACTGCTCTGGTCTCGGGCCTGGACCTACTGCTATGGCTTATGCGCCATAGCAGTAGGTCCCCGGACCGGAGGAGCAGTGGTCGGAGCACCAAAACTGACAAAGTGGCATGCTGGTAAGTTTCTGTCCAGGGCCAGTCCACATGTCCTCCCACTCCGCTGCGCCGCTCCTCCAGTCTGGGTGCATGGCACAGCATGTCAGTGACATGCCTGCGCACACTACCTACTGGCAGTCTTTGCATATTAAAAGGGGCCAAGGGCCTACGGCGGAATACCTGGACATCCCTATGTCCCCAAAAGATCTTTTTGGGGCGCAGGGACAGTGGTCCCAAAATGGTGAAGATCCCGGTAAAACCAGGACATCTGATCACCCAGCCACTAAGGCACTCCTAAAGGGTACACATAGAAATGTAACACAAGATAGCTAAGATCTTAAAGGCTTCTGGAAACTTTTTGGGAAGCAAAAAATGTTGCTTGCCTGGTCTTAAAAGAAGACAATACAAAGGTTTCATTATAGTATTTTTTCTGTATTAAAATGATGACAGCCTCATTAAACGTAATATAATGTCTACGGATCCATTGTGCGTGAAGCCAACATAATGACGGCATTGCCATAAGTTCTGTTATCTGGTGGAGCAATACCCAATATCCTGCACATCTGTCCTTCCTGGCAGTCACTGCCCGACACATGCCGTGTAATTAGGCATTTTATCTGTACATTTGTCTGGATCCGCCCGGCGCTGCCTGTCACTAATTTGCTGTCTAATTAAATAGTTAGCGCTTACTTGCTGATCACAGAGCTTACCTGTAATAAAGGCTTTTTGGGATCTTTCATTGTGCGTTACTATCTGTCACCTCCTTTGCAGGCTGATAAGAACGAGATTTTCCCTGTAGTGTGAATTTATTGTAGCAGTAAGGAAAGCTGGAGGGAAAAGGACATTGTTGTGGTCTAGCATTTGTTCTGTGGTACCATTAATCTCTCATCACTCGGAAGTTATTGGCTTCTTTTGACACAAGTGTATAGAGCGCACATCATTTGTGAAGATTGATTGGAGGAATTCTCTCTGTGGTTAATAGTGATGGATGCTATCAATGACAGATAACAATTTTACATTAGTTAAATCTCTTTATATTGATCCCAGCGTATGTAAACATTCGGGCATAAATCTACGTCTGCCTACTGTTCATTTTGTAAGAAAAAGCTTTGTCTATTCACAGTCATTACTATTGCTCCTGTTTTGTATTGTTTACAATATTGCGTTCACTAGCTCTCTAAAGCAATTGCCTTGTCTTAAAGGGGTACTCCAGTTAAAAAAAAAAAAATTTAATCCCACTGATTTGTAAATTACTTCTGTTTAAAAATTATAATTCATCCAGTACTTATCAGCTGCTGTATACTACACAGGAAGTTCTTTTCTTCTTGAATTTTTTTTCTGTCTGACCACAATGCTCTCTGCTGACACCTCTGTCCATTTCAGAAACTGTTCGGAGCAGGATAGGTTTGTTATGGGGATTTGTTGCTGCTCTGGACTGTTCCGGACATGGACATAGGTGTCAGCAGAGAGCACTGTGGTCAGACTAAAAAGAAGCTGATAAGTACTGGAAGGATAAGGATTTTTAAATAGAAGTAATTTACAAATCTGTTTAACTTTCTGGCTCCTGTTCTTTTAAAAACATAGTTTTCCACCTAAATACCGCTTTAAAAGGGGTTATCCACAATAGCAAAAATAGCTAATGTCTTCCAAAAACAGCACCACACCTGTCCGCAGGTGGCATCTGGTATTACAACCTGGCTCGATTTATTTCAATGAAACTAAGCAGCAAAACGCCACCCAACCTGCAGACACGAGGTGTAGTTTTTTTTTTTTTTTTTTTAAAGAAATAGCTCTGTTTTCTAATGCTTGATAACTCTTTTAAAGGTTTACATTGTTTCAGGATTTGTAATGTACTTTATTGCTATTTACGTAAGTGATATAAGGTGTAGACCTATTAGCTGATGCCTTAGCATGCTATGTTATATGTTTTCTTTACTATTGGTTAATGTTGTTTAGAAAACTCCAATCACATGCATTGCATTACAAGAAATCTACAATATTCAAAAGGGTTGTCCGGCAGGATAAATATTATAAAAGGGGCGGAGGGAATTCCTGTCTGCCAAGACAAGACAAGGAAGGAAAGATCAGAGTAACCTGGTGAGCGTTGGAGTAGCCATGGTGAGGATTCAGTTTGGTGAGGTTTCCTCCCCCCCCCCCCCCCCAAATATATAGAAAAATTGGGGCTCAGAGTCATGAATATTAGATACAAATTAATTTATTGATAATAAGATATTCTTAATATTTGTGTCTTTTGACCCACAGGGCCCTTGTGGGTCAGCAGAAATACACTGATATATTAAATAGTCTATACATAAAATATTCAATGCATAAAATATGGCAAATAATTATTTAACCCCTTAACGACGAAGGACGTATATTTACGTCCTCCGCCTACTCCCGCGATATGCCGTGGGGTCACGCGGTGTCCCAGCATCATATCGGGTCGGTCCCAGCGGCTATCAACGGCCGGGACCCGCGGCTAATACAGGACATCACCGATCGCGGTGATGCCCTGTATTAACCCTTCAGACGCGGCGATCAAAGCTGACCACCGCATCTGTAGTGAAAGTGAAAGTGACCCGGCTGCTCAGTCGGGTTGTTCGGGCCCGCCGCGGTGAAATCGCGGCGTCCTGAACAGCTTACAGGACACCGGGAGGGCCCTTACCTGCCTCCTCAGTGTCCGATCGACGAATGACTGCTCCGTGCCTGAGATCCAGACAGGAGCAGTCAATCGCCGATAACACTGATCACAGGCGTGTTAATACACTCCAGTGATCTCTGTAAAAGATCAGTGTGTGCAGTGTTATAGGTCCCTATGGGGGCTATAACACTGCAAAAAAAAAGTGTTAATAAAGGTCATTTAACCCCTTCCCTAATAAAAGTTTGAATCACCCCCCTTTTCCCATAAAAAAAATAAAACAGTGTAAATAAAAATAAACATATGTGGTATCGCCGCGTGCGTAAATGTCCGAACTATAAAAATATATCATTAATTAAACCGCTCGGTCAATGGCGTACACGTAAAAAAATTCCAAAGTCCAAAAAAGCTTATTTTGGGTCACTTTTTATACCATTAAAAAATGAATAAAAAGTGATCAAAAAATCCGATCAAAACAAAAATGGTACCGATAAAAACTTCAGATCACGGCGCAAAAAATGAGTCCTCATACCGCCCTGTATGTGGAAAAATAAAAAAAGTTATAGGGGTCAGAAGAGGGAATTTTTAAACGTAAAAATTTTCCTGCATGTAGTTATGATTTTTTCCAGAAGTACGACAAAATCAAATCTATATATTTAGGGTACCATTTTAACCGTATGGACCTACAGAATAATGATAAGGTGTCATTTTTACCGAAATATGCACTGCGTAGAAACGGAAGCCCACAAAAGTTACAAAATGGCATTTTTTCTTCGATTTTGTCGCACAATGATTTTTTTTCCGTTTCGCCGTGAATTTTTGGGTAAAATGACTAATGTCACTGCAAAGTAAAATTGGTGACGCAAAAAATAAGCCATAATATGGATTTTTAGGTGGAAAATTGAAAGGGTTATGATTTTTAAAAGGTTAGGAGGAAAAAACGAAAGTGCAAAAACTGAAAAACCCTGCGTCCTTAAGGGGTTAAAACTAATAAAATACATAACATGAAAAAAACGTTAAAATTATTCGCTAAGTGTCCACACAGTCTGTAGAAATAATGCAGGTAGATAATGTGAATAAATATCTCAGTTGCGGCAATAAATCCAGATGATTTAACTTCAATTATGGTGTCTGTAGATATTGTCTCTAACAGATACAGCGATTGATACAATAGTAACTGGGCAACAGATTAAATAATTTGTAACCTTATATGAGGTTGTGATTCAAGTTCTCTGCACCGTGCGCTACTAGAGACTTGGCGGTCTCACAAATGTGCAGCGGCGGTAATTATTTTTGGCTGCTACTGGTTACAGTATTTGAAATGCAATATGGTAAAAGTTGGTACCTTGTTGTATGCTGGGTTGGTCGCCGGACGGGTCCCGGTTTCCCAAGCAGTAAGAGCGCTGCTAGAGACACGGCTGTCTCACAGGTATGCAGCGGAGATGGTGTATAGTGGAAGCGCTGCTCACATGATAAATCATTTTTAGTTGGTACCTCTATTGTGTTGTCCTGATCGTCAGCCGGTCACAATCCCTGGGCAGAGGGTGCGCTGTTAGAGACTTGGCCGTCTCAGTTCGTACAGCAGCAGCGGTGGGCTTGATCTGAGGGTTGTTACGCCGAGCGCTCCGGGTCCCCGCTCCTCCCCGGAGCGCTCGCTACACTCTCGCTACTGCAGCACCCCGGTCAGATCCACTGACCCGGTGCGCTGCGATACCGCCTCCAGCCGGGATGCGATTCGCGATGCGGGTGGCGCCCGCTCGCGATGCGCACCCCGGCTCCCGTACCTGACTCGCTCTCCGTCGGTCCTGTCCCGGCGCGCGCGGCCCCGCTCCCTAGGGCGCGCGCGCGCCGGGTCTCTGCGATTTAAAGGGCCACTGCGCCGCTGATTGGCGCAGTGGTTCTAATTAGTGTGTTCACCTGTGCACTCCCTATGTATACCTCACTTCCCCTGCACTCCCTCGCCGGATCTTGTTGCCATCGTGCCAGTGAAAGCGTTTCCTTGTGTGTTCCTAGCCTGTGTTCCAGACCTCCTGCCGTTGCCCCTGACTACGATCCTTGCTGCCTGCCCCGACCTTCTGCTACGTCCGACCTTGCTTCTGTCTACTCCCTTGTACCGCGCCTATCTTCAGCAGTCAGAGAGGTTGAGCCGTTGCTAGTGGATACGACCTGGTCACTACCGCCGCAGCAAGACCATCCCGCTTTGCGGCGGGCTCTGGTGAACACCAGTAGTGACTTAGAACTGGTCCACTAGCACGGTCCACGCCAATCCCTCTCTGGCACAGAGAATCCACCTCCTGCCAGCCGGCATCGTGACAGTAGATCCGGCCATGGATCCCGCTGAAGTTCCTCTGCCAGTTGTCGCCGACCTCACCACGGTGGTCGCCCAGCAGTCACAACAGATAGCGCAACAAGGCCACCAGCTGTCTCAACTGACCGTGATGCTACAGCAGCTACTACCACAGCTTCAGCAATCATCTCCTCCGCCAGCTCCTGCACCTCCTCCGCAGCGAGTGGCCGCTTCAGGCCTACGACTATCCTTGCCGGATAAATTTGATGGGGACTCTAAGTTTTGCCGTGGCTTTCTTTCACAATGTTCCCTGCACTTGGAGATGATGTCGGACCAGTTTCCTTCTGAAAGGTCTAAGGTGGCTTTCGTAGTCAGCCTTCTGTCTGGAAAAGCTCTGTCATGGGCCACACCGCTCTGGGACCGCAATGACCCCGACACTGCCTCTGTACACTCCTTCTTCTCGGAAATTCGAAGTGTCTTTGAGGAACCTGCCCGAGCCTCTTCTGCTGAGACTGCCCTGCTGAACCTGGTCCAGGGTAATTCTTCCGTTGGCGAGTACGCCGTACAATTCCGTACTCTTGCTTCAGAACTATCCTGGAATAATGAGGCCCTCTGCGCGACCTTTAAAAAAGGCCTATCCAGCAACATTAAAGATGTTCTGGCCGCACGAGAAATCCCTGCAAACCTACATGAACTCATTCATCTAGCCACTCGCATTGACATGCGTTTTTCCGAAAGGCGTCAGGAGCTCCGCCAGGATATGGACTTTGTTCGCACGAGGCGTTTTTTCTCCCCGCCTCCTCTCTCCTCTGGTCCTCTGCAATCCGTTCCTGTGCCTCCCGCCGTGGAGGCTATGCAAGTTGACCGGTCTCGCCTGACACCTCAAGAGAGGACACGACGCCGCATGGAGAATCTCTGCCTGTACTGTGCCGGTACCGAACACTTCCTGAAGGATTGTCCTATCCGTCCTCCCCGCCTGGAAAGACGTACGCTGACTCCGCACAAAGGTGAGACAGTCCTTGATGTCAACTCTGCTTCTCCACGTCTTACTGTGCCTGTGCGGATATCTGCCTCTACCTTCTCCTTCTCTACTATGGCCTTCTTGGATTCCGGATCTGCAGGAAATTTTATTTTGGCCTCCCTCATCAACAGGTTCAACATCCCGGTGACCAGTCTCGCCAGACCCCTCTACATCAATTGTGTTAACAATGAAAGATTGGACTGTACCATACGTTACCGCACGGAGCCCCTCCTAATGTGCATCGGACCTCATCACGAAAAAATTGAGTTTTTGGTCCTCCCCAATTGCACTTCCGAAATTCTCCTTGGACTACCCTGGCTTCAACACCATTCCCCAACCCTGGATTGGTCCACAGGGGAGATCAAGAGCTGGGGTACCTCTTGTTTCAAGGACTGCCTTAAACCGGTTCCCAGTACTCCCTGCCGTGACCTTGTGGTTCCCCCTGTAACCGGTCTCCCTAAGGCCTATATGGACTTTGCTGATGTATTTTGCAAAAAACAAGCTGAGACTCTACCTCCTCACAGGCCTTATGACTGTCCTATTGACCTCCTCCCGGGCACTACTCCACCCCGGGGCAGAATTTATCCTCTGTCCGCCCCAGAGACTCTTGCTATGTCTGAGTACATCCAGGAAAATGTAAAAAAGGGCTTTATCCGCAAATCCTCCTCTCCTGCCGGAGCTGGATTTTTCTTTGTGTCCAAAAAAGATGGCTCCCTACGTCCTTGCATTGACTACCGCGGTCTTAATAAAATCACGGTGAAGAACCGCTACCCCTTACCTCTTATCTCTGAACTCTTTGATCGCCTCCAAGGTGCCCACATCTTTACCAAACTGGACTTAAGAGGTGCTTATAATCTCATCCGCATCAGGGAGGGGGATGAATGGAAAACGGCATTTAAGACTAGAGATGGACACTTTGAGTATCTGGTCATGCCCTTTGGCCTGTGCAACGCCCCTGCCGTCTTCCAAGACTTTGTTAATGAAATTTTTCGTGATCTCTTATATTCCTGTGTTGTTGTGTATCTGGACGATATTCTGATTTTTTCTGCCAACCTAGAAGAACACCGCCAGCATGTCCGCATGGTTCTTCAGAGACTTCGTGACAATCAACTTTATGCCAAAATGGAGAAATGTCTGTTTGAATGTCAATCTCTTCCTTTCCTAGGATACTTGGTCTCTGGCCAGGGACTACAAATGGATCCAGACAAACTCTCTGCCGTCTTAGATTGGCCACGCCCCTCCGGACTCCGTGCTATCCAACGTTTTTTGGGGTTCGCCAATTATTACAGACAATTTATTCCACATTTTTCCACCATTGTGGCTCCTATCGTGGCTTTAACCAAAAAGAATGCCAATCCTAAGTCATGGCCTCCTCAAGCGGAAGACGCCTTTAAACGGCTCAAGTCTGCCTTTTCTTCTGCTCCCGTGCTCTCCAGACCTGACCCATCTAAACCCTTCCTATTGGAGGTTGATGCCTCCTCAGTAGGAGCTGGAGCGGTTCTTCTACAAAAAAAATCTTCCGGGCATGCTGTTACTTGTGGTTTTTTTTCTAGGACCTTCTCTCCGGCGGAGAGGAACTACTCCATCGGGGATCGAGAGCTACTGGCCATTAAATTAGCACTTGAGGAATGGAGGCATCTGCTGGAGGGATCAAAATTTCCAGTTATTATTTACACCGATCACAAGAATCTCTCCTATCTCCAGTCTGCCCAACGGCTGAATCCTCGCCAGGCCAGGTGGTCTCTGTTCTTTGCCCGGTTTAATTTTGAAATTCACTTTCGCCCTGCCGATAAGAACATTAGGGCCGATGCTCTCTCTCGTTCCTCGGATGCCTCGGAAGTAGAGCTCTCTCCGCAACACATCATTCCTCCTGACTGCCTGATCTCCACTTCTCCAGCCTCCATCAGGCAAACTCCTCCAGGGAAGACCTTCGTCTCTCCACGCCAACGCCTCGGAATCCTCAAATGGGGTCACTCCTCCCATCTCGCAGGCCATGCGGGCATCAAGAAATCGGTGCAACTCATCTCTCGTTTCTATTGGTGGCCGACTCTGGAAACGAATGTTGTTGATTTTGTGCGGGCCTGCACTGTCTGTGCCCGGGATAAGACTCCTCGCCAGAAGCCCGCTGGTCTTCTTCATCCTCTGCCTGTCCCCGAACAGCCTTGGTCTCTGATTGGTATGGACTTTATTACAGACTTACCCCCATCCCGTGGCAACACTGTTGTTTGGGTGGTCGTTGATCGATTTTCCAAGATGGCACATTTTATTCCTCTTCCTGGTCTTCCTTCAGCGCCTCAGTTGGCAAAACAATTTTTTGTACACATTTTTCGTCTTCACGGGTTGCCCACGCAGATCGTCTCGGATAGAGGCGTCCAATTCGTGTCAAAATTCTGGAGGGCTCTCTGTAAACAACTCAAGATTAAATTAAACTTTTCTTCTGCTTATCATCCTCAATCCAATGGGCAAGTAGAAAGAATTAACCAGGTCCTGGGTGATTATTTACGGCATTTTGTTTCCTCCCGCCAGGATGACTGGGCAGATCTTCTACCATGGGCCGAATTCTCGTACAACTTCAGAGTCTCTGAATCTTCTTCCAAATCCCCATTTTTTGTGGTGTACGGCCGTCACCCTCTTCCCCCCCTCCCTACTCCCTTGCCCTCTGGTTTGCCCGCTGTGGATGAAATAACTCGTGATCTTTCCACCATATGGAAAGAGACCCAAAATTCTCTCTTACAGGCTTCATCACGCATGAAGAAGTCTGCTGATAAGAAAAGAAGAGCTCCCCCCGTTTTTTCTCCCGGAGACAAGGTATGGCTCTCCGCTAAATATGTCCGCTTCCGTGTCCCCAGCTACAAATTGGGACCACGCTAGCTTTGTCCTTTCAAAATTTTGTGCCAGATTAATCCTGTCTCTTACAAACTTCTTCTTCCTCCTTCTCTTCGTATTCCTAATGCCTTTCACGTTTCTCTTCTTAAACCACTCATCATCGACCGTTTCTCTCCCAAACTTGTTTCTCCCACTCCTGTTTCCGGCTCTTCGGACATCTTCTCCGTAAAGGAGATACTGGCCTCCAAGAAGGTCAGAGGGAAAACCTTTTTTTTGGTCGATTGGGAGGGCTGTGGTCCTGAAGAGAGATCCTGGGAACCTGAGGACAATATCCTAGACAAAAGTCTGGTCCTCAGGTTCTCAGGCTCCAAGAAGAGGGGGAGACCCAAGGGGGGGGGGGTACTGTTACGCCGAGCGCTCCGGGTCCCCGCTCCTCCCCGGAGCGCTCGCTACACTCTCGCTACTGCAGCGCCCCGGTCAGATCCACTGACCCGGTGCGCTGCGATACCGCCTCCAGCCGGGAAACACGGCTGTCTCACAGGTATGCAGCGGAGATGGTGTATAGTGGAAGCGCTGCTCACATGATAAATCATTTTTAGTTGGTACCTCTATTGTGTTGTCCTGATCGTCAGCCGGTCACAATCCCTGGGCAGAGGGTGCGCTGTTAGAGACTTGGCCGTCTCAGTTCGTACAGCAGCAGCGGTGGGCTTGATCTGAGGGTTGTTACGCCGAGCGCTCCGGGTCCCCGCTCCTCCCCGGAGCGCTCGCTACACTCTCGCTACTGCAGCACCCCGGTCAGATCCACTGACCCGGTGCGCTGCGATACCGCCTCCAGCCGGGATGCGATTCGCGATGCGGGTGGCGCCCGCTCGCGATGCGCACCCCGGCTCCCGTACCTGACTCGCTCTCCGTCGGTCCTGTCCCGGCGCGCGCGGCCCCGCTCCCTAGGGCGCGCGCGCGCCGGGTCTCTGCGATTTAAAGGGCCACTGCGCCGCTGATTGGCGCAGTGGTTCTAATTAGTGTGTTCACCTGTGCACTCCCTATGTATACCTCACTTCCCCTGCACTCCCTCGCCGGATCTTGTTGCCATCGTGCCAGTGAAAGCGTTTCCTTGTGTGTTCCTAGCCTGTGTTCCAGACCTCCTGCCGTTGCCCCTGACTACGATCCTTGCTGCCTGCCCCGACCTTCTGCTACGTCCGACCTTGCTTCTGTCTACTCCCTTGTACCGCGCCTATCTTCAGCAGTCAGAGAGGTTGAGCCGTTGCTAGTGGATACGACCTGGTCACTACCGCCGCAGCAAGACCATCCCGCTTTGCGGCGGGCTCTGGTGAACACCAGTAGTGACTTAGAACCGGTCCACTAGCACGGTCCACGCCAATCCCTCTCTGGCACAGAGGATCCACCTCCTGCCAGCCGGCATCGTGACAAGGGTACTGCAGCAGTTTTCCTGCAAGCAAGAAAAATGGAAAGCCAGCGATGTTCTTGTGGTATGGATGGCACGTAGTGTCCTGTGATGATTAGCAGGTGCCGTGGGTCTTTGTGTATCGCTGTATTCTTGTGGGATTTTGGTGAATGACACTTAGAATAAATAGTAGTTTAAGGCTGGACGCGTTTCAGGTCCTCCATAGGACCTTTCTTCAGCAGCTCAACATGTAAATGTTTTACATGTTGAGCTGCTGAAGAAAGGTCTTATGGAGTGTTATATTATGCTGAGGATGTAGTAAAAAAAAAAAAAAATCTCTACCTACTTAACCCCAAATCCCCCACTGGTCAAGGTGCAGCTTCCATTAGTCTGCTTTTGGTCCCCATATGCTCCTGTCCTCTTCAAGCTTCCGATATGGCAGCTGGCCAAGACTGCACACAGAAGAAGACAATCGGGAGCTGCAGCAGGGGCATGGACAGGTTAGGTAAGTATAGTGTTTTTTCTATTTAACAATATCCCCAGTACTATATAAATATTTTGCTCACACCAGAATACTCCTTTGAATTCCAGCTTGTCTCATCCTGCAGTCAGCTTGTAGACCTAGACATTGATCACCAATCTTATTAAAAGCAGCTGGGTCCACCATTAAAATGTTTATGTTTATGGCTAGCTTCAAGAGGTTTTCTGAAATTAGAAAACAAGGCCAGGCTTGGATGGAGTTGACTTGCAGCACCAGACACAACTCACAGACAAGAGAAGTGCTGTTTCTCTAAAAAAAAGTTTTTCTCAAACCTAAGACAGCTCCTTTTTTTATTTTTTTTTTATTAGGGTTTTACATAAACAAGGAGGAGAACATAGTCAAACAAAACGGGCGGGGGAGTAAGGACCTCCCGTACCAATAACCACCAGGTGGCCATCCAAAAGCAAAATAGTACAATGCAACATATCTCGTTCAAGCATATGAAGCCATGGAGAAACAGTAAGGGTACTTCCAATCAAATGTATATCTAGGGAGGAGACCTCAAAGGAAGGAGGGGGGGGGGGCAGGAGGAAGGTAAGGAAATATAAAAGGGCAGACCGACCACATGAAGAAAGGAAACAAAGGGAAAGAGACCCCAGAAAAGGAAAAAAGAGAGATAGGAAAGAGAAGATAAGAGGTCCGGACGCATATGGGGAAGGGTAAGGAAGTTCACGGAGGCTGCCTGTCTGTGAATCTATCCCACAGATCCCATATGGACAAAAATATTGGGATGGTGTTGTTCAAAGAGGCAGTAAGAGATTCAAGGGAGTGAATCTCACGTATCCTAGCAGTGAGTTCGTCCTTTGACGGAGGCAAGGTCTGTTTCCAATGCTTAGCAATGAGGGTTTTGGCCGCAAGGACAATATGCAAAAAGAGCTTGAACTTTTTTTTTTTTTATAAAACCCTAGTAGAAAGGTGCAAAAGGAAGACCATAGGGTCATGGGGAACCAAAACCCCCAAAACTCTATGGATTAACTTCTGCACCTGAGCCCAATAAGTAATCAATGGACAGGACCAAAATATGTTCAAAACAGTGCCCAGGCAAATACCGCATCGCCAGCATTGGGGAGGGATGTCAGGATTCAACTTATTAAGTAGAGCCGGTGTGTGATACCACCCCATGAGCATCTTATATTGCGTCTGTAGGCCGTGCAGATAGAAGCCTTAGAGGCTCCCAAATTATCCACCATTGAGGGATAGAAATAGTAGTGTTGAGGGCCTCTTCCCAATGGCTCATATAGCGAAGGGAGGGAGGAGGACCATCCGGAGGGGACAACAAAAAGGAGTAAATACTATAGAGTAGTCCCTTCATCTAAGGACCCCCCCTACACAACCTCTCAAAGCCTGTGGGTAGAGAGGCAGTCAGCGAGCCTTGTATAGAGGGCAAGTAGTGGCAAAGTTGTATATTATTCCTCAGAGGGATGGAGATTCCAATGAGCAACCAGCTGGTCAAAGGATAAGATTGAGCAAGTACGGGGATCAACCACAATTGCCCAGCAAAAAAGACCTCTAGAGCCCCATTCCCTAACCATGCAGGAGGGCAAGCCAGAAGAGAAGACAGGGTGGTAGAGAAAAGATTGCTTAGAGCAGTAGGTCTAAACATACCAGGAAAACAACATTGGTCCCAAAAGGGGGTTTACATCCATTTACTGTAGGCATGGTAAGTAGACCAAGCCACCAGATGGCGTAGATGAGCCGCCCAGTAATATTTAGCCACGTCCGGAACACCCAGCCCCCCCGAAAGACTTACTAGCCAGCATAACTGACATAGGGAGTCGATGTTGCTTGGCATCCCAAATAAACCGGAAAATAGCCAACTGAAAAGAGTGCAACACAGCTAAGGGGACCCGCACCGGTAACATCTCAAAAAAGTAAAGCAATTTAGGGAGGATAGTCATCTTCACTGCCGCGATGCGTCCAAAAAAGGAGATATATTGAGACCTCCATTTTTCCATCAAAGCTCACGTAAAAGAGGAGGAAAGTTAGTAGAGAACAAAGAAGAGTAGCGAGGGGATAGCGACACACCCAAATACTTAATAGCAAAGGAGGACCATCTAAAGGAGTAGTTAGCCCGTAAAAGAGAGATCAAAGAGGGAGGGAGGTTAAGAGGCATGGCTTCAGATTTAGAGAGATTGACCTTATAGCCAGAAACAAGGCCATAGGTATGCATGAGTTTATACAAAGAAGGCAGAGACAGGAGGGGGTTGGTGAGGGTAAGCAAGACATCATCAGCAAAGAGACAGATCTTCAATTCTCTGCCGTGAAGGGCTACACCTGAAATGTCCGGATCCCCCCAGATCATCGCAGCAAGTGGTTCTGTGCACAAAGCGAAGATCAGGGGGGGATAACGGGCACCCCTGTCTAGTACCATTATATAAGGGAAAGGTCAGGGAAGAAGCACGAGGGAGTTTGAGAGGCGGTGGCAGAGGAGTAAGGACTCCCACAGTGCAGTGAGAAAATTACCCGAGATACCAAACTTTTGAAGGGTGGCAAACAAAAATGGCCAATCTAGCCTATCAAAGTCCTTTTCGGCATCCAAGCTCAGAATCAAAGCCTGTTCTGACCTTTTATTGACTACATCTATGAGATCCACCACCCTTCTCGTGTTGTCGCCTCCTTGCCGACAATGGATAAAGCCAACCTGGTCTTTGTGTATAAGGGTAGGCAAGAAATAGCAAAGGCGGTTCACCAAAATTGTGGAGAACAGCTTTAAATAATAGAGTGCCCACAAGATAGCAATACACAAAAATAGTGATGGGATAAGGGAATAGGGTACAGGTGAAAATCTACACTAGAGTTCTTACCTATGTAGGTTGGTAACTCCTAAACTAAATGTGGATGGGAAAAGGAAAAATCGAATCACAAAAATTATGATAACACTTGATAAGCAAACCTCTCTAACCTAGGTTAGAGAGGTTTGCTTATCAAGTGTTATCATAATTTTTGTGATTTGATTGTTCCTTTCCCCATCCACACATAGTTTAGGAGTTACCAACCTAGATAGGTAGGAACTCTAGTGTAGATTTTCAACTGTACCCTATCCCCTTATCCCATCACTATTTTTGTGTATTGCTATCTTGTGGGCACTCTATTATTTTGAGTAAAAAATACTAAAATTATCTTTTGCCTAATTGGTGTTTCTTTGCTAATATATAATAGTTCAATTTTCTATGCCAAGGGATTTATCTATCACTCTGGTTTTTTAAGGTACCAGTCATCTTCTTCCTTTATAGTGGTATAGAACAGCTTTAAGTCAGAGTTGAGAAGGGCTATGGGTCGGTAGCTGGAGCAATCATGAGGATCCATGCCAGGCTTAGGAATCAGGGTAATCAATGAATGAAGAAAGGACTGCGGAATATCCTCCCCCCCCCCCCCAAGAAAGAGTTAAACAAAGGGACCAGCTTAGGAAGGAGGATGGAGGAATAAGTTTTATAGTACAAATAATGAAGCCATCAGGGCCCAGAGAGCCACCTGCAGGGAGGGTATTGAGAACTTCAGAGAGCTCTTCAAGAGTAATAGGGGCATTCATAGTCTCTCGATCAGCCGCCGAAAGAGCCGGAAGGCTACACCGAGAGAGAAAAGAGTCAAGCACTGCAGCGCGCTCCCCCGGGTCCGAGGGGAGTTGAGAGAAAAAGAGGCGAGAGACAGATTCAGGATGATATTGGAGGGTACTGGAGAAGTCTCTCAGAGCAGAGGAGGCCTGAGCGGCAGCACAATCCCGTAGGCGCCGAACTAACATGGTGTGAGCCTTGTTGTCCTTCTCATAGAAACGCTGCTTGGCATAGAGCAGTTGACATTCCACCTTATAGAGGGCCAGAGCGCTCAACTGGGATCGCTCAATGACCAGGCGCCTTAGCACTGAGAGGGAGGGGAAAGATAGAGAAGAGCTTCTAAGCAGGTCATCTGAGCCCTAAGTTCCCGTGAGTGAGCCACAGCATCATGTTTCAATCTAGAACCCAAAGCGATACAGTGGCCTCTAACCACCACTTTGTGGAATTCCCATAATACTGCCGGAGAAGACATGGAGCCTTCATTACCGGCAAAATACTCAATTATGCTCGCCTGGATCGAGTCCCGGGAAGGGGGGGATTTAAGCAGAGAATCATTGAGGTGCCAATGACAGCGGCATAAGGAGGAGGAAAAGGGGGAGAAAGAAACGAGGACAAGGCTATGGTCAGACCAGGAGATAGGTTCCAGAGAAGCAGAGGAGAGCATGCGGACCATAGGAAGGTTACTGAAAAATAATCAATATAGGTATGGAGTTTGTGAGGGTGAGCGTAAAAGGTAAAAGAACGATCTGAGGGGTGGTTAATGCGCCAGAGGTCATAGAGCGCTACCAAACATATCAATCGCCGAAAAAGCGTGGACAAGCGCAACTGGGGGGGGGGGGATGGCAGTGTGTCCACCGTAAAGTGGAGATCTACAGAGGCGGGAGAAAACTAAATTGAAATTAAACCTCCAAGAGCCACATAGAGGAGGGGTATTTGTGTAAGCGAGACAAAACCCGATGCAAAACAAGGGACCTGAGAGGTATTGGGAGCATACTCATCGCAAAGAAGTAACTGCTTACCCCCTAAAGATCCTTCAACAATAACAAATCTACCCATCGGGTCTGCATAGGAAGAAGAGACTTGTAGAGGACCGGATCTAGAAATTAAGATAGCCACCCCCTCTACTTTCCTATCTGTAGAGGCTGGAAATACTTAGTGGTAGAGGTGGTGAATGAAGTGGAAAGTGTCCGCCTTGTCAAAGTGTGTCTCCTGGAGATAAACAATATCAGCATTCAGAGCTACCAACTCTCTCAGCAGCAGACGCTGCTTAGTCGGGAAGTTAATGCGCTTTACATTCCGGGAGACCCACTTAGCCATGAGAGGGCAGGAAAGGGACAAGTTGCAAATGTGCCAGGGTACTCATTCAGACCAGCGAGGGTGCCTCGCGAGGTCAGGAGAGGAGGTTGAAGCCAGGGGAGCCACTGCGACAGCCTTCTGGACCTGAGAAAAAGAAAAAACAGCAGGAAAAACAGACAAAAGAGGAGACCAACAGAACAAAAGACAAGAAGAGGAAACAAAAGACGGACAGAAAGGAACACAAGGAGGGGAACAAAAAGGAAACACAGCCATAAATGAACCAATGGCTCAAAAGCCAGAGAGGAGACCATGTAAGTGGAATAGAACAAAATAAGTAAAAATAATATTAACATTCTTGCCTTTGCCATGTCCTCAAAGGGGAGTGGAAATATGCTCCAGAAGGGACCACCCAAGTCAAACATGGGTCCTGCCCATAGGCCAGGCCAAAGGATATCTCTGCAGCAATATCCCAAAGGACACAGATTGAACAAGCATGTAAAACAATAGGTAAGTGGAGCAATCAGGTAACAGCAATGAAGAGGAGTAATGATCGTAAAGTCCCGAAGACTAGCAATGGACCCTTAGCTAGAGTCCCAGGGGAGATCCTCGGGGGGGGGGGCAGAGCAAGGGAGAGGATACAGCCCGGCCAGCTCTATGGCGTTTCCCCCGGACAGGCTGCCACAATGAGGGCAGAGGGGGAGGCAGAGGAGCCAGGCCCGAATCCGTGAGCTGTGGGACCTGTAGATCTCGGGCAGCACAGAACCCTGGCAGATCAGCAAAAGACCACAACACAACAGAACGTCCATCACGCCGGGCCTGTAAAGCAAATGGGAAAGACCATCTGTAGGGTACTTGGGCAGAGCGTAAGGTAGACAGGAGAGGCTGCAGCATCCACGATTTACGCAAAGTTATCCAAGAAAGGTCCTGGAACAATTGGATAGGAGCCCCATTGAAGTCAAAGTTCCTGAGAGAGCGTGATTTAGCCATTATCCTTTCCTTCAATTGGAAGTCAGCAACACAACAAAATTACATCCTGGAGAGGACCATTGGTGGGGCGAGGACGTAAAGCGCTATGGGCAACTTGATCTTGTGAGACGTGGGTTCGCCCAAAATCATGTTGAAGATAGCTTCCAATGTGACATGTAAGTCCTCAGCTTGCGTTGCCTCGAGGAGTCCACGAACTCTAATGTTATTACGCCTGCCCCTGTTATCCAGGTCTTCCACAGGGAATGAGTGAGTGAGAATGAATGAGATTGAGTGGCAATGGTGTTTGGAAGCTGAGCAATATATGACCGTGTAGAGTCGTGGGCCTCCTCCAAACCCTCCACCCTGTCTGAGACATGTTGAAGATCCTGGGGAAGCACAGAAATTTCCTCCCGGTTCTCAAGGTGGAAGAGGGGTCCTGCAAAGGCATGGCTCTGGGGGCTCCCACAGTATGTTTTAGGGAAGACATAATCCTCTGAGGCTTAGGAGAAGTACTGAGGGGGAATGCAGGGGTCCCAAGGGGGTCACCTCCCAGTATATCAGGTGGTAGGGTAGGTGCTGCAGTCCAGTCTTTGAGGGCCACAGGGGGAGCCCAGTGGGAGAGGAAGGCTGGTAGGTAGAGGGAGAGCACCCAGGTGGAGGGGTAGCCTCTACAAGAGATGAGGTGCCTTTAACCAGATCAGCCCAAGATGGCCGTCCCGCTCCCTGGAGGAGGGAGATCCCCTGGGGCCTGTGTGCACAGGGGAGAAGCAGGCTGGGGTGAGCCGAGCCATGATGGCAACAGGGCAGAAGATTCACTCACCAGTGATGAGTAGCCGACTGCAGAGGAGTCCCGGTCTGAAGCACCCGGCAGCAGCACCGAGGCCGGAACCAGTGGCAGGAACGGGTGAGGAAGGTCTCCCTGGATCTCAGCGGGTCCGTCAGGCAGAATGGGACCGGAGGGAGCAAGCACAGGGCCTGGTGAGTCAGGCGGGGAGCTTGGGACAGAAGAGGAGGTCAGGCGGAGGTAACGTGCGATGCTCCCGGAGGAGGTCTGGGGATCCAAGCTGGCGGGCGGGTTCCTCCTTCGGCGCTGGGTACTCCTCATCATGAGGCAGAGGGATATTTAGGGCTAATTAAGCAAATGTATGGCCATGAGGTGCGGGAGCTCTAGGACTAAGTGGCAATCTTCTCCAGCGGCAAGCCACGCCCTCCAAGACAGCTCCTTTTAAGAGGTCATAGGTCATTTGGAAATGATTTGTCTAAAATAATAGCATAGACAATATCTTTAAATCAGAATAACATTTTTGTTATGGATTTTGATAAGTTTGATGAATATGCATCATTTTATTAGCTTCTGCAATTTAGAAATATTGCCTTGTCTTTTAGATTTAGTGACTTGTGACTTTACGCACATCTCCAGAAATCATTATCACTGCAGAGAACTGATCATACTGTCTCCTCATTTATGTACATAAAGAAATAGCACTATCTCTGTAGGTTCACCTGTTAAATGGATTCGACCTTTCAGCCCCACGGATTAATCATGGCCGATGAGTCAATGACACAATGCAGATGGAGTATTACTTGTCAGTAATTGTTATTAGGGGTTCTAGTGTTCTCTCCTGTCTAGTACAGTGATGCCAAATAATATGTGTGAGGTGACAGTACCTTATCATTTCATCATGTTTTATCATGTTAATAACATTTCTATTATAGTATAACAATTAACATGTAAAATGCTTACGTATTATTCATAGTGACTAAATAATGCACCCAAAGTGAGAATGCCTTAAAGGAACAAAAACCCTTCAGTATTAACCCCTTAAAGGAGATATATCATGCATGAAAACTTATCCCCTATCCAAAGGATAGGGGATAAGTTTTAGATCCTGGGGTGTCTGGCCAATAGAACCCCCGCAATCTCCTGCACAGGCCCCCTGCTCCCCCTGACACCCCCCCCCCCTCCATATATCTCTATGGGAGAGCCATTTGACTATTTCTGGCTCTCCCAGAGAAATATGGCGGGGACTTTGTGCGGGGGGTCACAACACTCTGTTCCCAGGGAGAGCAGGGGACCCGTTCAGGAAATCGCTGGGGTCCCAGCGGTTGGACCCTCCGAAATCTAAAACGTATCCCCTATCCTGGTAAAAATTGCTGTAGTCTGACCCCTATAACTTTTCTTTAATTTTCCTTATGGCTTCGTATGAAAGCTCAGTTTTTTTTGTGGTGTGAGCTTTCGTTTTTCTCAGTTTTGCGCATATTTGACTTTTTGATCACTTTTTATAAAAAAAAAAAAAATTCTGGGATGTGATCAAAAATCAGCTATTTTGAACTTTGATATTTTTTTTTACATTTATGTTGTTCACTATAAGGCATAATTAACATATTTTAATAGTTTGGGCATTTCCACAAGCAGCAATACCTAATATGTGTATTTATTTATAATTTTATTTGAATAATGTGAAATGTGAATGTGATTTTTCTAATTTATTAGGGAAGGAGCTTATTTATTTTTAAAAACAAAAAACATTTTTTTTAATTTTACATACACTTATATCCCCGTGGGGGACTTTTATTTGCAATTTTTGCTAACACAAAATAATGCTACTCAGTGTTACTAATGCTGAAAGCGCCTCAACAGTCTCTATCACAGATTGGACCTAGAACCCCCATGGAGCAGGTGAGGGGACCTCTGGCAGGCATTCAAACCAATCGGACCCCCTCATATATGTTGCAGACGGTGCTAATCGGGCAGGGATACTATCATTGTTTCTCGCTATTGCTATTGATCATGGCACTTAAAGGGTTGATGGATAGGGTCAGGATCGCCTGTTTTTTTATTGACTGTGAGTACATGGCTGCTGATAACAGCCGTTACTCACTATATATGAAGCTAGCGCAAATCCAGCACTCGCTTCATCGGTGGAATGCCACTCAGGACATTAATGTATATCCTGGTGCATTAAGTACCCAGACGCCAGGATGTACATTTACGAGGTAATATACTAAACTTAAGGGTAGAGATGAGCGAAGTTACAGTGATTCGATTCGTCACCAACTTCTCGTCTCGGCAGTTGCTGACTTTAGCCTTCATAAATTAGTTCAGCTTTCAGGACTCTCTCCTAGGACTGTATCCACCTTTTCCAGCCCACCGAAGCACCTTAAGGGTGCGTTCCCACAGGGCGTATACGCAGCGTATTTGACGCTGCGCAAAATTTACGGCAGCAGCGGGAAATACGCTGCGTATTCCTTGCTCATTATACACACAGGGCTTTCCGGCAGCAGCCCTATGCGTGTAGTAAGTTTTGGAGGCGGAGCCGCCCGTCACGCATAGGACTGCTGCCGGAAAGCCCTGTGTGTATAGTGAGCAAGGAATACGCAGCGTATTTCCCGCTGCTGCCATAAATTTTGTGCAGCGTCAAATACGCTGCGTATACGCCCTGTGGGAACGCACCCTAAAGCTGAACTAATTTATGCATGCTAAAGTCATCTCTGCTTAAAGGGGTACTACTGTGCTGACAAATTATCCCCTATCTAAAGGATAGGGGATAAGTTGCCTGATCGCGTGGGGTCCCGCCACTGGGGACCCCCCGCGATCTTGCACGCAGCACCCCGCTCTCATCAGGCCCCGGAGCGAACATCCGCTCCGGGTCTGATGACGGGGCCGGTGATCGTGACATCACAGCTCCGCCCCCGTGTGACATCACACTCCGCCCCTCAATGCAAGTCTATGGCAGGGGGCGAGACAGCTGTCTCGCCCCCTGCCATAGACTTACATTGAGGGGGCGGAGCCGTGACGTCACGATACTCCGGCCCCGTGATCGGGGCCTGATGAGAGTGGGGTGCTGTGTGCGAGATCGCGCGATCAGGCAACTTATCCCCTATCCTTTAGATTGGGGATAAGTTGTCAGCACGGTAGTACCCCTTTAAGAGTTTATGTTGTTTTTAAAGTGTTGATGTCATTTTGACTGGTTGGAGTCTCGCACCGATCGCTAAATGTAATCGGGTAAAGCATTTGGGCATCTCTGGCGCTCCCATAGAAATAAATGGAGCGCATGCCATCTTGCCATCTACTGCATATGTTCCGTTTGAGAGCCAGTGCCCCATTCTTGAGATCACAAGGGTCCCAGCAATTGAACCACCCTGTGATCGGACACTTATCCACTACCCTGTGGATACAAAATAAGTATTTTTTTTATTGGACAACCCCTTTTAATCAATTACAGGCTATACTGAATTCTTTCCCACAAAACTATATATCAATACGTACAGCTTCTAATGCTCTAGAACATTACTAATTATTTATCATTACTAGGCTTTAGTGTCATCTCTCATTAACTATGTCCTTTACTACATGGACAGTATCACATTGATTTATCCCGCCAGCGTGAGATCAATAAACTCTTGTGCTTACACTGAAGATGGAAGCACCATTCATTATCTTATAAGAACCTTTTTAATTACCATATAATGTATAATGTTCTTTCCATGAAATTAAAATCAATGAGAATAAAATCAATAACCACGTAAATAGTAAGTGTTTTTAACAACTACCCAAGTGAGTATCACCGGATTGAATCTGTTTCAAAACAAAATCTGTTCGAAAAAACGCGTTTTAGCTGCATGACCCAGGTTCAGTCTAATGTCAGGTTAAGGTGATAGAAAAGGAGTAAATTCAGTGAAAGAATACTTGTACAGTGGTCCCTCAAGTTACAATATGAATTGGTTCCAGGACGACCATTGTATGTTGAGACCATAACTCTATGGAAACCAGGTAATTGGTTCTGAAGCCACCAAAATGTCATCCAAAAATAGGAAAAAGTGAGGATTAAAGAAAAATAAGTAGATAACTAATACAGATAACGCAAATCCTTATATATAAAAGTAAGAAAGATCTGCTGGGAGCTGTAAATCACTGTCTATGTCAGTATTTCCCAACCAGGGTTCCTCCAGCTGTTGCAAAACTACAACTCCCAGCATGCCCGGACAGCCAACGGCTGTCCGGGCATGCTGGGAGTTGTAGTTTTGCAACAGCTGGAGGCACCCTGGTTGGGAAACAATGGTTTATGTAGAGGACAGGAGCTTCTTCAGGGTCCTATATAGTACACACAATGTCCCAAATGGAGCCGCCCTTACTTGGTGTCCAAAAGGAGCAGCTAACCCTGGCACAGGTAAGGAGTAGTACAGAACTTGTAGTTCCTCCCTGTACTGTGGGGGGCGCTACCAGACAGCCATTCAGTGCATGCACTTCAGTAATAGAGGGGATTTAACAGTCAATGCCCATTCTGATTGGTCAGTTCTTCCAGTTGTGACACGTTTCCCAGATCCTGACTCTCTGTATATTGTATGTTGAGTCTGGTTTCAAGTTACAATGGTCCAGAAAAGACCATTGTATTTTGAAACTATTGTATGTTGAGGCCATTGTAAGTTGAGGGATAACTGTATTCCTGTGCTATTACCTGAACATTGTTTAGGAGAAATTGTGTAATAAAGTTTGGGTTGCTTTTATCCGCTAGGTGCTCCTTATGTTTTAGGCTTTAGGTGTGTAAGTCAGAAAGCACACTAGGGCGACATATGGGGTATTTTTAAAAACTGAATGCTTGAGCTCATAAATATTGATTACATTTTTTCTGTTAATACCAGCTACATTACAGAAAACATGAATTGGAAATGGACCGAATTATAGGTTTACAAGTTTACGGGCCCCTCAAATCCACTTCAGAAGTTAAGTGGTCCCTAAAACTTCTCATAATATTAAAAGCCTTCTAATGCCCTAAAAAAGTAAAAAATTAAATAAAATAAAAAAATGTTCATGATGCCAACATAAAGTACATATTTTGTAGATGTAAATTAATAATACATTTTTGCCATTACTATTTCTCTTACAAGTAAAGAATTTCATGTAGAAAAATGAAAATGTTTCAAATTTTTTACTTAATTCTTTAGTGTTTCACAAAAACTGCTAAATGTATCAACCAAAATGTATCAATCACATAAAGTAATATAGATATGAAAAAGAAAACAATCTCAGAATCACTTGGATCAATAAAAGCATTCCAGTTCTATTACCTGGTCATTAAAGAGGTTATCCGCCATAAGGTGATTTTAGTACTTACCTGACAGTAATGGACATGCTTATGAAGCATCTGTGCTTATCTTGGGGCTAAATGGCTATGCTGTGAGTCCACCATAACGCTGCTGCTTTCTTTTCATGAACTGGCTATTTCCTGGGAGTTCCCTCCCTCCAACTACAAGTCCCAGGATCCCTTGTTTGTAAGTTTAAGGTCACTTTTTCCCTCTCACATTTTAGCCAACCCACCCATTGCAGCTTCCTTGCATGCTATGCTGTGCTGTAAACTACAATTCCCTTCAGTCCTTTGAAGAATGATCTCACTCCCTCCCAGCGATCGCTCCACCCAAACAGGCTCCCTTTCAACACCTGTGTTTACACTACTGATGTAATGTCTCAGGCCGCACTGCAACCTGGGAAAACCTGAGACAACACTCATTTTGTATGCTGTTAAAAATGAAGATCATATAAGAATTGCAAGACCAGCCATCAAACACAGGTACAGACACTATAATATGAACTACACTAACTTTACAGCCCCTGTAGCACAATCAAATAAAAAAAAAATTTAAAAAAATCCTGGAATACTCCTTAAAGGGGTACTCCACTGGCCAGTGTTCGGAACATTGAGTTCCGAACGCTGTGTGCATGCTTTGGGGGTCGGCCTATCAATGCAAGTCTATGGGAGGGTGCTTGATGGCCACCATGCCCCCTCCCATAAACTTGCATTGAGGGGCGTGATTGACCCCCACAGTGCACACACAGTGTTTGGAACTAAATGTTCCGAGCGCTGACCAGTGGAGTATCCCTTTAAGGCCAATATAAGCCGCGTCACATAATCCAGATTTAGTTTTTATTTGGTTTTTAAATGAAAGACTATAGTGAAATAATAAATGCAATTCAATGCATATCTTAAAAGGGAACTCTGGTGGAAGAAAATGTTTTTAATCAACTGGTGCCGTGAAGTTAAACATATTTGTAAATTACTTCTATTTAAAAATCTTATGAGCTGCTGTATGCTCCACAGAAAGTTCATTTCTTTTTGAGTTTCTTTTCTGTCTGACCACAGTGCTCTCTGCTGACACCTCTGTCCATGTCAGGAACTGTCCAGAGCAGGATAGGTTTGCTATGGGGATTTGCTCTTACTCTGGACAGTTTCTGATAAGGACAGAGGTGTCAAAAGAGAGCACTGTGGTCAGACAGAAAAGAAATTCAAAAACAAATAAACTTCCTGTGGAGCATACAGCAGCTAATAAGTACTGGAAGGATTAAATAGAAGTAATTTACAAATCTGTTTAACTTTCTGGAGCTAATTGATTTAAAAAATAATAATAATCTGTTTTCCACTAGAGTACCCCTTTAAGTGTTTTGTTGGTTGTTTAGCTAGCTGTTTGTTTGTTTTTTTGTTTTTTTTAATTCCTCGCACTCTAGGTAAAGGGGCATTTTCTGGCATTTTCCCCTAGGCTTTTTTATAGGATTTGAAAAATGGCAGATATATGAAAGTAAAAAAAATGTCACCACATAAACAGGCAAAAAAATAAGAAGAATAAAGTGTTCATGAAGAAAGCCTTAAGGGATCATTTCTTTTTTCCACTGACCTACGAATTTTCCACCGCCATCTGTATTTGTCTACTTTATGGCAGTGGTTTTCTTATCATGGAAAAAGTACAATGGTAATTCAGAACATGAATTCATAAACTAATTTGCTTGCTTTTATCTAGACTGCTTTGTCGAGTAGACAAATTTTGTTGCTTTGTATTGATCAACACTGCATAAAATAACCCACGACGGATGATTGGCTTTGGTCTGATTGCATTGGAATTAAATGGCTGGCTTTAGTCTGATTGCATTAACACACATGAAAGGCATCCTGCTATAGTAATGTGTCTTTATTTTAACATGGTTTCACAGACAGAACATATTATAGAACAAATTAGCTTTAAAATGTCTTTTAAAGTTACAATTGTATATATTTATAATTTTTATAGTTTATGTATTCACACCGTGGTCGAGGGATCATACGCAGTATGTGTAATTCGGTTGAAACAGTGAAAGTGTTTCAATCACACAAGTAGGGAGTATAACATGAGACATTCTTACACACGCTTCTAAGACTGATACTGTGTTGTGAAATTATACATTTCTAAAAAGTGTGTCACCAACACGGAAAGTTTGGAAAGCTCTGCTTTACTCAGTACTTAGTTAAAGCATCTTTATTAGCAATTACAGCCTCCAGTTTTCTTGGCGATGATGCCACAAGGTTTATACACCTGGATTTGGGAATTTTCTGCTATTCTTCTCTGCAGATCCTCTCAATCTATGTCACGTTGGATGGGGAATGTTGGTAAAAGCCATTTTTCAGAGAGTTCCAGTTAGGGCTCTGGTTTGGCCACTCAATGAGTATTGTTTTTAAGCCACTGCTGTGTTGTCTTGGCCGCTTAGGGTCATTGGGGGTTATTTATCATTGTGTTCTATTCCTTTTTTTGGTCTAAGTCTGTGAATTTTCTTCACTTTTGCGCTAATTGCGTTTTTTTTTCTACAAGTTTTAAATTCCATCATTTTGACCTTTTTGTCTTGCTAGACCAGTTTTTGAAGTGACGGATGCATTGGTAAGTATTTATTATCTGCGTGTTTTAAATTGCCCACAAATGGTGCAAAAAAAAAAAAAAAACCCGCAAATCTAGACCACCTCCTGACCAGGTCTAAAAAAAATTACTACTTCTGTCTGTTTGCCAAAAATCTAAAAACATCAGCCAAAGTGAAAGAGAGGGAGATAGAGACTTTAGCAATACAAAAAAGTACCATTAAAATTTTTTTTATAAAAAAGATACAGTAGTGATGGAAAAAATTGTATTTAACAAAATTTATCTTTTTTATAACGAAATTTTTATTAATTTTTAAACAGGGATCAATTTATGTGTGCAGGCAGGGCACTAAAAATTTAGCCGACAATAATAAAAATGTAGTGTGTGTGTGTTTTTATTTAGATTTCATTTTTTAGGTAGTAGTAGTACTATTATTCCCAATATTGAACACACTGTTCCATGATGGGAGTAGTAGTACCTGTACTAATTGACACATTGCCCCAGGTCCATTGCGATCCTTCTGTATATTGTATAGATGCGGCCGGCCGCTCTTTTCTGGTCCCCTGCACTGCCGTATATATACACCTATTCATATTTCCCGCAGAGAGCTGTGATTGGCCAGATGATTCCAGCCAATCACAACTCTCTGTGGGAAATATGAATGTTTAAATATACGTGAGTGCAGGGGGCCATAGAAGAGCGGCCGGCCGCATCTATACATTATAGTGGATCACAGAGGGTGTCAAGAGTGACATCCGCTGTGATCTTTCCTTAACTGCTGTGATCTTTCCTTAACTATCCTTAGCCTGCATTAATAGACAGATCGCAACAGGTGTCGCTGTGATCTGTCTATTAATGCAGCTACTACAGCTCCCAGCATGGAGCAGAGTGTGCTCCATGTTGGGAGTATTAGTACCTGTAGTAATGGACAGATCCCAACGGGCGTCACTCCTGACACTCGCTGCGATTGTCCTATCTATTGCAGAGATGCAGAGCGGCTTTCTCCTGCGCTCGCATCTCTGCACTATACTCTGGCCGGCCACTCACTCATTCATATTTTCCTCTGAGAGCAGGGATTTGCTGCAACCATCCGGCCAATCTCAACTCTGGGCGGAAAATATGAATGAGTGATGTGAATTTCTATTCACATCACTGGCCGGCCCGAAGTATAGTGCGGAAGATGCGGAACACTGTATAGAGCGGCTCCACATCTCTGCTATATTATGGACGATTGCATCGGGTGTCAATGTACCCGGGGTGATCTGTCTATTAGCACAGGTACTACTACTCCCATCATGGAACAGTGTGTTCCATGCAGGAAGCAGTAGTACTACCTAAAAAAATGTAAAGAAATAGGGAGAAAAAAAGTGAAACACACACACACACTTTATTAAGAATGTATTAAAATTTCGTTATAAAAATTTTGTTTAATACATTTTTTACCATCCCTACTGCATCCTTTTTTTTTGTACCCAAAAATGCAGTTTCCACTCAAATGCAAAAATTGCACTGGCGTTTTGTTTTTCAGTGAAAAAAAACGCCCGGAAAAAAATTGGAATCCTAGGCTTAGAAGCAGGATAGACATGATCTGAAAATGGGGTAGAAAATGATCTAGGTGCAGATCTGCATGAAATTTATCATGGTCACTGAGAAATTTTATGATAAATTTGGAGCAGCACTGCCAAAAAAAACGCATCTAGACAAACCACAAAAATTATCTAGCCAAGACCATTATTGATAAATCTCCCCCATTGTTTTGTCGGAAGTTGAACTTTCCTCGCTACAGTCCAGAGTATTTTGGATTAGGTTTTCATTAAAAATATTTCTGTACTTTGCTCCATTCAGCTTTCCCTCAACCTTGATCAGTCTCTCAATTGACCTCACTGTGGGGATAGTATTAGTCAGGTGATTCGCAGTTCCTGTTTTCCTCCAGACATAATACTTGAAATTAAGGCCAAAAGTTGAATCTTGGTTTTATTAGACCTCAAAATCTTGTTTCTTACAGTCTTAAAGTCCTTGCAAACAGTGTAGCAGGACTCACTCCTGCTCCCTTCCAATCCTCTGACGTGTTTCGCCAGGCAGGCTTTATCCAGGAGTCCCTGCTGAAGATGACAAGTTAACGTGGGGGGAATTAAAGCAATGGAGGGGTTTACATTACCAAAGCAGAAAACTGCTGATGATGACATCCTACACTAGGGACAGCTGCCCAGAGCTTAATGGGTGGTCAGAGAAAACAGGCCTTTATTTTACCATTCAAACTCAATGTGGAACCTCTGAAGGAGGCAGACATGCTCAGCTTGCATTCACACAGTCCAGGCTCTCTCCTACATATAGCAGTAGCTAAGCCCCACCCCCACTAGCAGTGTTCTGTCTAGATGTTTTTAGAGATAGACTGAGCCTAACAACAAGCAGTGGACTGCAGTTGAAGTGAAACTCCCTAGTGGCTAAAACTTTAGACACCTTTTTAGAAGGTTAGAAGGAATACTTTTTAAAGACAATAAATGAGCATTCCTGCTATCACATGAGTTGTGTGAAAAGTTAGTGTCCATTTAAGTACCCCAAATGTGCCTGCAGACATGGCAGATTTCATGTAAATTGCATTCAATTTTTTAAATCCCGTTTTCCATGCAAAAAAAACAAACATGCTAAGAGTGTTCACTTCCACAGTATGCTTCTTCTGTTGTGGAAATGTAGCAGGGTTTAAGATTTAAAGCATGTAACATATGCACATTTTGCTGCAGATTTGGCGCAGTCGGCTTCCTCTGCATGTGCACTTACCTAATTCCTTCTTTTTTTGTATCCACAGCAACATGAATCCCTGCTGGAATTAGCCAGTGCTGCTAAAATACAGGTGCACTTGCTGAATGTTTCTGTGGCATTGTGCTCACTTCTTTAACCTTTTTTTGCTAAAGCAGCACGTAAATAAGAAACATGCGATTAGTTGTTGCTGAAGAAGTAATTAAACATCCTTGACTTCTTCCCCTAATATACCGATCATCTATTAGCTCATTATTGTAGTTGGTAATCCAGGCTTTTTTTCTGAATTAGGACGAGATTTACATTAAACAAATTTAATTTGCTTTAATATATAACAAAACACTGTCGGAGCTCTTCAGAACAGATGTAAAATAAATGAGTCGCGATTACACAAGTGATTGCTGTTTACGTAACGAGCACGTTTGATCTTATGAATTTATTTTTAATATTTTTCCTAGATATTTTTTTCTTAATTTTTTACAGCACAGAGCTATAACAAAAGATGATCCAGAATTCTTATTTAATATGGAATACAAGGAATTAGTAAAAACAAACTGGAGCGGCCAGAGGTTCTCTTTAACTGGAATGAATGTCTAGGCAACCGTTTTGTTAAAGGGGTTATACAGGAAAAAAAAATTTTTTTTATATATCAACTGGCTCCAGAAAGTTAAACAGATTTGTCAATTACTTCTATTAAAAAAATCTTAATCCTTTCAGTACTTATGAGCTTCTGAAGTTGAGTTGTTCTTTTCTGTCTACCGTATTTTTCGCCCTATAGGACGCATCGGCATATAAGACGCATCCAATTTTAAAGGTGCAAAATCTAGAAAAAAAACGATTCTGCACCCAACAGTGATCTTCAACCTGCGGACCTCCAGATGTTGCAAAACTACAACTCCCAGCATGCGGCTGTCCGGGCATGCTGGGAGTTGTAGTTTTGAAACATCTGGAGGTCCGCAGGTTGAAGACTACTGGATAGGAGGTAGTACTCACGTGTCCCCGCCGCTCCGGACTAGTCACCGCTGCACTGGATGTCGCCACGCGTCCCTGGCGTGGCCCCGACGCTCCGGACTTCTTCTTCCCAGTCTCTCCATCGCTGTCATCACGTCGCCATCATCACGTCGCCGTCATCACGTCGCTACGCACGCCGCTCCTATTGAATGGCAGGACGGCGTGCGTGACGACGTGATGACGTCGAAGGAGAGTGCCAGCCATGCAGGGGATGCCGGTACGGAGCAGACACCGAGGAGGCAGGTAAGGTCCCTCCCAGTGTCCTGTAAGCTGAGCAGCCGGGTTAGTGTCACTTTTCCTTCAGACGCGGCGGTCAGCTTTGATCGCCGCGTCTGAAGGGTTAATACAGGGCATCACCGCAATCGGTGATGCCCTGTATTAGCCGCGGGTCCGCAGGGACCGACCCGATAGGGGTGTATTCGCCGTATAAGACGCACCAACTTTTCTCCCCCAGTTTTGGGGAAGAAAAAGTGCGTCTTATATGGCGAAAAATACGGTAAGTGCTCTCTGATGACACGTGTTTCGGGAACCGCCCAGTTTAGAAGAAAATCCCCATAGCAAACCTCTTCGAAACTGGGCGGTTCCCGAGATAGGTGTCATCATATAAATTTCCTGGACAACCCCTTTAACTGCAGACATATCACTGGAGTAGAGCATAGGTAAAGGTTAAAAGAATGTAAGCATCATTTTAAGTGGGGACCCTTTCTGGGTTTGGAACTGTTTATGTGTGCACTCTGTCAAAAGAACTGTACATTTTGGACACTTTGGATGACTGTTTATTGAATGTAAGAATGTATGCATATTTTAGGTGGGGAACCTCTCTGGGTTCGGAACTGATTATTTGGCCACAAGAACTGTACATTAGGGCACTCTGGGTGACTGTTTATAGGGTATACTTCCCCTTTCAGGCTCCTGAACAGTTGCATAGGCGGCACTTATGGCATATCTGCTCATTACATTTTTACTGACGGGCACTCTCTGGTGCTCACTTATTGTTGGACATGGTCCATATCTAAAGTTATCCCTAAAACCTGTTCTGTTTAAAAGTTGACAACCATACCACAGTCTTATATATGGCAATAAAACATTGTAATCCCCCCGGTAAGTATTCCCTTTTTACAAGGATACTTTTGTAATGCTAATGTTTTTGTTCACAGTGTTTGACTTTGTTTATGGCTCAGAGCAATTTTACATATTTTTAGTTAATTTTACAGTTGAGAGGGCAATAATATAATGAAATGATTCTATAAATAAACCATGTTATATGAGGGAAATCTCATGGGGCAAATGCTAAAGTGCTGTGCAGTTTTCTTGTTCCACAATGTATTCAGTCTTACAGGGGTATTCCAGGATTTTTTTTATTTGACTATGCTACAGGGGCTATAAAGTTAGTGTAGTGCATAATACAGTCTGTACCTGTGTGTGATGGTTTTCTCACAATTCTTATGTGATTTTCACCCCAATATTTATTTTTAACAGCAGATTAATCAGATTTTTCCCACGTTGCAATGCGGCAGAGACCTGACTCACTAGTCAGCTGATGACAGGGAGCCTGTCTGCTTCAATGGGTGGAGGGATCGCTTGGTGGGAGAGAGATCAATCTGCAACTAATGCAACAGCTGTAGGCACCATGATTGAAAACCACAGGTCTTTTGAATGGATGCAGCTCATTTATGTTTCAGTGGATGGGATGGCTGATATGTGGGAGGGAGGAAAATGGAATTATGGGATTTGTAGGCAAAGAAGGAAACTCAAACAGGAAACACCAGTTCACAAAATCATAGCCACAGTATTATGGTAATCTCACAACATAGCCATTTAGCCCCAAGACAAGCGCAGATCCTTCCTAAGCATGTCCATTACTGTCTGGCAGGTACGTACTAAAATCACCTTATGGTGGATAACCCCTTTAACAATAAAATTAGAGGGCTTCTGAGCCAGATCTGTATTAGTGCAATTCAGTTAGTGTATACCTTATTATTTATTCTTGGGGCGCTGTTCATATGATAAGGGGTTGGAATACATGTAACACAAGTACAATGGATCTGAAACAATAAATAGGCTAATATAGGGGAGAGAGGGCCCTGCCCGTAAAGGATTACAATCTACAAGGGGATTGTAGCAAAAGTGGCTTAGATCCCCTTTAAGAACCAGAACTTTACTTACCTCTAACCCCCCATAAAGCGGTTGTCCAGTGAAAACTATCTTATTCTCTATCCTGTGGATAAGGGATAAGTAGCTGATCTCCATAAGGGGACCTCGGCTCTCATCAAAGAGCGCATGCTGTAAACTGCACATGATCCATTCATTTCTATGGGAGCACTGAAGAGACCCGAGTGCAGCACTTGGGCATCTCCCACGCTCCTATAGAAATAAATGGAGCACATGCCTTCTACAGCACGTGCTCTTCTCTGGAAGCCAGGGTTCCGTTCTGGAGATTTTGGGGTGCCCCAGCAGTTGAACCCCCCACGATCAGCTGCTTACCCCTATCCTTTGGATAGAGAATAAGATCGTTTTCACTAGACAACCCCTTTAAGTTGCCTTCTTGCTGCTGGGCTGTACAAACAACATGGGAAAGTTTTTAAAATGATTTTCCTGTTATAATAAGCTTTGGCACATGCCCAGAATACTCTGTAACAGATCAGTGAGGGTCTGACCAACAAGACCATTTGTTCTTTAGAATTAAGATGCTACATAAGAAATACTTCCAACCATGATCAGATAGCTAGAGCTCTGACTTAACCAGGTAAATTGCATTGAGTTGCTGTTCTTGGACAACCCTATGTGCAGAGAAGAAATCTATGGCCGCTTTCTTTACTAGACTTTTAGTCCCATGTTCCCGGGGTCAGTGGGGTCCATCCAGGTCAGTCCATGCTGATTATTATGTAAGGATTAAGGTTTACAGCACCAGACGGTATTTCTATGTAAATACAGATTTGTTTTTTGATAAATCAATTATTCTAAATGTTACCATTTAAATAATAATACTTGTTTAATATCAGCTGCTTTTTGACCATTGAGTCGTAATATTACACAAATTATAACATCTACATTTTGATTTGCAGCCCACATCTTAAATTCAACAATATCACTTTGATATCAACCCATGGTCTTCCTGGAAATAATGGTTGTATGGATCAATCGTTGCTTGCCAGCAGGTGAGTGTAAATGTTTAGACTTTAAAGGGTTACTCCACTGGAAAACATTTTTTTTTTTTATAATCAACTGTTGCCAGAAAGTTAAACAGATTTGTAAATGACTTCTATTTAAAAATCTTAATCCTTCCAGTACTTATCAGCTGCTGTATACTACAAAGGAGGTTCTTTTCTTTTTGAATTTCCTTTCTGTCTGACCACAGTGCTCTCTGTTGACACCTCTGTCCATGTCAGGAACTGTCCAGAGCAGGAGAGGTTTGCTATGGGGATTTGCTCCTACTCATGACAGTTCCTAAAATTGACAGAGGTGTCAGCAGAGAGCACTGTGGTCAGACAGAAAGGAAATTCAAAAAGAAAAGAACTTCCTATGGAGCATATATCAGCTGATAAGTACTGGAAGGATTAAGATTTTTCAATAGAAGAAATCTGTTTAACTTTCTGGCACCAGTTGATTTAAAAAAAAAAAATAATGTTTTCCTGCGGAGTACCCCTTTCAAGGTTTCCCCATCATGGACACTTATTCTCATTGCATAGAACTGATTGCAGGAAGTCCAAAGTTCAACACTTGCATCAGTGTATCAGTGTTGAGAGTGTTATGTTAATTATTATTCATCAACTCACCTATTAAATATGTCACCGATACCTAATCAATTAGGGTCTGACCTAGATTTTAGGGGCTGTCCCACTTTTGTTTAATCTTTCGGAAACCATGCTGCACTAGATCTTAAACTAGAACTTCAGAATAGCCTGAGTCCAGTGAATGTAAAAACAAAAAAAAGAGGGGCAATCATGAACTCTGACACTCTAAGGCTGGGTTCACACCACGTTTTTGCAATCCAGTTCCTGTGTCACTTTTTTTTAAGGAAACGTATCGCTAAAAACCGTACTAAACCGTATACAACCATATATGCCGGATTCCGGTTAAAAACCATATTGTGATAAAAAACGGATATACGGTTGCATACAGTTGCATACGGTTTTACACTAAAAACACTCCCAGATAGAAGATTCTAGAAGCTGGTGATACTTTCGGAGGCAACTGCGCATGTGCAGATTCGTAAACCGTATTGTGAAAACCGGATATAACCATAAGTGTATCCGGTTGAATACAGTTCTCATAGACCACCATTATATAAAAAACGGATACGGTTTAAATACGGTTTTTCAAAAGGACTTCAAACCGTAGTAGACTACGGTTTGAAGTACGGGAAATTAAACGCTTTTAACCGTAACGGATACAAAACGTATGCAACCGCATGATACGGTTAACATACGGTTTCCAATACAAAGTCAATGAGTACGGTTTGCAATACGGTTCCATACGGTTTTGACGCTCAAACCGTATACGGGAACTGTATTGCAAAAACGTGGTGTGAACCCAGCCTAAAATAGTATATTAAATCATGAATATAAACTTTATTAAATATCCATCCAAAATGGTAACTAAATAGATATGATTCCAGTAAACAACCCTTTGTTATTCCAGCGCAGCACTAGGTCGGTAGTGGCGCTGTTATGTAAACATAAACAAGCAAAGGGGCTATACCTTACATGGGAATAAGTAGGATGCCGGAAATTGGTGATCAGACAATGATGACACGTAATCAATACTTATTGGTAGGAAAATCCTTTTAAATGACAAATGTAGAATCTTCGACTCACCTCATTTAGTGCGTGCCTGGGTTCTCATTTGGCCCAGTGATGAATGTGGCAAACGGTAAGGAAGCAGATTTCGATCCGGCACTGCTAAAAAGTTGAAGTTCATTGAAATCCTCTTAAAATGGTATCATAATGGAGACAATGCACTACCAGGCCCGACGCGCATCAGCTTCAGCTTGAATGGACGCATTTTGACCACATGCATGCTCTTGATGAAGCTGATGTGTGTGAGGCACGGTAGTGTGTCGTCTCTGTTATTGATATTGTTTTAAGAGGAAAAGCCTTTGCATCAACTATGTATAACTAGACTACTGGTATACATCTACTTGTTTTATGCCCTTTAAAGAAAGATTAAATCTGTTAGAGTATGCCATAGCTGCACTTTGAATATATCCTGTACTGTATTTGGTATTTACTTTGGTGAGCTGCAACACCATTTATACTCGAGTATAAGCCGAGTTTTTCAGCACAATTTTCCGTGCTGAAAACGCCCCCCTCGGCTTATACTCTAGTGAACTCTCTGCCTGTCAATACCTTCTCAGTGGTCTTCAACCTGCGGACCTCCAGATGTTGCAAAACTACAACTCCCAGCATGCCCGGACAGCCATCGGCTGTCCGGCATGCTGGGAGTTGTAGTTTTGAAACATCTGGAGGTCTGCAGGTTGAAGACCACTGCGGCCTTCGGCATCATCCAGACCCTCCTTTAGTTTTCTACTCACCTCCCCTAGGTGGGAAGGAAGGGTGAGCTGTTCCAGGCCATCTATGCTGCACGGACCATCCAGTGGGGAGGGTTAGTCGTTCCGGGCTGTTCATCTTCACCGGGAGGCCCTCTTCTCCGCTCCGGGCCGGCCCCGGACTAGTGATGTTGCCTTGACGACGCACAGGGACGTTCATGCACAGGTCGTGCACTGTGCGTCGTCTTCAAGGCAACGTCACTAGTCAGGGGCAGGCCCGGAGCGCAGAAGAGGGCCTCCCGGTGAAGATGGACAGCCCGGAACGACTAACCCTCCCCACCGGACGGTCCCTGCAGCATAGATGGCCCGGAACAGTTCACCCTTCCTTCCCACCGAGGGTAGGTGAGTAGAAAACTAAAGGGGGGTCTGGATAATGACAAAGGCTGCAGTGGTCTTCAACCTGCGGACCTCCAGATGTTTCAAAACTACAACTCCCAGCATGCCCGGACAGCCGATAGCTGTCCGGGCATGCTGAGAGTTGTAGTTTTGCAACATCTGGAGGTCCGCAGGTTGAAGACCACTGATGAAGGGATTGACAGGTGGTGATGATGAAGGGGGGGGGATGATGACAGGCGGTGATGATAACAGGCGGTGATGATGAAGGGGGGATGATGACAGGGTGATGATGAAGGGGGGGATGATGACGGGGTGATGATGAAGGGGGGGATGATGACGGGTGATGATGAAGGGGGGATGATGACGGGGTGATGATGAAGGGGGGGGATGATGACGGGTGATGATGAAGGGGGGATGATGACAGGGTGATGATGACAGGGGTGTTAATGACGGGGGTCTGGATTATGACAGGGGGGGATGATGTATTTTCCACCCTAGGCTTATAGTTGAGTCAATAACTTTTCCTGGGTCTTTGGTATGAAATTAGGGGCCTTGGCTTATATTCGGGTCGGCTTATACTCAAGTATATACGGTATTTGTTTTATAGTATTTCTTTGTTATTGTCTCAGTAAAAAGTGAAAAGATCCATAAAGTATTAGAAGCGATGCTGGCTGTCTCCGCTGTTGAGGTATTGGCCGAGGCTATAAAGTACTGTTTTGTTTCATGGATGTCAGCTATTCAACAGAGTGCTGAATTATAAATAATCTCTTGCTATAGGCTTTTGGAAAGCTTACTGCGAGACAACAGCCTTAAACCACTAGAGGCTCTCCACCGACTCACCAGATGTCTAATTAATGCCTGCTGTCAGCTGCTAAAATGTCACTTACGGGTTTTTTTTTTTCATTTCCCAGCCACTATTATAATGATAAAGATTATGCACTGATGTCACTTCGATCCTGGGTTAATGTTGTGGTTGGTAAAATGACTGGCATCGACCGAGCTGCCAAGTTTGTGATTGTTTCCAATGATAGAAAAGTACCATATGACCATCTAATTCTTTGCACTGGGCAGCAGTACCAGGTAAGCGATAGATTGGATTCTGTTGATGCACTCTGTTAATCTGCAAATGTATTTCATTTCAAAACATTTGTCTCTGTAATAAAACTTAGCCTTTCACATTTTGCATTATAGCTCGTAAACGCCTAATTGTTTGCCTTCAGATGTATTCTCTTTCACAATTTGCAGCAGAAAAGAATGGCTCTAGTGGGTGGATGCCAGTTCATTATCTGGTGCCAGGAATTCTGCCATATTTAGAGTTGCTTATTGTTTACTTGTTTTGTATCCTGATGTCTATTTGTCAGTATTTACATATGTTTGGTTTCAGTGTTTCACCGTGTTACAAATCTTTAAACGTTGGCCTCTTGGAGCATACATTATACCACAAAAACATACAAATCCTGAATTATTGAGTACAAAGAAGCATAAATAATACATCGTAAGCCTTTTTCCCTTACAGAAATATATTAGAGCTAACCACCTAAAATATCAATGGATTTATGCTTTGAAAGGAGCAAGGTCATAGCAATAGGGGTAGCAGTCACACCTAGGCCCTGGTGTCGGAAAGGGGCCAAAAACTGCTTAGAAGGTACATTAGAAGGTACCATTATTGTGAATTTCATTTGGAAGACCTTGGGCCCTGGTATGGATGTTCCACCAGGGCCCAGGAGCTTCAGGTCACACTTGTAGAAATGAGGACTTGGCAATCTTCCTTTACACAACATTTTAGAGTTTTGGGGTGGGGAAGACTATCATCCTTTTGCCCAGTGTAATTGAAAAAAAAAGTGCAACATTTTTGCGCAAACACGAGCATAGATTTTAGTGCAGGTACATGGTCAGCCTAGTGTTGGTGGTGTGTTGGAAACCGGTTTTAATAAACTCCCACCTGAGAATATGTTCACACATACTGTATATATTGCGGACTTCATGCTGCAGATTTTATGCTATGGATTTTATGCTGCAGGTTCAGGATGGCAGCATAAGATCCAAAACATGAAATCCACAGTTAATACAGTGTGTGTGAACATACCCTCCAAATGTATTAGTGTCAATACATAAAACCTTATGCACAGCAAAAGTCCTATGCACAGTGTAAAAGTTGTGTGCACCACATTTATTCATTCAACAAAGATGGCTAACCTCGGTAAAAGGGGCAGGGCCTAAATGATGACACCTAGCGCCATAAAATTCTGGTACAATTTAAGCCAGCTAAGGGTATGTTTATGCGGTGGAATTTTCGCAATTCCACAAAATTCCATATTGCTTAACAGAATTATGGAATTCCGACGAAATTGTTACATCATTTCAACAGAATTCTGAAACACAGAGTTTCGCTGAAATTCAAGCCCCATTGATGTCATAGGTATTTCGTTGCGGAATTCCGGAAAATATAAGACTAGTCCTAAATTTTGACAAAAAGTAGAATTTTCATGGCACCACAGAAATTCTGATGTTTTAATGGGACTGCAGAATCCCATTCAAATAAATTGTTTGTAAATCATGGTGAAATTTCCATCGGAATTCTTCAGTGGAATTTTGCATGGAAATTCCACCGTGTGGACATACCCGGACATTTGGTTTTAAACATAAACTAGACAGTCTAAAGATGCACCAGATTTATTAAGCAGCAAGAGCCACTGTGATAAATGTAGTATATTCTTAGACTCTAAGTTTAACCTGTCTAAAAATTTAACAGTTTAACTAAATCTGTCCCATAGCAGTCTTCACAGCTGAAGTCATAAATCTACATATATAGATTTATAGGTACTACGCTGTCATACACCCCTGTGAGTTGAATACCTCTGTTATAGTATATACAATTAAACATGCTGCAATTTTGTTTAGTTTTTTGGGGGGAAATTCTGTATGCATTTATGATAGACCATACCTTTTGTGTGCCTCCATATAAAATCAGCGCTCTTCAGAGGTACACATTGTTACAGTATAAGCCCATACATTTTCTTTACCAATCTTTACAACATCGATCTGTATTATAACATATGTATCGGCATCTCTAGTATGGTTTAACCTGAACTTCACATAATGCTTACAGTGCTTCCTGCATCACAATCATCACGTTTTTTGTAATAATGAACCTTGTTTAGCTATAAAAAAAGATTGTATGGATTTTTTATGTGGTCATGGGCTTCTGATATAGTGTTCCTCATGACATCAAATGCATTCCTCTTAGTGGCAAATGATCAAGATCATGATCTGCGTGAAGGTATCATCAAAAAATAGTATTTTATCTTCTCATTCTTTTAGTACCAGTGCATAAAAACTACCGGTAGGTCTCTAAGGACATGGCTTGAGCAGGCTGGTCAGATGAGCTGCAGTTTCCATGTCAGGAGAAGGAGACTTGGCCTTAAAAAGGAGTAAGGGGTTGCACATCCTTTATAGCATTATCAGAGGCTTAGATCTGTTTCACAGCTTCTGGCTATCTAGCATTTGGTCAGGATCTGACATGACTTCAAAAGTCTTTGAATGACAGAGCCCATTTAGTTAGACACTGGGGTGGTACGTAGTGCCTTACTTAAGCACCCTTTCTCTGGGGATGTTAAGCAAGTAAATGTGCAAGTAAAATCAGAGTTAGCACATTCTGGAAATTGACCAAAATTAAGCACCCATTTTGCTGTATGCCAATCTAAAGCCTTAGGCAGAGGGCACTAATAGTAGGGCATCTTGTGGGATCAATCAGAGCAGCCTCTCAACTTTCACAGCTAATTGAAGCTGGGGCTTCCACTCACTGTAAGGCCACTAATATTACAAGTGCCCCATTGCTTATATCAATCCCTTGTATAGAGATGGTGTTAGACCACTGTTGATGGTCCTGTGTGGCATTGGCATCTAGCAGGAGCCTCTTAATTACTATGATCTGGTTGTGACCTGGACCAGACGAAAAGGTAGGTTGCATTGCTTCACGTGCTGCTAGGCTGCAACTTTAAAGTCTAAGAGAGGCTCAAAAACACAAGACAATGTTCAGGGGACACTATGGGCATGTATATGCTGTTGGAAGGTGTTATATATATGAGCGCAAAACCAGGATGGAGGAGGATTGTGATGGGGGATGCAGTAGAGCCACGGGAAGCATCTGTTCATCTGCCTCCTATGCATGGCCTCCTATCCATGGCTTTTAATGGTTCCCCATGCCATGCCTTTTAATAGTTCTCTAAGCCATGCTACTTAATAGTTTTCTAGGCCATGCTACTTAATAGTTCTCTAGGCCATGCTACTTAATAGTTCTCTAGGCCATGCTATTTAATGGTTCTCTAGGCCATGCTATTTAATGGTTCTCTAGGCCATGCTATTTAATGGTTCTCTAGGCCATGCTATTTAATGGTTCTCTAGGCCATGCTATTTAATAGTTCTCTAGGCCATGCTATTTAATGGTTCTCTAGGCCATGCTATTTAATGGTTCTCTAGGCCATGCTATTTAATGGCTCTCTAGGCCATGCTATTTAATGGTTCTCTAGGCCATGCTATTTAATGGTTCTCTAGGCCATGCTATTTAATAGTTCTCTAGGCCATGCTATTTAATGGTTCTCTAGGCCATGCTATTTAATAGTTCTCTAGGCCATGCTATTTAATGGTTCTCTAGGCCATGCTATTTAATAGTTCTCTAGGCCATGCTATTTAATAGTTCTCTAGGCCATGCTATTTAATGGTTCTCTAGGCCATGCTATTTAATGGTTCTCTAGGCCATGCTATTTAATGGTTCTCTAGGCCATGCTACTTAATGTTTCTCTAGGCAATGCTATTTAATGGTTCTCTAAGCCATGCTATTTAATGGCTCTCTAGGCCATGCTATTTAATAGTTCTCTAGGCCATGCTATTTAATGGTTCTCTAGGCCATGCTATTTAATGGTTCTCTAGGCCATGCTATTTAATGGTTCTCTAGGCCATGCTATTTAATGGTTCTCTAGGCCATGCTATTTAATGGCTCTCTAGGCCATGCTATTTAATGGTTCTCTAGGCCATGCTATTTAATGGTTCTCTAGGCCATGCTATTTAATGGTTCTCTAGGCCATGCTAATTAATGGTTCTCTAGGCCATGCTATTTAATGGTTCTCTAGGCCATGCTAATTAATGGTTCTCTAGGCCATGCTATTTAATAGTTCTCTAGGCCATGCTATTTAATAGTTCTCTAGGCCATGCTATTTAATGGTTCTCTAGGCCATGCTATTTAATAGTTCTCTAGGCCATGCTATTTAATAGTTCTCTAGGCCATGCTATTTAATGGTTCTCTAGGCCATGCTATTTAATAGTTCTCTAGGCCATGCTATTTAATGGTTCTCTAGGCCATGCTATTTAATGGCTCTCTAAGCCATGCTATTTAATAGTTCTCTAGGCCATGCTACTTAATGGTTCTCTAGGCCATGCTATTTAATGGTTCTCTAGGCCATGCTAGTTAATGGTTCTCTAGGCCATGCTATTTAATGGTTCTGTAGGCCATGCTATTTAATGGTTCTCTAAGCCATGCTATTTAATAGTTCTCTAGGCCATGATTTTTAATGGTTCTCTAGGCCATGCTATTTAATGCTTCTCTAGGCCATGCTATTTAATAGTTCTCTAGGCCATGCTATTTAATGGCTCTCTAGGCCATGCTATTTAATGGCTCTCTAGGCCATGCTATTTAATAGTTCTCTAGGCCATGCTATTTAATAGTTCTCTAGGCCATGCTATTTAATTGTTCTCTAGGCCATGCTATTTAATAGTTCTCTAGGCCATGCTATTTAATGGTTCTCTAGGCCATGCTATTTAATGGCTCTCTAGGCCATGCTATTTAATGGTTCTCTAGGCCATGCTATTTAATGGTTCTCTAGGCCATGCTATTTAATGGTTCTCTAGGCCATGCTATTTAATAGTTCTCTAGGCCATGCTATTTAATGGTTCTCTAGGCCATGCTATTTAATAGTTCTCTAGGCCATGCTACTTAATGGTTCTCTAGGCCATGCTATTTAATAGTTCTCTAGGCCATGCTATTTAATGGTTCTCTAAGCCATGCTATTTAATAGTTCTCTAGGCCATGCTACTTAATGGTTCTCTAGGCCATGCTATTTAATGGTTCTCTAAGCCATGCTATTTAATGGCTCTCTAGGCCATGCTATTTAATAGTTCTCTAGGCCATGCTATTTAATGGTTCTCTAGGCCATGCTATTTAATGGTTCTCTAGGCCATGCTATTTAATGGTTCTCTAGGCCATGCTATTTAATGGCTCTCTAGGCCATGCTTTTTAATAGTTCTCTAGGCCATGCTATTTAATGGCTCTCTAGGCCATGCTATTTAATGGTTCTCTAGGCCATGCTATTTAATGGCTCTCTAGGCCATGCTATTTAATGGCTCTCTAGGCCATGCTTTTTAATAGTTCTCTAGGCCATGCTATTTAATGGTTCTCTAGGCCATGCTATTTAATAGTTCTCTAGGCCATTCTATTTAATGGTTTTCTAGGCCATGCTATTTAATGGTTCTCTAGGCCATGCTTTTTAATAGTTCTCTAGGCCATGCTATTTAATAGTTCTCTAGGCCATGCTATTTAATGGCTCTCTAGGCCATGCTATTTAATAGTTCTCTAGTAGTGTTGAGCGGCATAGGCCATATTCGAATTCGCGAATATTCGCGAATATATGGACGAATATTCGTCATATATTCGCGAATATTCGCATATTCGTCATACCCTCGTTTTATTTTCGCATATGCGAAAATTCGCGTATGCGAAAATTTACAGATGTGAAAATTAGCATATACAAAATTAGCATACGCAAAAATTCGCATATGAGAAAATTTGCATATGCTAATTTCCGCATATGCTAATTTTCGCATATGCGAATTTTCGCACGCCAGTCTCACACAGTAGTATTAGAGCCTTCTTTATACCACAAAAGCTGGAAGCAGAGAGGGGTGATCACTGTGATGTGTACTGTGAAAAAAAACAACAAAAAAAAAAACGAATATTCGTAATTACGAATATATAGCGCTATATTCGCGAAATTCGCGAATTCGCGAATATGCGATATTCGCAAATAATATTCGAATTGCGAATATTCGCGAGCAACACTATTCTCTAGGCCATGCTATTTAATGGTTCTCTAGGCCATGCTATTTAATGGTTCTCTAGGCCATGCTATTTAATAGTTCTCTAGGCCATGCTATTTAATAGTTCTCTAGGCCATGCTATTTAATAGTTCTCTAGGCCATGCTATTTAATAGTTCTCTAGGCCATGCTATTTAATGGTTCTCTAGGCCATGCTATTTAATGGTTCTCTAGGCCATGCTATTTAATAGTTCTCTAGGCCATGCTATTTAATGGTTCTCTAGGCCATGCTATTTAATGGTTCTCTAGGCTATGCTATTTAATGGTTCTCTAGGCCATGCTATTTAATAGTTATCCAGGCTATGCTATTTAAAGGATAAGTATCATGAAAAAAACGTATCCTCTATCCGAAGGATAGAGTATAAGTTTTAGATTGCGTGGGTCCGACACTGGGGCCCCCCCGCGATCTGCTCTTTGGAGCCCCGGCACGCCCCCTCCATAAAGCTCTATTGGAGAGCTAGAGATTGCCGAACGGCTCTTCCTTAGAGCTATATGGAGGAGGCGTGGCGGCCCCCCCTTCGGGCGGGGGTTGTGAGGCGCCCCTGAGATGGAGAGCCAGGGCTCCAAACAGGAAATCCTTCGGAAAGGAGAAGTTTTTTTTCTCCTGATATTTGTCCTTTAATGGTTCTTCAGGCCATGCCTTTTAATGGTTCTTTGGGCCATGATATTTAGTGGTTCTCCGGGCCATGCTATTTAATGGTTCTTCAGGCCACACAAGCCGAACCCCAGCGTATTTTACGCTGCGGATCCACCACTGAAGGACCGCCGTATGATGCCTTTACATGTGCCTGCTCGAAGCAGCAATCCGCCTCTACGAGCAGACACACTGAAGCGATGTGAGAGTCGACGTGCATATGCGGTGTACTCGCACACATCACAGTCGCTCCCCCTCCATGAGCTCCATGAGCTAGGCCGAAACCTCCCACTATGAGCGAGTATACTGCACATGCTCCCATGACTGGCACAAAGCAGTGTGTCTGCTTGTAGCAGCATATCGCCACTCGAAGCAGGCACATATAAAGTCACCGTACAGCGATCCTTCAGGGGGTACTCCGACAGAAAGCTTTTTTTTTTTTTTTTAAATCAACTGGTGCCAGAAAGGAGCAAATCCCCATAAAAAACATATGCTGCTCTGGACAGTTCCTAAAATGGACAGAGGTGTCAGCAGAGAGCACTGTGGTCAGACAGACAAGAAATCCAAAAAGAAAATAATTTCCTCTGTAGTATACATCCGCTAATAAGTACTGGAAGGATTAATAATTTTTTAATAGAAGTAATTTACAAATCTGTTCAACTTTCTGGCACCAGTTGATTTAAAAAAAAAAAAAAAGCACCCCTTTAAATAGCGTTATTACATTGTTCCACGCATTTAGTAGCAATGGTAAAGCTTGATGTGTGGACAGGCAAGCGGAATACAGCAAAACAAGGAAAAAAAAATTATATTTTACAAATAAATAAAAAAAAGAAAGAAGATTGCTGGTATACCTGATGCGACAGATTGAATAAACACTGATATGGTTTGCTAGCAACCAAACTTGCTTAAACAGTGATTTTGATAGCACATATCCAGCTTATTGACCCATTATGTTTGTTTACCGAAGGCTTTTACTGCCTACAGACATCTGGACTTTTGTGTGGAAGGAACGTCAAGCATGTTTTTCACATAATATAACATAAATAATTGTGTAACAGCATGTCCAGTCACAGAGCTACCAGAATATCTCAGGATTGTTGTTTTTGCTTCGGATTTTGTTATGTTGCTTCCAATCTCCCTTAATGCATAGCTATGAATGCAAGCCCTGTATCCGCTTGTTACATTAGATGCCCCAACAGTTCCTTGAATCAGTGGTAATGTCACCACCGTGTATAGCAAGAGAAAACAGTTTACATTCTGTTCTCTATCTATTCATCTTACCTTAAATTGTTATTGATCACACATAGATACTTTATGGTTTTGTCTTCTGTAAATGTTAGAATAGCATTATGATCCTACACATCGATCACCACAAAAATACCCCTACAATGATACTCAAATAATTACTGTACACCTTCAGTGATTCCAAAAGAGAAAAAATAAATAAAATACACAGAATGCTAGGAAGAAATACACTCACGGGCCACTTTATTAGATACACCTGTTCAGTTGCTTGTTAACACAAATCAACCAATCACATGGCAGCAACTCAATACAGATGGACTGATCGGAGTTTTTCAGAAACTGCTGCTCTACTGGGATTTTCAGCCAAGATCATCGCTAGGGTTTACAGAGAATGGTGTATAAAAATATCCAGTAAGCCATGTTGGGTTCAGAGGTCAGAGGAGAATGGGCAGACTGGTTCTAGATGATAGAAAGGCAACATTTATTCAAATAACAACTCCTTACAATCAAGGATGGCAGAATAACATCTCTGAACGCACTGCAAAATGTATCCCCTATCCAAAGGATAGGGGATAAGTGTCTGATTGCTGGGATCCAACCACTGGCCCCCCCCCCCCCCCCCACGATCAGAGATTGCAGAGGGTCCCAGCGGTCAGACCCCCTGCGATCAGACACTTATTCCCTATCCTTTAGATAAGGGATACATTTTCCTACATGGGACTTCTCCTTTAAGTTAAAGAGGAACTGTGTTCCAAAAAATAAATTTTATACATCCCTGTATAGCTTTGGACACTTTGATTCCACTGCTGTTTTTACTTCCTTGTTCGAAACATTCATTTGTGTCCACATGGTATGCTACTAATGTGTAGCTTCAAATACAGCCTTTGTATATATTAGAATAGTTTTAAACAGTTTCTTGCAAGCAAACTAAGCCTTCTATTTACGTGTCATTTATTCTCTTTCATGTAGGTCCCTTGCCCCAGCGGAGCTGATATTAACAAACTTTTAACTAACCAAGATATCCCAGATTGCTCCAAACAGATATATACAGGGAAAATTCCTTCCAATTTATTCACCCTAAATGACGGCAAAGACTGCATAACGGCAATTAATTGGTTGAAAGACAATGTGGTGAACCAAAAAGGTAAGAAAGACCCGGAGTCTGTTTTCTATTCTCTTCTTCCACTACGTTTCATCTCCAGTGAATACCATTCTTTTCGCATCTTCAGCGTATAATTAGCATCTAATTAATTGCGACAAAATGTTTCATTTGTCATGCCTTGTTTTTTACTCTATTCAGAGCGCGTTGATATTTTACAGGGGGAAGGGGAGTAATCAGCATACGTACTAAAAGGAAAGGCAGGCTGGATGCCGTTTAATTATATGTAATTACTATAAAACAAAAATGGAAAGTTCTGAAAACAATGTATAGCTAAACTCATTAACAAACTAATTAAAGAATAATTTGATTAACAAGTGCGCTTAGCAATTATGTGACAAAATATGTATCATTATGAACTCTAAAAAGCTCAGTGAGGGAAAGGATGGCTAATTTAAAAATAATTTCCAAAGTCTTTAAAATCCATTTTTCTAATGTCTTTTTTTTGGCTCGGAGTCATTTACACTAATAAGGGACAAACAGTCATTTCAGATTCATTGTTTACTTAAAAATTGCCTTCAAGTTGCAGTTTTTTTTTTTTTTTGTCACCTGCTTCGCTAGGATTTGCAGCCTTTTATGCCTTCTAAATGAATAGACCCCTTATAAGCCTTATGTGTAGATGATAAGTGGTCTAAATGGGCCATATATAATATAGAGGATTCGATAAAGGACGGTGGGTGTTGGTATGTGGCCTTAAAGGGGTACTCCGGAGGAAAAAAGAGAATTTCCAATTAACTGGCGCCAGAAAGTTATACAGATTTGTAAATGACTTCTGTTTAAAAATCTTAACCCTTGCAATACTTATCAGCTGCTGTATGCTTTAGAGGAAGTTATGTAGTTCTTTTCATTCTGACCACAGTGCTCTCTGCTGCCACCTCTGTCCATGTCAGGAACTGTCCACAGCATGAGAAAATCCTCATAGCAAACCTCTCCTGCTATGGACAGTTCCTGACACAGACAGAGGTGTCAGAAGAGGTCAGACTGGAAAGAACTACACAACTTCCTCTGTAGTATACAGCAGCTGATAAGTACTGGAAGGCTTAAGTTTTTTAAATAAAAATAATTTACAAATCTGTATATGTTTCTGGCACCAGTTGATTTGAAAAACCCTTTCAAAGGGCTTAAAAATGGCTAATTCCATTGGCTATTTCTAGTTTTGTTATTTACTTGCGTGGGGCCGAGTTACAATATCTGACCTATGTCATGGTCAAGAGTGCGCTGTTTCTGGAACAAAGCAGCAACATTTTTTTTTTTTTTACCTCAGAAACCCCTGAAAATGTTTTGTCTGGTTTAGAAAATCTATTTCTGAAAAACTTACTAGGTCAAGGATGGGGTGTCCTCTATTTAGGGTCCCATTACTAACTGCAGTGAAGAGAGAAAAGGATGTGCTCACCCAATTATGTGCATATATTTTCAGGTGATACAGACAAAACCAGTGACTTGGGGGAAAGTTATCAGATACAAAATGTGAAAAGAGGTCTAATACAACCAGATAAAAGCTGATTCTGTGCTGAAGACACATTCGAATAGGGGTAGCATACAGGGAATCAGAAACACATTTTAAAAACTGAAACGCGTTTCAGACTAACTATTCCTTGTTCACATGTATATTTATGTATATTTTTGATGCTTCATATGCTATACATATTCTAAAGAATTCAATCTCATCTGGTTGTGCCAGAACTTTTTCCACATTTTGCATCTAAATTTGCATGGCCACTGTTACAGCAGTACTGTGTAATTATTTTATGGTCACCTCTATGTCTTCAGCATTATAGTTTAGGCAGTTTGGTATGGTAGGCACAATGGTATGGGCAACTTTGTGTTCATAATATTACTGTGCTAATCCTGTTTGGCAGTGTGAAACGTGCCTATGAGCAGGGCTGTATGTGCCATTAGGCACCCATGGGCCAGATCATTGTTTGTAAATATATGAAACCTTTGTGTTTCCTATATTTACAGGTGAGTTTATAAATGTAAGAACTGCACACTAAGCAAAGTATTCTTGCACGTTTCACAATTATAGATGAGACCAAGATGCAAAGCAAAAATAGCCGATTGGTGACACAATAATGTAGTAGAATAACATCAGTAAATGGCTTACTAAATGTACTCGTTTTACTAAGCTATTAAAATAGTGGGCCAGTTGACCATGTATGGAGCAGGTGGATGGAACAGAAAAGATTTGGTGACCCACATACTGTAAGTAGACAGCTAGATAGTAGTAAACACCCCAGGACTGTGTTCATTCCCTCTTCAAATCCTTTTAACCTTTTTGCTGTTAGTATATTTCTTAACTTCTTGTCAAGTAATCCTCTGATAGTTTGATGGTCATCACCTCCATAAATCTTTACAGGGTCTCTCTGAAGACGCTGCACAGTTATCTTTTACAAACAGTGCAAGTAAATCTCTTTTTATGAAATAGTATTGATCATTTTCCTTTTGGTGCAATAACATATACTTACAATGTAGCTTCTGGCTCAGCTTAGTGTTTATTTCAGTTTCTCTACTCAATATGAATCCTGTATCTGTCTCTCCCTTTTATCTCCTCCTATTTCTCTTGTGGGAATTTAGTGTCCCACTTAATCTGTTTTCCATGCCCTCTTTCTGTTTGTGTACCACAAGCCTCAGCATTCAGTCCTCTTCTCTATTTACTCTTATGGCCAGGGGTGTAGCTATTGGTGATAAGGAGGTAACAGTCACATCTATGCCCCTGGTGGATAAGAACCACCAGGGTTTGGAAGACCTCAGTAATAGTAGGTGGGCAGCCTGGTACAGATTTTGCATTATGGCTCAGAAGTTTAAAGGGGTACTCCGGTGCTTAGACATCTTATCCCCTATCCAAAGGATAGGGGATAAGATGCCTGATTGCAGGAGTCCCGCCGCTGGGGACGCCCGTGATCTTGCACGCGGCACCCCGTTTATAATCAGTCCCCGGAGCGTGTTCGCTCCGGGTCTGATTATCGGCGACCACAGGGCCGGTGGCGTGTGACGTCACACTCCGCCCCTCAATGCAAGCCTATGGGAGGGGGCGTGATAGCTGTCATGCCCCCTCCCATAGGCTTGCATTGAGGGGCGGAGCGTGACGTCACACGGCGGCGGAGGCGTCACGTCACACGCCGTCGGCCCTGTGGTCACCTGTAATCAGACCCGGAGCGAACACGCTCCGGGGACTGATTATAAACGGGGTGCCGCGTGCAAGATCACGGGCGTCCCCAGCGGTGGGACTCCCGCGATCAGGCATCTTATCCCCTATCCTTTGGATAGGGGATAAGATGTCTAAGCACCGGAGTACCCCTTTAAAGAGTACCTCTCATGATCTTTATAATCCGCCTAGTTCACTATCCCATTATTATAAACCACCCCCTGCCTTTATTTTTATAATTTTTTAGTTTTCTACTTTTTTTGATATTGCTCTGTATTTTCTGCTCAGTCTGAGCCAGATTCACAGACTGGGAAGGGGTGTTCCCCAGCAGGCGTGACATCATCTAAAGCTATACAGAGAAGAACCTCCTCCCTCACTCTGCTACACACAGCCCAGAGCAGTTCAGTGTGTGAGATGAGCTATGATTGGCTAAGGCTGCACCCCCCCCCCCCCCCTCAGCACTCCAGACTGCATTTCCAGGCCAGCAGGAGTCCAAAAATCTGGGCAAGAGATAGGAGAAAATGTGCTCTGGACAAGTAGGGAGATACATAGTGGCAGCTTTTTTAAACACAAATAAAACATAGACAACTTATTTTTTATTTTTGTTTTGTAAACAAAGTACATTAGAAAGATTATTTATTTACCATAAGGAGTGCAATAGCAAAAATTAGTTTTAACCGGTTAACGACCATGGACATCTATAATCCACGACTATATATCCATGTGCCGTTAACAGGGTATGGCGCGTCATACCGGCCGGCGCCCAGCTGATTCCTGTAGCTGGGGGCCGACTTTAATAGCTGACATGCGGCGATGGGCCGCGGCCAGCTATTAACCCTTTAGACAGCGGCGTCTAAAGTTGCCTTCAATATATTGTTAATCAAACTGCACAGTCAATGGTGTACACGCAAAAAAATTCCAAAGTAAAAAATAGCGTATTTTTGGTCACTTTTTATACCATAAAAAAAATGAATAAAATCTGATCAAAAAGTCTGATCAAAGCAAATGGTACCGATAAAAACTTCAGATCACGGCGCAAAATATGAGCCCTCATACCGCCCTGTACGCGAAAAAATAAAAAAAGTTATAGGGGGTCAGAATAATTTTACATTTATTCATTTACCTGCATATAGTTATGATTTTTTCCAGAAGTATGGCAAAATCAAACCTATAGAAGTAGGGTATCATTTTAATTGTATGGACCTATAGAATAAAGATAAAATGTAATTTTTACCGAAAAATGTACTGTGCAGGAACGGAAGCCCCCCAGAATTTACAAAATGGTGTTTTTTCTTCAATTTTGTGGCACAATGATTTTTTTTCCCGTTTCGCCGTAAATTTTTGGTTAAAATGACTGACGTCATTACAAAGTAGAATTGGTGGCACAAAAAAAAAGCCATCAAATGGTTTTTTAGGTGCAAAATTGAAAGGGTTATGACTTTTAAAAGGTAAGGAGGAAAAAACGAAAGTGCAAAAACAGAAAAACACTTGGTCCTTAAGGGGTTAATGAGGTTTCCATTTAAAGTTACAACTCTATGGCTTTGGTCAACTCATCAGCTCTTTCAGTTTTCAATTCCTACATAAGACCCAAATCTATCTCTCTGCTCACTTCTTAAAGCCTTTACCAGCTTTCATGTCTTCATGCTTTCTGAAACTAAACTCTAAGAAGACCGAGCACTTCATCTAAATAATAATACAGTATAGTAAATATGGGGGTGCTAGTGCTCCCCCTCATTTTATAGAATTATAGAAGTGCCATCAACTTTTGAAAAAAGTACGGCGTAAAGAACTAGAAAAGTTGCACATTTTTGTGCACATGAGCTTCATGCAAAAATGTGTAACTTGACAATTTGGGGCAGTTTCCCGAGACAAGTCTAAAGTAAACTCTAGCCAGTGTACAATTGCGCAGGATATACCAAGAGGACGTATGCCACCTGATATATCCAAGCTCATCTGTGGCTGTTACATGTGCTGTGAGTAAAATCTATGCCAGCTACACCTAGGGTAGAGTTCAGCTAAAGCTCACCCCCAAAAGTTGCAATTTAAAGACCTATTTCATGTTTCATTTGCAAAAACAAAATAAATAAATAAACATACAATATATATATATATATATATATATATATATATATATATATATAATTTCCCTGCCATGTCCGTCGGTTTTAGCTGAGATCTAATATAGGAGGTGAAGTATTTCTCATAGGGGAAACTTTGGAGAAATGTGGAGCCCCTGGGAATGGAAAGGAGCATAGTCTTCATTTCACTTTTTCCAGGAGTTTTCACTTTAAAAAGTAAATGTCATTACGTTTTCTTGCCATAAATCAGTAGAATATGGGAGCACATAATAGTTTATTAGGAGAAGTGGCATCTATTTCACTTTCCAGCCGCCTGTAATTTTCCTTTCCCTGCCTGCAGGCTCTCCGTAATGTTAAGAGAACGGCTCAGTCTCTAAAATGCTCCTCTTCTAACTGAAGACAGCGAGGAGGGGGCTCAAGCCTGTGTGTAAGGCATCATTCACACTTCTGTAGGAAAATACATTTAAATAAGGAAGCCTTTCATGGAAATTTTTATTACAATTTGCTTAGTTCTTGCTTCCGTGTTATATCCATTTTTTGTTCCATATTTTGTTAAAATTAAAAAATGTTTATAGGTATGTTCACACTGCCTATCAAATATGTCTGTGTATATATATATATATTTTTTTTTATTATTATTATTATTATTATTATTATAATTTTTTTCCCGGAGACATATTTTTAGCTGTATTTTTGTCTGTAAATGAAAACTCATCTGTTTCTGCCAATAAATTACACCTATATTTTTTCACATTGTGAATTTAGCCTGTGAGTGTGTCTAGCAAGTAATGATCCCTCACCAAGAGGCACAATACCCAAAAGTAGCCTCTGAGAGCCTTTTTATAGGGCAACGAGGAAGGCACACTTGTAATCATTTAAATATCTGCCTGTTTTGCTGCAATCTGAAATTTATGGGTGAATTTGTTTTTTTTATCACTTACTGTACTTTGGGCAGTTTTTAGCCATAAAGCTAGTGATTAAAGTCTCAAAAATGGCTGAAAAAAATCATGAACACAAAGCAGCTGAAATAATATTTTCACATGTTTTTGGTCAGTCTTTCTTTTTTTACACTACTTTTTTTTTAGGCTGAAAAATATCTGAACATACTTATTGTATAGAAAAATACACATCTTTAGTTATTTTTTATTTTATTTTAATTTTTTAACCCCATTGACCTTAAATGGTTTATCCAGGAATGAGAAAACCAGAACTGATTTTTAAGCAGCTCCACACCTGTTCTCAGGTTGTGTGTGGTATTGCAGCTCAGTTCCATTGAATTAAATTGAATGAAGCCAAGATGTGATACCTCACACAACCTGAGGTTTCTGTTATCTATCCCTGAATAACCTCTTTAAGTCTTATTTTACTAGTAGAGATACATTCTTGCCACATTTGATAACCTTATTTCATAAAAGTTTTGGTTGAATTTGAGATTTCATTCTGTGATTCCAATTTGCTTATATGATTTACTTCTAGTAATGGTTAAAGATTCAGAAATCAATTTGAGCCGCAAGTCAAGAACTAGCAAGATTGATTTATTCATTTGCCTTTGCTCGGTTATTAGATTAGGAGGCTTGTGTAACAATTTTCACAGCCGCATTCATGTGAATTTACGATTTGTACCTTTTATCTTACTCCAGGATTTGGGCTTTTAGTACATACAATGCATAAAAAGGTGCACGCTTTGTAATGCCTCGGAGAATTGTCAATGTGTCAATATCTGCACATTCCTGCCATGACTGACGGTAATGAATGTGTATTCTTTGGATTGGTTCCAGGCACGCTGACACTTTCCATATTGGTTATTCATTATCAGGGCACTTGAGCACTCTTAATTAACGGGCACATATTTTGCTTGCCTTTGTTATGAAAACCTTTGAAACATAGTTTGCATATTCTGATCATACACTTTTGTCTTGATCCTACAATGTGATGAGGAGCAGTATTAGGTCATCTACGGCTGCCATTAGAATGTATCTGCCTTCTATGTTTTGCCATTCATTGCTTTCTTCTCTGTGTTCCCAGTTGCTTGGCCTCCCAACCCCTTATTTTAACACCTCCTATTCACGTCCACTGCCTCCTACTACTTCATCATTTCTTGTATTAATATAACATCTTATATATCTCTCCACTTTTGTTCTCATCCTGTTTTTATGCATTGTTCTACCTTAATTCTCATCCTATTTACCGTAATTTTCTTCTCCTTCCTTACCTATAATCTCTGTCTCGGTCTTCCATCCACTATTTTCATGGCTGGTATCCTAGTTTTTAACCATCTGTATTCCTTAATAGTCATTTGTGTTTTTTTTTTTACATTACTCAGACCTTGTATTGACTTGTCTCTTATAAGTTACTATAGCTTAACTTTTTTTTTACACAGAGGTTTTCCGGGATAAATTTATTGATGGGCAGTCCTCAGGATTTGTCCCCCCCCCCCCCCCCAAACATTAGATGATCGGCCTGTCCCACCAAAATTGTCAGGTTTGGCCAACACTATAATAATATATACATACACTATAATAATATATATATACAGTGATCCTTCAACTTACAATGGCCTCAACATACAATAGTTTCAACATACAATGGTCTTTTCTGGACCATTGTAAGTTGAAACCAGACTCAGCATACAATGTACAGACAGTCCAGATCTTGAAACGTGTCAATGGCCGGAAGAACCGACCAATCAGAATGGGCATTCACTGGTAAAACACCTGTATTCCTGAAGCGTATGCACTGACTGGTGTCTGGTAGCGCCCCCTACAGTACAGGGAGGTATTACATGTTCTGTACACTTTACCTGTACCAGGGTTACCTGCTCCTTTGGACACCAGGTGAGGGCGACTCCATGTTACTTTTTTAGGACATTGCGTGTATTGTACAGGACCCTGAAGAAGCTCCTGTCCTCTACATAGACCAGTGTTTCCCAAGCAGGGTGCCCCCAGCTGTTGCAAAACTACGACTCCCATCATGCCCGGACAGCCTTTGGCTGTCCGGGCATGCTGGGAGTTGTAGTTTTGCAACAGCTGGAGGCTCCCTGCTTGGGAAACACTGACATAGACAGTGATTTACAGCTCCCAACAGATCTTTCTTACTTTTATATGTAAGGATTTGCTTTATCTATAGTAAGTCTGACATCAATAGTGGGGAAATTAATGGAAACCCTACTAAAGTATAGGATTGTGGAACATCTAAAATCCCATGGATTGCAAGATGAAAAACAACATGGGTTTACTTCAGGGAGATCATGTCAAACAAATCTTATTGATTTTTTTGACTGGGTGACTAAAATAATAGATGGCGGAGGGGCAGTAGACATCACGTATCTAGATTTTAGTAAGGCTTTTGACACTGTCCCACATAGAAGACTTATCAATAAACTACAGTCATTGAACTTGGACTCCAATATTGTTGAGTGGATTAGGCAGTGGCTGAGTAACAGACAACAGAGGGTTGTAGTCAATGGAGAATATTCAGAGCAAGGTCTTGTCACCAGTGGGGACCTCAGGGATCTGTACTGGGACCAATATTGTTTAATATCTTCATTAGTGATATTACAGAAGGTCTCAATGGTGAGGTATGTCTTTTTGCTGATGACACAAAGATATGTAACAGGGTGGATGTTCCTGGAGGGATGCACCAAATGGAAAATGATTTAGGAAAACTAGAAGAATGGTCACAACTCTGGCAACTGAAATTTTATGTGGATAAGTGCAAGATAATGCACCTGGGGCGTAAAAACCCTCAGGCAGAATATAGATTATTTGACACAGTCCTGACCTCAGTATCTGAGGAAAGGGATTTGTGAGTAATTATTTCAGAAGACTTAATGGTAGGAAGACAATGTAATAGAGCAGCAGGAAATGCTAGAAGAATGCTTGGATGTATAGGGAGAGGTATAAGCAGTAGAAAGAGAGAAATGCTCATGCCTCTGTACAGAACACTGGTGAGACCTCATTTGGAGTATTGTGCACAGTACTGGAGGCCGTATCTCCAGAAGGATATAGATTCTCTAGAGAGAGTTCAAGGAATAGCTACTAAACTAGTACATGGATTGCAGGATAAAACTTACCAGGAAAGGTTAAAGGACCTTAACATGTATAGCTTGGAAGAAAGAAGAGACAGAGGGGATATGATAGAGACTTTTAAATACTTAAAGGGAATCAACACGGTAAAGGAGGAGAGGAGATTTAAAAGAAGAAAAACTACCACAAGAGGGCATAGTTTTAAATTAGAGGGGCAAAGGTTTCTGCAGTAATATTAGGAAGTATTACTTTACTGAGAGAGTAGTGGATGCATGGAATAGCCTTCCTGCAGAAGTGGTCGCTGCAAATACAGTGAAGGAGTTTAAACATGCATGGGATAAGCATAAGGCTATCCTTCATATAAGATAGGATAAGGGACAATTGATAGGATTCAGATTATTGGGCAGACTAGATGGGCCAAATGGTTCTTATCTGCCGACACATTCTATGTTTCTATGTTAATGGACAAGACAATATAAATGTAACCACATAATGTACAGAATGTTTACAAGAAATATTTAAAGGGGTTATCCAGGAAAAAACTTTTTTATATATATCAACTGGCTCCAGAAAGTTAAACAGATTTGTAAATGACTTCTATTAAAAAATCTTAATCCTTTCAGTACTTATGAGCTTCTGAAGTTAAGGTTGTTCTTTTCTGTCTACGTGCTCTCTGATGACACGTGTCTCAGGAAACGTCCAGTTTAGAAGCAAATCCCCATAGCAAACCTCTTCTAAACTGGGCGGTTCCCGAGACACGTGTCATCAGAGAGCTCTTAGACAGAAAAGAACAACCTTAACTTCAGAAGCTCATAAGTACTGAAAGGATTAAGATTTTTTAATAGAAGTAATTTACAAATCTGTTTAACTTTCTGGAGCCAGTTGATATACAAAAAAAAGTTTTTTCCTGGAATACCCCTTTAATAGTTTTAAGAGTAAAATTGCCATAATCCCTATTTAAAAAGGGAAAGGTAGACTTCATTACATTAAATCGGGGCCATTTTTCTAATTAGTAGCTGCCTAGTAATTTTCCACAGCTCCACATTGGTTAACTGCTTAGGATGCAGATTGCTGGCTGTAATAAAATGTGTTTTTATTAAGCCATTCTCCAGCATGCTTTGTGACACCTGTAATTTTTATCTAGATGTTGAGATTACAAATGTTAATAATCTTTTTGTCTTCAGCTGTCAGGAAGCCTGCCAATATTAGGAGGAAAGCGCTTTCCTAAATATGTCCCACTTATTATAATATTAGATCCTGTTTACCACTCATTTCACAGCTGCCTAATTATACTGTGGATATGGCATTAATAATAGTATTTAGTCATCTGGGTGGTCTCTGAATTTTCATTCCTCCCCAAGCTGAGTGTCCTAAAGAATCCCATACTCTGGATAAAAGAGGAAACTACATAGTAAGCATGACATATAGTAGAACTATTCTCCCTTGTATACTGAGCTGCACCATTCATCTTTATAAGCCACAGCCATGACTGATATCTGAGACAAATAGCTTGTGAGACTAAACTTTTAAATGGTCTGTGTAATGTAATACTAAATGTCTTGGCATAACTACAGACGTGGCCAAGATCCAGTTTTGGCAGCAGATTTATTATTATTATTATCTATGGCATATTGATCTGAATGGCTGGTAACACTAAATGGCCATTGGCAGACATGGTCCCTCTCATGGTATAGGACTGAGGCCTTCTTCACACACTCTCTCTCTCTCTCACACACACACACACACACACACTATATTTTCAGGGTTTAATGTTTCTTTAAAAAAAAAATATATATATATATTTTTATGCATTTTTAATAGCATTAAAAAAATGTGCCACTATTTATTTTGTTATTTAGTAATTCTTTTCAGATTTTTCCAATTTCTATAAAGAAGCCTGTGGGGAAAACCAGAAGAATTGCTATACCAACAGCATTAAACTTTTGCATTAATTATTAGTATAGTGAATATAAGAAATTTTCCCCCAGTGCTTGATTTACCACTTACACTGCTCAGTACGACTCTTTAATGTCCTCCATGTTGCAGGTGCCTGAGGGTGAGCTGATCTGGAGACTTAGGGGAACATATTTTGTGTGTGTGTGCACACTAACTGATTAAGTCACAAAACATTGGAATTTCTAGTCCAGAGGGTGCCAGAGCTGCTCTCCCCACTCCTACCTCCTCGTACAGGCAGGGAGCAAGGATCTGTCAACAGTATCTACAGTATCTATCTATCCATCTTTCTACTTACCTACCTACCTACCCTATATCTATCTACAGTATCTATTTTGTTTATCTATGGGAGTGCCATTGATGCACGAGTACATTGCTTATGTATCTCAGGCTCTCCCATTGAAAATGCATGAAGTGTGTGCTGACATGTTGCTCCCTGCACATGGAGAGATGGGGCCCCATTCTGGAGAACGCAGGGCAGTTGGCACCCCTGCAATGAGACAGTTATCCCATATCTTGCTTATAGGGGATAAGTGTTAAAGTAGCGGAGTTCCCCATTAAAATGATGCCCCCCATTTCTGCAGACTCCCATGTGATGGACTCATTATATATATATATATATATATATATATATATATATATTTGATTGCTAAAGGGCCATTTTGTACATCTTGAACTAGCAACAGTGTCAGGAAAATACAGTGAAAGATGTCAAATGGAAAAGTATTTTAATGACTACTTACACGTAAGCCATCCATATATGACATCTTCAGAACATGGCTCTGATTTTTTTTTTTTATTATCCTTTCTTCCTTCTGGTCTTTACTATCTACATGTTTTTACCAGGAGAGAATAATAGAAGCAGTAAAGGAGTGGCATGACATTATGGGCACACAATCACTAATTTATGGTTAATTCATGTTCAATGCCAATCGAATCGAATCCAAATGGCGCGCTAGGGCTATTTCACGACCCTCATTGTAATCAGTACACACTTGTTTTTTTGTGCTCATAAAGAGATGCAAGCAAACCTATTAAAATGATATTTTTTTCTGCACAATCCATGGAAATCTATGTTCTTTTTAACCAAGATAGTTCTTATTAGTTCTGAAATTGCCAATTGCTATTCATTTGAGCTAAGCACACTCTACTTTTGTGGGATGTTTTGTTCGGATTCCTCTGTAGATTTTCTACTTTGGAGTTGCCAGGCAACGCTGCTTGCCTCTAGCATCCAATAAATAATAGGGTCACCGAGAGCAAATCTGTATCATATAAAATCTGTTACACCAATAAGGTCTTTTTTTCTATTCTGTAATGTTGTTCTTTGTTTTGTTTTTTTTTTCTTTTATTTTAGGAAACCTGATTGTATATGGGAACACGCTTGATAGTTACACCACAGTTGCTACCTTCATGTCACTGGGAATTTGCGGGTCCCGAATTCATTTTGTACAGCCTCCTCTTACATCAAATGTCACTTGCTTTAACAATTATGCCATAGAGGAAGCTGTGCACAAAGGCTTATTGTCAGCCGGGGTTACAACCTACTACAACTGTAAGCTGGCGCAGTGGAATGATGGTGCCGATCCAGACCCGATATATTGTGCATCATTCACTACTGATTCAAAACCACTTAAACTCTCATGCACTGTGAGTACAAAGAGCAAGAACTGTACTGTAATGAGAAATAAAATCAAATATATGTACATATCTATAAGTTAACGCGTCACTGTCATTTAGCAAGACATGTGTGGATAACAGTGGGGATTTGGGTGTTCAGACTTCACCAATTACTAAAACAATTCGGGAGAAGCCCTTAGTCTTACTGCAGGAGATGGGTTCTAGAGTAAATCACTGGCTCCTATAAACAAGTCAGTTATTAAGATAGAGCCTATGAATTCTCATTTGGCCGATTAGGAGCCTGCTGTAAAAGGGCCTCAAAAGGGTAGTGTGGGCAACATGTCTTATATATATTCTTATGGGGGGGGGGGGGGAAATAAAAATATCAAACACTTACCTTCCTCACTCTCATGCCACTGCTGGTATGACAGATCTCCAATCCCTGCTGTCCGGCATTTCCAGGTTTGGGAATTTGATGTCACACACCAGCTCAGCCAATAATTTTTTTTATATTTTTAATAAATAATATGCTCCCTGTTGTCAATTTATTCATAATTAATAAGGAGTAGTAACACAGAAATGGCAAAACAACATTCTGAGAAAAGATGTTTACTAAAACAGCCTTGCCTGGAGTTCTGACTGGTCCTCTTTAAAGGGTTTGCATGAAGTGTATGTTAACTAAAGACCACCTACAGCATGAGCAATGTTTTACGGAAAAAATTCTGTTTTCTCATCTTCTTTTGTCTTGTAGGCATTCTTCAATTTCTTTGACAAGAAAGTGGACTATGATGCCTTCAAAGCAATGAACAGTGCCTGTCTGGTATATGATGGAAGGCTGGTTATTGATACAACATTTCACACAAATGATTCTTCCATAAGAGCAGCCGGACCACTGACAAAGTACTCCAGTAAATATTATGTGAATGAGTGGTCTCACAGCAACTTCAGCTCCAAGGAGATAGGCGTTCAGCTGGCTGCTGCCATGCTTCCTCTTTTCGACCCAACACTTGAACCTATGAGTGAACCATTGCAAGAGTGTGACAGACTCATCCCAATCTATAAAGGACCTACCATTCAAGGTGTTTTTTTTTTAGATATTACATTGCCTTATTACAATTAATTTGCCTTTTGAATATCATGCAGATAACTATATTATACAACAAAGAGCCAAAAGTATGTGGACCCCCTCCTAATTATTAAGTGGTGTTTTAGCCACACCCATTGGAAATAAATACATTATATCAACCTATGCAATATTTATAGAAAAACATTAGTATTAGTAAATACCAAGCATCTCAAGTAATATGGCACTGTCATCAGGGCCGTATCCACAACTCATGCTGCCCTAGGCAGTCAGGCCGCATACACTTATTAGGGTATTTCCACAAGTGTCAGAAGTTTTTCATGCAGATCTGTTACATGCTACTTTCAGCACATGGACTATGTGTCAGGAGCCTCATAAATTGGTTTTCCATAGTTGAGCAGCTGTATAGAAGCCTTAGATCACCATGCGCAATGCCAAAGCATCTGGAGTGGCCAAAACATGCTCTGTAGAGTGATAAATCATATTTCATTATTTGGTCATCTGATGGATGACTTTTGGTTTGACAGATGCCTACCTTCCAGAATACATAATGTTTACTGTAAAAGAAGGGATTATGATATGGGTTTTTTTTTCAGGGTTTTGGTTTGGCCCCTTTTTGGCAACAGGTAATGTTAATGCTACAACATACAAAGATATTTTAGACTTAGACACCATAGTCACTACTTATTTACTACGGTAGTACTGAGTAATCAGCGATATATTCTTTCATCAGTGCCATAGACCTACATTATAAATACCTGTCCATCCACATTATTCATAATCTTTCCTTGACCCTGGATAGCAGCAGCCTAGTGTTGTAGACTTGTGCCCATGCCCTTTCGGAAATTTGTCTCTAAGGCTGAAGGCTCTAATATGGAAGCTTCAATATCTGCCATAGTGTAACTGTTATAGTGTTGCAAACTAATATATACAAGGGAATTCAATTGTCTGCAGCTTTCTAAAATATTATTATTTCACTGTTCTTCTCGAATAGTCTTTTCTGTAAGAACAACCTTTAGCTTGGGTACGGAAGGCATCTGGAGTTTAAATGCCTAAGAAAACTGTTATAGCAATCTGTCACCTGTACCATATAGTCACATTAAATTAGTGATTCTTAACCTTGTTGGAGGTACTGAACCCCACCAGTTTCATATGCGCATTCACTGAACTCTTCTTAATTGGAAAAATAAAATATGATTTTTTCAAATTCAAAACATAGGAGGTATATATTTAAGTATATATTTATACATAGGTGCACAAAATGAACAAAACCATTAAGAACAAAGAACAAAACCATGAAAACATGATTTTCACACAAAAACAAAAACATAATGAATATTTACTGCAAATCCGTGTGATTTCTGCTGTTGTCTTTCGGAGACCAGTTCAGAAATGCGCGGCTTTACCTTGGCAAGTGCCTCTCATGTCCTTTTCGCAACAATGGCAGTGTTCCCCCACATTAGGCAGACAGTGTTCCCCCACATTAGGCAGGCAGTGTTCCCCCACATTAGGCAGGCAGTGTTCCCCCACATTAGGCAGACAGAATTCCCCCACATTAGGCAGGCAGTGTTCCCCCACATAAGGCAGGCAGTGTTCCCCCACATTAGGTTGGCAGTGTTCCCCCACATTAGGTTGGCAGTGTTCCCCCACATTAGGCAGACAGAGTTCCCCCACATTAGGCAGACAGAGTTCCCCCACATTAGGCTGGCAGTCTTCCCCCACATTAGGCAGGCAGTGTTCCCCCACATTAGGCAGGCAGTGTTCCCCCACATTAGGCAGGCAGTGTTCCCCCACATTAGGCAGGCAGTGTTCCCCCACATTAGGCAGACAGAGTTCCCCCACATCAGGCAGACAGAGTTCCCCCACATCAGGCAGACAGTGTTCCCCCACATTAGGCAGACAGTTCCCCCACATTAGGCAGACAGTTCCCCCACATTAGGCAGACAGTGTTCCCCCACATTAGGCAGACAGTTCCCCCACATTAGGAAGGCAATGTTCCCCACATTAGGCAGGCAGTGTTCCCCCACATTAGGCAGACAGAGTTCCCCCACATCAGGCAGACAGAGTTCCCCCACATCAGGCAGACAGTGTTCCCCCACATTAGGCAGACAGTTCCCCCACATTAGGCAGACAGTTCCCCCAAATTAGGAAGGCAATGTTCCCCACATTAGGCAGGCAGTGTTCCCCCACATTAGGCAGACAGAGTTCCCCCACATCAGGCAGACAGAGTTCCCCCACATCAGGCAGACAGTGTTCCCCCACATTAGGCAGACAGTGTTCCCCCACATTAGGCAGACAGTTCCCCCACATTAGGAAGGCAATGTTCCCCACATTAGGCAGGCAGTGTTCCCCCACATCAGGCAGACAGTGTTCCCCCACATTAGGCAGACAGTTTCCCCACATTAGGAAGGCAATGTTCCCCACATTAGGCAGGCAGTGTTCCCCCACATTAGGCAGACAGAGTTCCCCCACATCAGGCAGACAGAGTTCCCCCACATCAGGCAGACAGTGTTCCCCCACATTAGGCAGACAGTGTTCCCCCACATTAGGCAGACAGTTCCCCCACATTAGGAAGGCAATGTTCCCCACATTAGGCAGGAAGTGTTCCCCCACATCAGGCAGACAGTGTTCCCCCACATTAGGCAGACAGTTCCCCCACATTAGGAAGGCAATGTTCCCCACATTAGGCAGGCAGTGTTCCCCCACATCAGGCAGACAGTGTTCCCCCACATTAGGCAGACAGTTTCCCCACATTAGGAAGGCAATGTTCCCCACATTAGGCAGGCAGTGTTCCAGTGGGCCAGTTATGTAGGCCAGTGGTCTTCAACCTGCGGACCTCCAGATGTTGCAGAACTACAACTCCCAGCATGCCCGGACAGCCAACGGCTGTCCGGGCAAGCTGGGAGTTGTAGTTTTGCAACATCTGGAAGTCCACAGGTTGAAGACCACTGATGTAGGCAGTGTTCCCCCACAGACATACAGCCTCCAGCCATATACAGTGTATGGCTGGAGGCTGTATGCCTGTGTACTGCCCACTTCAGTGCTCCGACCACCGCTCCGGCTATAGCAGTAGGTCTCGGGACCGGTGGTCGGAGCACCGAAGATGACGTGCCGCTGGTCACTTACCAAGCTGGCCAGTGCACGTCTTCCTCCTTCTCTATCCTCTGGTCCTCGGCGCCTTCGTTTCCATGGGCGCACGCACGGGACATCAGTGACGTCCCGGCGTGCGCTATGTCCCGGCGGCCCTGCATTTTTAAACTTAACGTGGGGCCGCAGGGAGTTAATAGTGATGGGGGGAATTGCCCCGTCGCTACAGGACAGGCAAACACCGGCTCTGCTCGGGGGCCCCAAGCAATTGCTTGGTTTGCCTGTCCTGTTGCGACCTCCCCTGCCAAACCCCCGGCACTGACTCACCGAACCCCTGGGGTTCGATTGAACCCAGGTTAAGAACCACTGCATTAAATACTTCACCTGAATATTATGCAGACAGATCTCCAGGATTTCCATTATGCTGCTCTGTTTTAGCTTAGGACCACTACAGCATGAAAAATTAGCAGTAATGGTTCTGAAAGTATATTGGGGATTGCAGGTTAATACATGGTATTTCAGGCTGCATTGAATGCATTTCATTTAATGTGTAGTCATGTGAATATCTCAGGAGGTATTGTAGAGTACATCTATAGACAGTGATGGAAACAGTATTTATAAAAGAAAATTGCCATATTATTCGGTAACGATAAAATATGTTCCTTTCCGTCTTATTAGGTGGTCTGGTTCCTGGTGGTTATTACTATTTACATGTCGCCAAACCTGCAATTCCATCTCCTTTACAAGCTCAGATGGTACAGCCAAATCATGTAAGTAAAATATAGTGTGTATATATTACAGTAAGAATGCTGTCAGTATTTTGTAATGTTTGAGGATATTTGTTGTGCAGTTAGCTCTTTTTTCCCCCAAGTGGGTATTTTTAGGTATGTTTTTAACATTCTCTTTTTTCAAAATAATGTCTCCAAGGGCATCATCCAGGAATACCAAACACCATTAGGGCACACCAAACTCTATTGTGTGAAGTTAAATTAAAGACGATGGGGGGTATTTATCAATTTTGCCTTTTGACAGTTTCTTTTTACCCTTTTTTTTTTTCACTTTGGTTTTCGTGGACATGCACCAAATTTATCATTTGGTGCAAGTTGTTAGTAATTTTGGCTCAAATGTTGAAATCAGCCGTTCACAGCGCCTTTTACACAGAACTTACCACCACAGAGGACGCGTATTTTACCCTGTAGAGCAGCCATTTCGGGGTCCCTCCTGCAGTATATCAGCAAGCGATATGAGTTATTTTCTTTTGTGGGGTTTATAGCCACCAAGTGAAATGGATTTTATTTTCAACTTGGGTGTTTTTTTTTTGTCCGGGCATGCTGGGAGTTGTAGTTTTGCAACATCTGGAGGTCTGCAGGTTGGAGACCACTGCTTTAGTGCTTACCTTTCCTGAACCTGTGTGGCCAAGTCCAATGCTGGCTCTACAGAGGGTGAAGGTTCCTCAGAGACAAATGTCGCAGGATAGTATTGAGCAGCCCTGGAGGCGTCGCTGCTTTCACAAAAGATTTTTTTTTAATGTATTTTGACGCCTTTACATTTTCTGACATTGCTAAGTGTGTTTTCCATGTGCAAAATTTCATGGCGGGAATTTGCGCCCCAAAAAATGGGATTTGTGCCAAAATTGCGCCAAAGATCGATTGGCGCAAATGATGAATTACTGACTAAAGTTGAAATCACACACAGGACCCTGTGATTTTGAGAAAGTTGTAAAAATGACAGTGAAGAAGATGTGTCAAACTTTGGTGCAAAAAGACATGGCGCCAAAGTTACGTGAAAAAAAACACATAAATACTTTGATAAATATTCCCCGATGTGTTTAGCATTGTTTATTTTTAGTTACCAACATTACTTCATCCTTTTGTTTTTAGCATTTTTTAAATCATAATTGTAATTATATTTTAGGGGCAAGAAATCATAACTGGCAAAGCACTGAATGGAGATTATTTCCGGTTGCACATCAATCAGTACAGTATGGTAGAAGCAATAACCTGTTTATCTCTAAAGCCAATTCCTACATCCAATCTCATATGTCTCTATGGCCAACATGAGCGGCTTCTAAAAAACTTGTGCTCTCGTTTTAAAGAAGGACTCGTCCAAGATCTCTACAGGTAAGGACGCATGCTACATTGTTAGTGCCTTTCTACTACCATACGTGCCAGTCATGAATCACTTTCTACAGAAATACATAGATGTGTATATTTTATCCAGATTACAGGCATGTGTCCTAACAATGATAAAGAATAATGCATTGACCATTCTTATCAAGCTATGTTTTGTGAATTCTATTTTTGTAAAGATCAGTTGGAGTGGCATGGGTGTGGTACATTTAAGAAATGGGAAAAATGAGTTTAGTTACTGTAAAAAAGTTTTCTAGACAACCCTTCTAAGGCTGGGTTCACACTATGTTTTCTCAAATACGGGAGCGCATATGGCAGGGAGGAGCTAAAACCTCGCGCTCCCGTATGCCTTCGTATGCGCTCCCGTATGTCATTCATTTCAATGAGCCGGCCGGAGTGAAACGTTCGGTCGGCTCATTTTTGCGCCGTATGCGCTTTTACAACCGGACCTCAAACCATGGTTGACCACAGTTTTAGGTCCGGTTGTAAAAGCGCATACGGCGCAAAAATGAGCCGACCGGACCGAACGTTTCACTCCGGCCGGCTCATTGAAATGAATGACATACGGGAGCGCATACGAAGGCATACGGGAGCGCGAGATTTTAGCTCCCCCCTGCCGTATGCGCTCCCGTATGGGACAAAACGTAGTGTGAACCCAGCCTAATACAGGGGTCCCTCAAGTTACAATATTATTTGGTTCTAGGACGACCTTTGTATGTTGAAACCATTGTATGTTGAGACCATAACTCTATGGAAACCTGGTGATTGGTTCTAAAGCCACCAAAATGTCATAAAAAATTAAGGAAAAAATGAGGATTAGAGGGGTACTCCGACATTAGACATCTTATCCCCTATCCAAAGGATAGGGGATAAGATGCCTGATTGCGGGGGTCCTGCCGCTGGGGACCCCCGTGATCTTGCACGCTGCACCCTGTTAAAATCAGTCCCCGGAGCCTGTTCGCTCCGGGTCTGATTACTGTCGATCACGGGCCGGAGCATTGTGACGTCACGGCTCAGCCCCCGTGTGACGTCACGCTCCACCCCCTCAATGCAAGCCTATGGGAGGGGGCGTGGCAGCTGTCAAGCCCCCTCCCATAGACTTGCATTGAGGGGGTGGGATGTGATGTCACATGGGGGGCGGAGTCGTGATGTCACGATCTTCCGTTCCCGTGGTTGGGAGCCAGAACCTCCAGCGCTGCCGGAAGCAGATACAGGTGGGTTCTGCATGCTATATTGCGGGGTACCCCAGCGGCAGAACCCCGCGATCAGACATCTTATCCCCTATCTTTTGGATAGGGGATAAGATGTCTATGGGTGGAGTACCCCTTTAAAGAAAAATAAGTAGATAACTAGTAAAACAAGTCCTTACATATAAAAGTAAGAAAGATCTGCTGGGAGCTTTAAACCACTGTCTATGTAAGTGTTTCCCAACCAGGGTGCCTCCAGTTGTTGCAAAACTACAACTCTCAGCATGCCCGGACAGCCGTTGGCTGTCCGGGCATGCTGGGAGTTGTAGTTTTGCAACAGCTGGAGGCACCCTGGTTGGGAAACAATGGTTCATGTAGAGGACAGGAGCTTCTTCAGGGTCCTATACAGTACACACAATGTCCTAAATGGAGCCGCCCTTACTTGGTGTCCAAAGGAGCAGCTAACCCTGGCACAGGTGAGGAGTAGTACAGAACTTGTAGTTCCTCCCTGTACTGTAGGGGGCGCTACCAGACAGCTGGTCAGTTTATGCACTTTAGTAATAGAGGTGATTTACCAGTAAAATGCCCATTCTGATTGGTCAGTATCTCCAGTTGTGACACATTTCACAGATCTGGACTGTCTGTACATTGTATGTTGAGTCTGGTTTCAAGTTACAATGGTCCAGAAAAAAACATTGTATGTTGAAACTATTGTATGTTGAGGCCATTGTAAGTTGAGGGATCACTGTACACTTTCCATTAGTCTCTGTTCATATGCACACCCCATTGATGCTATCAAATGAAGATTTGTTGCATCTTTGTTGCATGGATTTTGGTACAATAGTGGGGAGGGAGAAGGAAGAAAGGTCAAGAGCTTTGCGGAGCATGTGGGTCCGACAGTCCCGTTTTGCAGCAAGTCCGCTTGGTCCCACCTATATATGCACACTCTATTACTAGGGAAAAATATTTACTCATTGGCCCAGATTTATCAAACTTTGTAAGAGAAAAACTGGGGTGATTTTCCCATAACAACCAATCACAGCTCAACTTTCACTTTACCACAGCTCGTTAGCTGACCTGTGATTGGTTGCTGGGGGAAAATCACTCTCAGTTTTTCTCTCAAACAGTTTGATAAATCTGGGCCAATGTGTGATTGTTTGAACACCTGAACGCAGTGATAAGATAAGGCTCACATTTGTGTTATTCACCTTTCATCCGGGGTTACAGTATTTTACCAGTAAAATACATGCAGTCATTTTTCGGCCACTATGTCCCGTCACTATATAACGTCAGTAATGAATTACAGGCATATGCGGGTGCAAACGGGCAGTTACAAAACCCCATAGGCTGCAATGCAATTTAGTCACGGCCGCCAGGGGTTTTGTAACGGCCGGGTTTCGCCGATATAGTGACGGAACTTCTGGCGGAAGTTCCTAAACGGAACTATTTCACAGTGTGAAAGCAGCCTTAGACAGTAACAATAATGTAATTTGTAGGATACAGTGATCCCTCAACATACGATGGTAATCCGTTCCAAACGGACCATCGTTTGTTGAAACCATCGCATGTTGAGGGATCCGTGCAATGTAAAGTATAGGACACTGGTCTACAACCTGCGGACCTCCAGATGTTGCAAAACTATAACACCCAGCATGCCCGGACAGCCGTTGGCTGTCCGGGCATGCTGGGTGTTGTAGTTTTGCAACATCTGGAGGTCCGCAGGTTGTAGACCACTGTTAGAGGAAGTTGTACTCCCCTGTCCCCGCTGCTCCGGACCGTCACTGGACCGCTCCGGACCGTCCATCGCTGTCGCCGCGTCCCTGGGGTGTCCCTGACGCTCCGGCAAGGCCTCTTCTTCCCCGGAATCCTCGCTCTCCGTCGCCGCCATCACGTCGTAACGCACGCCGCTCCTATTGGATGACGGGACGGCGTGCGCAGCGACGTGATGACGACGGAGAGCACCAACGATGCAGAGGATCCCGAAGAGGACGCGCCGGAGCCCCGAGGACAGGTAAGAGACATCACCGGAGCTCACGGGGCACCGTAAACGGCCTATCCGGTGGCAGCTGAAGCAGTCTGTGCTGCTGGATAGCCGTTTATGCGATGGCCCCGACATACAAAAGCATCGTATGTTGATGCTGCCTCTGAGAGGCCATCGCATGTTGAAATTATCGTATGTCGGGGCCATCGTAGGTCTGGGGGGGGGGGGGGGGGGGTCACTGTATTCATCTCCATACAAAATACTGGAGCTGAGATTGAAACTTAAAACTCTATTATTAAGCGTATTAGGTTTAGATTAACTTCAGGAATCCTATCCAGCATGTGGCCTACATATTTTGGTGCACCAGAGACTAAGTGGACAATATTGTACTATTTCCTTGAGTACATTACATCGCTATCTATTCTGAGCATTAGATGATTCACTATAATAGACATTTCCTCTGCTACTCTGAGTACTTGTGCATTTTCTTCAATAAAACACACAATTCCTGCCTCATCGATTCGTTGTTTGAGCTGAAAAAAAAAAAAAAAGAAGAAAATATATAGTTGAAAAATGAATTCATTTCACTTTCCATTTTGTCCTGACTGCATAATGGATAAAAGCATCTGTGGAGATCAGCAAAAGCCTATGTTCATTCCAGAGCACTTCTATGTATGGAAGAAGCTTTTGCTAGATACATTTGGTAGAAAGGATTGGGAATACTGTTGCTGACTGTAATACAGTTTCTGTACCCATGTTGACCAAGTATAGTATATATAATATGGCAATATGTTGGAAATTACTCTTGGCGGTGCCACACTATTACAGCATTGTGCATTCAAAAATGGAAAATGATAGAAAGTGAAATTGTTTAGGTTTTAATAAGAACATAGTTAATAAGAACAGGGCCATAACTATAGAAAGTTCAGATATTTCAGTCATGCCCTCTGAAGAACAGTCAGGATCATCATGAGGAAATAAGGTTTTCACGGCAAAAAATGGTTGATCGTCTATGGTCAGGATAGGCCATCATTTGCTGAATGTCAGGGTGCCAACACCAAGCACCTCTGCCGATCAGCTGTTCAGTGGGGCTGCTATGCCGTGAATGGGAGTCAGAAGCAGTTGCCTCCATTCACTTCATAGTGGCCATGCCTGATTACTGTAACTTCACTCCTATTGTAGCAAACAAGAACTAAGCCACAATAACCAGGCACGACCACCATGCAGTGATTGGGGCCAAGGCTCCCAGACCCTGAATTGGGTAGACAGGCTATTGATTTTAATGGGAACTATGTGATGTTTTATTGGCCCAGTGGAGGTGGTGTGGAGCAATTGAACACCAGGGGGGAGATTTATGAAAACCTGTGCAAAGGAGAAGTTGCCCAGTTGCCCATAGCAGCCGATCAGATCGCTTCTTTCATTTCGCAGAGGCCTTGTTAAAAATGAAAGAAGTGATCTGATTGGTTGCTATGGGCAACTGGGCAACTTTTCCTCTGGACAGGTTTGATAAATCTCCCCCCAGATCTCTCCCCCCCCCCCCCCCCCCTCACACTCACATATTGCAGCTGATTGTTTAGGACTTCCAGTAATCATCTTACAGAAAACCTTTTCAACAAAAAAGAGATCGCCTGGAGCAGATAACCCTGTAAAGTGGAAAATAAATCCATAGAACCCCAAATAGTTTAGTAGTCTGTATTAAGCAGTCCAGAATGCCATTATTTGCTACCATTATTAAATTGCATAAAAATACAGAAGTAAAAGGAGAAAAAATATGACACAGTGCCACTATAAAGGTGGGACCATAATAAAGCTCTTGATTATAATCGTGCCGATGAACTGTCTCTTTAAAGCCCCGTAGATGCATAGCAAACCATGTTGGGCCAGGAAAAGGCTTTATCAACTAAAATAGAGTCTGGTGCTAAGTGGCATAAGGCAGAAGAAAACACTTTGAAATCATTTTATGTTTCTTAGAAATTTTTAACAAAGAGCTGGAAAAAAAATGAGAGGACTTTTTTGTCTGAGACTCCCTTTTGTGGTCACCAGTGTCATCATCCTGAACCTCCCTAGGACAAGGATTGTAAGTGCTACTTACAAGTCAATAGCTAGACGTGATAACATGCATTACCCAGCTACTCATGTACTCGTCTCTCCTGGCAGTCAAGCACGCTGACCTTCTGGGAAGCAGTAATGCTTCAAAGCATTTTGAAACAAACACTACCATGAGCGGGATGAGAAAGATAAAAGGAGCTCCAGAGATGTTCATTCGAAATATTAATAAATAGGTGACATTGTTCCACTGTCATACTACACTGTAGTGCCCCTCCATAGGGCTAAAGGCTTTGTGATATATGTTCCAGTAGACATTAGCTCATAACATTGGAAATGGGTATAAATGGTGAGGAAGCACTTAGAATTAAAAAGCTGATACAATATGTATTATATAAAACAAGATTTTATCCATGAGTGGTAAGTGAGGAAAATGCTTTTCATTCATACATACATACATTATGGAAAGCAATGATACAGTACATTTTTATAATAATGGAAAGTGTTTCCCTGAAACAGTATATACAAAAAAAAGAAAAAGAAAATGTATGTTAAAAGGAAATCTGTGATCAAATGCAGTGAGCCTTATATCTATGTCCTATAAACAAAGGCTGTGTTGTACAGTAATATTAAGGGCTTTCTGCTTTGGTAATGTATTTGCCAGCTATATAATACAAAATGTATAAGCATTGTAAGGCTAGGTTAACATCTACGTCGGTTGTTCAGTTCGGGGCTTCGATGGCAGATTCTGTTCAATGCAGAAACAAGAAGCCAGACAGTTAGTTGCACCACGGACACCAATGGACCCCAGTGGCTTTAAAGGGGTACTCCTGTGGAAAACTTTTTTTTTTAGATCAACTGGTGCCAGAAAGTTGAACAGGTTTGTAAATTACTTCTATTAAAAAATATTAATCCTTACAGTACTTATTAGCTGCTGAATACTACAGAGGAAATATTTTTCTTTTTGGATTTCTCTTATGTCACGACCACGGTGCTCTCTGCTGACCTCTGCTGTCCATTTTAGGAACTGTCCAGAGCAGGACAAACAAAAACCATAGCAATCATGCTGCTCTGGACAGTTCCTAAAATGGACAGCAGAGGTCAGCAGAGAGCACTGTGGTCATGACATAAGAGTAATCCAAAAAGGAAAACATTTCCTCTGTAGTATACTAAGCCCCTCAAAAGTACTGGAAGGATTAAGATTTTTTAATAGAAGTAATTTACAAATCTGTTTAACTTTCTGGCACCAGTTGATTAAAAAAAAAGTTTTCCATGGGTGTACCCCTTTAATGTGGTCTGTCTGGTTTCTGTTTGCTAAGTTGGATATGACCAGTCAGACCCTGCTAAATAAATGGAATCTTAACAGAAGCACCCCCCCCCCACCACCACCAAAGAAAGCTCTAATGCAGAGGTGAACCTAACCTAATTCAGTTCATAACATATCAGGGACTTGGATTGACTTGGATTACAAATGGACAAGTCAAATTCCCTAATCTTTTAGATCTCTTTGGGCAGGAACTTCTTGTGCTTAGTTAGACAGTACGTAAGTACGTCAAAGGATGTCAATCTGTACAATACTGTGCAGTGTTTATAAATGTACTTTGCCGAAAGAGCCTCTTATTTTCCTGGCTGTGAAATAACATGGAAACTATATGATTTTTTTTATTCTAATACAGAAGTACTTCACAGGAATTGACTGTATTGAAGGATTCAGGATCTTAGTACAAAATTACTTCTATTTAAAAATCTTAATCCTTCCAGTACTTATTATCTGCTGTATGCACCATAGGAAGTTGTATTTCTTTCTGGAGTTCTTTTCAGTCTGACCACAGTGCTCTCTGCTGACACCTCTGTCCGGGTGCAGCCTTAGCCAATCATTGCTCATCTCGCACACTGAACTGCTCTGGGCTGTGTGGAGCAGAGTGAGGGAGGAAGTTATCCCCTGTATGGCTTCAGATGATGTCATGCCTGCTGGATAACGCTCCTTCCCAGTCTGTGAATCTGACTGAGACTGAGCAGAAAATACAGAGCAATATCATGGTAGAAAACTAAAAAATAATACAAATAAAGGAAGGGGGTGGTTTGTCATGATGGGGGCAGTGAACTGGGAGGATTATAAAAATTTAACAAGATCATACTTGTTACATTATAAGAGGTACTCTTTAAGGAAATAGCCACAAAGAATAATGAATGCATTACAAATTAAAAAATTCCCAGCATGTTCATTATTGTAGGAGATTTCTCACTAAAAAGCCATAAAAAAAATTCATTGAGTTACAATAAAGCTAAAGCTAATCTGTGCATGGAAAAAGAGAGCAATGATGTGTGCAGCTCACAGCTACAAGGGTCCGAGGTAAAATGGGAGGTTCACCTATACCCTAAGTTGCTATTGAGAATAAAAATGCAAGAAACAGAAAACCTCAAGGATCTCACCAGAAACACTGGTGCATGATGGTGATATTTAAGGAGTACTATGATTTAAAAATGTATACCCCCCAAATGTCCCCCATCGCTGTACCTCTCTGGCCATGTACTTTTTGCTCCAATCGGTCCAGCCTTTCTCCAGGTGTGGCGCTCCGTATTTCATGGCACTTCCTGGTTATGGTGGTGTGGAAGATGACATCATCCCCCATGCTGCTTTGCTGCAAGTTCCTGTCCCTACGTGCCTCCCTTCTCCTCCACCCTTCTACTCCCTCCTGCTCTCCCCTCCCTAATAATTTTAATAGTAATGCTGCCCATGCCCCTAAACCCACGCCAATCATCTGTGTCTCCCTCCCCCTCCATTCCCCGGCTACGATATGAAGATTATTAACTTGTTACCAGAATATCCCTGGTAGTTACACCAGTGTAACTATCAGGGATATCATTGGACTACAGTTATCAGATGACCGATCCCGGGGAATGTGTATGTGTGCAGGCGAGTCTGGCGCAGGAGCTTGCCTGCTATGTAAAAGTAGTTTTGAGAATATCAGCATCTAAAGGTACCTTTTTAACTGCTCCCTAGTGGTCCAGTGTGGTGGATCACCCACCCGCAGTGTGATCGCGGGGGTGGGGGGGGGGGTGGTGTTGGTCGATCCACTGCTGAGATAGCCGGAGGGCTTACCTCACGTCCTGTGCTGGCTGCGGCTCTGAAAATGATAAAGCCTGGCAGGACCAGGTGATTAAGATGGAGGGGGGGGGGGAATAATGGCAAAAGGGGATCAGAGGGAGGGGGGAATAATGGCACAAGGGGATAAAGATGGGGGGGGAATAATGGCACAAGGGGATAAAGATGGAGGGGGGGAATAATGGCACAAGGGATAAAGATGGAGGGGGGAATAATGGCACAAGGGGATTAAGTATCGCATTAATATAAAGGTAAGCACATGCCTTTCGTCCGCGGGTACCCCTCGTGCGTAAGTTCAGCGCGAATTTATGCGCAAGGGGTACCCGCGGACATGCTTTCTGCCTTTAGGGGTACAGTCGCCAAAAAGGTTGAGAACCACTGCCCTACATCACATGCCATTTCACTCCTGTACTCTAGCAGTTGTGCCCTGCACCTCTTCACTTCTTACTCTCACAGCTTATCATGACGCTCTGCACCAGCATTACACACCGCGTGGGCCGGAAGTTAGGGATCGACCGATATAGTTTTTTTAGGGCAGATACCGATAATCTGTGGAGGTTAGGGCCGATAGCCGATAACTTATAACGATATTCCGGTATAAGTTGTCGGCTATTTACCCCCCCCCCCCATAGACCGCCGCCGCCACCCGCTTCTCTCCCCCTGCCTGTCCGTGGGTCCTGAGTCCTATCACTGCTCCCCCCCCCCCCTGCCGCACCGTGCCGCGTCGCACCCCCCACCTCACCATCCCGGCCCTAATCAGCTTCTACCTCAGGGGCCCCAATGCTGGCCCCTGCTACTGGCTTTCCACATGATGCTTGTCTGAGGCTGAAATTCTCAAGTGCCATGTTGCTTGTAAATACAAATAAAGTGCAGAAACATTTGCAGAATATAATGTGGCACACAAAATTCCGCATTTCACAACACAGAATACATTTACAGTGAAAACATTGTAATGACAGTTAGGGAAAAGGTACACCCTATTTACATATTTTTCACATTTTCACTATTTTAAACCCTTAAGGACGCAGCCTATTTTGACCTTAAAGGGGTATTCTATGAAAAAACATTTTATTTCATATCAACTGGCTCCAGAAAGCTAAACAGATTTGTAAATGACTTCTAAAAAAAAAAATCTGAATGCTTCCAGTACTTATCAGCTGCTGAAGTTGAATTGTTCTTTTCTGTCTGACAACAGTGCTCTCTGCTGACACCTCTGTCTCAGGAACTGTTCAGAGCAGGAGAGGTTTGCTATGGGTATTTGCTGCTACTCTGGACAGTTCCTGTGACAGACAGACCTGTCTGTAGAGCACTGTTGTCATACAGAAAAGAACAACTCAACATCACAGCTGATAAGTACTGGAAGGATTACATTTTTTAATAGAAATAATTAACAAATCTGTTTAACTTTCTGGAGCCAGTTGATATGAAAAAAAACGTTTTTTCATGGAATACCCCTTTAAGGACGCAGCAATTTTTTGCAAACCTGACCTGTGTCACTTTATGCATTAATAACTCTGGGATGCTGTTAATTATCATTCTGATTCCGAGATTGTTTTTTCATGACATATTCTACTTTAAGATAGTGGTACATTTTCGTCGTTACTTGCATCACTTCTTGGTGAAAAATTTCACAAAAATTTGAAAAATGTAGCAGTTTTTCTAACTTTGAAACTCTCTGTTTGTAAGGAAAAGGGATATTCAAAATAAATTATATATTGATTCACATATACAATATGTCTAATTTATGTTGGCATCATAAAGTTGACATGTTTTTACTTTTTGAAGACATTAGAGGGCTTCATAGTACAAATTATCTGGGGGCCACTGGAGGTAGAGGCTGGATGAGGCTGGGCCCCGCAAGCGCCCCTCACATATAATGCCCCCATCATGAGCCCCTCATATATAATTCCGTCATCATGCACCCCTCACATATAATGCCCCCACTCATGCACCCCTTACATATAATGCCCCACTCATGCACCCCTTACATATAATGCCCCCATCATCCGCCCCTCATATATAATGCCCCCTGTGCTGTGCCCCTCACATGTAATGTCCCTGTGCTGTGCCTCTCACATATAATGCTCCTGTCATGTGCCCCTCAGATATAATTCCCCCTGTCCTGTCCCCTCAGGGAGCATTATATGTGAGGGGCACAGCACAGGGGGCATTATATGTGAGGAGCACATGGGGCATCATATGTGAGGGGCACAGCACAGGGGGCATTATGTGAGGAGCACATGGGGCATCATATGTGAGGGGCACAGCACAGGGGGCATTATGTGAGGAGCACAGCACAGGGGGCCCCACCTGTCATGTGCTCTTTACATAAAATGCCCCCTGTGCTTCGCCCCTTACATTAAATATTCCCTTTTCTCTGCCCCCCCAGTTTTTAAATCCCCCCCCCCCTCTCCTCCTGTACAATATAGTGCCCCCTGGGCCCTGAGCATACTCGGCTTACTTACAGTATGTGAGCCGCGGGAACGGGATCTCCAGGCGCCAGCGCAAATAAGTAACTTCATCGCGCCAGGCTGCTGTGGATCGCGTCCCCACGGCTCACATGCTGTGTACTCACAGAGTGTGAGGAAGGTTAGTGAATGGAGGATCGGGAGCTTACAGTTTCCGCTCCGCCATGCTAGAGTACGCCCCCCCCCCCCCTTGCTATGGCACTGTGCAGCGGGCTGCAAAATTTTGTTCTATGGGCCACAAATGGCCCGTAGGCCGCAAATTTGAGGCCCCTGATTTACACAGATTTTGAGATGACCATATCACACTTTAGAACAGTGTTTCCCAACCCAGTCCTCAAGGCACACCAACATTCCGGATTTTTCAGTTACTCCATTGGAATAGAACAGGGAAAAATTTAAATCCTGGACTGTTGGTGTGCCTTGATGACTGGGTTGGGAAACACTGCTTTAGAAGACCATATGTACTGCAATTCTAGTAGGTTATCTCATTAAGGTTTTACTACACATTTATAGCAAATTTCAAAGTTTAACTTATTATAACATTTTCATATTTTACTGAAGGTGAAGTGTGAAAATACATCACAAATAATTTCCAATATAGGGTTCTCAAGCTTGACTACTTGTTTTCCTTTCAAATCCTAAAGGCAACAAAATACAAAAGGTTAGTAACTATGATTGAGAACTTTTATACCTCACATATATTAATGATGGATAGAAGATGCCTCAAGTGCTTGACTCATGCGTAGCTGTCTACAGTGCATAGTAAAGTGTGTAGGTGGGAAGCTTCTGAAGTGATTGATTTTCCCAGTAAAATATACTGGTGATGTCATCTGACATTTGTTTTGAAATATGTATTCATGTTTCTGGTTGTAATAGAACAAAAACATTGCCTGCTTCACAGTATTCTTCTGTTGAATAGTCAATGTTGAGCAGAACTTTGAACATAAAAGAAAACTAGATTATATTAATACATATGGAAATGAATGAGCATGTGTAATTTCTACAATTGTCAGTGTGGTTAAATCAACATTATGAATGGAGATATCTATTAAAATTGCACTTCTGAAGGCAAAAAATGTATCAGTGCTGTAGGACATCATTTTTGGTGATAAAAAGTTAAAGCAGACCTGTCAACATCTAAACAGGATCAGAAATGGCTAAATAGAGCTACTCATCAAGATTCTGGGTATTCCCGTTTTTATTCCCCATAGTGCTTTCCAGGGCCACAATATTACCTTTTTTAATATATTAAAGAGACTTAGGTGCCCAAGTGGCATACCCCAGTATGGCAAGAGACCAGGGTTCACCTGTCCATCAACTCTTAAAGGAGATGTCTGGTACGGACTACTCCTATTCCATCCTGCCCTGGCTGCAAAAAAAGAGAAAACAAACTTTCACTTACCTTCCTACGTTCCCCTGGAGCTCCACAACAGCTGATCGGTCGGCCGGGCTGTCTACTTCCTACTTCCCTTAGCCCGGGACGTCACACGGCGCTTCAGCCTATCACCGGCCTAGGCGGGACATTGCTGCAGCCGGTGATAGGCTGAAGCACCGTGTAACGTCCCGGGCTAAGGAAAGTAGGAAGTAGACAGCACAGCCGATCAGCTGTTGTGGAGCTCCAGGGGAACGTAGGAAGGTAAGTGAATGTTTGTTTTCTTTTTTTTTTTTGCAGCCTGGGCAGGATGGAATAGCAATAGTCTGTACCAGACAACTCCTTTAATCACTGTCTCCATACTAGCTGTAAATCAAAAGGGGGCAGATTTATTCAAACGGATATAGAGACAATGAATAAGAGAAGAGGAACGGGCTAACCCTGATCTCTTGCCAAAAAGGGAACTTAGTCTTGTTTACATATTTAAATAAATGCCTAAATGTTGGTGCTGGAAAGGACTATGAAAAAAGTTATGCTTACAATCTTCTAGATTCGAAGTCCTATCTAACCGTGGCCTATGTGTGGCTGATGGTTCTGCAACTCTATTGCTTAAAAGAGTATTCCAGGATTTTTCTTTTCATTTGACTATGCTACAGGAGCTGTAAAGTTAGTGTAGTTCATAATGCAGTTTCTGTACCTGTTTTTAATGGATGGACTCACAGGTCTTATGTGATCTTTGCCCCAATGTTTATTTTTAGCTGCATACAAAATAAAATACAAAAGACATTACATCACTAGTCATGTGTTGAAAGAGAACCTGTCTGCTTCAGTGGGTGGATCAACGGCTGGGTGGGGTATTGATCATTCTCCACAGAGCTGCAGGAAATTGTGATAGGTGTGCTTTAATGATGTCCATTTTTATCAGCTTTCAGCTTTTCCCAGGTTGCAGTGCGGCTCGAAATATTACATAAGTAGTCAGGTGATGAAAGGGAGCATGTCGGCTTCTATGGGTGGAGCGACCGCTAGGTGGAAGGGAGATCATTGCCCAAAGGGCTGCAGGGAATTGTTTACAGCACAGCATGCAAGACAGTTCAGGTGTGCTGCAATGGGTAGAACGGCTGATGTGTGGGAGGAAGAGAAGTGACCTCACACTTACAAACAAGGAATCCTAAGACTTGTAGTTGGGAGAGAACTCCAGCAGGAAATAGCAATTTCACAAAAAGAAAGCAGCAGCATCATGGTGGACTCACAACATAGCCATTTAGCCCTAAGACAAGCACAGATCCTTCCCAAGCATGTGCATTACTGTCTGGCAGGTAAGTACTAAAATCACCTTATGGTGGATAACCCCTTTAATAGTAATCTGTCATCAGTGTCACCTGCACTAACCTTGCGGTATAGGCTTGTAGTGCAAGTGACTTTGAGGAAAATGATACTTACCATGGGCCGATGTGTGGCCCCTTTCAACTGTTATCCACCTTATTTAGTTGATGATAATTAGCAGGCTTGGTGCATGGGCAGTGCTCCAGGAGAACGTTAATGTCGCAACTACTTCTTTCTAAAGCTTGTATGCAGCTGGGCGAGTGAGGAAGCAGCAGCTGTCGGAATAAGGAGGATAACAGGTGAATGGGGCAACGGATCGGTCCATGGTATCATTTTCATTAGTGTCACCCACACTACAAGCCAGTACCAACAGGATAGTTTGGGTGACACTGATGACATATTCCCTTTAAAGGAAATAGGAAAACCTAATTTCTGCAAGTGTTCCATAAAGAATCATAAGCAGAACACATTTTTGCTATAACCATATGGCAGACTTGTTTAAAGATGGCAGTATTACATCCTCATTATTATAGTGACCTAAGGGACTATGGAGTTGCTGTGGTGGTGCCACCAGCCAATATTGGTAGATACATAGGTTACACACACACACACACACACGCTTGAAAAAGACCCCATTGACAGGGTTGAAACATTGCACTTTGTGGATGGGTGAATAAAATATCACTTTATTTTTTGCAACACTGGACTGCTGATTTTTGCTGTTATTTTGGTAATATAAACAGCAGACATAGGGAAGCACACCTTGAAAAAGTGGCAGTGGGTGCACGCAGTAGTATGGCCGGGTCCCAGGCACCGGATAGCTAGATGACAAGGAAGGCTGCAGCACACCAAGATGAACGGTGAAAGAACAAGGTGTTTATTCCATCACAACAGATGCAACGTTTCGGTCGCTCAATGCAGCCATTATTAAGCCTTGAAAATGGCCGCATTGGGCGACCGAAACGTCGCATCTGTTGTGATGGAATAAACACCTTGTTCTTTCACCGTTCATCTTGGTGTGCTGCAGCCTTCCTTGTTATCTAATATATATATATATATATATATATATAGAGAGAGAGAGAGAGAGAGAGAGAGAGAGAGAGAGAGAGAGAGAGAGAGAGAGAGAGAGAGATAATATACAAAAAGAAGATGGCAGCAGCACTCTTGGTCAAAAAATGGAGGATCTTAGCGCTAGACAATGACAATGCTAGACCTCATGTGGCTGGAGTGTGTCAGAAGTTCCTGCAAGAGGAAGGCATTGATGCTATGGACTGGACTGCCCGTTCCCCAGACCTAAATCCAATTGAGCACATCTGGTACATCATGTCTTGCTCCATCTGCCACCTCATCAGGAGCATGCCCAGGCATTGTAGGGAGGTCATACGGGCACGTGGAGGCCACACACTCTACTGAGCCTCATTTTGACTTGTTTTAAGGACATTACATCAAAGTTGGATCAGCCTGTAGTGTGGTTTTCCACTTTGATTTTGAGTGTGACTCCATATCCAGACCTCCATGGGTTGATACATTTGATTTCCATTGATAATTTTTGTGTGATCTTGTTGTCAGCACATTCAACTATGTAAAGATGAAAGTATTTCATACGATTAGTTCATTCATTCAGATCCAGGATGTGTTATCTTAGCAATCCCTTTATTTTCTTGAACAGTGTGTGTACATATAGGTGTGTGTGTGTGTGTATATATATATATATATATATATATACACATATATACACACAGTCGGGGCCGTAAATTTTGGCACCCCTGAAATCTTTCAAGAAAATTAAGTATTTCTCACAGATAAGGATTGCTGTAACACACGTTTATTCCCTTTGTGTGTATTGGAACTAAACCAAAAAGCAAATTGAACATAAAGTCACACCAAACTCCAAAAATGGGCTGGACAAAATTATTGGCACCCTTAATTTAATATTTGGTTGCACACCCTTTGGGAAATATAGCTGAAATCAGTCGCTTCCTATAACCATCAATAAGCTTCTTACACCTCTCGGACAGAATGTTAGACCACTCTTCCTTTGCAAACTGCTCCAGGTCTCTCTTATTGGAAGGCGCCTTTTCCCAAGAGCAATTTTAAGATCTCTCCACAGGTGTTCAATGGGATTTAGATCTGGACTCATTGCTGCCACTTCAGAACTCTCCAGCGCTTTGTTGCCATCCATTTCTGGGTGCTTTTTGACGTATGTTTGGGGTTCATTGTCCTGCTGGAAGACCCAAGATCTCAGAAGCAAACCCAGCTTTCTGACACTGGGCTGTACAGTGCGACCCAAAATCCATTGGTAATCCTCAAATTTCATGATGCCTTGCCCACATTCAAGGCACCCAGTGCCAGAGGCAGCAAAACAACCCCAAAAAAATCATTGAACCTCCACCATATTTCACTGTGTTCTTTTCTTTGTAGGCCTCATTCCATTTTTGGTAAACAGTAGAATGATGTGCTTTACCAAAAAGCTCTGTCTTGGTCTGATCTGTCCACAAGATGTTTTCCCAAAAGGATTTTGGCTTAGGCTGCATTCACACTTCGTTTTTACATTACGGGTGCCGGATCCGGCTGGGGGAGGGCAAACCGGGCTCTCCCGTGCCCCAGCCGGACCAGCGCTGAACTCCATTTACTTTAATGAGCCGACCGGAGTCAAACGGTGACTCCGGCCGGCTCAATTTTGCCCCGTATCCGGTTTCCTGACAGGACCTAAAACTGTAGTATACTACGGTTTTAGGTCCGGTCAGGAAACCAGATACGAGTCTGGAAACCAGCTTGTTGATATTTTTCCACAATTTTGGTTCTCAAGTCCTCAGACAGTTCTCTTCTCCTCTTTCTGTTGTCCATGTGTTAGGAATCACGGCAGGTGAACTATAGGAGGTGGATTCTCTGGGCCTGTGTGGATAGAGACTTGAACGTGTCAGGGAGCGGGCTCTAAGGTGCCACTGGTTTTCACCAGAGCCCACCGCAAAGCGGGATGGTCTTGCTGCGGCAGGTGGCACCCAGGTTGCCACCCCTGGCACGAATCGTCCACACAGGGGGGTGACATGGGGGGTGACATGACACTGACAGGGACTAGCAGAACATGGCAGACAGGATGTGGCGGGCAGGACTTGTTGGGCAGGGCAAAAGGACAAGGCAGGAGCACAGGTACAGGACAGGCTGGAACTAGGAACAGGTACACAGACTCAGGGACAGGACTTGAATCAGGGACAGGACTTGACTCAGGAACAGGACTTGACTCAGGAACAGGACTTGACTAAGGAACAGGACTTGACTCAGGAACAGGACTTGACTCAGGCATATGACTATCAAAGACAAATTCAGACAACCAAGATCCGGCCCCAGGGAGCAGGGAGGAGCAGATACTTATGGACCAGAGGACAGGTGCAGACATTTAGACTAATAGATTACTGGCCCTTTAAGAAACAGAGCTTTGGCGCACGCGTGCCCAAAGGGGCCAAAGGCACACACGCCGGAGCTGTGGGACATCAGGGAGCAAGGACATAGGACGGTAAGCGACGGGCTGAGACTCGCATACGGTCGCGTCCCGCAGTGCGAATCTCAGCCCCGCCGACAGCGGGGACAGAAAGCGCTCACGGCCGGCGAGTCCAACCGGCGCGCAACTGTAACACCAGACATACAGACATACAATGCAAAGACTAAGTGAACATCTCTCCTTTTTATTTTTCAGGTGTGATTTTTATATTGCCCACACCTGTAACTTGCCCCAGGTGAGTTTAAAGGAACATCACATGCTTGAAACAATCTTATTTTTCCACAGTTTTGAAAGGGTGCCAATAATTTTGTCCAACCCATTTTTGGAGTTTGGTGTGACATTATGTCCAATTTGCTTTTTTTCTTCCTATTTGGTTTAGTTCCAATACACACAAAGGGAATAAACATGTATAGAGCAAAACATGTGTTACTGCATACCTTTTCTGTGAGAAATAATTCATTAAAAGATGGGTTTTTAGGATACATTTAAACCTGTGGATGTTAGGAAATCATTTGATTGTCTGATGAAGCACAGTCCAGAGAACTGGTAGAGCACAAGAAATGTCGGATATGAGAATGGGGGGAAAAATAGAAATTTTTTAAAATATACTCACTCGTTTCTTAAACAAAGCAGGGCTGTCAATCCTTTCATTCTAGTTCTCTAATTGTTAGTTTCCATTGTGCTTAAACTTTTGGTTCTTAAAGGGGCTGTGTCATCAGAAAATGACCTATTGCTTAAAGCAAGTTTTTATGTTAAAGGAGTACACTGGTGGAAAACAATTTTTTTCATTTCAACTAGCTCCAGAAAGATAAACATATTTCTAAATGACTTCTATTAAAAAAAAATCTTCTTTCTTTCAGTACTTATCAGCTGGTGTATGCTCTAGAGGAAGTTGTATAGTTCTTTTCTGTCTGACCACAGTAGTGCTCTCTGCTGACACCTCTGTCCATGTCAGAGTAGGAGCAAATCCCTATAGCAAACCTCTCCTTCTCCGGACGGTTCCTGACACAGACAGAGATGGGACGGAGATAGAGAGTACTTGTGGTCAGACAGAAAAGAACAACTCAACTTCATCTGTAATATACAAGAGCTGATAAGTACTAGAAGGATTAAGATGTTTTAATATGAGTAATTTACAAATCTTTTTAACTTTCCGGCACCAGTTGATATGAAAATATTGTTTTCCACCAGCTGGTTTTTAATAATTTTTTCTTTCTGGCCACTAAGCCTAATAATAAGCCATGCTTCCTGTTCTCTAGAGAAAACATTTCAGCAGTCACCTCCTCCTTATCATAACTGACAGGACTACAGTGGAAGGTGACACCAATGTATAAATAAGATGGATCAGACTATTCACAATAGGTGATGGTCAGAGCTCTACCCCCTCTGCACAATGACCTCTACACAGGTCACAGATCATACCTAAAAAAAAACTCTCCTATAAAAGTAAATAGGGTCAGTTCAAGTCTTATTCTGTTTCTTAAAGGGGTATTCCAGGCCAAAACTTTTTTATATATATCAACTGGCTGCGGAAAGTTAAACAGATTTGTAAATTACTTCAATTAAAAAATCTTTATCCTTCCAATAGTTATTAGCTTCTGAAGTTGAGTTGTTGTTTTCTGTCTAACTGCTCTCTGATGACTCACATCCCGGGAGCTGTGCAGTTCCTATGGGGATATTCTCCCATCATGCACAGCTCCTGGAACGTGACATCATCATTGAGCAGTTAGACAGAAAACTTCAGAAGCTAATAACTATTGGAAGGATTAAGATTTTTTAATAGAAGTAATTTACAAATCTGTTTAACTTTCCGGAGCCAGTTGATATATATAAAAAAAAGGTTTTGCCTGGAATACCCCTTTAAGTCCATGGGCTTGCTGTAAAGCATATCTCTCAATGATGTGTGCAGGAGGCTCATTCAGTATGACTGCCCCATAATAGTGTACAAAAAATTACAATAAAATAGGGGGAATTGTCTGGAAGGAAAAAGAGTTTGCAAAAGAGGTATTCAATTTTTTATGGGAAATTACCATGGCATTGATTGTTTTTTTTTTTTTGGAAGGTGCCTTATGGGGCTCCCTAGTACCAAAGGCCACACTAGATTTGGCTCTTTACTTTATCTCAGAAGGAGGTTCCTTACTACAAACACAACTCTGTTACCCAAATCTGCCATATTACAGCTTATAACAAGGGTTGTTTCTCGTAGACTTTTGTAGCAAAAGCTAATGCATAGTGCACTTTTTCCTTTATTTTATTTTACTTTTTGATGTGTTTTCCTTTGTTAGCCAGAGCTTCATAACATCAGGCAAGTGATGATATCGCTTGTATCCAAAGTACATCAAGCCATTTAGCTCTTCTACAACCATCATTTTTATACTATGAGATATTCATTAGCTTCCATTTGTAATCCTACAGCAAAATAGATAATTGTAACAGAAAATAACATTTCAGTCATATTGAAAAGAACATTGTCTTCCAAAAGAATGAAGCTTGTATTCAAGAGAAGTAATTGAGGCTGGATTCGGCCATGAAATGGGCTTATCTGTACTCTTCAATCCATGCCACTTGTGCTCACATTAACTGCTCATAATCTTACTGTGACGCTCACCTAGGCAGGCAGCGCTCCATGGCTCGTATTTACAGGCAAGCATCGGCACTGCTAATGCTTTAACCCCACTGGCTTTTTCACTTAGACCCAATTTATATAGGCCATTGTTTGCATCCGGCTAAACGTGATTAAATAATTATTGCAATTTTAATGATATGCCAAGATGGAATTGCATGTGTAATGAGATAATTATAATAAATGCCAAACCAATAATAGGTAATAGAGACATTAGGGCAGAAGAATAAGCACAGATCCTGTATAATAACGCTGAGTTTTTTCTCCAGTGGATTTGTAAAATATATATACGTGTTTAACAAAGAGATTTTACACAATAATTATTACCAATCAGGTTATGCTAAATGTAGGATACCTGTGTAATGAGCACATTATTAAAAGTTCATGGGGACATGCCTAGGCTATGTGAGCAGACATGGAGCCTGAAGCTTTAACCGGCTATCTTACTTTTATTTTGGGCATCCTTCCTGTTTTCTGGCTTAAAGAAAAACTGGCACATATTTTCTCCCGCACTATCCACCGGTATTGGTAGATAGTGCGGGAGAGGCTGATTAAAACGAGCCCTACCTTGCTCTGATCCGCGCCGCCGTTCGCCCGCACTTGTAGTTTTAATCTCTGTGTATACCCGGCTGTAACTGGCAAAGGCAGTGCTTCTGCGGGCTAACTGACACTGACGTCAGCGCCGCTCATCCCTCCTGTTCTCCCTCTCTTCGCCGCTCCTAACCAGAGGGAGGGATGAATATTCATGAGCGGCCAGCAGAAGCCCCACCTTTGCCAGTTACAGCCGGATATACACAGAGATTTAAACTACAATTGCGGGCGAACGGCGGCGCGGATCAGACCAAGGTAGGGCTCGTTTTAATCAGCGTCTCCCGCGCTATCCAACAGTACATGTGGATAGTGCGGGAGAAAATATGTGACAGTTTTCCTTTAAGCCAATTGTTTTTGCCTGTTACCCTTCTCTGCTGCTCCCTGGATCAAAGTGGCTGGCAAGGATACGCATGCCTGCAGCGTGAAACAACACTAGGCCTCAGCCCCCGACACTGTCTTCCTGTCCTGACCCAGCAGCAGCTATCATGGCTAGACTGCAGCACTTTACCAAAATTACCAACCCTACTTCTAGGGGTAATATGCCTACTGATGACTGGTGAGATCTTGGTGAAATGGGCACAGACTTCAATCTCAATCAGCTCAATCAGCTCAATCAGCTGTGGCATTTAAAGGTGTATTCCAGGAATTTATTTTATTTGACTGTGCTACAGGGGCTGTAAAGTCAGTATAGTTTGTAATAAAGTGCCTGTCCTTGTGTTTGATGGCTGGTCTCACAGTTCTTATGTGATCTTTGCCCCGATGTTTACTTTTTAACTGCATATGAAATTAATGTCTTCTCAGGTTTTCCCTGGTTGCAGTGCAGGTGAGACATTACATTACTAGTCAGGTGTTGAAAGAGAGCCTGTCTGCTTCAATGGGTGGAGCGACCGCTGGGGGGGGGGTGAAAGTACCATGCGAGCAGACATTATTGTTCTGCACCATGGGCTGCCGAAGGTATCCAAGAGGATGAGTTCGGTGAAAGGGAAATAAAGAAAGCTGGAGGGTCAATGTGGATGATATTAAAGATCAACAGCGGCATAACAATAACAATATACATCCGATTGGAGTTCCTGAAAAGGCAGAGGGGAAGAATCCCATGGAGTTCTTTGAATCATGGCTCCTGTCTGCTTTTAGTAAGGACACTCTAACCCCACTTGGAGCTGCCCCTTGTGCAGTGCATATCTCTATTCTCCATTACAAGGACAGCAATATCATTTAAGCAAAGTGCAGGAGATGGAGCAGCTGACTATAAATGGTGGACGCTTCTCTATTTTCCCTGACTTATCTGCTGAAGTGCAGAAGCAGACAGCTAAATACCAAAATGTCAAGAAGCATCTCAGGTTTCTCAATGTGCCATACTCTATATTGTACCCAGCAAAGCTTTGCGTAGTGGCTTACCCATATGTTTGATTCGCTGACTGCCGCTGTACAGTGGCAGGAAGCAACTGAAGTTAAACTGTGACAACATTTTGCTTAAAGGGGTACTCCGCTGAAAAACTCATTTTTCAAAATCAACTGGTGCAAAAAGGTGTTAAACAGATTTGTAAATTATTTGTAATCTTAATCCTTCCAGTACTTATCAGCTGCTGTATGCTGCAGAGGAAGTTGTATAGTTCTTTTCTGTCTGACCACAGTGCTCTCTGCTGACACCTCTGTCCATGTCAGGAACTGTCCAGAGCAGGAACAAATCCCCTTAGCAAACTCCTACAGCTCCGGACAGTTCCTGACATGGACAGAGGTGTCAGCAAAGAGCACTGTGGTCAGACAGAAAAGGGGAACTCCACTGGAAATCATTTAAAACATTTTTAAATCAACTTGTGCCAGAAAGTTAAACAGATTTGTAAATGACTTCTATTTATAAATCTTAACCCTTCCAGTACTTATCAGCTGCTGTATGTTCCACAGGAAGTTCTTTTCTTTTTGAATTTCCTTTCTGTCTGACCAAAGACTTCTCTGCTGACACCTTTGTCCATTTTAGGAACTGTTCAGAGTAGGAGCAAATCCCCATAGCTAACCTCTCCTGCTCTGGACAGTTCCTAAAATGGAGGTGTCAGCAGAGAGCACTGTGGTCAGACAGAAAGGAAATTCAAAAAGAAAAGAACTTCCTGTGTAGCATATAGCAGCTGATAAATACTGGAAGGATTAAGATTTTGAAATAGAAGTAATTTACAAATCTGTTTAACTTTCTGGCATCAGTTGATTAAAAAAATTTTTTTCCAGGGGAGTACCCCTTTAAGGACTCCTACAAGGGTAACCTATGATCATTTTCCTGTTACACTTTCTTGCCAACCAGTCATCTGCTTTATTTTGGGCAACTGTATTTTTCTGCTATTCATTTACACAATTTTTTTGCCCATATTTTCATTGAACCTTGGCCTCTGGAGGCAGACTTCTAAGGTGTTCCCGCTGATTGGACTCTATTGTACTACAGCTCTTAATATTATTATTTGTTGCACTTTTCACTGTCTTTTAACTGAAGTTCACCTTACTCCTTCAGGCATTAGTTTGTTATTATGTCTTTGTATAATGGGATGCATGTGTACCATCATTGTAAGCTGGTCTGTTCAGTGCACCTTCATGCTAAGTAGGACCATTGGGGGAGATTTATCAAAACCTTTGCAAAGGAAAAGTTGCTGAGTTGCCCATAGCAACCAATCAGATCCCTTCTTTCATTTTACAGAGGCCTTGTTAAAAATGAAAGAAGCGATCTCATTGGTTGCTACGGGCAACTCAGCAACTTTTCCTCTGGACTGGTTTTGATAAATCTCCCCCATTGTTTCTATCCCTCCTCCGCTCCTTAGCTAAGGGTATACTTTATTCCCTAACTGACACCAGTTGTAGCTTTTGTTGTTAAGAATATTGTTTCAGACAAGACTTCATAAAGACGCTCAGGTGTATCTCTCCTACTGTTTCCTCTTTCTGTGGATGGGTACGCCTATCCTCTTTATCCTATCTCTATTCATTATTCTTTGGGTCTGTAATGGCTAACAAAGCTAATATTATAACGTGGAATTTCAGGGGATGAGCACATCTGCTAAGTCATATGCTGTGATTTTATGTTGTGAAATCTTTCCAACTCACTATTGTATGTCTCTCCAAGATGAGTTTAACCGTTGACACTAAGGGAACGCTGGATAACATGTGGGTGGGCAATGGTTTTATGCTGTGTTCCCCTTTCATGCTGGGGGCTGGGTGAGAATTCCAGTTTAAAGAAACAATGGCCCAGATTTATCAAACTATGTGAGAGGAAAAGTGGAGGGATTTTTCCACAGCAACCAATCACAGCTCAGCTAATGAGCTCAGGTAAAGTGAAAGCCGAGCTGTGATTGGTAACTGTGGAAAAATCCCTCCACTTTTTCTATCACAGTTTGATAAATCTGGGCCATTATGTTTACTAGTCTACGAAGCGATATGGACCCCAACTGCTGTTATGTTTGCCTATATTGTGCGATCTATTAAGTTAGGTGCATTCTTGTTCTTCTCATGAAGTACTAAGGAAAATTTTAGCCTCTCTGCCTTTACATATTGTTGAGGATTTTAGCAATGTCCTTTACTCTATCTTGGATAGATTCTGTGGAGGACATTTTTCTGCTAACCCAGTTCCTAGGGGTTAGCCAGGGTCTTGACTGAGACAAATTTGTGTGACCTTTGGTAGTGTCATTACCCCACTTCTAGGCAATGCTCCGATTATTTGGGATCTTACGGCACATTATCTCATATAGATTTAGCTGTAGGTGTCATCCAATGGTGCATGGCGTGATGGAAATTGAATACTTATATCACAGTCTTTCTGATCATTCTTTTTTGTTGGTCAAGGTGGCTCTAGCCACAAAAACTGTCTTGGTTGCATTCAGGAGAACTGCTTCTTTCAGAATAGTCTGGGATTTATTAAAAGCATTTATCAAGGGATATTACTCTACATAAATCCAAAAATAGGCAGATACAACAGGCTCTGCAGCAGTGGGTGTGGGCACAGAAGGAGAGTACATATAGTCATGGCCGAAAATGTTGGCACCCCTGAAATTTGTTCTAGTAAATTAAATATTTCTCATAGATAAGGATTGCAGTAACACATGTTTTGCTATACACAAGTTTATTCCCTTTGTGTGTATTGGAACTAAACCAAAAAAGAGAGGAAAAAAGCAAATTGGACATAATGTCACCCCAAACTCCAAAAATGGCCTGGACAAAATTATTGGCACCCTTAATTTAATATTTGGTTGCACACCCTTTGGAAAAAAGAAATGAAATCAGTCACTTCCTATAACCATCAATAAGCTTCTTACACCTCTCAGATGGAATGTTGGACCACTCTTCCTTTGCAAACTGCTCCAGGCCTCTCTTATTGGAAGGGCGATTTTAAGATCTCTCCACAGGTGTTCAATGGGATTTAGATCTGGACTCATTGCTGGCCACTTCATAACTCTCCAGCGCTTTGTTGCCATCCATTTCTGGGTGCTTTTTGATGTATGTTTGGGGGTCATTGTCCTGCTGGAAGACCCAAGATCTCGGAATCAAACCCAGCTTTCTGACACTGGGCTGTACAGTGCAACCCAAAATCCATTGGTAATCCTCAGATTTTGTGATCCCTTGCACACATTCAAGGCACCCAGTGCCAGAGGCAGAAAAACAACCCCAAAAACATCATTGTACCTCCACCATATTTCACTGTAAGTACTGTGTTCTTTTCTTTGTAGGCCTCATTCCGTTTTCAGTAAATAGTAGAATGATGTGACTAAAAAACATTGGCATTAGTAGAATTCTGTAGCAGGTACGTGAACTACAAGCCAAATATTGGATCCAGTCTTTGCCTCCCGCTGTTGCAGAGCTAATTTTTAGGTTATATATTATTATTAGGCCAGAAGAAGGGATGTACAAAAAGAGTAGCATAAATAGCAGACTCCAAATTTGAGTTTATTTGGGGCCATAAGATCGATACTTTGGGTTTCCCTCCTGACATACAGTATACTCCGTTTACCTTTCAAAGCCTTTGTTCTTCTTGTGGATTTTCATAGAGGAAATGGTTGTAGACCACGTGTAGCATACTCTCTAGTTTTTCTTTTGTTTCTAGTTTTGTGTTATTTTGTTCTATTTTTCTGTCATACTTACCTGATATGACTGGTATACTTCTCAGGATGGGATGTACCCTGCACCTTTCTATGATTATTTATTTTTATAATTGTACCACTATATGTAATGATTGATGATGGACCTTTTTTGGTACTGTATGAATTTATTTTTTTGGTGGTGTTTTGTCTCTGTGAAAAACTTTTGGAAAATCTTTCAAAGATATTATAAAAAAAAAAAATAAGTACATTGGGGGAAAAAAATGTGCTGCTTCTGGAATGTATCAGGGATAAGTAGGTTCACAATTACTTAAAAGCCGTATAATTTTGGTCTTATTGTTCAGCCCCGTCAAAAGACCGGGAAATGGGAACGGCTGCAGTATTGACTGAGTAGTTGAGTGGGACTAATGCAGCTTGGTACAGTGCACAGTCTAATTAGAGGTAAATAAGTGTGCTTTATATGAGGCCGGACGTAGAATAGCAGAGGAGGAATACATGAAGCAAACAAGAGATCAAGCATGTTTCTTTTGTAGTGGAATTAAATGGCAACCACACTTCAAACTACTAATTCCATCTCTCAGAATGTAATCAATAAAAATCGCTTGACAACTTAAGATGATTTCGACAGGTTTTCTATTTCATTTTCTCTTGATATTGCAGGAGAGAGCAAAATTTAGGGCTTATTTTGATAGGTGATAACCTTGCCCAGGTAGAAATAAGGGAGTAGTATTTTCTTTTATATATATGCAATGATTTGGTTTATAAAATGAGTATTTATGAATGTGGACTTAAAAATAAATTGTAGCCATAATAGAAATGTTTTCAATGACATTCTTTATTTAATGAGCAGTGACATGAATATATATTTTCCCCCTTTTTTACATATGTGTCTTATAAGTGGTTTCTTATAAGGGAATCTGCTGTCCTGTGTGGATTATGACTGAACCGTACCAGGGAACGGAGTCTATGGAGCGTAGTCAGGTCACAGGCACTAGGTCAGGAGAAAGGCGGCAAAGGAGCAAGGTCAGGTCACAAGCGAACGGTCAGGAACACTATATGACACACACAAGGTAACGCTTTCTCTTAGGCACAAGACACGAAGATCCGGCACCCCACTAGGGAGATGACGGACTAATTTAGAGTCCACCCAGCAGGGCACCAATTAAGGGTGTACTGGCCCTTTAAATCTAGCAAAGCCAGGACACACGCGCGCCCTAAGGACAGGGGATGCACCTGCCGGCGATGCAGAGGAGCAATGAGGCTAGGAAATGAGGAAGGTAAGGGGATGCCGGGACCCGCATTGCGAGTCCCGGCGCCAATAGGAGGACTAGAAGGGGTACGCTAACAGCTGGAGCGTTGCTCATGGTTAGGCCCGGGACACGCGTGCAGGTGGGTCCCGCACCGCGAGTCCCGGAGTAAGTGAGACCAGGGAGGGGGCAGTGCTCATGGCCAGAATGAATGGCTGGAGCCCCTAACAGTACCCCCCCCCCCTCCTTGGGTCTCCCCCTCTTCTTGGGTCCAAGAAAATCCTGCACCAGGCTATGATCAACAATATTCTCTTCGGGCTCCCATGATCTTTTCTCAGGACCAAAGCCCCCCCAGTCAACGAGAAAATAAAATTTACCTCTCACAGTTACCTCTCAGACAAAAATGTCTGAAGAACCAGACAGGAGTGGGAGCAACGACTTTTTGAGAGAAATGATTAATGACCAGGGTTTTGAGCTAAGAGACATGAAAAGAATTAGGAATGCAAAGGAAGGAGGGTAGACGCAATTTGAGACAGGATTGATTTTTTGAAAGACGACAAATGGACCCAGGTAACGAGGCCCCAACTTGCAACTGGAAGCCTTAACCCATTGGGGACGGAGCCCATTATAACCCCAAGGACGGGATTTATTGCAATTCTGACCACTGTCACTTTAAGCATTAATAACTCTGGAATGCTTTTACTTTTCATTCTGATTCCGAGATTGTTTTTTCGTGACATATTCTACTTTATGTTAGTGGTAATTTTTTGTCGATAATTGCATAATTTCTTGGTGAAAAATTCCATAATATGATGAAAAAATTTAAAATTTAGCATTTTTCGGTCTTTGAAGCTCTCTGTCTGTAAGGAAAATAGACATTTCAAATAATTACATATTGATTCACATATACAATATGTCTACTTGATGTTTGCATCATAAAGTTAACATTTTTTTTTACTTTTGGAAGACATCAGAGGGCTTCAAAATTCAGCAGCAATTTTCAAATTTGTCACGAAATTTTCAAAATCGGAATTTTTCAGGGACCAGTTCAGTTTTGAAGTGGATTTGAAGGGCCTTCATATTAGAAATACCCCATAAATTACCCCTTTATAAAAACCAAACCCCTCAAAGTATTCGAAATGACATTCAGAAAGTTTGTTAACCCTTTAGGTGTTTCACAGGAATAGCAGCAAAGTGAAGGAGAAAATTCAAAATCTTCATTTTTTACACTCGCATGTTCTTGTAGACCCAGTTTTTGATTTTTTACAAGGGGTAATAGGAGAAAAAGCCCCCCAAAATTTGTAACCCAATTTCCCTTGAGTAAAGAAATACCTCATATGTGTATGTTAAGTGCTCGGCGAGCGCAGTAAAGGGCTCAGAAGGGAAGGAGCGACAGTGGGATTTTGGAGAGTGAGTTTTTTTAAATGGTTTTTGAGGGGCATGTCCCATTTAGGAAACCCCTATGGTGCCAGAAGAGCAAAAAAAAAAAAAAAAAACACATGGCATACTTTATTGGAAATTACACCCCTCAAGGCACGTAACAAGAGGTCCAGTGAGCCTTAACACCCCACAGGTGTTTGACGACTTTTTTTCTCCAAATTTTACATTTTTACAGGGGATAATAGGAGAAAATTCCCCCCCAAATTTGTAACCCCATTTCTTCTGAGTATGGAAATACCCCATGTGTGGACGTAAAGTGCTCTGCTGGCGCACTACAATGCTCAGAAGAGAAGGAGCGCCAGAATTTGTTTGGAATGGAAGTCAGGAGCCATGTGCGTTTACAAAGCCACCTGTGGTGCCAAAACATTGAACCGCACCACATGTGACCCCATTTTGGAAACTACACACCTCACAGAATTTAATAAGGGGTTCAGTGAGCATTTATACCCCACTGGCGTGTGACAGATGTTTGGAACAGTGGGCTAAGCAAATGAAAAAATAAATTTTTTCATTTTCACGGACCACTGTTCCAAAAATCTGTCAGACACCTGTGGGGCGAAAATACTCACTGTACCCCTTACTACGTTACATGAGGTGTAGTTTCCAAAATGGGGTCACATGTGGGGGGGTTCATTGTTCTGGCATCATGTGGGCTTTGTAAACACACATAGCCTTCAATTCCGGACAAATATCCTCTCCAAAATCCCAATGCCGCTCCTTCTCTTCTGAGCATTGTAGTTCGCCCGCAGATCACTTTACATCCACATATGGGCTATGTTCTTACTCAGAAGAAATGGGGTTTCAAATTTTGCAGGGGCATTTTTCCTATTTTCCCTTGTGAAAATGAAAAAGTTAGGGTAACACCAGCATTTTAGTGAAAAAAAAATTTTTTTTCTTCATTCTCCCATCCAACTTTAACGAAAATTCGTCAAACACCTGTGGGGTGGTAAGGCACACTATACCCCTTGTTACTTTCCGTGAGTGATGTAGTTTCCAAAATGGGGTCACACGTAGGTATTTATTTTTTTTGCGTTTCTGTCAGAACCGCTGTAAAATCAGCCACCCCTGTGCAAATCACCAATTTAGTCCTCAACTGTTCATAGTGCGCTCTCACTCCTGAGCCTTGTTGTGCGCCCGCAGAGCATTTTACGCCCACATATGGGGTATGTCTGTACTCAGGAGAAATTGCGTTACAAATTTTGGGGGTCTTTTTTCCTTTTACCTCTTGTGAAAATAAAAAGTATGGGGCAACACCAGCATGTTAATGTAAAACTTTTTAATTTTTTTACACTAACAGGCTGGTGTAGACCCGAACCTTTCCTTTTCATAAGGGGTAAAAGGAAAAAAAGCCCCCCAAAATTTGTAGTGCAATTTCTCCCCAGTACGGAAATACCCCCTATGTGGCCCTAAACTGTTTCCTTGAAATACAACAGGGCTCCGAAGTGAGAGAGCGCCATGCGTATTTGAGGACTAAATTAGGGATTGCATAGGGGTAGACATAGAAGGGTGCCTCCAGCTGTTGCTAAACTACCAGCATGCCTGGACAGTCAGTGGCTGTCCGGAAATGCTGGGAGCTGTTGTTTTGCAAACACTGCCGTACGATACGTTTTCATTTATATTGCGGGGGACAGTGTAAGGGGGTGTATATGTAGTGTTTACCCTTTGTTATGTGTTAGTGTAGTGTAGTGTTTTTAGATTACATTCGCACTGGCGGTTTACGGTGAGTTTCCAGCTAGGAGTTTGCGCTGTGGTGGAAAATTTGCCGCAGCTCAAACTTGAAGCAGGAAACCCTCTGTAAACCCGCCTGTGTGAATATACCCTGTACATTCACATGGGGGGCAAACCTCCAGCTGTTTCAAAACTACAACTCCCAGCATGTACTGACAGACCGTGCATGCTGGAGGCACACTGGATGGAAAACCTTCAGTTAGGTTCTGTTACCTAACTCAGTATTTTCCAACCAGTGTGCCTCCAGCTGTTGCAAAACTACAACTCCCAGCATGTACTGATCGCCGAGGGGCATGCTAGGACATGTAGTTATGCAACAGCTGCAGGTACGCAACTACAACTCCCAGCATGCCGAGACAGCTGTTTTCTGTTTGGGCATGCTGGGATTTGCAGTTTTGCAACATCTGGAGGGCTATAGTTTATAGACCACTGCACAGTGATCTCCAAACTGTGGCCCTCCAGATGTTTCTAAACTACAAATCCCAGCATGCCCAGAAAGCAAACTGCTTTGTGGGCATGCTGGGAGTTGTAGTTTTGCAAGATCTAGAGGGCCACAGTTTAGAGACCACTGCACAGTGATCTCCAAACTGTAGCCCTCCAGCTGTTGCAAAACTACAAATCCCAGCATGCCCACACAGCAAACAGCTGTCTGGGAATGCTGGGAGTTGTAGTATTGCAACATCTGGAGCGCTACAGTTTAGAGACCACTATATAGTGATCTCAAACTGTAGCCCTCTAGATGTTGCTAGGCAGCTCACCGGCTTCCGTAGGATGCAGGGAGTCGCATCCCTGTCCTCTTCTGCCTCGATCCCCGCCGCTGATCGTCACCTCCGCCGCTGCCGTTCGGTAAGTGGATGCTCGTCGTTGGTCCTCCTCGGTTTCCCCGTTCTGCCCCGCCTATTGTGGGTGGACAGAACTGGGAAACCAAAAGGGTGGCATCCCTGCCATCTCACTCCTATCCCTTCAGGGGAATTGTGGGTGTCTTGGACAACCCCGATCCCCCCTATTTTCCGGGTCACCATAGACCCGTATGACCAGAATAGCCGCAAATCGCCGGTGTGAATTCACCGGTGATTTGCGGCAATCGCCAACATGGGGGGGTCTCAGGACCCCCCTGGGCATTGGCACGGGATGCCTGCTGAATGATTTCAGCAGTCATCCCGGTCCAATCACCGCCCGGCGAACGGCGGTGATCGGAAATGCGGAGGGCGTACAGGTATGCCCTCCGTCCTTAAGTTACGGGACGCGAGGGCGTATCCATATGTGTATATACTTGGAAGAGAACCAGACTTTGTCACCAGGAGAAAAAGATGGAGGAGGTCTTATTTTCTTGTACGCTTGAGACTTCATTTGGAATGAAGCGGACAGTAACGAGCATCGAGTCTTTTGCCAGATGGTGACAAAACTTCTGATTAGAATCAACGGCCGGCACTCCAGAGGAGTCTGGTAGAGGAAGAGGTGGATGAGAATGAAGACCATCAACAAAAAAAAGGGTGAAGTCTTTGTGAATTCAGAGTCTCTATGATTGTATGAAAACTCTGCCCAAGGCAGAAGATCAACCCAATTGTCCTGCTGAGCTGAAACAAAATGTTTCAAGTAGCCCTCCAGGACCTGATTTGACTCTCTCCACTTGCCCATCGGATTGAGGGTGGTAGGCGGAAGAAAAGTTCAAATTAATTTTTAAACAAAAGCAAAGGGCACGCCAGAATTTGGAGACAAATTGCACCCCACAATCCGAGACAATGTGGGAAGGGAGGCATGCAGACGAAAAAGTTGTTGTTGGAAAAGGCAGTCCAATGCTCATCTTGCACAATGTATGTAATCCTTCAACAGCAGTTTGAGGGTGCATATTGTTGTGCGAGTTGTTCATTTGAAAGCCCAGATCCTGGATCTAGATGAGCAACTGGCAACCCTGAGACACAATGACAACCTGGAGAGGTGTTTCCTGCTCACTGAGAAAGTACTCTCTGAGGTAGAGGTGGGGGAAGATAGTGGGACGGAGGTTCAGGACAGTCAGGAAGCTAGCTGGGTTACAGTTAGAAAACGGGGTAGAAGGAAAAGTGTCAGGGAGGCTAGTCTGCAACTGGTAACCCTAAGACACAATGACAACCTGGAGAGGAGTTTCCTGCTCACTGAGAAAGTACTCTCTGGGGTAGAGGTGGGGGAAGATAGTGGGACGGAGGTTCAGGACAGTCAGGAAGCTAGCTGGGTTACAGTTAGAAAACGGGGTAGAAGGAAAAGTGTCAGGGAGGCTAGTCCGTAATTGGCACACCCCAACAAGTTTGCCCGGTTGGCAGATGAGGGGGATGCCATTTCAGAGCTAGCAGTACTGCGGCAGGACTCTGCCTCTGACCGCCAGGGGCAGGGGGGTCTGCTCCAAGGAGGGAGGGAGGAGTGCAGGGCAGGCCAGACAGGTACTGGTAGTGGGGGACTCAATTATTAGGGGGACAGGGCGATCTGTCTCAAAGACCGGGATCGCCGAACAGTGTGTTATCTTCCTGGCGCTCGAGTTCGGCACATCGCGGATCGGGTTGACAGGTTACTGGGTGGGGCTGGAGAGGACCCAGCAGTCATGGTCCATATTGCACCAATGACAAAGTAAGAGGTAGGTGGAGTGTCCTTAAAAATGTTTTCAGGGACTTAGGCCGCAAGCTTAAGGTAAGGACCCCCAAGGTAATATTTTCTGAAATATTACCTGTACCACGAGCCCCACCAGAGAGGCAGCGGGAGATTAGGGAGGTAAACAAGTGGCTCAGGAGCTGGTGTAGGAAGGAGGGGTTTGGGTTCATGGAGAACTGGGCCGACTTTGCTGTCAGATACCGGCTCTATCGTAGCGACGGGCTGCACCTCAATGCGGAGGGTGCAGCTGTGCTTGGGGAGAAGATGGCTAGAAGGGTGGAGGAGTGTTTCAACTAGGGACTGGGGGGGGGAGGGAACCTACAACATAAAAGTGGAAGATAGTGTAGATAGAGAGGGGGGACTTATTAATGTACCTGGGGGTGGAGCGGAGGGAGGGGTTAGAATAGTTAATAGGGATAGGCATCATAGGAAAAAAGAAACATACACCATTGAATTGCATGTTGACTAATGCCAGAAGTCTGACCAATAAAACTGACGAACTGGAGTTAAAAAAGTCTGAGGAGGATTATGACATAGTGGGTATAACAGAGACTTGGTTGGACTGTAGTTGTGACTGGGTGGTCAACATACAGGGTTATAGTCTTTTCAGGAAGGATCGGACAAAACGGAAAAGGGGAGGAGTTTGTCTTTATGTAAAGTGCAGTCTGAGGACCGCAATGCGGGAGGATATTTGGGAGGGAAACGATAATGTGGAGTCACTATGGGTAGAAATATATGGAGATAAAAATATAAAAATTCTGCTAGGGGTTTGCTATAAGCCACCAAACATAATGGAAGAAGCAGAAGATCAATTATTGAGACAAATAAACAAGGCAGCAAATCAAAATGAGGTGATAATAATGGGGGACTTTAACTATCCTGATATAAACTGGGAGACTGAGACCTGTCAATCTCATAAAGGAAACAGGTTTCTGACTATAGCTAAAGACAATTATTTGTCCAAAATGGTTCAGGGCCCGACCAGAGGGGGCGCCCTGCTAGACTTAACCCCTTAAGGACACATGACGTTCTCATACGTCTCCATTTCCGAGTCCTTAAGGACACATGACGTATGAGAACGTCATGTGTTTTACCGGCCCCCCGCAACCATCTGGAGCGGAGCCGGTCCCCGATGCCTGCTGAAATCGTTCAGCAGGCATCGGGGCATATCGCCCAGGGGGGTCATTATGACCCCCCATGTCGGCGATGGCCACAGATCGCTGGACAATTCAGTCCAGCGATCTGCGGCGGATTCCGGGTCAATCGGGTCTCCAGTGACCCGGTGACCCGGAATTATTGGTTGATCGGGGCCGTCAGAGACGGCCCTGAACAGCCAGAGCCAGCAGGGGTGAGGTGGCACTGGTGCCACCTCGCGATCGCCCTGATTCGTCGGCCGGATTACCGGCCGACCAATCAGGGCGCCTGCTGCGGGTGTCACTCCCGCAACCCGCTCCGCCCCTCTTCCGGAGGACGTGAGCGGGTGCGGGACGTGCACCCCGGGTGCTGGGGACCCCGATCCCCGGCGCCCCTGTTGGGATCGGGGCCCCAGGAGCAGCGGCGGCGGCGGAGACGACGAGGGACTGACCTGTGCGGCGAGGATCGTTGGAGGTGAGTGACAGCCTCCTGCTGTTGCTTAGCAACAGCTCCCAGCATGCAAAAAGGGCATGCTGGGAGCTGTAGTTATGCAACAGCAGGAGGCAGACCACCACAACTCCCAGCATGCCCTTATGGGCATGCTGGGACTTGTAGTTTTGCAACAGCTGGAGGCACATTCTTTCTATGGAAAAGTGCACCTTCAGCTGTTGTGTAACTACAACTCCCAGCTTGCACAATCAGCTAAAGTGCATGCTGGGAGTTGTAGTGGTGCATCTGGTGGTTGCATAACTACAACTCCCAGCATGCCCGTTGGCTGTCGGTGACTGCTGAGAGTTGTAGTTTTGCAACAGCTGAAGGCACACTGAGTTAAGTAGCAAACCAGTGTGTCTCCAGCTGTTGCATAACTACAATCCCCAGCATCCCCAGCCAAAGTAGTATGCCTCCAGCTGTTGCATAACTACAACACCCAGCATGCCCTTCCGCTGTCCGTACATGCTGGGGGTTGTAGCTTTTGCAACAGCAGAAGGCACACTGGTTGCAAAACACTGAGTTTGTTACCAAACTCGGTGTTTCACAACCAGTGTGCATCCAGCTGTTGCAAAACTACAACTCCCAGCATGCACTGATAGACCGTACATGCTGGGAGTTGTAGTTTTGCAACAGCTGGATGTTCCCCCCCCCCCCCCAATGTGAATGTACAGGGTACACTCACATGGGCAGAGGATTACAGTAAGTATCCGGCTGCAAGTTTGAGGTGCGGCAAAATTTCTGCCGCAGCTCAAACTGCCAGCGAGAAACGACTGTGAACCCCCCGCCCGTGCGACTGTACCCTAAAAACACTACACTACACTAACACACAATAAAATAAAAAGTAAAAAACACTACATATACACATACCCCTACACAGCCCCCCTCCCCTCCCCAATAAAAATGAAAAACGTCTGGTACGCCACTGTTTCCAAAACGGAGCCTCCAGCGGTTGCAAAACTACAACTCCCAGCATGCACTGATAGACCGTACATGCTGGGAGTTGTAGTTTTGCAACAGCTGGATGTCCCCCCCAATGTGAACGTACAGGGTACACTCACATGGGCGGAGGATTACAGTAAGTATCCGGCTGCAAGTTTGAGCTGCGTCAAATTTTCTGCCGTAGCTCAAACTGCCAGCGAGAAACTACTGTGAACCCCCCGCCCGTGCGACTGTACCCTAAAAACACTACACTACACTACCACAAAATAAAATAAAAAGTAAAAAACACTACGTATACACATACACCTACACAGCCCCCCTCCCCTCCCCAATAAAAATGAAAAACGTCTGGTACGCCACTGTTTCCAAAACGGAGCCTCCAGCTGTTGCAAAACAACTACTCCCAGTATTGCCAGATAGCCGTTGACTGTCCAGGCATGCTGGGAGTTTTACAACAGCTGGAGGCACCCTGTTTGGGAATCACTGGCGTAGAATTCCCCTATGTCCACCCCTATGCAATCCCTAATTTAGGCCTCAAATGCGCATGGCGCTCTCACTTTGGAGCGCTGTCGTATTTCAAGGCAACAGTTTAGGGCCACATATGGGGTATCGCCGTACTCGGGAGAAATTGGGCTTCAAATTTTGGGGGGTATTTTCTGCTATTACCCTTTTAAAAAATTTAAAATTTTTGGGAAAACAAGCATTTTAGGTAAAAAAAATATATATTTTTTTACATATGCAAAAGTCGTGAAACACCTGTAGGGTATTAAGGTTCAAATTACCCCTTGTTACGTTCCCCGAGGGGTCTAGTTTCCAAAATGGTATGCCATGTGTTTTTTTTTTTGCTGTCCTGGCACCATAGGGGCTTCCTAAATGCGGCATGCCCCCAGAGCAAAATTCGCTTTCAAAAAGCCAAATGTGACTCCTTCTTTTCTGAGACCTGTAGTGCGCCAGCAGAGCACTTTTCACACCCATATGGGGTGTTTTCTGAATCGGGAGAAATTGGGCTTCAAATTTTGGGGGGTATTTTCTGCTATAACCCTTTTTAAAATTGTAAAAATTTTGGGAAACCAAGCATTTTAGGTAAAAAAAATATATATTTTTTTACATATGCAAAAGTCGTGAAACACCTGTAGGGTATTAAGGTTCACATTACCCCTTGTTACGTTCCCCGAGGGGTCTAGTTTCCAAAATGGTATGCCATGTGTTTTTTTTTTGCTGTTCTGGCACCATAGGGGCTTCCTAAATGCGGCATGCCCCCAGAGCAAAATTTGCTTTCAAAAAGCCAAATGTTACTCCTTCTCTTCTGAGACCTGTAGTGCGCCAGCAGAGCACTTTTCACCCCCATATGGGGTGTTTTCTGAATCGGGAGAAATTGGGCTTCAAATTTTGGGGGGTATTTTCCGCTATTACCCTTTTTAAAAATGTAAACATTTTGGGAAAACAAGCATTTTAGGTAAAAAAAAATTATTTTTTTTTACATATGCAAAAGTCGTGAAACACCTGTAGGGCATTAAGGTTCACGTTACCCCTTGTTACGTTCCCCGAGGGGTCTAGTTTCCAAAATGGTATGCCATGTGTTTTTTTTTTTGCTGTTCTGGCACCATAGGGGCTTCCTAAATGCGGCATGCCCCCAGAGCAAAATTTGCTTTCAAAAAGCCAAATGTGACTCCTTCTCTTCTGAGACCTGTAGTGCACCAGCAGAGCACTTTTCACCCCCATGCGAGGTGTTTTCTGTATCGGGAGAAATTGGGCTTCAAATTTTGAGGGGTATTTTCTGCTATTACCCTTTTTAAAAATGTAAAATTTTGGGGAAACCAAGCATTTTAGGTAAAAAAAATATATATTTTTTTTACATATGCAAAAGTCGTGAATCACCTGTAGGATATTAAGGTTCACTTTACCCCTTGTTACGTTCCCTGAGGGGTCTAGTTTCCAAAATGGTATGCCATGTGTTTTTTTTTGCTGTCCTGGCACCATAGGGGCTTCCTAAATGCGGCATGCCCCCCAAAAACCATTTGTCGCTCCTTCCCTTCTGAGCCCTCTACTGCGCCCGCCGAACAATTAACATAGACATATGAGGTATGTGCTTACTCGAGAGAAATTGGGTTTCAAATACAAGTAAAAATTTTCTCCTTTTTACCCCTTATAAAAATTCAAAAATTGGGTCTACAAGAACATGCGAGTGTAAAAAATGAAGATTTTGAATTTTCTCCTTCACTTTGCTGCTATTCCTGTGAAACACCTAAAGGGTTAATACACTTACTGAATGTTTTTTTGAATACTTTAGGGGGTGTAGTTTTTATAATGGGGTCTTTTATGGGGTATTTCTAATATGAAGACCCTTCAAATCCACTTCAAAACTGAACTGGTCCCTGAAAAATAGTGAGTTTGAAAATTTTGTGAAAAATTTCAAAATTGCTACTGAACTTTGAAGCCCTATGGTGTCTTCCAAAAGTAAAAACTCATAAATTTTATGATGCAAACATAAAGTAGACATATTGTATATGTGAACCCAAAAAAAATATATTTTGAATATCCATTTTCCTTACAAGCAGAGAGCTTCAAAGTTAGAAAAATGCAAAATTTTCATATTTTTCATCAAACTTTGGGATTTTTCACCAAGAAAGGATGCAAGTTACCATAAAATTTTACCACTAAGTTAAAGTAGAATATGTCACGAAAAAACAATCTCGGAATCAGAATGATAACTAAAAGCATTCCAGAGTTATTAATGTTTAAAGTGACAGTGGTCAGAATTGCAAAAAACGCTCCGGTCCTTAAGGTATAAAATGGCCTGGTCCTTAAGGGGTTAAAGGGGTATTCCAGGCAAAAACTTTTTTTTTATATATCAACTGGCTCTGGAAAGTTAAACAGATTTGTAAATTACTTCTATTAAAAAATCTTAATCCTTCCAATAGTTATTAGCTTCTGAAGTTTTCTGTCTAACTGCTCATTGATGATGTCACGTCCCGGGAGCTGTGCATGATGGGAAAATATCCCCATAGGAACTGCACAGCTCCCGGGACGTGAGTCATCAGAGAGCAGTTAGACAGAAAACAACAACTCAACTTCAGAAGCTAATAACTATTGGAAGGATTAAGATTTTTTAATCGAAGTAATTTACAAATCTGTTTAACTTTCCAGAGCCAGTTGATATATAAAAAAAAGTTTTGGCCTGGAATACCCCTTTAATATTAACCAACAGATCTGATAGAGTAACTAATGTGCAAGTAGAAGGATACCTAGGAAATAGTGATCATAATATAATACATTATAACTTGTTCTTCAATAAAGGAATCTCTCGAGGGGCCACAAAAACAATGAACTTTAGGAAGGCAAAGTTCGATCAACTCAGAAAAGCCCTTAATAATATAAAATGGGATAATGTCCTCAAAAACAAGAATACTGACACTAAATGGGAGACTTTTAAAAATAGCTTAAATTTTCACTGTAAGATGTATATACCTTATGGGAATAAAAGGGTCAGAAATAAAAGAAAACCAATATGGATGAATAAAAATGTTAAGGGGGCAATAAATGACAAAAATAAAGCATTTAACTACTAAAACAGGATGACAGTGAAGAAGCATTAAAAAGCTATAGAGAAAAATGTAAAATATGTAAAAAAAAAAAAGATAAAAGCCGCAAAAATAGAGACAGAAAGACTCATTGCCAAAGAGAGTAAAACTAACCCGAAATTTTTCTTTAACTACCGTATTTATCGGCGTATAACACGCACTTTTTAGGCTAAAATTTTTTGCCTAAAGTCTATGTGCGTGTTATACGCCGATACACCCCCAGGAAAGGCAGGGGGAGAGAGGCCGTCGCTGCCCGCTTCTCTCCTCCTGCCTTTCCTGGGGTCTAGAGCCCTGCTGCCGGCCCTTCTCTCCCCCTAGCTATCGGCGCCGCTGCCTGTTCTGTCCCCCTGACTATCGGTGCCGGCGCCCCACTGCCGGCGCCGACAGCCAGGGGGAGAGAAGGGGCAGCGGCACCCATTGCCGGCGCCGCTGCCCCGTTGCCTCCCCCCATCCCCGGTGGCATAATTACCTGGGTCGGGTCCGCACTGCTGCAGGCCTCCGGCGTGCGTCCCCTGCGTCGTTGTTATGCACGGCGCGGCGCACTGACGTCATGCGCCGGCAGTGGTGCCGGCAATGGGTGCTGCTGCCCCTTCTCTCCCCCTGGCTATCGGCGCCGGCAATGGGGCACCGGCACCGATAGTCAGGGGGACAGAACAGGCAGCGGCGCCGATAGCTAGGGGGAGAGAAGGGCCGGCAGCAGGGCTCTAGACCCCAGGAAAGGCAGGGGGAGAGAAGCGGGCAGCGACGGCCACACTCCCCCTGCCTTTCCTGGGGGTATATCGGGGTATATACGCGCACACACGCACCCTCATTTTACCATGGATATTTGGGTAAAAAAAACTTTTTTTACCCAAATATCCTTGGTAATATGAGGGTGCGTGTTATAGGCCGGTGCGTGGTATATCCGATAAATACGGTATATAAATAGCAAAAAAAAATCAGTAATGAAAGTTTAGGCCCTTTAAAAAATGATGAGGAAGAAATTATACACGTGGATCAGGAAAAGGCAAATATATTAAACAAATTCTTCTCCACTGTATTCACCGAGGAAAATGAAATGCCAGGTGAAATATAGTGTGATAAGGTAAACTCCGCAGTACAGGTCACCTGTCTACCCAGGAAGAAGTACAGTGCTGCCTACAAAAAATCTAAATAGACAAATCACCAGGTCCAGATGGCATTTACCCCCGTGTGCTAAAGGAATTAACCCCTTAACGACAATGGACGTAAATGTACGTCTTTTCCTCGCCGCCATGATCGCGAGCACCGCTATCAGCAGGCAGGGACCCACCGGTAATGGCGGACATCCGCGATCGCGCGAATGTCCGCCATTAACCCCTCAGATGCCGTGATCAATACAGATCACGGCATCTGCGGCAATGCGGCACTTTGAATGGATGATCGGATCGCCTGCAGCGCTGCCGCGGGTATCTGATCATCCAGCATGGCGGCCGGAGGTCCCCTCATCTGGCTCCGGCCGTCTCCCGGCAGGGCGGTACTTTGAATGGATGATCTGATCGCCTGCAACGCTGCCGCGGGTATCCGATCATCCAGCATGGTGGCCGGAGGTCCCCTCACCTGGCACCGGCCGTCTCCCGGCAGGGCGGTACTTTGAATGGATGATCGGATCGCCTGCAGCGCTGCCGCGGGGATCCGATCATCCAGCATGGCGGCCGGAGGTCCCCTCACCTGGCTCCGGCCGCCTTCCGGGGTCTTCTGCTCTGGTCTGAGATCGAGCAGACCAGAGCAGATGATCACGATAATACTGATCAGTGCTATGTCCTATACATAGCACTGAACAGTATTAGAAATCAAATGATTGGTCTGAATAGTCCCCTATGGGGACATAAAAAGTGTAAAAAAAAAAAAAGTAAAAACATTTTTAAAATCCCCTCCCCCAATAAAAAGTAAAACGTCTGTTTTCCCCATTTTCCCCCCAAAAAGCGTAAAAAAATAATACACATATTTGGTATCGCTGCATGCGTAAAAGTCTGAACTATTAAAATATATTGTTAATTTTGATGTATGGTGAACGGCGTAAACATAAAAAAATTTAAAAAGTCCAAAATTGCTGCTTTTTTATCACATTTTATTAAAAATTTTTATAAAAAAATCTATAAAAAGTGAAACCTAAGCAAAAGTGGTACTGATAAAACCTACAGATCATGGCGCAAAAAATGAGCCCTCATATTGCCCCATATACGGAAAAATAAGAAAGTTATAGGTGGTCAAAATAGGGCAATTTCAAACATACTAATTTTGTTAAAATGGTTTGAGATTTTTTTTAAGTGGTACAATTATAGAAAAGCATATCACATGGGTATCATTTTAATCGTATTGACCCACATTTTCCCACATAAATAATATTTGTTTGGTTGCACCGTACATTTTAAGGTAAAATAAGTGATGTAATTAAAAAGTACAATTGGTGACGCAAAAAACAAGCCCTCATATGGGTCTGTGGATGGAAATATAAGAGTTATGATTTATAGACGGGAGGAGGAAAAAATGAAAATGCAAAAATAAAATTCTGGTCTGGTTCTTAAGGCCAAACTGGGCCTGGTCCTTAAGGGGTTAAGTAATGTAATAGACACCCTTATTTTTAATATTCAGGGACTGGAAATGTGGTGCCAATATTTAAAAAAGGATCAAAAAGTGACCATAGGAATTATAGACCTGTTAGTTTAACCTCTGTTGTATGTAAATAGTTTGAGGGTTTTCTAAGAGATACTATAATGGATAACCCCTTTAAGTTCTTATATGCAGAGAAGAACACTCTATACATTTTTACATATTTCTAACTGCAGAGGTAACTCCTTAACAGAAATAACCTCATAGTAAAAACTACTATTATATAAGGATTCAGTGGGGGGAGGATGGGGTGGGGGATGGGGATTAGTTGACCATCATACAACCAAGCCATTGTCAAGACTTGTGATTTCTCAGGTGTTCAGTACTTTTTATATTTGCCCATTAGTAGTTTTCATTATTGTCCATACTTATGGCTACATAAGAGCATTTTGTTACCACCTTTAACCTCTATTCTGCATTATTTTGTGTTTGTCTATCACGATAAATTTGATTGTAGTCAAGGAAGACATGGGAACATATGACAGTGTAATTCTTGTCTGGATCCTCACTGCTAGTTGTCTTTTAAAAGCATTGCCTGACATGTTACAAGCTGCTGATGTTATCCTTAAATCCTAAATTAGGTTTTGTAATAACAATTCTTTAATAACCATTAAGTCTCCTGTGCTTATTTAAAAGCATTCAGAATGTGCTGGAAAAAAAAAAGCTATAAACCATAAAGAGGTCAAAATTAACATAAAAGCCACCAAGACTTCCCAAGAAAATGAGGCTTCCTTCCCAGGCGTGGTTAATACAGTGTAACCTTGAATAATGTCTAAAGAAGCTGAATTATCCTTCTCTGATCTATGGAATAGAAATTAAAGAGCGAGTATTAATCACTAGATCAAGGCTTTATGATGACACCATTAGCTACAAGATTTAAGGAGCATTTGGCTCTGGGATTTGTAAATGGCAATAAAAGTCACATCATTTAATAAGATGAGTATATTATGGTAGCAGTAAAAATAAGTGATTTGCTGTAAGAGGGACAAGGTTCTGTAGTACTTCATATATTCAATGCTGCCCAGAAAAGTGAAGCAGATGTTGAGAAACACTATGGAAGCAAGTAGCTGTGTCACATTTGGCTTACTTTTGGTTGTATAGTAAAAGGTTTATTTTTTTTCTGATATACTGTGTATATCAATTCTTAACTTTGTGCAAAAATTAAATATTGGTCCTTACGTTAAGGTATACCTTGCATATAACAGAAAAGAAATGCTCACATATGTTAGGGTGCATGCACACCACGTTTTTGCAATACAGTTCCTGTATCAGGTTTTTGATGAAAAACTGATTCCTCAAAACCTGACTAAACTGTATCAAAACGTGTGTACAAATTTAAACCCATATATGGTTGAAAACCATATACGGTTTGAAAAATTATGTCCGGTTGCATCCGTTTTTTAAGAAAAAACTTATACGTTTTTAACTTTTCACTCCATTTTGAATAAAGTTTAACTTGTTTGATTGAAATTCCAAGAAAAAAAACTGTGCAAAGTCAAAAACCGTATTGTGAAAACCAGATGGAACCGTACGCACATACAGTTCTGTATGGTTCCCATTGACTCCCATGTTAAAAAAAAAAAACGTATACGGTTTATTACAGTTTTTCACCCAGACCAAGAAACGTGGTAGACTACAGTTTTGGGTACGGGTAAAAAAAACTGGACAAAACCGTATGAGATGCAAAACGGACACAACCTGATGCATCGTTTGACATACAGTTTACAATGTTAAGTCAATGCATACAGTTTTCTATACAGTTCCATATGGTTTTTAACTTGAAACCGTATACGGGAACTGTATAACAAAAACGTGGTGTGCATGCACCCTTACTCACTAGGTCATGCAGATTCTTTATATGTATTTTTTATGTGTCTAGCATCTATATTTGGCTCACAAATCCCTCTGTTCTGCTGCTCAGGGCTGCCATCAGAAATTTTGGGGCCCCTTACACAGCCACCCCTCCCCACGCTGGATTTTATCTCAGTATCAGGCTTAGAAAGATAAAATAATATCACCACTTCATATTAGTTCTAAAGTGACTAAATAATACCACCATACTGTAAGGAAATAAAAGCCACTATATGCAAATCAGTATCACTAACAACACCACAATAGAAGGGACATAATTCCGCCACACCATGACCACTGATTAATACTGATATATTGTTACTGAATAAAAACCACTATACAAAAGATCAATAACCCCTATATAGAGGTAGATTTGAGCTGTACACAGGTGCTGCAGACCATATAAGTCATTATAGTTACATACTCACAGGGGCGTCTTCTCTGATCGGAGTCATTCACTTTTATCCATCTGTCCTGGCTCATCATGAAGATTTCTCCCGATCACAACTCGTCTTCACCGAATCTGCCAGACAAACATTTTAGGATTCTCGGTACAGCAAAGTCCTTACCTCTATACAAACCCCCTATATATATTACACAGCCCCATATAGTATTAGATCCCTCTGTGCAGCTGTATAGTATTAGGCCCCAACATTGTCCCTATAGATTAGCAGGCCCAAACATTGCCGCAATAGGTTATGATGCCCCTCGCATTACCCCGTAGTATATTATTCTCTTTAAATTACCCCATAGTATATTATGCCCCTCACATTGCCCTCTATTGTATATCATCCCCCTCATATTGCCGCCATCGTATATTATCCCCTCATGGCATTAAAAAATAAAATCACTCTCCTTTCCTTCGTTCCCCTGCAGCTGCTGTCGCTCCTCTTCCCTCTGCTTCCTGTGCGGACAGCCTCTTGATAAGCCGCTGCCACATAGGAAGCTCGGGCTGGAGTGACAGGATGAAGCTGCTGGCTCCTTCCTGACACTCCATATTGAATGTTGTGTTCGTCTTAATGGCCCACACAGTGCTGCCGGGCAGGAGCAGTGATGAAAGAAGCGCCGTGTGAACTGCACTTTTTCTTTTTTTCTTTTGAAAGCAGCAATAGGGCGGGGGGAGGGGGTTTGATGGACCAGCCTGGCAGGGGGAGAGATTTCTTTCAGGGGATGGAGCTGCACCCCTATATAGAGGGATGCAGCCTATGCCTGGCCCCAGGGGCAAACACAGACAGCAGAGGGCCGCTGTGCAAAGAATGTGCCTGGCCCCCCCCTCCCCCCCAAAAAAAATAAGTACCATGCCATAACATTGCACTGCAACTCACATTAATCTGCATAGTTTCCACACATTAGGTATTGTAGCATAGTTTCCCCACATTAGGTAGCGTAGAATAAATTCCCCGCATTAGGTAGTGTAGTATTTATTCCCCAAATTAGGTAGCGTAACAAATTCCCCACATTAGGAAGTGTAGCATAAATTCCCCACATTAGGTAGTGTAGCATAAATTCCCCACATTAGGTAGTGTAGCACAGTATAAATTCCCCACATTAGGTAGTGTAGCATAAATCCCCCACATTAGGTAGTGTAACATAAATTCCCCACATTAGGTAGCGTAACAAATTCCCCACATTAGGTCGTGTAACATAAATTCCCCACATTAGGCAGCGTAGCATATATTCCCCACATTAGGTAGTGTAGCATAAATTCTCCACATTAGGTGTAGCACAGCATAAATTCCCACATTAGGTAGTGTTGCATATATTCCCCACATTAGGTAGTGTAGCATAAATTCTCCACATTAGGTGTAGCACAGCATAAATTCCCACATTAGGTAGTGTTGCATAAATTCCCCACATTAGGTAGTGTAGCCTAAATTCCCCACATTAGGTAGTGTAGCATAAATTCCCACATTAGGTAGTGTAGCATATATTCCCCACATTAGGTAGTGTAGCATAAATTCCCCACATTAGGTAGTGTAGCATACATTTCCCACATTAGGTAGCATAGTATAAATTCCCACATTAGGTAGTGTAGCATATATTCCCCACATTAGGTAGCATAGTATAAATTCCCCACATTAGGTATAGCATAGCATAAATTCCCCACATTAGGTAGTGTAGCATAAATTCCCCACATTAGGTAGTGTAGCATACATTCCCCACATTAGGTAGTGTAGCATAAATTCCCCACATTAGGTAGTGTAGCATACATTTCCCACATTAGGTAGCATAGTATAAATTCCCACATTAGGTAGTGTAGCATATATTCCCTACATTAGGTAGTGTAGCATACATTTCCCACATTAGGTAGCATAGTATAAATTCCCCACATTAGGTAGTGTAGCGGCCTGCGCTACTTACATCACACACACACTCACACGGCCTGCGTTACACACACACTCACACACACACACTCACATGGCCTGCGCTACTTACATCTGCCTGGGGGACATGCTGGCGGAGGTGCGCGCTATAAGTGACGTCATTGCATGCGCCGCGCAGGACGTCGGCATCCCGGTGTAAGCCGCAGATGCGGCTAACACAGAGGGGACGCCTTCTCCTGTATGTGCGTGTATCGCGCATACAGGAGAAGGCAGCGCTGTCTACTGGGAATCTGGGACGAGTGTCCCGGATCCTCAGTAGCGGCGGTGGGCCCTTAACCCGGCTGAGCGGGATCGGTCACGGAGCCCGGGCCCCGTACGGGGGTACTGCCTGTACCCCCTTGATGTCGACCCTGGTCTCCACCTCGCCACATTACTGAGGTGAACACAGGGAAGTTTTTAAAAAGAAACAGCAGGTGGTGGTACAATAACAGTATTTTTTTTAAATATCCGGGTAGATGAGCAGTTTTTAATTAAATTAAATAAAAAAAAGTGTAAATACAAAGAATTGTTCACACTAGTTTCACACTGCAGCACCCATTTACTGTATGCAGCGGGAACACTTCTGGCTTATACGCTAAACATATACATACATCTCCCTTAATGTAGAGGTTAAAAGAATGTTCTTTTGGCCTCAGTTTCTTCATATATATATGTATAAGAGATGAGCGAATTTTTAAAATATTTGATTCGGCCGATTCACCGAATTTTCCCAAAAATTTGGTTTGGTCTGAATCTGTATTCAAAATTGATATTTCTGGCTTACAGAGAGCCTCGATAGGGGTGTAGAACACAAAGGACGGCCCCACACAGGAACCTCTCCATATTTCCACCTACAAACACTGCCATTTCCCAGGATTTTTAGGTGGAAATAGGGAGAGGTTCCTGTGTGGGGCTGCCCTTTTTAAGAAAAGTAACACTTTCCTCGAAAATGTGGAAGTGAACAACGTATATTGTGGCAATTCCCCTGTAAGACCCTACTCTTGCCCTATTAATTCCCTTCTTTGCAAGTGTTACTCGCTCTAAAAAGGGCAGCCCCACACAGGAAACTCTCCCTATTGCCAACATTGGGAGGTTAACATCCTCCGGATGCTTGATTAAAAACTGCCACACTGCGAAGTTGATGTTTTTCCCACCAACAGTCCGCACTGATTGACTGCTACTGCTGCTGTCTCCAGGAACCCCTGTTCCACTACCTCCCGGGAAGATAGGCTGCCGCGAAGCAGGTGGTCTACCCCGTGCATGTTTGGCTCCGGACTTTCCACTTCTTCCACCATGCTGACTGCCAACCATGCTACCACCTTGCTGGCTCAGCTGCTGCCTCATGGGCAACCTGCAACTCTCTTCTCCTGATGATGAAGCCCCTTCTGCACCCGGCTCCCAAGTGCGACCTGCTTCATCATCATCGAGTTGTGTCTATACATCACTTATGTCCTCCTCCTTCAGGAGCCTGAACGCTCATAACACCACCACCCACACCACTCTCCTCATCACTACTTGCCCGCCTAGCGGAGGAAGTGGCGGATCTCGTCTTAACTTCTTGGCTGGGCAGTAGCTGCTGACTGTCCTCTAGTAGATCATCCTCACTAAATAGTGGAGCTGAACCCACAGCATAAGATACTTCTTTGGGGGAGGGAACAGCATAGGGAAGAGGCAATGGGTGGACAGGGGCTGCTCCCGGGCCATGCCAACTGAGGGTTGTGTCTGAGGAACCCACGGACTGTTGACTGGGGGTGTCAGATGTCACTTGTTATGAAGTGGATGACCGCGTTAACCAATCGATGACGGCAGATGTGTTGCTGGTTGAGACATGACCGCTAGCTGTTACACGGAGCTCAGGCCTCTCGCTGCGACTCCTGCTGCCACTCGCCCCTAGTCTTCTCTGCATGACATATTTAGTGAGTATATGAGGGGAGTACAATACGCTCCCCTTTTTTTTAAAACAGTATTTGTCTACGACACCAGCAGGTGTGTACTTTTGCCTTGCCTTTCACAGTATCTAGGCCCTTAAGACTTTAACAGGAACAAAATGGTACACCACTTAGATGTACATATGTGGTATGCACATATGAGGGGAGGACAATGCACTCCACTATGCTTAAAACAGTATTTGTCTACAACACCAGCAAGTGTGTACTTTTGGCTGACCTTTCACAGTATCTAGGCCCTTAAGACTTTAACTGGAACAAAATGGTACACCACTTAGATGTATGTATGTATGTATGTGGTATGCACTTATGAGGGGGGGGAGACAATGCGCTCCAGTATGCTTACAACATTGTTTGTCCCTATCAGTGCTTCTAGGCTGAATTTGGGCTTGAGGTGAATTGTTGCTGTAAAAAAGCTTTTCTGTGCAACACACACTGCTCTCTGTCCCTCTCTCTCTGCAATAGAACACTGATGTGACCGACAGCAAGATGGCTGATGATTATATAGGGCTGTGACATCACAGGGGTGGCTGGCTGTTAATGAAGCGATTCACGTGAATTGAATTGCACTGATATTCGTATTTATATATATATATATATATATATATATATATATATATATATGTTTTTTGTTACTTTTTAATGTATGGAATAGCACAGCTTACTCCACTATTCTATAGAGTCACATACAGTAAAATAACATATACTGTGCTGTATACGTTGAAGTGTGAAGCCATAAACTAAATAACATGATCACCTTTAGTTTTTGAGTCAGGTAACATCTTTTTTGTTGCAAAGCCAGATCCGAACATGTGGACCACAGACACAAAGAAAAAGTCATGACATCATTAAGGTTTTGTGAAGTTTCTTTAAAGGTCAAAGACTGCAATTTGTACATCACTGAACATTAGTCTATGCGGAAATGCTATTTTAAAATAAATGTTGTAAACATCTCTAAGGCTAAGATTAGAGGAGGCAGAATCTCTTCACTATGGGTTGCACATAAATGATCTCTTATGAAGAGATGTATAATGAAAAAGTGGCCAAAAGCTGCTCCAGGGAGTATTAAGGTCCATCATCCTAAACACCCGAGAAGAACACATAGCACAGCAACTTGGGAGGTAAAAAATAGCAGACATTTTCAAGATAACATAATGCAATAAAAATGACTCTAATCAAAGAGGAAGACATTACAAAACCACACTGCAAATCTAATGTTCTGAATGTTCTTGTATGATGATTGCTGGAAGATAAGAGTCAAAAAGAATATTTTACTTAGGACATTTAGGTTATTTCAGGTATTACATCATGAAGCTCCATAGTACTGTATAGTTTTAATTGCTGTAGTCACTTGCAACTGGAAGTTTTAGGTATATTACATATAGTTTCAACCTGTACTTGACACATAAAAAAATTGTCCCAATACTCTATAGGGGTTAGTGTTAATTATATATATCAATTTGCTAAGCTTCTCCTGCTCTATAGCATGATGCCAATATATTAGATAGCAGGTTCCCCTTTAACCCATAATTGGGATATCAAACATAAGCAGTCACTCACCATTAAAATCAGTGGAATCTATACATGCAGATAGTGTGTTAACTCAGCAATGGCTGAATCTACAGTTTCCTTCAATGGCAATCGTCTGTGCTAACCTCATGTTTACTGCATCAACTTAACGGGGTTTTCCGATTTATTAAAAAAATGTATGACATCCTTCTAGGGCTGTTAAATAGTAAAACCGATTATATTTACCTTGTTCAATCAATTGCCAGTGCATCGGTCCACCCAAGACATCTGTTTACTGACCCTGATGATGCTCTTTCACTGCTCTGCTGATGACCTTCCAAACGCATTGGTCCAATGTTATTAGCAGAGCCAGGAGAGAGCATCATTACAGGACATAAACAGAAGCTTAGGTTGCCCTTGAGTGCTTGCACTGGACTAGGAAAGGTAAATATTGTCACGTATGGGCAGGAATACAGAGCGCCCTTGCTCTACCCTGAACCACTGACTCCACATCTTGAAGACAAACCCTACTCTGAATAAGTGCAGCGTCGTCACAGGTCAAAATAAACTACAGCAACACAGTCAGGTCAGGGAAACACAGTCAGCACACACTAGGAAAACACACACTAAATGCAGTATTACCATGGAGACAAACTAACTGAAAGGATTGTCAGAAAGCCAAGAGGACAGCAAATCTACAGAATTGAGTATTAGAGGGTAAACCAAATATAGAGCCAAAGTCGTAAACCAGGTAAACAGGATAAGATGCAGATGCAGGTAAACGCTATCTGAGAGACAAACTCTTTTCATCAGCAAGCTTAAATAGGCAGAGCGAGCAAGGTATGGTCACACAAGGCACCCAGTTGGCCAAAGAAACAAAACACAGGGTAGGTTAGGTAACCACAGTTTGCTATGTGTGCTCTGCTTCCTCTCTATACCTGTTAACAGCCAATGCAATTCACCCCTGCAAACTGCCTTTAATGGGCTTTCCTCCCTATGTTTAGCCTGTTTGTGATTCCCTCCATGTATGTTTTCCTCATGGTCCATACTTTGAGCTGCTGTGTCATACTCCCTACCCCTCTCTGTGGCTGTCTCTATCACAGAGAGCTCGTCAGACTGATTTTTCTCTCGCTGAGAGATAGCCAGGGATTCTGGGGGGTACCCATCTTGTTTTTTGTCTACAGAATATATGCAGATGATTGGCTCATACAGCCTCCACAGCAGCAAACTGGTAGGATTTTTTTTTAATAAAGACTTTTTAGAAACTTGTCATATTTTGTTACCCTAACGAATAATAAAAAATGTACTTTAATGTATGGAAGCAGAAAGTAGACAAAAGATATATGGGAGTATGACTGCAGGATAAGACCACTCAGGATTTGTCTGTGACAATGGAGATGTAAAGGTCTGCATAGGCGCTGCAGACACAAAACAATAGATTCTTTTTTAAATAAATGAAGTAAATAAATTAATAAATAAGAAATAAAATGGTGGGCATTCCCTTTAATTATAATCTTTAGATATTTGGAAAATATTGGTGTTAATGATTTTGCCTACAGTATGGGTGAAACCAAAATTGCGTAATACAATGTGAGAGGAAAATACCAATTTGCTGTGTAGTAAATACATTTATGCCTATAACTCTGTCTAATGTATGATTTTGTATTACTGGTGTATTATTCAGCAACTCTGTTTCAAAGAAATAATGTAGTTTCTTGCTGGCTTTGGAGAAAGAAATTAGAAAACAGTATTTATGGGTAATTTCCATTGCCGAGCATGCTGCTATTTCTTCCTTTTTATCTTGCTTTGAATCTCGCCTGTGTCATCTGACATCACGTTGTTGTTCTCCGAGACACCTGTTCCTCCTGCATCTTTTTATTCAGTTTGTTAGCTGTGCCTCCCAACCATGTTTATTCTAATCATTTAATGTTATTCTGGCCCCCATCCTTTAATCGAATGGAAGTTAGACTTTATCGGCTGCCCTTTGGAATTCTTGTTTGATTTCTAGCAAGGAGGCATTAAGTTTTATTTGAGCATTTTACAGAAATGTCATTTATTGGATGTTACGTAAACCCGCTCCATGCTGGAGTCATGGTTACTGTGCTTATCTTATCAGCAGCTCATTTGGTTCTTCCGCACCAACTCGCATCTCCAACAAAACAGAAGGTGTCAGGTTTCATTTCGTTTATCGGCCTTGGAATTACCTCAAATGAAAGGTCCTAACTTGTTGTTCTGGCCTTTTAGGGCATTTTTATATGTGACACATTTGTTGCAGAAATTTCCATTAATGTCCTTTCCATCTGTATAGATCTTGCAAAAAGCAATGTGCTTGCCACCAAAACAACCCCATTTTGTCTCAAAGATCTTTAGTTTTAATTTTTCCACTTTAGTTTATTTCTGTTAGTTATCATAAGATTTTGCTTACATCAATTTTACTTTTGTTCTTTAAGGGTATGTTCTCACATACTTAACTTGCTATGGACTTCACACATAAAAATCTGCAGATTATTTCATAGCTTGTGATCAGCAAGTTTTCCTGCATGAATCTGCACTTTAGGTTGTGTAGGAGTACGGCTTTACCCCAAGAAAAGGTGCCAATTAAATTCTATGAGATTAACTGCAAATTTTCATGTGTGAAGCAAGTAAGATACTTATATACATACCCTAAAATAGAAGTTATGAATAAAACTTACTGCATTGAACCTGTAAGACCCAGCCCTTCCTAACAGTTGTATTTTAAAGTGGTTATCTACCATAATGTGACTTTAGTACTTACCTGCCAGACAGTAATGGACATGGTTAGGAAGGATCCGTGCTTGTCTTGGGGTTAAATGGCTGTGTCCACTATAACGCTGCTTTGTTTTTGTAAAATGGCTATTTCCTGTTGGAGTTCCCTCGCTCCAATTACAAGTCCTAGGATCCCTTGTTTGTAAGTGTAAGGTCACTTTTCTTCCTCCGACACATCAGCCCTTTGCAGGACACCCGAGCTACAATTCCCTGCAGCCCTGTGGAGAATGATTTCCCTCCCACCCAGTGGTCACTCCACCCATTAAAGCACCTGACTAATGATTTAATGTCTCGGGCCACACTGCAATCAGGAATAAGCTTAGACGACACTTTTTTTTAATGCTGTTAAAAAAAAACACTGGGGCAAAGATCACATAAGAATTGCGAGACCAGTCATCAAACACAGGAACAGACAATATATTATGAACTACACTAATTTTACAGCCTCTGTAGCATAGTCAAATAAAAAAATCCTGAAATTAAGTCTTATATATTATGAATTAGTCTTAAAATATACATGTATGAGTCAACGAAAAGTGATCTAAAACCAACAGAACAGTTGCAGATGCACTTAAAGGAGTTCTCTAAGCTAAAACTTTTAACCCCCGCTGTGCCCGGGCTGTAAAACTATACATAATAACCTTTCACTTACCTGCCTACGATCCCCCGTTGTTCCGATATTGCCGTCCCGGTCTCTTTCACTTCCTGCGGGTCGGTGACTCCACTCTGCGCTCAGCCTATCAGCGGCCGCAGCAATGTCCCGTCGCGGCCGCTGATAGGCTGAGTGCAGAGTGAAGTCACCGACCCGCAGGAAGTGGAAGAGACCGGGACCGGAGAACGGGAAAGCGATATCGGAACAACGGGGGATCGTAGGCAGGTAAGTGAAAGGTTATTATGTATAGTTTTACAGCCCGGGCACAGCGGGGGTTAAAAGTTTTAGCTTAGAGAACTCCTTTAATAGTGTAATCAATGCAGATGACAGAACTATTTGTTATTAGTGTGATAGCATCTGGATTACCAACTGCTTATATCATGTAAAAACTGCCTTAAACCTACTTTACCAGGGAGTGGGACACAATGTAAATTGTGACATTTCATATCCATCTTTTAGGTCAATCTTGAAAAAGTGGTCTTGTAGGTCCTATCTTTTTAGCCTCAGTCTGATGATCCCATTTAGAATGGGCCAGTGTATGGGGTGACAGAACATCACAACTAACACGTTTATTATGTACCGATGTCACTGCTGGAGGATATTTGGGTTTATGCAAATTAACAAATTATAAATATACATATTTTTGGGAACTATACTATGGCTTTATACAACTTGAAGGTTGTATGGATCATCCTTTATAAGCAAGGTTCAGGACATTAGTGTGAAAAGAGAGTTATAAAACTTAAATGAGCAAATTTAGGTTGAAAATTTTTGTTATTAGAGTTGGCGGTCATAGCTCTTGACTGAAAGTGACCTAATGTTTGTGACAGTCTTTACACACTAATTACTGTAATTTTCCTGTGGTATTGATATCATTGCTAAGACTAGAAGAATGTATTACTCTATAGCTTAAATGACTCAGAATATCCAATAGGAAGAAGAAGTTCTTCCTATATATTTCCCATTTCTTTTGAATACATTTCTGGCTTTGGCTCAAAAACTGCAGTGGCAGTTAGACGGGGGGGGTGTCACACATTCACTCCAGATTCCGAGCAGGTTCAAATCGGAAACCCCTAAGGCAGGGGTACTCAACTACTTTTAGTAGGGGTCCACTTTTCCAGGTCTGCCATCCGGTGAAGGTCCGAACTAAACGCAAAGACCTATTTCACACCTAGTGGCCACAGTGCTATGCCAGAAATTGGCACAGCCTGTTGTAGAACATAATTAGTACTTAATAAGTCATAATCGTTCTTCAACTTCCACATACTGTATCCCTGGTATAATACTGCCACACACTGTGCCCCTGGTATAATACTGTCACACACTGTGCCCCTGGTATAATACTGCCACACACTGTGCCCCTGGTATAATACTGACACACACTGTTCCCGTGAGTATAATACTACCACACACTGTGCCCCTGGTATTATACTGCTGCACACCGTGCCCCTGAGCATAATACTGCCACACACTGTGCCCCTGGTAAAATACTGCTGGACACCGTGCCCCTGAGTATAATACTGCCACACAATGTGCCCCTGGTATTATACTCCTGCACACCATTCCCCTGAGCATAATACTGCCACACACTGTGCCCCTGGTATAATACTGATGGACACAGTGCCCCTGAGTATAATACTGCCACACACTGTGCCCCTGGTAGAATACTGCTGCACACCGTGCCACTGAGTATAATACTGCCACACACTGTGCCCCTGGTATAATACTGCCACACACTGTGCCCCTGAGTATAGTACTGCCACACACTGTGCCCCTGGTATAATACTGCTGCACACTGTGCCCCTGGTATAATACTGCCGCACACTGTGCCCCTAAATATAATACTGGCACATGCTGTATACCTAAATAGAATGCTGTTAAACACTATGCCCCTGATATAATACTGCCACACACCTGCCCCTAATATAATACTGTCACACATCTGTCCATGAGTATAATACTGCCACAAATTGTGCCCCTGATTATAATGCTGCCTCACACTGTGCCCCTGAGTATAAAACTACCACATACTGGGCCCCCGAATATTATATTGCCACTGTGCGCAAAACTACAACTGCCATTATGCAGACAGAAGAGCATGATGGGAGCTGTAGTTTTGAAACAACTGTAGAGATAAAGGTTGGGACATTCCTGTAATCCACATACTTCCAGGGCCGGACTGGGAGCAAAAATAGGCCCGGGCATATTAGACTATGCAGCCCTTTTTTTTTTTTTACGGTGGGTGTTGCAGAAGTCACTCATTAAAATACAATAGGCTGCATACATTAAAATCACCTCGGTTTAAGTGGCCCTCTAGCTGTTTCAAAGCTATAACTTCCATCATGCCTGCAAAGCTTCAGGCATTATGGGAGTTGTACTTTTGTAAGGGTGCATGCACACCACGTTTTTGCTATACAGTTCCCGTATACGGTTTCAAGTTAAAAACCATACGGAACCGTATAGCAAACCGTATGCATTGACTTAACATTGTAAATCGTATGTCAAACGCATCATCCGGTTTAGTCCGTTTTGTGTCTTATACAGTTTTGTCCGTTTTTTTTTTTTTTTACCTGTACCCAAAACCGTAGACTACCAGTTTTTTGGGTCCAGGTGAAAAACCGTATGAAATCATATACATTTTTTTTTTTTACATGGGAGTCAATGGGAATCGTACAGAACTGTATGTGTGTACGGTTCCATCCGGTTTGCACCATACGGTTTTTGACTTTGCACAGTTTTTTTTTCTTGTAATTTCAATCATACAAGTCAAACTTTATTAAAAATGGTGTGAAAAGTTAAAAAATGTATACATTTTTTTCTTTAAAAAACTGATGCAACTGGACATCATTTTTCAAACCATATTTGGTTTTTAACCGTATACGGGTTGAAATTTGTACACATGATTCCACAGTATGCAAAGAGCAGCAGAAAACCATTGAAAACATTTGGTTAATTGCTTTAAACAGATTTCCGCCGGAGGAATTTCCTCAATGTGGATGGGCCTTAAGTCCCCCCAGACCCCTAGGTCCCCTTCTGCCCTAATACCCCAACACCCTCCAAGACCCCTGCATTTTTCTTCTTTACACTTTTCTGCCCCCCAGACCCCTTTATCCCCTTCTGCCCTAACACCCCCCCCATGACCCCTGCATCATTCTCACCCCAGACCCCTTTATCCCCTTCTGTCCTAACACCCCCAAGACCCCATCATCATTCTTATTTTCACTTTTATGCCCCCAGACCTCTTTATCCCCTTCTGCTCTAACAACCACCTTACCAAGACCCCTGCATCATTCTTATTTTCACTTTTATGCCCCCCCAGACTCCTCTATCCCCTTCTGCCCTAACAACCCCCCCAAGACCCCTGCATGATTCTTATTTTCATTTTTCTGCCCCCAGACCCCTTCATGCCCCTGCTGCCCTAACACCACCAAGACCCCTGCATCATTCTTATTTTCACTTTTTTGCCCCCCCAGACCCCTTTATCCCCTTCTGTCCTAACAACCACCCCACCCCCCAAGACCCCTGCATCATTCTTATTTTCACTTTTATGCCCCCACAGACCTCTTTATCCCCTTCTAACCCTAACACCCCCCAAGACCCCTGCATCATTCTTATTTTCACTTGTATGCCCCCCAGACCCCTCTATCTCCTTCTACCCTAACAACCCCCCCCCCCCCCGCAAGACCCCTGCATCATTCTTATTTTCATTTTTCTGCCCCCCAGACCCCTTTATCCCCTGCTGCCCTAACACCCCCCCCCCCAAGACCCCTGCATTATTCTTTCTTATTCTCACTGTTATGCCCCCAAGACCCCTTTATCCCTTCTGCCCTAACAACCCCCCCCCCCCCCCCCCAAAAAAAAAAAAAGTCACTTTTAGACAGCCCGGTCCTGCTGCTTCTCTGTCCCAGGTCTCAGCTCTGCTCTACTGCTCTGGCCTCTTCTTGTCAGGCCTAGCCAGAGCAGATGATGCAGACAGCACTAATCGTGCCACCTGCATCATAGAAGAAGCACCCAACCAGGCAGGGAGCATAACTACCAGCATGCCCGGACAGCCTTTGGCACATTGGTTGGGAAATTTTTCTTTAGGGCTGACCAGATGTTGAAGATGTTGAAAAAAAAGCTTGTACTATACTAATCGGTGTAGAGTAGACAGGGGCAGTCCGTGCTCTTATTTGGCCCAATTCTGGATGTAGACAGCAGAGATTTTCCTCCAAATGACATTTCAAAATGTAATTGAAGCTCAGGTCCGGGCTAATTGACAGCACACCTGTCCTAGCACACCTGCCTGCAGCATGAGAAAACCTGTATATAAATGAGAATCAATAGGTTGTTGGCCACCTGCCGTATATAAATTAGCGTGTGAGCAGAAGGACCTATATAAGAGGAAGCTGGATATACAATAGTAGAGATATACAGCGGTAGAGAAATAACATTTTCTGTCATTCCCACTCAAACCATCAGCACAATGGAGCACGCCTTCTAAGACAACTTATATTCTGTCCATGGCACAATAAATTGTTATACCATGGTCTATGTTTTGACTGACTGCTACACAATAAGTCTTTTATGTTAAAATACCCCATAATAAGCCCAATTGTTGAATCATATATTTCACTTAGTCCTGATTTAAAGGGGTACTCTGGAGGGAATTTTTTATTTTTTTTTAAATCAACTGGTGCCAGAAAGTTAAACAGATTTGTAAATTACTTCTATTTAAAAATATTAATCCTTCCAGTATTTATCAGCTGCTGTATGCTCCACAGGAAATTGTGTAGTTCTTTCTACTCTGACCACAGTGCTCTCTGCTGCCACCCCTTTCCGTGTCAGGAGCTACCAAGAGCAGGGGGAAATCCCCATAGCAAATCTTTCCTGCTCCGGAGAGTTTTTGGCAAGGACAGAGGTGGCAGCAGAGTGCACTGTGGTCAGACAGAAAAGAACTACACAACTTTCTTTGGAGCATACAGCAACTGATGAGTACTGAAATGATTAAGATTTTTAAAAGGAAGTAATAAACAAATTTGTTAAACTTTCAGGAACCTGTTAAGTTAAAAAAATAAAAATTAAAAAATTATAATTCTTCCTGAGTACCCCAACTAAATATATCTTATTCCATCATGTACATAGCTGAATATGGGCCTGTATTATCAAAATAATCTTTTGATGGACATGTTGCCACAGTCTTTAAAGGGAATCTATTCTGTTTGCTGCTTAGAGCTGCAGAGACATTTGGATATCTGTTACAGTATAAAAGCAAACTGTATCTTTTCTGGAGCTGATGGTGGTTGCCAAGCTTATAAAATCACCTTCTTATTTCTCAAATGTCAAGGGGGAGGAACCCAGCTGCTCAAGTGCCACAGCCTGGCATGCCTCCTCGCTCACCCACAGCCTGGCATGCTCACCCTAAGCTCCCTGCCTAACTGATATACAGAGCCCGGTATGTCAATCAAGGAGGGGCTGGAAGGAGGTGTGTCAGGCTGTGGCACTTGAGCAACCCAGCCATGCCTCCTTGACACTTGGCTGAGATATACTGTTTGCTTTTATAGCCTTACAGCTATCCAATGATGTCTTCAGCTTGTAGCAGCAAATACAGTAGACATGTTTTCTTTAATATCTGCTGACAAGTCAGCATTTGCACTAGAAATATGTAGTCACAGCAGGGGAGACCCAGGTGATTTGTAACGTCTCTGGTAACATAATCACTCAATGAACAGAAAAAATACTTCTTGTATTTTCGCCAAGTACCCTCTAGAGGAAAGTTCTCATCTCCTTTGATGATGACAAACGTCAAATCAGAAAATTTATTTTCTCCATTGGTAGCTCTAGTTAAAGGGAAAACTGTCCTGTCATGTTGCCGATCTGTAATGAAATATAAGATTATGTACTGGCATATTATCTTGGGGGAGTATTTTAGTTAAATAAGATCAAAATAAAAATCTCTTTAAGGGTCCATTCACACAGGCAGATTCTAGCAGATTTAGCTGTTGTTGACTTCAATGGGTGTTAGCAGCAAGGAGGTAGTAGATCCGCTGAGCCTGTGTGAATGATGGCTTGGGCTGTGTCAGGCATTAGAGTCTAAAGTGCTGCTGGTTTTCACCAGAGCCTGCCAAAAAGCGGGATGGACTTGCTGCGGCAGACGGCACCCAGGTTTGTAAATAAGATCAAAATAAAAATCTCTTTAAGGGTCCATTAACACGGGCAGATTCTAGCAGATTTAGCTGTTGTTGACTTCAATGGGTGTTAGCAGCAAGGAGGTAGTAGATCCGCTGAGCCTGTGTGAATGATGGCTTGGGCTGTGTCAGGCATTAGAGTCTAAAGTGCTGCTGGTTTTCACCAGAGCCTGCCACAAAGCGGGATGGACTTGCTGCGGCAGACGGCACCCAGGTTTGCTACCCCTGACACAACCCGTCCACACAGGCTGCTGAGAATAAAACATGGTACAGGAGGAATATGGCAACTCGTAGTCAGGATAGCATAATGTCAGGGCTGGCAGCACAGTAGCGAGAACAGGGACGTAGCAAGAGGTCAGTAGGCAGGCAACACAGGAGCAGGTAGGTCAGGTCACGGAGCAGGTAGGTCAGGAACACAGTAAGGCAAGACACAATAAATGCTTTCACTAGGGCACTGGGCACACAAAGATCTGGCAAGAGGTAGAGGGAGGTGCACATACTTATAGAGAAGGGACAGGTGCAAACATTAATTAAGGGCGCACTGGCCCTTTAAATCTCAGAGCTCCGGCACACACGCGCCCTAGGAGGCGAGGATGCGCACGCCGGCGGTGTGAGAACATGGAGGAAACAGAAGGAGGAGGAGGTGAGTGACGGCCCGAGATTCGCATGCGGGCGCGTCCCACGATGGGAATCCCGGGCCCGCCAGAGGACGAGAGCACTCACGGCCAGTGTGACCAGCCGGAGCGCTCGCCGTAACAGTCTCCCCCTCTTTTTGGGACCAAGTAGTGGTCCAAAATATTCTCTTCTGGCTCCCAGGACCTTTCCTCAGGACCGAAGCCCTTCCAGTCTACTAAAAAATAATGTCTCCCTCTTATGGTCTTCATTGCAAGAATTTCCTTCACTTCAAAGATATCTGAAGAATCAGAGACAGGAAAGGGAAGAATTACTTTTTGTGAAAAACGGTTGAAAAAGACTAGCTTGAGGAGGGAGACGTGAAAAGAATTTGGAATATGAAGAGAGGATGGCAGACGAAGCTTGTAAGAAACTGGATTCATTTTTTGCAAAACCTTGAACAGTCCCAGGCAGCGAGGACCTAATTTGTAGCTGGGAATCCTGAAACGGATGGATTTAGAAGAGAGCCAGACCTTATTACCAGGAGCGAAAATTGGAGGAGACCTTTTCTTCTTATGCGCTTGAGATTTCATACGAGAGGAAGCGTGAAGCAAAGAACGACGGGTCTCCTGCCAGATGATCCCGTACTTGTTCATCTACGGCAGGTACTCCAGAAGAAGCTGGAAGAGGCGGACGAAGATGATGACTAGAGATGAGCGAACTTACAGTAAATTCGATTTGTCACGAACTTCTCGGCTCGGCAGTTGATGACTTATCCTTCGTAAATTAGTTCAGCCTTCAGGTGCTCCGGTGGGCTGGAAAAGGTGGATACATTCCTAGGAAAGAGTCTCCTAGGACTGTATCCACCTTTTCCAGCCCACCGGAGCACCTGAAGGCTGAACTAATTTACGCAGGATAAGTCATCAACTGCCGAGCCGAGAAGTTTGTGACGAATCGAATTTACTGCAAGTTCGCTCATCTCTAATGATGACCATAGACAACAAAGAATGGTGAAGTCATTGTAGACTCAGAATCCTTGTGATTATAACAAAATCCTCCCAAGGTAAAAGGTCGACCCAATAATCCTGCCGAGTTGAGACAAAATGATGGAGATAATTTCCCAGGATTTGATTGACTCTCTCTACCTGGCCGTTGGTTTGAGGATGGTAAGGAGAAGAAAAGTCCAGCTTGACTTTGAGACAGGAGCAGAGAGCTCACCAGAACTTGGAAACGAATTGCACTCAATCAGAAACAATGTGAGATGGGAGGCCATGAAGACAAAAGATAGGCTAAAGAAAGTATGTTGCCAGCTGCGGAGCAGATGGAAGACCAGGCAAAGAAACAAAATGAGCCATTTTGGAAAATCGATCAATTACCACTGAGATGACCGTATTGTTGCAGGAAGGTGGCAAATCGGTAATAAAGTCAATTGCTATTGTGATCATGGTATTTCCGGAATAGGCAAAAGCTGTAGAAGACCTGCTGGTTTCTACTTAGAAGTCTTGTCGCAAGCACAAATAGCACGAAAGGACAAAATTTGTGACATCACGTTCTAGGTTCGGCCACCAGTAATGCCGAGAAATAAGTTGAATGGACTTCCATGCTCCAGAATTAGCCGCCAGCAAGGTAGAATGTCCCCAATTCAAGTTTCTTCGTCTCAGTCGAGAAGGCACGAAAGATTTTCCAGGCGGAACTTGCAGAAGATTGACAGGCGTAGCAGAAATCAATTGCTCAGGAGGAACAATATGCCTAGGAGTAGAGTCCAGACCAACCACATTGGAGGATCTAGAAAGGGCACTCGCTCTGACATTCTTGTCCGCAGGACGGAAATGAATGAAGAAATAAAACTTTGAAAAGAAAAGAGACCATCTAGCCTGCCGGAGATTCAGGTGTTGCGCAGTTTGAAGGTATAAGAGATTTTTATGATCCGTATAGATGTTAACAGGAGGAAGAGAACCCTCCAAAAGATGTCGCCATTCCTCTAATGCCAGCTTAATAGCGAGAAGTTCCCGATCTCCAATTGAATTATTCCTCTCTGCAGGCAAAAAGGTCTTGGAGAAGAAGCCACAGGTTACAGTCTTGACCTTGGAGGATTTTTGAGTCGAGATGGTGCCAGCTCCTACAGAGGATGCGTCTACCTCCAGATAGAAGGGTTTCTCAGGATTAGGTCTAGAGAGAACTGGTGCATAGGCTAAGGCAGATTTTTGTTGAGAGAAGGCCTCATCGGCCTCAGGAGTCCAATTCTTGAGATAACAGTTTTTTTTGTGAGAGCCACAATCGGGGCGACCACAGAAGAAAAATTAGGAATGAACTGACGATAGTAATTAGCAAACCCCAAGAAACACTGAATGGCCGTAGGCCAGTAGGTCTTGGCCAGTCCAAAAATGCAGACAACTTGCCACGATCCACCTGAAGACCTTGACCAGACACAATGTAACCAAGAAAAGGAAGAATTGATCTCTCGAATAGGCACTTCTCAAGCTTGGCATACAGGCGATTATTCCTGAGGCGCTGGAGAACCTGCCGGACATGAGAATGATGATCCTCCAAGTTGGATGAGAAGATCAGTATATCATCAAGATATACCACAACACGTGTAAAGCAAATCACGGAAATTTTTATTAACAAATTCTTGAGACAGCTGGAGCATTACAGAGTCCAAATGGCATCACGAGATATTCAAAGTGTCCATCTCGGGTGTTAAAGTCTTCCATTCGTCTCCTTCACGAATCCAAATGAGATTGTATACTCCCCGAAGATCCAATTTGGAGAAAATCTTGGCTCCTCGAAGACGATCAAAAAGTTCAGAAATTAAAGGCAAAGGATAGTGATTTTTTATCGTAATTTTGTTAAGTCCCCAGTAGTCAATAAAAGGACAAAGAGAACCATCCTTCTTACCGACAAAGAAGAAACCAGCTCCGGCTGGGGAGGAGGATTTACAGATGAAACCCTTTTGGAGGTTCTCTTAGATATATTTAGCCATAGCTTGCATCTCTGGAACAGACAAAGGATAAATTCTTCCCCGGGGAGGCGAAGTCCCTGGCTGTAAGTCAATAGGACAGTAATAGGGACGATGTGGTGGAAGAATTTCAGCCTGCTTTTCACTGAATACATCAGAGTAGTCTTGATAAGGAAGAGGCAATTCCGGCATAGAAGAAGGTGTATTGATAGACTTAGGGAGGCTAGGCTCAAGACAGTGTTTTTAGAAAAAGAATCCCGACCGGGTGACCTCACCAGACCTCCAGTCGAGGAGTGAAGTGTGACGTTGAAGCCAAGGAAGACCGAGAAGAAGCTCCGAAGTACAATGTGGAAGCACATAGAACTAAATTTTTTCCTTATGTAGCACACCCACTTGCATAACGAGAGGTTCAGTGCGGAAAAGCACAGTACAGTTCAGGTTTTCTCTGTTGACAAAGGAAATGTACATAGGCTTAGCAAGTTGAGTCACTGGAAGGCAATGTTTATGGACCGGAGAGGTATCAATGAAATCTCCAGCAGAACCGGAGTCCAAAAAGGCAGAAGCAAAGAAAGATGCCTTGGCTGGAGTATAAACTTGAACTGGCATGGTCAAACGAGGAGAGGTAGTATTCACACCTAGAGAAGCCTCTCCCACGAATCCTAGTTACGAGCGTTTCCCGGACCCTGAGAACATATAGAACAGTCTTTGAGAAAATGCTTTGACGGGATCTTTCCTCTGCGTTAGGCGAGACTGATCCACCTGCATTGCCTCTTCGGCAGGAGACATAGGAGAGGGTAGAGGTGGACGCTAGAACACGGGTGCCAGATGAGGAAATCGCCCAATACGGACAGGTTCTCTTTTCAGACAAAGTCCTTCCTGCCTCTCGGCAAAACGCACATCAATTCGAGTGACCAAATGGATAAGCTCACTCACGGTAAATGGAGGATCTTGTGCTGCAAGAGCTTGATTCTTCTAGACAGTCTTTTTGAAAGTAGCACACAAGGCTCGTCTTTCCAAGCCAGTTCAGAAGCAAGAGTGTGGAAGTGAACCGCTTAGTCACCTTCTGAGGAGTTCCCTTGACTGAGATTCAGAAATGCTTTGACGGGATCTTTCCTGCACCGTTAGGCGAGACTGATCCACCTGCATTGCCTCCTGATCCACCTGCATTGCCTCTTCAGCAGGAGACATAGGAGAGGGTAGAGGTGGACGCTGGAACATGGGTGCCAGATGAGGAAATCGCCCAATACAGACAGGTTCTCTTTTCAGACAAAGTTCTTCCTGCCTCTCTGCAAAACGCACATCAATTTGAATGGCCAAATTGATAAGCTCACTCAATGTAGATGGAGGATCTCATGCTGCAAGAGCTTGATTCTACTAGACAGTCCTTTTTTTAAAGTAGCACACAAGGCCTTGTTGTTCCAAGCCAGTTCAGAAGCAAGAGTGTGGAAGTGAACCGCGTAGTCGCCTACTGAGGAGTTCCCTTGACTGAGATTCAGAAGTGCTGTCTCGGCCAAGGAGGCCCGTACAGGTTCTTCAAAGACATTGAGAAATTCAGAGAGAAAAACCTGCAGGTTAGAAGACACCGGATCATTACGATGTCAGAGAGTAGCCCAGGCCAGATCTTTACCGTACAATAGACTGACTACAAACGACACTTTAGCTCTCTCCGTCGGAAACTGATCAGCCATGAGCCAAGTCACGGAGCAGGTAGGTGAGGAACACAGTAAAGCAAGACACAATAAACGCTTTCACTAGGGCACTGGGCACACAAAGATCCGGCAAGAGGTAGAGGGAGGTGCACATCCTTATAGAGAAGGGACAGCTGCAAACACTAATTCAATCTCAGAGCTCCGGAGGGCGCACCCTAGGAGGCAGGGATGCACGCGCCGGCGGTGTGAGAACATGGAGGTCACAGAAGAAGGAGGAGGTGAGTGACGGCCCGAGGTCCGCATGCGGGCGCGTCTCGCTATCCTAATCCCGGGCCCGCTGAAGGACAGAGGAAGAGTGCACTCATGGCCAATGTGACCGTCTGGAGCACTCGCTGTAACAATGGGTCCTTGAAAAATCCGCAAATATGCAAATTGCGGAATTTTGCTCACCCATTAAAGTCAATGGTAGTAAAATCCACTGAAGATTTTCCACAGCAAATACACTGTTGAAAACCTGCATGAAATCCGCCGGGTAGGGTCACACGGATCATATTTGCTGCTGTGTATTTTTCTACCCATTGAAGTCAATAGGTAGCAAAATATGCAGCTGATTTTGATACACGTTGACTTCAGTTGTTAGGAAAATACTCAGCAGCAAATATGCAGTAAAATACGGCGAATCTGACCCTACACTTAAGGTACATTAACACGTACGTATTTTGCAGCATATTTTCTGCAGCTGATTTTTCAACCCATTACCTTCCACGGGTAGAAATATCTGCATATACTATTCATACATTCTGTTTTATTTTATTTTTTTCATTTTTAGATTTAAAAAAAAAGTTCCACTTTTTTTTACCAGAAACAACAGCCAGCTTTTTTTTTTTTTTTTAGAGCAACAGTCCCTTGTTGATGGATTCTTTGTATCCGTTTGTCTTCATATAAACTATAGTAAAATTTGACCACAAAAAATTTCAAAATAGGGTCAATACAGATTGCCATTTAATATGCCAAAACATAGAATACATAGAAAAACAGTAACCCAGATTTACTATGGCTGATGTTCCAGAATTTTGGCTCTGACTGTGCCAGAATTGTCTTGACACATATATTGTAAACAGCGTGCCACAAACAAAAGGAAAATCAGAAAAAGGACCCAAAAAGGAGTGTGGCACAGAATGTGACACCATGCCACCAGATTTTGGCACACTGTTTCAGCCTACAGTTAGCCAACTTATAGTTGGTTTAAACTTAGATTAGACAGAGAAGACCCAAACTAGACAGTCTACATATGTGCCATATGTATCAAATGGTGAGATATTCTGGAGTAAATCTTGTGCCTTTATAGACTGTCTAGTCTAAGTTTGTACTAAGAATTAGTATTAATAAATTCCCCGCTATGTATTATCCAAAGACAGGACAAGTGAATCGTGTGCCTGTGGTGTGAAATGCCAGTTTGTATACATCTGCCATAAGTAGTGAGGAGGGGATATGGTTTCGTCAAACCGACCACCGGAAGTAAAAGTGACAGGTGCCACACACCCTTTTCTGGCAGAGCCTCTCTAGGCCACACCCCCTTTCTCTGAATAGCTTTCCCTTTCTCCCACAATAACTGACGTTACATGTAGTTTCCTAAATGGAAGTGAATGTTTATAGTGTGGGGGCCGCTTTTACTGAAAATACCTCTCACACAAAATCTCCACAAGCCGATCAGTCCTTTTGACTGTCAGTTAAATGCATTCCAGATGTTTGAGTGTTTCTACATTTGTAGGGATAAATACATTTTATATAGTTTTTGAACATATATCAAACACATTTCATAGTATAAGATGTTTTATTTTGTACATTTGTAAAGTTAAATACAATTTACAGGAATAAAGAGCTGTAGCAAAGTGAAAGGCATAAATGATAGCTGTATGTAATTATATGGGTTCTAGTCTAACAGCTAAATTCTTTCCATGTGTATATGGTAGATATATATTTACATAGAAACTATTCTGCTAACTTCTTTTCAGGGGATTTTTAATCACAGAATACACTGAATAGTGTGTATATGTTAGACGTAAGTATTTATACCTCCTAATATTGTCCCATCAGCCATAACATTAATACCACTTCCTAGTATGTTACATCAGCCATAACATTAATACCACTCTCTAATATTATGTTCCATCAACCATAAGATTAATACCACCACCTAATATTGTGTCTCATCAGCAATAACATTAATACCAACTCCTAATATTGTGTTTCATCAGCCATAACATTAATACCACTTCCTAGTATGTTACATCAGCCATAACATTAATACCACTCTCTAATATTATGTCCCATCAACCATAATATTAATACAAAGGAAGGATTGTCCGGCACCAGGTATGCTCTAAAAGATTGCTTTTATTCATGCCATAGCAAGGAAACAGACATCACAGGACTGTAGTAAACTGACGCGTTTCGCTCTCTCTTGAGCTTAAACGTAGACTAAGTTCAACAGACCAACATGCAACATGCAAGAAACAGTAACCCCGCGTCATATCATGGCGGGCCCGGCGTCATAGTGAAGCCGGGACCCGCCTCTAATAGCGCGCAGCGCCGATCGCGGCGCCGCGCGCTATTAACCCTTTAGCCGCGTGCTCAGAGCTGAGCCGCGCGGCTAAAAGTGAAAGTTCCCGACTAGCTCAGTCGGGCTGTTCGGGATAGCCGCGGCTAATCGCGGCATCCCGAACAGCTGACAGGACAGCGGGAGGGCCCCTTCCTGCCTCCTCGCTGTCCGATCGCCGAATGACTGCTCAGTGCCTGAGATCCAGGCATGAGCAGTCATGCGGCAGAATCGTTGATCACTGGTTTCTTATGAGAAACCAGTGATCAACATAGAAGATCAGTGTGTGCAGTGTTATAGGTCCCTATGGGACCTATAACACTGCAAAAAAAAAGTGAAAAAAAAAAGTGAATAAAGATCATTTAACTCCTCCCCTATTAAAAGTTTGAATCACCCCCCTTTTCCAATAAAAAAAAAACACAGTGTAAATAAAAATAAAAATAAACATATGTGGTATCACCGCGTGCGGAAATGTCCGAATTATAAAAATATATAATTAATTAAACCGCTCGGTCAATGGCGTGCGCGCAAAAAAATTCCAAAGTCCAAAATAGTGCATTTTTGGTCACTTTTTATATCATTTAAAAATGAATAAAAAGTGATTAATAAGTCCTATCAATGCAAAAATGGTACCGTTAAAAACTTCAGATCACGGCGAAAAAAATGAGCCCTCATACCGCCCCATACACGGAAAAATAAAAAAGTTATAGGGGTCAGAAGATGACAATTTTAAACGTATTAAATTTCCTGCATGTAGTTATGATTTTTTCCAGAAGTCCGACAAAATCAAACCTATATAAGTAGGGTATCATTTTAATCATATGGACCTACAGAATACATATCAGGTGTCATTTTTACCGAAAAATTTACTACGTAGAAACGGAAGCCCCCAAAAGTTACAAAACAGCGTTTTTTTTCAATTTTGTCGCACAATGATTTTTTTTCCCGCTTCACCATAGATTTTTGGGCAAAATGACTGACGTCATTACAAAGTAGAATTGGTGGCGCAAAAAATAAGCCATCATATGGATTTTTAGGTGTAAATTTGAAAGAGTTATGATTTTTTAAAGGCAAGGAGCAAAAAACGAAAATGCAAAAACGGAAAAACCTCCGGTCCTTAAGGGGTTAAAATAGAGACTCAATGGTGACCATTGAGTCTCTATTTTAAAATTGCATGTTGGTCTGTTGAACTTAGTCTACGTTTAAGCTCAAGAGAGAGCGAAACGCGTCAGATTACTACAGTCCTGTGATGTCTGTTTCCTTGCTATGGCATCAATAAAAGCAATCTTTTAGAGCATACCTGGTGCCGGACAATCCTTCCTTTCTATACGCTGTTGAAGCCGGGGCGGGACCGGCGGGTCCGTGACAGCACAGGTGTGTCGGAGATTTGGCTCCGGAGGTGAGCGGACACCATTGCATTTGGACATAATATTAATACCACCACCTAATATTGTGTCTCATCAGCAATAACATTAATACCAACTCCTAATATTGTGTTTCATCAGCCATAACATTAATAACACTGCCTAATATTATGTACCATGAGCTATAATATTAATATATAGAATTAAGAAATGGCACTCACCAGTCTCTTTTTTTGAACGAAAGTTGCAGGTTTAAAATTAACATGTCACCTGACAAGGTGCAGATGTCTTGTGTGTGCTTACGACCCATAAGTGCTTACACTGGCGTCCGCACCTTGCCAGATGAAATGCCGATTTTAAACCTGCATCTTTCCTTCAAAAAAGAGAAGAAAAAGAGACTGGTGAGTGCCATTTCTTAATTCTATATATGCATATCCATGAATGGAATCTTTCTTTCTATGGAGTTGAGCACCACTGATCTCGCCTGAGGGAGACCAGGTCCTGCAGAGAGAGGGTTACACAGAATGTAGCAGTGCCGGCCGGCCTAATATTATGTCCCATCAGCCATATTATTAATACCGCCTTCTAATATTGCGTTCCAAGACCCATAAAATTAAAAACACGGCCTAATATTGTGTCCCATGAGCTATAATATTAATACCATGGCCTAATAAAATGTCCCATCAGCCATAATATTAATATCACCTCCTTACATTGTGTCCCTAGGTTTAACTCAATGGCCTCTTGTCTTTTTTCAACCTTACAAACTGTTACTATGTGTCCCTTTGGAGAATTCTGGGTTTTGTTTTCTTTCTTTGTAAACCATGATATTCTCAAAGTTCACAACTTACAATTACAGTAATTTTACACTGCTCTATAAGTGCTTTAGGTACTGTATACATGACAAAGATTCAGGAAAATATTACCCCCAATAATACACATCGCAATCCATGTATTTTTCCAAATGTAAGGAAAATAAATATATCCAATCATACAAATATTACTAACATATAAACTAAAAGAAAACACTATATTGATGATGTTATATAATTATAATACATAAATAATTTCATTTATTATTATCAGTAACAGTAATAATAATAACAGGACATGTATGAACACATAGTAAATATTAGAGCAGATGTATTTTAGGCTTCTGAGTCAAAGTATTTACATGAACAAGTCCCATTCATTTAATATAAATCTTAATTTTATTCAATAAAAGGGTTGCTAGAGAACGCAAGTAAGTAACATAGACAAAATAAATCTTAGGCATGGATCTCATTTGTAAGAATCATACAAGCTCACATTCTAATGAAGTCACTACCAATGTAATTGCCTGACAGTGCTGAAAAGTATGGTATATTCTTAGGCTCCCGGTAACATTTAATGTTCTGATGAATTGTAAGGTTACACTCTATGTCAGGTGGGGTCAATTCAAACATACAAGGTTTGAGAATGTATGTTGTAGTGATAGATCAAGTGAGCTACATTGTTAGTGTTTGTCTATACCAAGATTTTAGCTCCGGTTAGAGATCCGTATACGGAGTCAGCGTTTGAATCTGGTCAGCTCATTGAAAGGAATGGGGTTCGTGCCGGATCTGGCTGGGATACGAGAGCGGTTGGTTTTTGCTCCCCCAACCAGATCTGGCATCTGTACACTACAAACGGTGTGTGACCCACCCTAACGGATAACTGACACAACACAGAGCTACAACAAAAGATGGGGAGGCATTTTATGCCTTACTTTGCCGTTTGTTTACAGCTGCCGGAGAAGTATGTTTATATGGTGTCTTAGTATTTGTTTTGTGTTGCTGGATAGGTATTTTGTTGTGCACTGTGGGATTTATTTTGTGTGGCTGAGAGTTATTTTGTGCTGCACTGTAATATTTGGTGCTGCTGGAGTGGTATTTTATGCTGTATTATCGTGTTTATTTAGCACTTAGGGGGAAATATTTGTACTGAGCTGTGGTATTTGGTGTGGGGGATATTATGTGTGTTATATGGTGTTATTTAGTTGGAATTGATGGGTGTTACATGGGTGAGCGCTATAGCGTTTATTAAATGGGCACTGTCATGAAAACAAAAAATTGATATGCTGTAGTACTTAAGTACTACAACATATCTCTAATATAGTTTAATTAAAAAAAAACTTATTTTAAAACAGTTTAAAATCCCTTTTAAATTCGCCCACTAGGGGTCGCCCTCCTAGTGGCCGAATGCATTCTGCAGTGACGTCACTACAGAATTTCGACTTATTTAAGCCTGGTAATGAGTCGAAATTCATTCACTGCGCGCTGGATTCCTGTCTGTCAATCAAACAGGCAGGAAGCCAGCGCAGTAAAGTCCAGGAGCAGCCGCCCTGGCCGCAGCAGGCACGCAGCCTGTACCTCAGCCCAGTTGGTGTCATGGTGGCCGCACTCTCTCTGCAGACTCCGGTAACCGAATTGGATTCCCTGGCTAGTCCTGCATCCGGATTACCTGTTTCTCCGTAGCTCGCCGCGCAGCGCAGAGTTCGCGGTCCCGGCTTCTTCTCCCCCATCTGCTGCCGGCGGCAGCGATGGGCGGTGAGGGGGGGGGGGGGTGTTGGTATGAATGGGTGCCTCCAATTGTTTCACCACTACAACTGCCAGCATGCCCTGTAAGCCAATAGATGTCAGGGCATGTTGGGAGTTGTAGTTGTGAAACAGCTGGAGGCACCCTGTTAGAACTAAGGGCGAAAGTCGCCCCCAGCAGGCATCGGTGACGTGGTGCCTGCTGGGGAAGTCTGCCTGGTAGGGAGCACACTACCAGGCAGACAAAATGGCATTTATTAGTCAGTAAATATAAAAATAAAGGCAGGGAGGGGGTTAGGGATAGTAGGGCAATAGGCAGGGACAGAAAAAAAAAAAGAGGGTTGGTGGGAGCTACCCTTTAAGTGTTGTGTGGTATTATTTGTTCATGTGAGGGCGAAACAGAGAAGTCTTGCTATATAGTACATTGCAGTGTTTTGGTACAATATTTCACCATTTAGGGCATACTTTTAGTTTTGCACAGGGTCTAAAATCTGCCCTGCCTTGGGTGTTGTAAAATATGAATTTGAGAGGGATCCCTAGAGGCCAAAGGTGCAATGTAGAGGAGCAAATCTGAAACACATATGCTGGTTTTCTACCAAGTTAGGGTTTTGGAGAGGTCATGGGCCAATCCATAGAGTCTTTAATGTGGTTGTTCCGCTGGAGCCCAAAAACTGTTACCATAACACTTTCCACACAGTGGCACTATACAGGAAACGCTGTAATCACACTGACATTTTTAACATAAAACAGATCTAGGAACATTTTTGCTTATATTGAAAGCAACGAATTGATTATTTTAAAGTTTTCAATTTAACCCTGAATAGTTGGTAGAAAAGCTGAATAAATAAATACATATTAAATACACTGCTCAAAAAATAAATAAAGGGAACACTAATATAACACATCCTAGATCTGAATGAATGAACTAATCGTATGAAATACTTTCGTCTTTACATAGTTGAATGTGCTGAAAGCAAAATCACACAAAATTATCAATGGAAATGAAATTTATCAACCCATGGAGGTCTGGATATCAAGTCACACTCAAAATCAAAGTGGAAAACCACACTACAGGCTGATCCAACTTTTTCCTTAAAACAAGTCTTAATAGGCTCAGTAGTGTGTGTGGCCTCCACGTGCCTGTATGACCTCCCGACAACACCTGGGCATGCTCCTGATGAGGTGGCGGATGGTCTTCTGAGGGATGTCCTCCCAGACCTGGACTAAAGCATCCGCCAACTCCTGGACAGTCTGTGGTGCAATGTGGCATTGGTGGATGGAGCGAGACATGATGTCCCAGATGTGCTCAATCAGATTCAGTTCTGGGGAATAGGTGGGCCAGTCCATAGCATCAATGCCTTCCTCTTGCAGGAACTGCTGACACACTCCAGTCACATGAGGTCTAGCATTATCTTGCATTAGGAGGAACCCAGAGCCAACTGTACCAGCATATGGTCTCACAAGGGGTCTGAGGATCTCATCTCAGTACCTAATGGCAGTCAGGCTACCTCTGGCAAGCACATGGAGGGCTGTGCGGCCCCCCCAAAGAAATGCCACCCCATACCATTACTGACCCACCGCCAAACCGGTCATGCTGGAGGATGTTGCAGGCAGCAGAATGTTCTCCACAGCGTCTCCAGACTCACGTCTGTCACATGTGCTCAGTGTGAACCTGCTTTTATCTGTGAGGAGCACAGGGCGCCAGTGGCAAATTTGCCAATCTTGGTGTTCTCTGGCAAATGCCAAACGTCCTGCATGGTGTTGGAGTGTAAGCACATCACCACCTGTGGACGTCGGGCCCTCATACCACACTCATATAGTCTGTTTCTGACCGTTGGGGTGGACAAGTGCACATTTGTTACCTGCTGGAGGTCATTTTTCAGGGCTCTGGCAGTGCTCCTCCTTGCACAAAGGCGGAGGTAGCGGTCCTGGTGCTGGGTTGTTGCTCTCCTACAGCCTCCTCCACGTCTCTTGGTAGCGCCTCCATGCTCTGGACACTACGCTGACAGACACAGCAAACCTTCTTGCCACAGCTTGCATTGATGTGCCATCCTGGATGAGCTGCACTACCTGAGCCACTTGTGTGGGTTGTAGACTCAGTCTAATGCTACCACTAGAGTGAAAGCACTGCCAGCATAGTGACCTAAACATCAGCCAGGAAGCATAGGAACTGAGAAGTGGTCACCACCTGCAGAACCGCTCTTTTATTGGGGATGTCTTTCTAATTACCTATAATTTCCACCTGTGGTCTGTTCCATTTGCACATCAGCATGTGAAATTGATTGTCAATCAGTGTTCCTTCCTGAGTGGACAGTGTGATTTCACAGAAGTGTGATTGACTTGGAGTTACATTGTGTTGTTTAACCCCAGTCCATTTTCACCTTAAAGAGGTTCTCCTGTGCTTAGACATCTTATCCCCTATCCAAAGGATAGGGGATAAGATGCCTGATCATGGGAGTCCCGCCGCTGGGGACCCCCGGGATCTTGCACGTGGCACCCTGTTTGTAATCAGTCCCCAGAGCGTGTTCGCTCCGGGTCTGATTACCAGCGACCACACGGCCGGCAGCGTGTGACGTCACACCTCCGCCCCCGTGTAACATCACACTCCGCCCCTCAATGCAAGCCTACGGGAGGGGGCGTGATAGCTCTGGGGACTGATTACAAACAGGGTGCCACGTGCAAGATCCCGGGGGTCCCCAGCGGCGGGACTCCCACGATCAGGCATCTTATCCCCTATCCTTTGGATAGGGGATAAGATGTCTAAGCACCGGAGTACCCATTTAAGGACCCGGGCATTTTTTGCACATCTGACCACTGTCACTTTAAGTATTAATAACTCTGGAATGCTTTTACTTTTCATTCTGATTCCGAGATTATTTTTTCGTGACATATTCTACTTTATGTTAGTGGTATATTTCTGTCGACAGTTGCATCATTTCTTAATGAAAAATTCCAAAATTTTATGAAAAATTTGAAAATTTAGCATTTTTTTTTACTTTGAAGCTCTCTGCTTGTAAGGAAATTGGACATACCAAATACATTATATATTTATTTGCATATACAATATGTCACTTTATGTTTGCATCATAAAGTTGACATGTTTTTACTTTCGGAAGACATCAGAGGGCTTCAAAGTTCAGCAGCAATTTTCTAATTTTTCACAAAATTTTCAAAATTGGAATTTTTCAGGAACCAGTTCAGTTTTGAAGTGGATTTGAGGGGCCTTCATATTAACCTCTTCAGGTTCCTCTTCATCGCCCAGGGGGGTCCTCAGACCCGCCCCCAACCCCAACCCCCCCCCCCCATGTCGGCGATTGGAGAAAATCGCATGTCAATTCAGACATGCGATTTTCTCCAATTCCGGGCTGATCGGGTCTCTGGTGACCCGATCACCCGGAAAATAGGGCTGATCGGCGTTGTCAGCAACAGCCCCGATCAGCCAAAAGGGATAGGAGTGAGGTCGCAGAGCTGTGATCTCCTCCTATCCCCTGCCATTAGTCAGAACGGAGTTCTGACCAATGGCAGCGCAGGACAGGGGAACATGGCAACCCCCCGTTCTGCCCGCCCCTGGATGTCAGGTAGGGAATCGTCGTTGGGGGGGGGAATTGAAAGTGAAAGTAAAACGATCTTTACTGTGGCAACCACTAGGAAGGCCAAACTGCAACTCCCAGCATGCCCAGACAGCCAAAGGCTGTCTGGGCATGCTGGGAGTTGTAGTTTTGCAACATCTGGAGGGTCACAGTTTGGAGACCACTATTACAGTGGTGCCCAAATGGTAGCCCTCCAGATGTTGCCAAACTACAACTCTCAGCATGCCCAGGCATGCTGGGAGTTGTAGTTCTGTAACATCTGTCCCTTCAGATTTAGCAATTTTCAAGAAATTTTTGAAAATTGCTGCTCTAATTTGAAGCCCTCTAATTTTTTCGAAAAGCAAAAATATGTCCATTTTATGATGCCAACATAAAGTGGACATATTGTATTTGTGAATAAAAATAAAATTTATTGTGAATATCCATTTTCCTTACAAGTAGAGAGCTTCAAAGTTAGAATCTCAGAATCAGAATATTTGGTAAAAGCGTTTTCGCATTATTAATTCGTAAAGTGACGTTGGTAAGAATTGCGAAAAAGGGCTCAGTCCTTAAGGTGAAAAAGGGCTGAGTCCTTAAGGGGTTAAAAATAGCCCATAAATGACCCTTTTATAAAAACTGCACCCCCTCAAAGTATTCAAAATTACATTCAGTAAGTGTGTTAACCCTTTAGGTGTTTCACAGGAATAGCAGCAAAGTGAAGGAGAAAATTCAAAATCTTCATTTTTTACGCTCGCATGTTCTTGTAGACCCAGATTTTGAATTATTACAAGTGGTGAATGGAGAGAAATCACACTAAAATTTGTAACCCAATCTCTCTCGAGTAAGGAAATACCTCATATGTGTATGTCAAGTGCTCTGTGGGTGCACTAGAGGGCTCAGAAGGGAAGGAGCGACATGGGATTTTGGAGAGTGAATTTTTCTGAAATGGTGTTTGGGGGGCATGTCACATTTAAGAAGCCCCTATGGTGCCGGAGCAGCAAAAAAAAAAAACAAAAAAAAAACACATGGCATGCTATTTTGGAAACTACACCCCTCAAGGAACGTAACAAGGGATGTTTGACAATGTTTCGTTAAAGTTGGATGTGTAAATGAAATTTTTTTTTTCACTAAAATGCAGTTTTTTCCCTGAATTTTACATTTTTACAAGAGCTAATAGCAGAAAATGTCCCCCCAAATTTGTAACCCCATCTCTTCTGAGAATGGAAATACCCCATGTGTGGACATCAAGTGCACCACGGGCGTACTTCAATGCTCAGAAGAGAAGGAGTCACATTTGGCTTTTGGAAAGCAAATTTTGCTGAAATGTTTTTTGCGAGGGATGTCGTATTTAGGAAGCCCCTATGCTGCCAGGACACTTTTCGTTAAATTCAGATGTGTAAATGAAAAAAAATTTCACTAAAATGCTGTTTTTTCCCCCCCAAATGTTTTATTTTTACAAGGGGTAATAGGAGAAAATGCCCCCCAAAAAATTGTAACCCCATTTCTTCTAAGTATGGAAATACCCCATATGTGGATGTAAAGTGCTCTGCGGGCAAACTACAATGCTCAGAAGAGAAGGAGCACCATTGATCTTTTGGAGAGAGAATTTGGTTGGAATAGAAGTCAGGGGCCTAGTGCGTTTACAAAGCTCCCCCCCATGGTGCCAGGACAGTGGACCCCCCCCCCCCCCCCCCACACACACACACACATGTGACCCCATTTTGGAAATGACACCCCTCACATAATGTAATAAGGGGTACAGTGAGCATTCACACCCCACTGGTGTCTGACAGATCTTTGGAACAGTGGGCTGGGCAAATGAAAAATTACATTTTTCATTTTCATGGACCACTGTTCCAAAAATCTGTCAGACACCTGTGGGGCGTAAATGCTCACTGAAACCCTTATTACATTACGTGAGGGGTGTAGTTCCTAAAATGTGGTCACGTGTGTGGGGGGGTCCACTATGGGGGCTTTGTAAACACACGTGGCCTTCAATTCAGGATCATTGGCGCTCCTTCCCTTCTGAGCATTGTAGTTCGCCCGCAGAGCACTTTACATCCACATATGGGGTATGTTCTTACTCAGGAAAAAAGCCTTCCAAAATTTGTAACCCCATTTCTTCTATTACCCCTTGTGAAAATGAAAAATTTAGGGTAACACCAGCATTTTGGTAAAAAAAAATGTTTCTTTCATTTTCCCATCCAACTTTAACGAAAATTCGGCTAGCAACTGTGGGGTGTTAAGGCTCACTTTACCCCTTGTTATGTTCCGTGAGGGGTGTAGTTTCCAAAATGGGGTCACATGTATGCATTTATTTTTTTGTGTTTATGTCAGAACTGCTGTAAAATCAGCCACCCATGTGCAATTCACCAATTTAGGCCTCAAATGTACATAGTGTGCTCTCACTCCTGAGCCTTGTTGTGCGTCCGTAGAGCATTTTACTCCCACATAGTTGTCTGGGTATGCTGGGAGTTGCAGTTTTGCAACATCTGGAGGGCTACAGTTTAGAGACCACTGTATAGTGGTCTACAAACTGTAGCCCTATAGATGTTTCTAGGCAACAACTCATCGGCTTCCGTAGTCTGCAGCATGCTACACCAGCGAGAGGATCGCCGCCTGCCGCTGCCAATCGCCGCTGGTAAGGGACCTCCACCGCCGCCGCTGATCACACTACAGTTCCTTCGTTCTGCCCTGACTACCGTGGGTGGGCAGAACAGGGGAACCGAACTTTAACGCCCCCAATGTGTTATTGGTCAGTTGCTTATGACCGACCAATAGCAGGGATAGGAGGGGTGGCACCCCTGCCACCTCACTCCTATCCCTTCTGGGGGATCAGGAGTGTCTTGGAAATCCCCGATCCCTCTTATTTTCAGGGTCAGACCCATATGACCCGGAATTGCCGCATTAGGGGGGGGGTCTCAGGACCCCCCCCCCCCACCCCGCGGGGTTTGCACCGGTCCGGTCCCCGCCTGGCGAGCGGCAGTGATAAAATCGGCAGGGACAAAAAAGCAGCATTTGGGGATTTTTTTTTTTCGTAATAAAGGTTTTTATTGGTATTATCAATAATAGTAACATTACAGCAAAAAAAAAAATTGCAGAACAGCCTACAAATATGCAATCAGAATAGGCAAGTTGCAACACTTCCACAATTGTGAAATATAACATCATTGCATGTGAAAGAATACATGTGGAAACTCACGGTCGACAATTGTCGTCTATGTGAGTCACGAGACAGTCCCGTTTCATGTCGCAATCGGCAATGAGATAAGTTGACATGTCACGTAGGGGATTTTTTTTTATTTTTTACGTTTACGCCGTTCACCGTATGGAATCATTAACATTATATTTTGATAGTTCAGACATTTACGCATGCGGGGATACCAAATATGCTTATAACATTTTTTTTTAGCTTTTTGGGGGTAAAATGGGGAAAACAGATAATTTTTATTGGGGGAGGGGATTTTTCACTTTTTTTTACTTTTTCCCCAAAAATTTATTTTTACATTTTTCCCAAAAAATTTTTTACACTTTTTATGTTCCCATAGGGGACTATCTATAGCAATCATTTGATTGCTAATACTGTTCAGTGCTATGCATAGGACATTGCACTGATAAGTATTATCGGCTATCTCCTGCTCTGGTCTGCTCGATCTCAGACCAGAGCAGGAGACGCCAGGAGATGGACGGAGGCGGGTGAGGGGACCTCCGTCTGCCATTACAGATGATCGGATCGCCGCGGTAGCGCTGCAGGCAATCTGATCATCCATTTTAACTTGCGCATTGCAGAAGATGCCGTGATCTGTACTGATCACGGCATCTGAGGGGTTAATGGCGGACATCCGCGCGATCGCGGATGTTGGCCATTACCGGTGGGTCCCCAGCTGCTGATAGCAGCTGTAACCTGCTGTGTATGACGCGAGCACCGCTCTGATGCTCGCGTCATACACAGGATGTAAATGTATGTCCTGGTGCGTGAAGTACTGCCAAAGAAGGACGTACATTTACGTCCGTGGTCGTTAAGGGGTTAAGTACCAGGGTTAAGTAACTTTACGCCCTGGGTCCTTAAGTGGTTGTGTTCCCTTTATTTTTTTGAGCAGTGTAGTAATAATAAGGGAGAGTTATACATTTTTCATGTTATAAGAAACAGATTTGTGTTGGTTATTTCAGGAATGGACTGCTATAGAGCCACTATTGTAAACTTTTACACTGCCTGCAGTTTCTTCATGGTGTGGCACTACACATTGCTACAGAGGTGAGGGCCACTACGTATGTGTAGGGAGAAGCCACTAGCTATCAGTCACGTCTAGAGCAGCACCTCTAGAGAATGCCGACTGTTGTTTATTAGTAAGAAGTGCGGTGAGTATAAGGCCAGCATTTGTGAGAATACCAAAGAATTGTGCAGTGTTAAGAGTCAATTCAGTGCTACAGTGTAAATGATGAGAAGAAAATTGCTTCACATCTCCGGAGATGTATGGTGGGTCCTGTGATGTCTAGTTCATGTGAGAATGATTGGTAAAACCTGAAATACTTTTACTCTAGTATTTACTATGTGGATATACATGTCCTATTAATATTACTGCCACTGATAATGATTAATGCCATTATTTATCATGTGCTATATAATATATAACATCATTATTATTATTTTTATTATAGTATTTTGTTTAAGTTTATATGTTACTAAACCTTCTACAATTGGACAAATTTCATTAACTTACAATAAGCACAGTGCCAGTTTGCCCTGGATATTACTTGGTTAGCACAATATTTTGATGAACCTTTTTTTATGTATATAGTACCTTAAACAATTGTTTGTGTGAATATACCATAAGGCCTCAAAGATCTAATGGAATGTTGTGTGCATTTTTCAATTCATTTATTCCTTTTTGTTCTCGTATTGTCTACCTATCAGCTAGTTAGGGACGAACTTCAAATGGCACCTAAGAATATTCTTGGTATTTTGGTCATTATTTTAACCAAAATTAGGAGTGGAATTAGCCTGACTGTAACTTACAAATAAAGCAAACAAAACACAAAATGTTCAAAATAATAGCCTCATTGCTAAACCCCCGCAAACTTGTGTGATGTTTATTTTAGAAATTAAACTCTAGTATTGGTGTTTAAAACTACAGCAGTAAGGCTGCATTCACACTTCGTTTTTACATTACGGGTGCCGGATCCGGCTGGGGTACGGGAGAGCCCATTTTGCCTGGACCAGCGCTGAACTCCATTCACTTTAATAAGCCGAATGGAGTCAAACTGTGACTCCGGTCAGCTCATTTTTGACCCGTATGCGGTTTCCTGACCGGACCTAAAACCGAAGTATATTACGGTTTTAGGTCCAGTCACAAAACTGGATAAGGGTCAAAAATGTGCCAACCGTTTGACTCCGGTCAGCTCATTAAAGTGAATGGAGTTCAGCGCTGGTCCGTCTGGGGTACGGGAGAGTCCGGTTTGCCCCTCCCCCAGCTGGATCCGGCACCGTAATGTAAAAACGAGAGGTGAATGCAGCCTAAAATGGCAAAAACTAACAATGTAGCTCACTTGGTCTACCGATAAAACATACACTCTCAGGCCTTGTATGTTTGAATTGTCCCCGCTTGACATAGATTGCTACATTGAACATGTGTAACCTTACAATTCATCAGAACATTACATGTTGCTGGGAGCCTAAAAATATACCATACTTTTCAGCACTGCCAGGCAATTACATTGGTAGTGGCTTCATTATAGAATGTGAGCTTGTATAATTCTTAGAGATAAGATCCATGCCTCAGATTTATTTGGTCTATGTTACTTACTTGCGTTCTCTATCAACCCTTTTATTGTATAAAATTAATATGCTGACTTTAGCCTGCATAAATTAGTTCAGCTTTCAGGTGCTCCGGTGGGCTGGAAAAGATGGATACAGTCCTAGGAGAGAGTCTCATAGGACTGTATCCACCTTTTCCAGCCGACCGGAGCACCTGAAAGCTGAAATAATTTATGCAGGCAAAAGTCAGCAACTGCCGAGCCGAGAAGTTCATGACAAATCGAATCACTGTAACTTCGCTCATCTCTAAACATCATCAATATAGTATTTTCTTTCAGTTTATATTTTAGTAATATTTGTATGATTGGATATTTTTATTTTCCTTACATTTTGAACAATACCTGGTTGCGATGTATATTATTGGGGGTAATATTTTCCTGAATCTTTGTCATGTATACAGTACCTAAAGCACTTATAGAGCGGGTGTAAAATAACTGTTTAATCACAGGAGCCCGGAGTGGGGAAGGAGTAATAAGAATAATTAACACCAAAACCCCAGTCACCGAAGTGACGGGGTATAAAACCCCTCTTAACTTATATTCCCCCTCCTATAGAAATTATTTTGTGTTAAAACATCACTTTTATTTGTTATTCATTAAAAGGTCCAAGGTGTATTAAAATACCAGCATGGTCCCAAAGATCCTAATATCACTCTCAGGAGTAGTATTATTGTATAAACGTCTGCAGTACGTATTAGATAGGACCATATGCTGGTTTAAAACCACAAAATTATGTCCCCCCTACATGTTTCGTGGCACCAACCACGTCCTCAGGGGCAGTATGTCTCATAGCCCCTGAGGACTTGGTTGGTGCCACGAAACATATAGGGGAGACATAATTTTGTGGTTTTAAAACAGCATATGGTCCCATCTAATACGTACTGTAGACGTTTATACAATAATACTACTCCTGTAGGAGAGTGATATTAGGATCTTTGGGACCGTGCCGGTATTTTAATACACCTTGGACCTTTTAATGAATAACAAATAAAAGTGATGTTTTAACACAATATAATTTCTATAGGAGGGAGAATATAAGTTAAGAGGGGTTTTATACCCCGTCACTTCGGTGACTGGGGTTTTGGTGTTAAATGAAATAACTGTAACTCTAAGTTGTGAACTTTGCGAGTATCATGTACCATCAAAGGTACATATAGTAACAGTTTGTAAGGTTGAAAAAAGACAAGAGTCCATCGAGTTCAACCTAGAAACACAATATTAGGCCGTGGTATTAATGTTATGGCTGATGGGACACAATATTAGAGAGTGGTATTAATGTTATGGCTGATGAAACATATTAGGCGGTGGTATTGATTTTATGGCTGATGGGACACAATATTAGGAGGTATAAATACTTACATCTAACATATACACACTATTCAGTGAATTCTGTGATTAAAAATCCCCTGAAAAGAAGTTAGCAGAATAGTTTCTATGTAAATATTTCTCTACCATATACACATGGAAAGAATTTAGCTGTTAGACTAGAACCCATATAATTACATACAGCTATAATTTATGCCTTTCACTCTGCTACAGCTCTTTATTCCTGTAAATTGTATTTAACTTTACAAATGAACAAAATAAATCTTATACTATGAAATGTGTTTGATATATGTTTCAAAAACTATATAAAATGTATTTATCCCTACAAATATAGAAACGCTCAGTCTGGAATGCATTATGTGTGCATCATGATAGTCAAAAGGAATGATCAGCCTGTGGAGATTTTGTGTGAGAGGTATTTTAAGTAAAAGCAGCCCCCACACTATAAACATTCACTGCAACTTAGGAAACTACGTGTAACGTCAGTGAATGTGGGAGAAAGGGGGGGGGGGCAAAGCTATGCAGGCAGGGAAAGGGGGTGTGGCATAGAGAGGCTCTGCTAGAAAAGGGGGCGTGGCACTTGTCACTTTTACTTCCGGTGGTCAGTTTGAGGAAAGGTATCCCCCCCCTCACTAATGCCATATACTATTTATATTCACCACACACATAAAGGAGACTTCTGAACAAGCTTAATACAATTTGTACATCTTAATATATTGTCCAGGATCATCTATGGCTATAAACCATATTAAGCTGGAAACAGTTCAGTTTAATTCTATTTTCTTAATTAGAAATAATTGAATCATTTATAGTGTGAATCGCTTTATTACACTGGGGCTTCAAATATTAACACTGGGCTTACACCATAGAAGATAGCAGGAAAGTATTTATTTTTAAATTAAACATCACCACTATAGAGTTCAAGGGAACATGAAATAACAAGAATAGTAAACCAGCTCACCTCTTGGTGTTTCCATGTACAGGTCCACACTCGGCTCGGTGCATCTTGAACAGTAGAATAAAAAGCAGCATGATAGCTGTCACGCCCCCTCCCGTAGGCTTGCATTGAGGGGCGGAGCGTGACGTCACACTGGGGTGGAAGTGTGACGTCACACGCCGCTGGCAGTGTGGTCCCCGGTAATCAGACCCGGAGCGAACACGCTCCGGGGACTGATTACAAACGGGGTGCTGCGTGCAAGATCCCGGGGGTCCCCAGCGGCGGGACACCCGCGATCAGGCATCTTATCCCCTATCCTCTGGATAGGGGATAAGATGTCTAAGCACCGGAGTACCCCTTTAAAGCGGTACTACAGCCCTAAGACATCTTATCCCATATCCAAAGGATAGGGGATAAGATGTCTGATCGCGGGGGGACCCACCGCTGGGGACCCCCGCAATCTAGCATGCACCCTGGCTAGAAGACACTGTACTACAGTCTCTATAAGGACATTTGTTTTCCATTTTCAAGATCGGACATTTAGACGAATGCTAGAGGTCCGACCACTAGGACCCCAACTGACCTGAGACTGGAGGACAAATGTCCGTTTAGGGTACGTTCACATGGACGGATCCCTTGCGGATCTGCCAACAATGAACCCTACAGTGTTGCCTCCGTCTGTGCCTGCTCATAGCAGCAATCCACCACTACGAGCAGACACGCTTCAATGTGCAAGTCGCCACATGCACGCGCAGTATGAGTGCGGCGACTCGCACATCGCAGTGTGTCTGCTTATAGCAGCAGATTGCCGCTATGAGCAGACACAGATGGAGGCAACACTGTAGGGTCCATCATTGGCGGATCAACAGCGTAAAATACGCTGTGGATCCATCCGTGTGAAAGTACCCTTAGAGACTGTAGTGCAGTGTCTACCTGTCAGGGCGCCTCCAGCTGTTGCAAAACTACAATAGTTAGTGTACTCTAATTCACAACTTTCCTGTTTTGTGCAAGCTACCATTGGTCTATTAAAAGGGTTAACCCAAACCACAGGATAGGGGATATTAAGGTGTTTGCTGGGGGTCTGACCACTAGGATCCCCAATGATCCTGAGCATGGAGGACGAATGTCCCTTTAAAGGGGTACTCCAATGGAAAAAACATTTTTTAAATCATCTGGTGCCAGAAAGTTAAACGGATTTGTAAATGACTTCTATTTAAAAATCTTAATCCTTCCAGTACTTATCAGTTTCTGTATGCTCCACAGGAAGTTATTTTCTTTTTGAATTTCTTTTCTGTCTGACCACAGTGCTCTCTGCTGCCACCTCTGTTCATGTCAGGAACTGTCCAGAGCAGGAGCAAATCCCCATAGCAAACCTATCCTGCTCCGGACAGTTCCTGACATGGACAGCGGTGTCAGCAGAGAGCACTGTGGTCAGACAGAAAGGAAATTCAAAAAGAAAAAGAACTTCCTCTGGATCATACAGCAACTGATAAGTACTGGAAGGATTAAGATTTTTTTTTTTATAGAAGTAATTTCCAAATCTGTTTAACTTTCCAGAAGTTGATTTAAAAATTTAATTGTTTTCCACCGGAGTACCCCTTTAATAACTGTAGTGCACTGTTTTCCAGCCAGAGTGCCTCCAGCTGTTGCAAAATTACAACTTCCAACGTATAAAAAAGTATTTGAATCTGACAGTGCAGATTTCAGACGCCCTGGAAAACAGTCAATCTTGTCCGGGAAGGTTTCCATGGCTCTGTAGCAGTAGTGTTCAAAGTGTGAACCTCCAGATGTTGCAAAACTACAACTCCCAGCATGCCCGGACAGCCGTTGGCTGTCCGGGCATGCTGGGAGTTGTAGTTTTGCAACAGCTGGAGGCACACTGGTTGGGAAAGACCGCTCTAAACATTCCATAACCATTAGACAGAATGTGTTACTACAGAACTAGAGTCCTACTTGTTTGGACCCCAGTAATTCTGCTTATATAATGGTTAGCCAGCACGAAACCCGGAAGTTGCAAATTAAGAGTAGCAAGGCACTATGGCGGCCTGTTTTTCCTGTCACGTAGTAATCCTCAGACCCTAATGCCCGAACAACATTTGTGTCATTGTCTACACAAATTTAATTTGTTTATGCACCAGTTCAGTTAATCCCACAATCTGCTTTGCTCAAATGAGACCGGATAATGGAGACATGGTCCCTCACATGTCTTCAGGCTTTTAAATTCTGATAAAAATCAGGATTCTTCACTGGGTCTTGCTGCAGCTCTGAATTAAGCCACTTTAAATGTAATTACCAGAGCTGGCTGTACATCAGGAACATCCATTAAAAAAATTGATTGCCCACGCTGTTATAGGGAGGCATTTTATGAACAAACGATCCTGATGGGGCCTGAACTCCAAATTATTAAAGTGAAAAAAAAAAAAATATATAGAAAAAATAATCAGGTAAATACTTTATTAGCTGTTAATGAGAGGTTCACCGGATAACTCAATTTTCTTCTTCTTTTCAAAACAGCTACTTCATGGAAGCGTGGTGCATGGCCGTCTATCACGATCGCTTTATTGATTTCCGGCAAGAGGTGCGCGAAATCCTAGAATCCAAGAAAGTAAGGAAAAAAAATAACCAATATCTCCTTTTTTTTCCCTCTCTCTCTGAAAGGCGTAACTTTGTCTTATTGCTTCGCCGCTCATTAGGACACAGGCCACTTTGTTCTGGATTATGTGAGCCTGCAGCAATATGTATTAGCCCGAGACTAACGTAATTATGGAAGGGCTTTGGCGCGAGATGGATGAAACCACAGAGATGGATGTTTTTTTTTGAAGAATTCTGATGAAAACATTTTTTTTTAACAAAAAAACTAAAACTTGCACGCAGTTATTCATTTGTATATTGTTAAAGGAGTAGTGCAGTGAAAAATAACTTATAGGGGATCAATTATAGTTCGCGGAGGAGTCCGACCGCTGGGACCCCCCGCGATCTCCTGAACGATCTCCTGAATATGGAAGCGGCCGTTCCGACCCCTGCAGGATGCCGTGGCCGACACACCCCCTCCATGTATCTCTATGGGATACTTGGAGGGGGCATGTCATCCGCCACTCCGCAGACTACCGGAGCCCCATTCAAGAGATTGCGGGGGGTCCCAGCGCTCTGAACCCCCCGCAATCTATAATTTATCCAAAGGATAGGGGATAAGTTATCTTTCACTACAGAACTCCTTTAAAGGGGTACTCTGGTGGGGAAAAAAAAAAATTCCAAATCAACTGGTGCCAGAAAGTTAAACAGATTTGTAAATTACTTCTATTAAAAAATATTTACCCTTCCAGTACTTTTTAGCAGCTGTATGCTACAGAGGAAATTCTTTTCATTTAGAATTTTTTTTTTTGTCTTGTCCACAGTGCTCTCTGCTGACACCTGATGCCCGTATCAGGAACTGTCCAGAGCAGGAGAAAATCCCCATTGTAAATCTATGCTACTCTGGACAGTTCCTGACACAGACAGAGGTGTCAGCAGAGAGCACTGTGGACAAGACAAAAAAGAAATTAAAAAGGAAAAGAATTTCCTCTGTAGCATACAGCTGCTAAAAAGTACTGGAAGGGTAAAGATTTTTTTTAACAGAAGTCATTTACAAATCTTACAATGCAAGGAGGTAGCGTGCACTCACCGTGGGTAAACAGCTGCAGGCCCGAGGTCCGGGATCACTACGGCATGCCTTACCGTCTCTGTCTATGCCGTGGTGATCCCGGACCTCGGGCCTGCAGCTGTTTACCCGCGGTGAGTGCACGCTACCTCCTTGCATTGTATTGTTTGATACTTTATCTAGTGTGTGCACCCCGCAGGTGCTGCGTTGTTACTTATCGGGTCCGGAAGGCTGCCGGTGTACACCAGCGGTATCGTATATCTGCATGTTTAGCTGCACGGTGTGCTCTCTCCCCTTCGAGTGGCTTAAGGTCATTTACAAATCTGTTTAACTTTCTGGGACCAGTTGATTTAAAAAAAAAATGTTTTCCACTAGAATATCCCTTTAAGGCCTCATTCACATCAGTGTTGGGAACATTCGTGAGTTCACATTGGCATTAAATTACTAAAACCCAGGGCTTATTAACAATAATAACCCCCCTTTTTTTTGTTTGTTCTTGTTGTTAAAACATAACTTGTATTACTTAATGTTGAGATGACTGTGACAAGTCATTTAAAACCATGTAATCAGCTCCAGAAATATAAGTCAGTGGAGGGATAAACCCTCTGTCTGATAATTGTAAGGGTCTGCAGACACCCTATTATAACTGAAAAAGCTGGATTACTGTATTAAATACACAAATGGCATTATGCTCCAGGACGTTCTAGGTCCGTCCTGCCTTTTTTTTTCCTGTGAGGAGCACAACTGACACCACTGGGTCCCAATGGATCCCATTGACTTGAATGGGGTCCATCGGGGATTTAGTGGATAAAAAAAATAGGAGCACGACCGCAATGTGAATGAGCCCTTAGATCCGTTATTGTCATCTAACTGACCTAATTCTAATCAGATGGTAAAGATGTCAACGGTCGGTTATTTAAATAGATTTCTTGGAAACATACAATAAAAATACCAGATCCGTTTAAATCGTTTATATATCCGTATTTGTTAATATCCGTTTTTTTTTTAAACTATTTACATTTAGTTCATGTGATCTGGCCTCACTTCCTTTGTTTTTATATTTTCCGCGCATGCTCAGTAGCAATAACGGATTGTAAGCTAATGACGCAGAGGGAGGTTACTTCCGTCACCATAGACTTTAATGTTAAATTTATAAGGACGTTATAGTGCATGCCCAGGGACCCGCTGGTAATGGCGGACATCCGTGATCGCCAATGGTCTGCCATTAACCTCTCAGATGCTGTGATCAATACAGATCACGGCATCTGTGGCAGTGCAGTATCTTAAATGGATCATCGGATCGCAGCACTGGCGCGGGAATCCGATCATCCAGCATGGCGGACAGAGGTCCCCTCACCTGCCTCCGGCCGTCTCCTGGGGTCTTCTGCTCTGGTCTGAGATCGAGCAAACCAGAGCAGAAGATAGCTGATAACACTGAACAGTGCTATTCCCTATGCATAGCACTGAACAGTATTAGCAATCAAATGATTGCTATAAATAGGACTATTAAAGTGTTAAAAAATGTAAAAAAAAAAGTAAAAAAAATTTGAACCCCCCCCCCCCCCCCCCAATAAAAGCGTAAACATTTCTTTTATAAACATATTTGGTATATTGACAGTGTTAACTCTATTGATGCCATGGTTCTGATGGTGTCATAGCCGCAGTAGGTCAGCTGATGGTCTTCTGTCTGCAGAGTACAGAAGCCTGTGAGGTCAAGACTGGATCTCAAAGGTGAACTGTCAATATAATACTGACAGTACTGATGTGCTACAGTTTAGTTTAAAAGGAAAAAATTTGACTTCCGGACCCAGCGCTGCCATGCTGCCAGCCGCAGCTAAGACGGCTCCCACGCCTCCTGGCCTCCGACCCGTTGTTATTATTGGCAAGTATGTCCCCGGCGTTCACAGTTTGTTCCCTGCACCTCTGGCAGCTCCCCCACCTCTGTATGGAGCCATATCTGCTCCTTAGCGGCCATAAACAGACTCACCAGCACGGCTCCCGCAAGGGCTCCTCTTCTGTAATGGTGGCGAGGACATATCTGCAGGTACAGCGCTCCTCACTGCATAGCTCCGCTCTGGGCACTTAGTCAGCACCATCCTCTCCACAGCGCAGCCAGTCCCTCAGCCTGCAGCTGGACATGGGGGCCCCTCTGCCTCCCTCTCAACAGGGCAACATGGCTCTTGCTTCAGTGGGTGCCTCCACCCCTCCATCTTCTTCCCATCAGCCCATAGGCTTGTCTGCTGACCCCCACCTTCATGTCCTCACAGCATGCGGCTCATCCCTCTACAGAGACTGAAAACTCTGATATGCAGCCTCAGTCCTTCTTTGATTTTAAAAACCTGGCAGCTGAAGTTATGCCACAAATTGCACCCAGTCTGCAAAAGACACTGGAGGCGACACTTCAAGCATCCTTTAATAAGCTGCAGCCTGACCTTGCATTGACTAACACTGTGGTTGATACACTGCGGTGTGATGTCACCACGCTGACACAAGATCATTCTCAGGTTTCAGCATTGGTCACCGACCTCCATCATGAAAATGCCAGCCTGTGGGCTAAAACTGATGATCTAGAAAACCGTTCCAGGCAAAATAACATTCGCATTGTGGGCCTCTCGGAGCGGGTGAAGGTTCCAGACCTACAATGTCTTTGTGAAGTGGAACTTTCTGAAGCCTCAGGCTTGGAGCATTACTGCAGAGTGGAGAGGGTTCATAGGATTGGCCCTGACTCCTGGAACGAGAACTCTAATTTGCCTTCTTCACAGCAAAACCGACCTCGTCAGGTTATTTTGAAGTTACTGGACTACAATGACTGTCAGGAACTCTTGCGGGCCTTTCGGATGCGGTCCTCTCCTCATACTCCGGGGCATCCAGGTTTTTCTTTTTGAGGAGTTCTCAGCACCTGTGGCACGCCTTCACAGGGCGTTCAGTGCTGTATGCATGGAATTGTTTCAGCCCAAGGTGAAGTTGCAGTTGCAGTACCCTGCAGTGTTAGGATATGTTCACACTGGTTAAGGTGTGAGCGGAATGTTCGCTTAAAAAAATCAGCTCAAAAACGCATTTTTCCGCTCGGATTGAAATCGCGCAGAATTCCGCTCTGATTTTCTTGCGGAAATGAAAGAGGATAGGACACACAATAATGTGCGAATTCCGTGCAAATTCCGCTCGAATTCTGTGTGAATTCCGCGCAGAAGTGTGGCAGACTGCCAAAAATGCGGAACGGAATTCTGTGACAGAATTCCGCTAGCGGAATTTCCTCAGTGTGAACTGAGGAGAGGAAAGTTAACAAAATACTATGGGGTATGGCACTGCTGAATGAATTGGAGAGGAATAAGCGAGCAGAATTACTCTTGGAAATTCCTCTCCAATTCCTCAGTGTGAACATACCCTTATGTGTTTTTCATAATGACAGCTCTTCTACGGTGTTTTCCAGCCCATCTGCAGCTGAAATGGCCTTGAGTGCCCCTCCTAGATCTGACCGTCATCAGGGAAGTCCCAGACGTTCCTAGAGGGACTCATCCCTTCCGTCACTTGGATGTTCCTTGCTTCATGATGGATGCTGTTGTTAGCCGTATTCTGGATGCTACAGGGCTCCTGTTCCTGCGTGCTTGACATCTCTTGAGACTTACCTCTCTGGATCTGGCAGTACGACCTATGTGCCTACAAATTTCTGATTGTGCCTGGTCTACTTCGTTGACGTGTCCTTCCTGCCTCTTTATGTCGGATCTTATGTGGTCCACAGCGTTTATTGTTCCTTGAGGGCGGGTGGGAGTTGGCTGAGGGTATTACCAATGTTGAATTTATGTATAGTTCCTTTGCTCCCATAGCCTGTTATTTACTATTAGGGGGGATGTTGTAGTATTTCTTTCTAGGGGTGCCTTGTTGTCCATTTGGTTGGGCTCCTGGGGTATGCCAGTGGGTCATCTATTATAAGTGCATCCTTCTTGTTGATCTGTGGGGAGTTTTTAAAATTCGATACTCTCCCCAGCGGGTGGTGCTCCTGTTTAGCTCCATGATTGCTCACTGTTTTATGTTCTTTACTGTATCAGTTATTTTATCTTGCCTCAGTTTACCGGTTAGTTGGCCTGGTAGGGGGTTAACTGGGCCTGGTAGGAAAAAGGAAGTCCTTAACACAGTGCTCAACATGTCTTCTTGTGTTCCTTAGTCGCAGGCGTATTATTGTATTTTAGCTTTGTGATATTCTTTTGGTTGCCCTCAAGGTCTCTGTTTTGTCTCTGGCCTGGACGGTATCCTTTAGATCCCCAGTCTTTTCAAGCGTTGGGGTGTACGTGTAGTGTGTATACGAGTGGTTGTCTGCCTGTTTTTTTTTCTCGTTTCCTTTCTCTCTTTCTCTTCAGGTCTGATCTCTCTCCTTCTTTAGGATGCAGTTGATACATTCATGGCCGTAAATGTTGGCACCCCTGAAATTTTTCAAGAAAATTAAGTATTTCTCACAGAAAAGGATTGTAGTAACACATGTTTTGCTATAAGCATGTTTATTCCCTTTGTGTGTATTGGAACTATACCAAAAAAGGGAGGGAAAAAAGCAAGTTGGACATAATGTCACCAAACTCCAAAAATGGGCTGGACAAAATTATTGCCACCCATAACTTAATATTTGGTTGCACACCCTTTGGAAAAAATAACTTAAATCAGTTGCATCCTATAACCATCAATAAGCTTCATACATCTCTAAGCTCGAATGTTGAACCACTCTTCCTTTGCAAACTGCTCCAGGTTTTTCTTATTGGAAGGGTGCCTTTTCCCAACAGCAATTTTAACCCCTTAAGGACGCAGCTCTTTTTCACCTTAAGGACGGAGCCCTTTTTCGCAATTCTGACCACCGTCGCTTTACGCATTAATAACTCTAAAACGCTTTTACCGAATATTCTGATTCTGAGATTGTTTTTTCGTAACATATTCTACTTTATTTTGGTGGTAAATTTTCGTCGTTACTTGCATCCTTTTTTGGTGAAAAATCCCAAAATGTCATGAAAATTTTGAAAATGTTGCATTTTTCTAACTTTGAAGCTCTCTGCTTGTAAGGAAAATGGATATTCCAAATAAATTTTATTTTTATTCACAAATACAATATGTCCACTTTATGTTGGCATCATAAAATGGACATATTTTTACTTCTTGAAAAAATTAGAGGGCTTCAAAGTAGAGCAGCAATTTTCAAAAATTCCATGAAAATTGAAAAATCTGAAGGGACAGATGTTACAGAACTACAACTCCCAGCATGCCTGGGCAGTCTAGGGATGCTAAGAGTTGTAGTTTGGCAACATCTGGAGGGCTACCGTTTGGGCACCACTGTAACAGTGGTCTCCAAACTGTGACCCTCCAGATGTTGCAAAACTATAACTCCCAGCATGCCCAGACAGCCTTTGGCTGTCTGGGCATGCTGAGAGTTGCAGTTTGGCACCCACTAGGAAGGGCAGCAGTAAATATCACTTACTGCCCCCTTCCTCCCCCCCCCTCCCCCACGGCAGTCGCCACGCATCATCTTTGCAGGTACCGGGACCCCTCTCAGCAATGTGCCGGGATGCCTGCTGAATGATTTCAGCAGGCATCCCGGTCCGGTCCATACCCGGCTAGCGGCGGGGACCGGAATTCCCACGGGCGTATGCATACGCCCCACGTCCTTAAGGACTCGGGATGCAGGGCGTATGCATACGCCCGGTGTCCTGAAGAGGTTAAGATCTCTCCACAGGTGTTCAATGGGATTTAGATCTGGACTCATTTCTGGCCACTTCAGAACTCTCCAGTGCTTTGTTGCCATTCATATGTGGGTGCTTTTAAACGTATGTGTTAGGATTCGGCAGGCTGGAGGTGGATCCTCTGTGTCAGAGAGGGATTGGCGTGGACCATACCGATGGACCGGTTCTAAGTTGCTACTGGTATTCACCAGAGCCCGCCGCAAAGCGGGATGGTCTTGCTGCGGTGGTAGCAACCAGGTCGTGTCCACCGGTAACGGCTCAACCTCACTGACTGCTGAGAAGGCGTGGGACAGGAGGACTAGACAGAGGCGAGGTCAGACGTAGCAGGAGGTCAGGGCAGGCGGCAAGGTTCGTAGTCAAGGGCAACGGCAGAAGGTCTGGTAACACTGGTAAAGGCAAACACAGAAATGCTTTCACTAGGCACAGAGGCAACAAGATCTGGCAATGCTGGGAAGGGGAAGTGAGGTATTATAGGCATGGAGCAGATGGGAGCAATTACACTGATTGGGCCAGGCACCAATTAGTGGTGCACTGGCCCTTTAAATCTTAGAGAGCCGGTGCGCGCGCGCCCTAGAGAGCGGAGCCGCGCATGCCAGGACATGACAGCCGGGGAACGGGACAGGTAAGAAGATTGGGATGCGACCCGCGAGCGGGCGCGTCCCGCTATACGGATCGCATCCCCGCCTGCAGTGTCAGTGCAGCGCTCCCGGTCAGCTGGTCTGACCGGGGCGCTGCAGAGAGGAGAACGCCGCGAGCGCTCCGGGGAGGAGCAGGGACCCGGAGCGCTCGCGTAACAGTATGTTTGGGGTCATTGTCCTGCTGGAAGACCCAAGATCTCGGACGCAAACCCAGCTTTCTGACACTGGGCTGTACAGTACAACCCAAAATCCGTTGGTAGTTCTCAGATTTCATGATGCCTTGCACACATTCAATGCACCCAGTGCCAGAGGCAGCAAAACAACCCCAAAACTTTATTGAACCTCCACCATATTTCACTGTAGGTACTGTGTTCTTTTCTTTATAGGTCTCATTCCATTTTTGGTAAACAGTAGAATGATGTGCTTTACCCAAAAACTCTATCTTGGTCTCATCTGTCCACAAGACGTTTTCCCTGAAGGATTTTGGCTTACTCAAGTTCATTTTGGCAAAATGTAGTCTTGCATTTTTATGTCTCTGTGTCAGCAGTGGGGTCCTCCTGGGTCTCCTGCCATAGCGTTTCATTTCATTTAAATGTTGACAGATAGTTCGCGCTGACACTGATGCTCCCTGAGCCTGCAGGACAGCTTGACTATCTTTGGAACTTGTTTGGGGCTGCTTATCCATCATCCGGACTATTTTGCGTTGACACCTTTCATCAATGTTTCTCTTCCGTCCACGCCCAGGGAGGTTAGCTATAGTGCCATGGGTTGCAAACTTCTTTATAATGTTGCGCACTGTGGACAAACGTAAATCTAGATCTCTGGAGATGGACTTGTAACCTTGAGATTGTTGATATTTTTCCACAATTTTGGTTCTCAAGTCCTCAGACGCATTTTCTAGAAAAATTTCAGTGCTTCGAACATTTACAGCCATGACTGTATCTTGGAATGTGAAAGGCTTGCGCTTGCCAAACAAGCGAATGCTAATTTTTCGTCACCTGAAGCGTCTTCATCCGGACATCGCGTTACTCCAGGAGACTCATTTGTCAACTGATGACATACTCCGTATGTCTAAACTTTCGGTGGGGGAGGTGATTGGGGCACCAGCGGTTAATGGTAAGGCAGGCACTTGCGATTTTTATAAGGTCCGAGCAGAGCAGCTTGTGGCTCCCCTGACAGCTTATTTCAACCATCTTCTACATTCGGGTTCTTTGCCATTGCACTCCAACACAGCTACCATTAAACTTTTGTTGAAGCCAGGTAAGGACCCTCTCTTTCCACAATCTTACCGATCCATCTCCCTCATTAACCAAGACCTCAAGTTAGCTTCCAAATTGTTAGCCGACCGCCTGAGTGAATACTTACCTCTCTTAATTGGTCCCTCGCAAGTAGGCTTTGTCCGACACAGCTCAGCAGTAGCTAATATCTCAAAGGTCCTTACAGTCTTAGATAGGGTGCAGCACTGTCCCCAGCCTGGAGAAGCCCTGATTTTAATAGCTTAGATGCCGAAAAGGCTTTCGACAATGTCAGATGGGACTGGCTGAGGATGGTGCTGGACAGAATGGGGATAGTGGGTTGTTTTCGCACCTTCCTCGGTGGTCTTTATTCTTCCCCCATGGCCCAAGTTCATACTTCTGCCATATTGTCCTCCCATTTTCCCCTCTTCAAAGGAACGTGGCAGGGCTGTCCCGTCTCCCCTCTCATTTGATATTGCTCTAGAACCCCATGCCAGACATTTTAGAAGACTCTGATCTCTTCCGGATGATATCCTGATTTTCATGGCTGACCCACGTGCTCATTATGCCCGGTTAATATCCACTCTTGCTTATTTCTGTTCCTTCTCAGGCTATAAAGTCAATCAACTCAAAAGCGAGATTTTAACCCTAGGCCCTCATCAAGTGGCCTCTCATTGGTCCACTATGGGGATATCCAATGACCTTATCAAGCCTCATATTGGGCCCATATACCTATTTCTTTTCTGGGGAAATGTCATCTCATAAAGATGATATTTCCGAGACACCTTTACCAGCTTCAGACCCTGCCCCTTATTATCAAACGCAAGGATGTTACCTTGCTCAATCCAGCTTTCACATGCTTTATATGGGCAGGGAAGAGGCCCCGGATTGCGCTGCAATAACTGATGCTCTGTAAAGCCAAGGGTCAGATTGGCTTCCCTAATATCCGCGGCTACAATTTAGCCTGCAATTTTAGACATGTCCTTGACTGAATACATAGGTCTAGCTTCTACTCCAACTTCACTCTGGAGGAGGATCTAGTTTGCCCTTGGACCTTAGTGTCATGCCTCAATGCCCGCATCCCCTGCTTACCTGTCTATGTAAAGCGCGCTCTAGTACTTAGGGATACCATTTTGACCTGGAAGGCCCTCCACAAGGCCTTTGGGCTCCATTTTCTGCTGTCTGGACGCCTTGACCTCTGGGGCCGCAAAAATAGTCTGTTTGATCTTTGGCGCCTTCAGGGCCTTACAGTTGCTCTGCAACTGATGCATGCTGATGAAAAACATTGGCTCACTACACAGGAACTCCTCTCCTCCTTCATGCCACCCTCTCACTTCTTCAGGTATCACAGCTGCTTTCATTTTGCAAGTCTCGATTGCGGCACCCTTGCTCGGAGGTATTACCCTCTGCCTTTGAAAATATAGTGGGTCCATTGCCTAGGAAGGATCTCTATACAGGCTTTAATGCTCGTCTATTGAAGGTTTCTAAAAATGAGATCTTCTCCAAGTGGGAGGCTTTATTGCATGATCCTGAAATCTGTGACCAGTTGGACCAAGGTCCAAGCTAATGTAATCAATGAACGGTGGAGAGAAACTTATTTCCGAATCATGCATTTTGCTTTACTAGACTTTAATCTCCCAGCTTCCTCTTCATTTCCTGATAGAATCATGTCCTGTCCTAAATGTGATAGCCCAGGCACAGACTTTTATCATGGGATATGGGATTGCTCGAAGACTCAGGAGTTTTGGGAGCAGGTCATTTCCTACATTGACAGACATTGGGTGGTGCGGGTCCCCTTGAGTCCTCAGGCTCTTCTGTTCCATTCTGTCGAACTTGCTATGGCCAAGGTAGTGGGTCTACGCAGTTTACCTAGTTTTCTTCATGTTATCCTGTTAGTGGCGAAACGGATGCTTCTCCTGGAGTGGATCAAATCTGCGATGCCGGCCATAGCCCCACTGGCACTTGACAGATTTTTGGAACAGTGGGCTGTGCAAATGGAATATTACATTTTTAATTTTTACAGACGAAGGTTCAAAAATATCTGTCAGACACCTTTGGGGTGTAAATGCTCACTGCACCCCTTATTACATTCCACAAGGGGTGTAGTTTCTGAAATGGGGTCACACGTGGGGGGGGGGTCCATTGTTCTGGCAGCATGGGGGCTTTGTAAAAGCAGATGGCCTTCAATTCCAGCCAAATTCTTTCTACAATGCTCCTTCTCTTCTGAGCATTGTACTGCGCCCGCAGAGCACTTTACATCCACATATGGGGTATTTCCATACTTAGAGGAAAGAGTTACAAATTTGGGGGGGGAGTTTTTTTTTACTCCTCATGAAAATGAAAAATTTGGGGTAACACCAGCATTTAAGTGAAAAATGTTTTTTCATTTTCGCGTCCAAATTTAACAACAACTCGTCAATCACCTGTGGGGTGCAAATGCTCACTGTAACCCTTATTATGTTCCTTGAGGGGTGCAGTTTCCAAAATGGGGTCACATGTGGGGATGTTTTTTTTTTTTTTTTGCGTATATGTCAGAATCGCTGTAATTATTAGCCACCCCAGTGCAAATCACCAATTTAGGCCTCAAATTTACATGGTGCCCTCACACTCCTGAGCCCTGTTGTGCACCTGCAGAGCACTTTGCATCCACATATGGGGTATTTCCGTACTCAGCAGAAATTGCGCTACCAATTTTGGGGGGCTTTTTCTCCTCCTGAAAAGTAAGGGGCAACACCAGCATGTTAGTATAATTTTTTTTTTTTTTACACCAACATGCTGGTGTAGACCCCAACTTTTTTTCCATATAGGGTAAAAGGAGAAAAAGCTACCAAAAATTTGTAACACAATTTTTCTCCTGAGTATAGAAATACCTCATATGTGGCCCTTAACTGTTGTCGTGAAGTACGACAGGGCTCCAAAGTGAGAGAACGTCATGCATTATTTGAGGCCTAAATTAGCGTAGTGTAGTGTTTTTTGGTACATTCACATGGGCGGGGGTTCACAGCGAGTTTTCCTCTGGGAGTTTGAGCTTCGGCAGAAAATTTGCCACATCTCAAACTTGCAGCAGGAAACTAACTGTAAACCCCCACCCGTGATAATGTACCTTGTACATTCACATTGGGGTGGGGGCGTGAAAATCTCCAGCTGCTGCAAAACTACAACTCGCAACATGCACTGACCATGCATGCTGGGAGTTATAGTTTTGCAACAGCTGAAGGCAGACGGGTTCTCAGTGTTTTCCCACTAGTGTGCCTCCATCTGTTGCAAAACTACAACTCTCAGCATGCACTGAAGCCAAAGGGCATGCTGTTAGTTGTGATTATGCAACAGCTGGAGGGATACAGTTTGGAGACCACGGTGTAGTGGTCTCCAAACTGTGGCCCTCCAGATGTTGCAAAACTACAACTCTCAGCATGCCCAGACTGTCCAAGCATGCTGGGAGTTGTAGTTTGGCAACATCTGAAGGGCCACATGTTTCCGAACTTCAACTCCCAGCATTCCTGACTGTCTGGGCATGCTGGGAATTGTAGTTTTGCAACATCTGAAGGGCCACAGTTTCCAAACCACTATACAGTGGTCTCCAAACTGTGCACCTCTAGATTTTGCAAAACTACAACTCACAGCTTGCCCAGACAGCCAACAGCTGCCTGGGTATGCTGTGAGTTGTAGTTTTGTAAAATCTGGAAGGCCACAGTGTGCGCCCGCACCGCCACCTGACCTGATGGCCGCCTGCCTCCTGCCGCAGCTGATCGCTCTAACCGTTGTCTGCCACTACTTTACTAGTTCCCCCCGCTCTGCCCAGACTACCATGGGTGGGCAGAGCGGGGGAACTAACCTTTGAACCCCCATCTGCTATTGGGCAGTTGCAGGGGATAGGAGGAGGTGGCACCCCTGCCACCACACTCCTGTCCTTCAGGGTGATCCGGAAAAAAACGCGATCGCCATTACAGGGGGGTCTCAGGACCCCCCCCCCCCCCTAGGTATTTCCAAGGAATGCCTGCTGATTAATTTTAGCAGGCATCCCGTTATGATCACCACCCGGCGAGCAGCGGTGATCGGAAATACGGAGGGCATTAAGTACCGAAAAGCAAGGGAGTACCTGTACACCCTCCGTCCCCAACAGGTTAAAGAAAACATCAAACATTTTTCAATTTTCCACATTATATTTTGCACAAAAAATGCTGCATGTATCAACAAAAATTACTGCTATTATAAAGTACAAAGTGTCACAAGAAAAACAATATATAAAAATTAAACTATATATATATATATATATATATATATATATATATATATATATAATAAAAAAAAAAAATCAATGTGTCTTCAAAGCCTAAAATAGATGCATCCATTAGGCTTAAAGGGAGACTAAACATTAAAGTGTACTAAACATTAAAGTGTATCTGTCAAAAACTTTTCATATAATGTGCATAATACTATTATATGTATTTTTGTAATATACATTGATTTAAATTTTTTATATATATTTTTGGGTGAAAAAATGCTGTCCCTGCAGCTATTACCTGTGTGTCTCTATGAGGAGACCAAATACAGGAAGTGAAGGCAGGACAAGTAGGGCTCTGTACAGGCTTGTTAAACATCCAGGTGTGTGAGTCGGGAGCATGTCACAGAACCTCAGTGCACAGTGCCCTGCTTGCCCTCAGTACACAGAGCCCTACTTGTCCTCAGTGTACAGAGCCCTGCTTCTCCTCAGTGCACAGAGCCCTGCTTGTCCTCAGTATACAGAGCCCTGCTTGTCCTCAGTGTACAGAGCCATGATTGTCCTCAGTGCACAGAGCCCTGCTTGTCCTCAGTGTACAGAGCCCTACTTGTCCTCAGTGTACAGAGCCCTGCTTGTCCCCAGTGCAAAGAGCCCTGCTTGACCTCAATGCTCAGAGCCCTGCTTGTCCTCAGTGCAAAGAGCCCTGCTTGTCCCCAGTGCAAAGAGCCCTGCTTGACCTCAATGCACAGAGCCCTACTTGTCCTCAGTGTACAGAACCCTGCTTATACTCAGTGTAAAGAGCCCTGCTTGTCCTCAGCGCACAGAGTCCTGCTTGCCCTCAGTGCACAGAGCCCTACTTGTCCTCAGTGCACAGAGCCCTGCTTGTCCTCAGTGTACAGAGCCCTGCTTGTCCTCAGTGTACAGAGCCCTGATTGTCCTCAGTGCACAGAGCCCTTATTGTCCTCAGTGTACAGAGCCCTGATTGTCCTCAGTGTACAGAGCCCTGATTGTCCTCAGTGCACAGAGCCCTGCTTGTCCCCAGTGAAAAGAGCCCTGCTGGACCTCAATGCACAGAGCCATACTTGTCCTCAGTGCACAGAGCCCTGCTTGTCCTCAGTGCACAGAACCCTGCTAGTCCTCAGTGTACAGAACCCTGATTGTCCTCAGTGCACAGAGCCCTGATTGTCCTCAGTGTACAAAGCCCTGATTGTCCTCAGTGTACAGAGCCCTGATTGTCCCCAGTGCAAAGAGCCCTGCTTGTCCTCAGTGCACAGAACCCTGCTTGTCCTCAGTGTACAGAACCCTGATTGTCCTCAGTGCACAGAGCCCTGATTGTCCTCAGTGTACAGAGCCCTGATTGTCCCCAGTGCAAAGAGCCCTGCTTGACCTCAATGCACAGAGCCCTACTTGTCCTCAGTGTACAAAGCCCTGATTGTCCTCAGTGCACAGAGCCCTTTTTGTCCTCACTGTACAGAGCCTTGCTTGTCCTCAGTGTAAAGAGCCCTGCTTGTCCTCAGTGTACAGAACCCTGCTTGTCCTCAGTGTACAAATTCCTGCTTGTCCCCAGTGCAAAGAGCCCTGCTTGACCTCAATGCACAGAGCCCTGCTTGTCCCCAGTGCAAAGAGCCCTGCTTGACCTCAATGCACAAAGCCCTACTTGTCCTCAGTGCACAGAGCCCTACTTGTCCTCAGTGCAGAGCCCTTTGTCCTCACTGTACAGAACCCTGCTTGTCCTCGGTATAAAGAGCCCTGCTTGTCCTTAGTGTACAGAGCCCTGATTGTCCTCAGTGCACAGAGCCCTTCTTGTCCTCAGTGCACAGAGCCCTGCTTGTCCTCAGTGCACAGAGCGCTGCTTGTCCTCAATGCACAGAGCCCTGCTTGTCCTCAGTGTGCAGAGCCCTGCTTGTCCTCAGTGCACAGAGCCCTGCTTGTCCTCAGTGTACAGAGCCCTACTTGTCCTCAGTGTACAGAGCCCTGATTGTCCTCAGTGCACAGAGCCCTTCTTGTCCTCAGTGCACAGAGCCCTGCTTGTCCTCAGTGCACAGAGCCCTGCTTGTCCTCAATGCACAGAGCCCTGCTTGTCCTCAGTGTACAGAGTCCTGCTTGTCCTCAGTGCACAGAGCCCTGCTTGTCCTAAGAGTCCTGCTTGTCCTCAGTGTACAGAGCCCCGCTTGTCCTCAGTACACCGAGCCCTGCTTGTCCACCCACCCTTCCTGTAGGGACAAAAGTATACACATTTTTTAACCAATGTATATTACATATATACATATAATGGTATTAGCTACATTATATTTAAAAAATTGTTAACGACAGATACACTTTAAATAAACATAAAATTATATTAGGTGACTGTAGTAATAAAACTTACTCAGTGTTGATAACCTGGTCTTGCTGTCCCTGCTGGATTTGGCTCCCATCCAATGGTGCCCCATTGAGAAGCATGATCCTTCATAGGGGGCATAGTATAGACTGGAGAGTTGTCCTTCTGGAAGACAGGGGATCAAGCAGACACTTTACTCATTATGTATAACGGGGCAAAACTATAATAACAGACATGAAGTGAGTTATCTATCATTATCAATACTACATGTAATAGCCGACCCAACATTTTCCCCTATAGAAATGCCTGCAAGAATGCAAGCTGCAGGAACAAGCAGGAGCCACTGTCTTCCATCCTTAGTGTCTGATAAGGCAGAGCAAAGGTTCTAAGGTGTGCATGAAGATAGGTGGGAAAGTGATAAGAATACAAGGCGTTAACCCATGCTAGCATGTGTGGACTAGGTCCAATATTTAGGAAAGTGTGTGAAATGAAGCCCAAATTCCCTCTTTTAAAGGCCTTTTAGCATTGATAGAGATAATCATAAGTGGCCTGAATATTTTGTCTATGTTGTGTATAACATTTATTGCTCTAATGGTATTATATCTCATACTAGCTGAGTACCCTCCTTTGCCCGGTTTTTGAGCTGCTGAAGTTGAGTTGATCTTTTCTGTTTAAGTGCTCTCTGATGACACCTGTCTCGGGAACTGTCCCGAGTAGAAGCAAATCCCCAAAGCAAACCTCTTCTACTCTGTGCAGTTCCCGAGACAAGCAGAGATGTCAGCAGAGAGCACTGTTGCCAGACAGACAAGAACAACTCAACTTCAGCAGCTGATAATTATTGGAAGGATTAAGATTTTTTTATAGAATTAATTTACAAATCTGTTTAACTTTCTGAAGCCAGTTGATACAAAAAAAAAGTTTTTCCTGGAATACCCCTTTAAATCACCTATCCTATGTTTGTTGCTGACATATTAGTAACATTTGTGCTAAGTTTCACATTAATATCTTTAGCCGCTTGGACGTGATGCTGGAACATACACACATACACACACATTGGCCCTGATTTACTAAAGCTGCTTTCACACTGTGAAATAGTTCCGTTTAGGAACTTCCGCCAGAAGTTCCGTCACTATATCGGCGAAACCCGGCCGTTACAAAACACCTGACGGCCATGACTAAATTGCATTGCAGCTTATGGGGTTTTGTTACTGCCCGTTTGCACCCGCATATGCCTGTAATTCATTACGGGCGTTATACAGTGACGGGACATGGTGGCGGAAAAATTACTGCATGCATGTTTTTTTTTATTTGTTTTTTTTTTTTGCACTTTTCCCTACATTTTTTTTTTACACATGCTCTGATCTGTAGGTTTTTCCTCAGCTCAAATCCACCACATTTTCTGTGGAAATCTTAGTAAATATGTTGTTTTTTTGTGAAAATTTTGTGAACACACCCCTTTTCTGTGACTACACCCCCTTTTCAGGTTTTCTTAGTAAAATGGAGAGTTGGTCGGGTTTTTCACTTCTGGCGCAGACAGAATTCTGGTGCAGATTATGGCGCAGACAGAATTTCTGCTGCACAACCCCCAAAAATATGGGTTTTACAATCAGGGCCATTGAGTTTTATATATATATATATATATATATATATATATATATATATATATATATACATATATATATATATATATATATATATGTATATATATATATATATATATAAACTAGATGACATATTGACATGTGACAATTCTTGTAGAGCATTCTTCTACTCTTTATCAGACAGGATGAGGCATTGTGATAAACATGACAGATTTGTAGAATGTCCAGTCTGCGTTTGCACTTTCTAATAATTGAAAGAGAGCCAGAGATACATGGAGGGTGCATGCTGACCCCTGCTCCGTGCACGAGGAGAGCCAGAACGCCATGCAGGCGATCACATGAGGTCCTGACAGTAAGACCCCCCATGATCAGACACTTGTCCCCTGTCCTTTGGATAGGGGTTACATTTGCCTAAACTGAACTATTTCTTTAATGTAAAACTCTGGGGACATTTGGGCATAATTAGTAAAAGGTCATATATAGCATATCAAGGCCATTCATTGTTTCACTCTGGTTCCTCATAAGTTACTATACTGATCTGTACACTATGGGAAGGAATTTATTAAAGGAAAAGTGGAGCAGTTGCCTATAGTAACAAGATTGCGTCTTTAATATTTTTAACATTTTTCTCAATAGGTCCTTAAAGGGGTACTCCGGTGCTTACACATCTTTTCCCCTATCCAAAGGATAGGGGATAAGATGCCTGATCGCGGGAGTCCCGCCGCTGGGAACCCCCGTGATCTTGCACGCGGCACCCCGTTTGTAATCAGTCCCCGGAGCGTGTTTGCTCCGGGTCTGATTACGGGCGGTCACAGGGCGGACGGCGTGTCACATCACGCCTCCGCCCCCGTGTGAAGTCATGCTCCGCCCCTCAATGCATGCCTACCAGAGGGGACGTGACAGCTATCACGCCCCCTCCCGTAGGCTTGCATTGAGGGGCGGAGCGCGACGTCACACGGGGGTGGAGGCGTGACGTCACACGCCGTCCGCCCTGTGACCGCCCGTAATCAGACCCGGAGCAAACACGCTCCGGGGACTGATTACAAACGGGGTGCCGCGTGCAAGATCAAGCGGGTCCCCAGCGGCAGGACTCCCGCGGTCAGGCATCTTATCACCTAACCTTCGGATAGGGGATAAGATGTCTAAACACCGGAGTACCCCTTTAAAGGAAAACTATCAGCTTGCTCCCCCGCACTATCCAGCTATACTGGCTGAGTGCGGGGGAGGCTGACAGTTTGATGCTTACTGTGCCCGGATCCGATATCTTCGTTTTTCCCTACATGCTAATGAAGTGCTAACTGGCACAGGCGGTGTTAAATGGCACTCTGACGTCGCGGCCGCAGCGCCGCCCAGCCCATCAATATTTCTCCCCTCCCTCCGCCTCTCCCTCTTCTCTCCACTCTGTAATGAAGAGAGAGGGAAGGAATATTAATGAGCTTGGTGGCGCTGCGGCGGTGACGTCAGAGTGCCAGTTACCCCACCTGTGCCAGTTAGCACTTCATTAGCATAGAGGAAAAAACGAAGATATCGGCAGAATGTCTGGGCGGATCCAGGCACAGTAAGCATCAAACTGATCAGCGTCACCCGCACTACCAGCCAGTACCGCTGGTTAGTGCGGGGGGAGCAAGCTGACAGTTTTCCTTTAAAGGGAACTTATTACAGTTGTATTGGGTGGTAGTGCTTGTGGCACTCTTTGTTATTATTGTGCTGTTTTTAATAAATCTTTATTATTAGTATTATTATTATAGGTATGCAGTTGAGCCTCCTTGGTAAACTGGGGCATTACCTAGCCCCAAGTGCACTGCTACCCCTGCCTACCAACTTGTGTACCAAGCAGGTTACTATACACTTACTTGATGACTGTTTCCCTTTAAATATTCAGCAACTGAGAAGAATAAAAAAAACTAACAAAAATGGAACCCTTTGGCCCCTATTCTTCACAACAAAACATCAGGGTCATTAGTATAGAGTTACATGTGCTTATTCCTAAATGAGAAGCATCATTAAGTAGAAGCTGCTCGGCTTTTAGCCGTAATTAAGGTTTCTGAGATGTTTTCGGTGTGAAGATGAAAATATGTCATCAGAGCCAATTGGAGACAATGCAGATTTTAAAGGATGATTTATGGCCGTCATAAGTCCACTGGTACCTGTAGCAGAGATATCAAGGTGATGGAGAAGGCTGTAGATGGGCCCAGGATGCATTAGTGTTTCTAGTAGTATGCCAGCTTCATATAGGCACAGCGCGCTTCCCTGCATGAGTAACACTAGACTTGTCAAACACAGCTGAACGGCTGGTGGAAGTGCAGAGGTCACAGAAAAGCCTCATCTCCATTGTTTTAAGCTAAATATCATGTCTATACTGATACAGTATAAATCAACAGAAAATGGCTAATGTTTTGGCAAAGAATCCTATGCCAAAAATGAAAAAGTTTAAAAATGTGTTTACCCCACCCAAAAATGCATAGATAAAATATATTTAAAAAAAAAAAAAAAAAAGCAGTAAGTATGTAAGCCCTTTGCTTAATAAAGGCTCTGCATGACCTTAAAAGTAAAACATATCACCATCGCTTTACTGAAATCCATTTTGGAGTCCAGCCATTTTTTGTTACATTTATTAGAGTTATGTTACCAAACACAGGAGAAACGCATGTTTTAGGTTATGTTCACACGTCGGAATTTCAGTACGGAGAAACTCTGTGCGGACATTCCGGACACAGCCGGCACTAGGACCGCACATGAATGCGCTGTGTATGCATTCTGTACAGACTCCACACAAAGAATGAACGTGTTCATTTTTTGTGCAGACGTGGAAAATCTGGCACAGAAATTCCGCTGGTGTGCAAAACGCAGCAGAATCCCGTTAAATTCCATGGGACTCTGTTGCAGTGGAAGCTCAGTGCCAGATTCCAATGCGAATCCTGGTTGTTTTAGACCAAAGAATTACCACGGCCCTTCTCCCATGATTACTTAATTTGGGGCGTTACATCATGAGGGGTGGGGCTATGACGTCAGAAGCTCCCAGCGCCGCCTCCTGCGTTCGGAACAGTTTGTTCCAAACGCTGAGCAGCGGAGTACCTTTTTAATGCATTGACAGCTGCAAGATCTTATATAGGGGTGTGTCTTTCCAAATCATGTCCAATCTGAATACTTATGTACATAATAAAAAATAACATTATGGGGTATTGAGTGCAGAATTATAGGGAAACATACACAAGGCAGCAACATAATAAAATGTGAAAAAGTCTATTGCAAGCATAGGTGTGCGCAGCCTATTGTATTAGGGTGTGCACCCTAAAGCACAAACTCACGCCACGCGCGTGCGTGTGTATGTGTATATATATATATATATATATATATATATATATATATATATTCTCACACACACATACATACACATAGTTAGTATAGTTCCCCCACATTAGGTGCAGTATAAGTCCCTGCACATTAGGTTGGCAGTACAGTTCCCCACACATTAGGTGTGCAGTACAGTTCCCCCACATTAGGCTGGCAGTACAGTTCCCCCACATTAGGCTGGCAGTACAGTTCCCCCACATTAGGTGCAGTACAGATCCACCACATTAGGTTAGTAGTATAGTTCCCCCACATTAGGCTGGCAGTACAGTTCCCCAACATTAGGTTGGCAGTACAGTTCCCCCACATTAGGTGCAGTACAGTTCCCCCACATTAGGTGCAGTACAGTTCCCCCACATTAGGTGCAGTATAGTTCCCCCACATTAGGTGCAGTACAGTTCCCCCCACATTAGGTGTAGTATAGTTCCCCCACATTAGGTGCAGTACAGTTCCCCCACATTAGGTGCAGTACAGTTCCCCCACATTAGGTGCAGTACAGAACCCCCACATTAGGTGCAGTACAGATCCCCCACATTAGGTGCAGTATAGTTCCCCACATTAGGTGCAGTATAGTTCCCTCACATTAGGTGCAGTATAGTTCCCTCACATTAGGTGCAGTATAGTTCCCCACATTAGGTGCAGTATAGTTCTCCCCACATTAGGTGCAGTATAGTTCCCCACATTAGGTGCAGTGTAGTTCCCCACAAACATACAGCCTTCAGCCATATACAGTGTATGGCTGGAGGCTGTATGCCTGTGTACTGCCCCACTTCAGTGCTCCGACCACCGCTTCTCCGGTCTGGGGTCACGATCTACTGATATAGCCTATAGGCCATAGCAGTAGGTCCCGGGACTGGATGAGCGGTGGTCGGAACACCGAAGATGATGTTCAACTTACCATGCGCGTGCGTCCTCCTCGTCTATGCGCCATTCCTATGGGCGCACGCACGGGATGTCTTTGACGTCCCAGCGTGCGCTACCTGCAGGCGGCCCCTGCGTTTTTAAAGTTAACGCAGGGCCGCAGAAAGGTACCTGGGACATCCTTGTGTGAAAAGATCTTTCGGGACACAGGGATGTCCCGAATGTGACGAGGGCGATTAGCACACCCCGGCACACCCTGTGCGCACGCCTATGATTTCAAGCACTCCAAGGGTCCAGAGGCATTTTATAGAAATTATTAGGGACTTTTACATAAATTAGCAGAATTGTTTAGAAGTTCACTGCTCCAATGATGACCTGTCAGCAGTCTGTTCTATCATTTGCCTACAATTACACACTATAGACTCCATAGGGGCCAGCTTATTAGCGTATATAACCTTAGTTATATTGAATTTAGTATTTTCTCTGCATGCCCTGCTTTTTCTTTAACTCTTTCCACTCTGAGACATTTCCTGTTATGTTCTGTAGAGCACCTCTCTGGTGGAGACACTGGGGGAGGGGTATTCATGAAAAGTGGAGTAGGTGCACATGTTTTTACTCTATTAATTCACATGGTGGAAACTGTGTACCTGCACCAAATGTATTACATGGCGCAGGGCATGTGATAAATATGGTGCTGATTACATTTCTTACTCTTTCTCACACTTTGTATGATGTTTCCTCTGCAACTTTTTGTGTGACTTTTTAACCCGTGCGACTTTTTAATAATGCTGTCCACAGTCAGTTTGTAAGCCAAGTCAGGTCTGGTGTAGATTTGAGCCTCAGCTAGTGCAGTTGCGCCAAACCATGCGACAAACTGAAAAGTGGCGTATCATAAATTCCTGACCACCGCATGATATCAACTGAAATCACCACAAAAGTCGCAATGAAAACATTGCATCCGAGACAAACTGTGTGACAAATTTACCCCCCAAAACCAGGGTAAAAACCAATGAAAACTTCCCCCCTACTGTCTAAGAGGCTTTAGTTCTGTCTCTTTACTTTGTCCCCACCCCCACTATCAATCACGCCCAAACTTTCGAGCAAATTCCCTATTAATGGGCGGTTATCATTGGCGGCACTTAATAAAAGTCACCCCCATGAGTCATTGATCTACGATTATCACGCATTCCGTAAAGTTCATAAGTAAAATGAAGACTGGCCCGTTGACTGCCCCTCACTCTATCATTACTATTGTCAACCGTGACATCCTTTCTAGTGCATTACTATTCATGACACATGACTAATAATTTAGGAAAGATTAGGCTTAATAAATGATGACAAGCCATAACAAATATATACATTAGCGTGCCGTTCGGACGGTGCCCGAGAGGTGCGGTCCTATTGTGCACAGTATGTGATTATGGGCCTGGAATGTTCTCTTTACTATTCCATGATATGGCAGAGAAGGTGCCCATGTGCACACACAAGAGCGTCAGCTAATCCTCTCAGATAGCCACAGCCACCAAACACATTTAACCCCCGCTGTGAAGATGCTGGACCAGCTGCCTCCATGTCTGATGCCAGCTATTACCATCCTCTTGGTAGTACATGCGGATGTTCAGCTTGCTGCCTCCCTCGAGACCTAGTCATTTTTACAGAGCAGCCAAGCATCCTTTATTAGAGGGACGGCGATCCCAAATCTCTGCATTTGTAATGCAGGACTGAGCATTTGCTATCCCGAGGACAAAGATGAATAACACTTTGTTTCCCCTCCGTCTCAGAAATGACTGCATCATCCCGTTTATTTATTTTTGCGCAGAAAATGATGTATTCTACAATAAGCCATCTTACTTGGGATACTTAGGGCACTAATCCAGTCACTTTTAATAGCGTGCCCTGACTCCACTGCATGGTAATGCCTTTTTTTTTTTTTTTTTTTTACATTCTCTCTCGCCAGATTTTTATATGATTCATTTACCGCTCTCTGGTGATTTCATTAGATTTCGTTGCTTATTAAAAAAAATATTTTTAATGGATGTCAACAAAGCGATAAAATTCGGAAGCTTTCGCAATTAAGTATAGGCGAAAAAGTTCTGTGATCTGTATTGATTCCAGCTTCTCGGTCCGTGTCCCAATGAATCATTTAGGTCGGCAATGCTTTAAAAAAAAAAAAAAAATTTTAAAAAATAAACAATAAATAAATAAATAAAAAATAAATACAAAATAAAAAAATAAAAAAAAAATAATAATAATAATAATAATAAATGAATGTAATAAATGAAAAAAAATCAAGTTTAAGATCTTACAGAATCCAAATAATTTCTGGACATAACCCAACATTGTATTAGACATTAAACCATACAGCACCCTCTGTAAGGTGACTAGACCCTCTGTAAGGTGACTAGCACCCTCTGTAAGGTGACCAGCATCCAGCCCTTTACCCCTTGTTGTCAATAGTTTACTACAGTGTTTCCCAACCAGGGTTCCTCCAGCTATTGCAAAACTACAACCCCCAGCATGCCCGGACAGCCTTCGGCTGTCCGGGCATGCTGGGAGTTGTAGTTTTGCAACAGCTGGAGGGACCCTGGTTGGGAAACGTTGGTTTACTGTATGGTCGCAACTCAAAAACAGGACCGTTTCCTAGAAAATCCTAATTTCCTTCTGTTTCATGTCAAAAGCCATAATGCCGGTAGACATTAATGCATTTTCTGCCAGTTTTCCCATCTTCCCCGAACAGTGCAGATTAAGGTTCTTCCTTTATGTTTTATCACAGATATGTTAAACATAGCCCCGGGCGTGCACACAGCTATCTCTATCCGGCCTCCATAGTCCCTGATCCTCTGCTTTGACTTTCAATTAGGTGTATTCCGCTGGCTGCTAAACTCTCGCTCGTGTCCTTATTATTTCTCTTTCGTGCCTTTTATACATTTGCATGCTGAGATTTCATGGGCAAACATTCATTTACACATTTACTGGTGTATAGTTACTTTTGATGTTCTTTATTATTTTTATTTTTTACTAAAATTGTCATGTGACCCAGTATGGACCATAGTGATCGGGCATTCTTGATATTTTAAAATCCTTCGGATGATCAAAAATCACACCCACTGCATTCTGATATGTGGTCCTGTGATCTACTTTAGGGTGGCTTCAAACTGGCGTAAAAAAAAAAATGTGTTAATTTTTGTGCGACGCTGTTAGTTCTTGCGCAGAACAGGTACCAGGTACAGGGCCAATGCAAGGTGAGTTTTCTTTTAGCATTTTGCAAATCCCCCCAAACCCCCCGCCCCATGTTGGCAGCACCCATTGCAAGGCAAAGTATTGTATGTCTATGGCCTATGAATGCAAAGGCTCATTACAGGGGTATTACAGGAATTTTTATATTTTTTTATATCAACTGGCTCCAGAAAGTTAAACAGATTTGTAAATTACATCTATTAAAAAATCTTAAACCTTCCAATAATTATCAGTTGTACCAAATAAGTTGAGCTGTTCCTTTCTGTCTGGCAACAGTGCTCTCTGCTGACATCTCTGCTTGTCTCGGGAACTGCACAGAGTAGAAGAGGTTTGCTATGGGGATTTGCTTCTACTCTGGACAGTTCCTGAGACAGGTGTCATCAGAGAGCACTTAGACAGAAAAGAACAACTCAACTTCAGCAGCTCATAAGTACTGAAAAGATTAAGATTTTTTAATAGAAGTAATTTACAAATCTGTTTCCAGAGCAAGTTGACCCCTTTGTTGGAGCTCTGTTCTATTAAAGGGAATAGAAAAACAGAGCTAATTTAAAAACAGCTCCCTGTCTGTCTCCAGGTTATGTGTGGTTCTGCATTGAAGTGAATGGAGAAAAGTTGTAATATCACACACAACCTGGGGACAAACATGGAGATGTTTTTTTTTAAAGAAATTAGCTCTGTTTTTCTATTCCTGGATAACCCCTTCTAAATAGCAGAGCATGACAACTATACTGCAAGCACTTAGCTTCAGAGAGTGGCGATGTGTCAGTGTATGCATCGGCGTTCACCAAGGGTCCACGCAGGATTTTCTCAAGGGTTGGGGTTTAGAAACATAACAAAGTAATAACTCTCCACCAGGATCTATAACTAATGAAGTGAATAAATAATACCAACTGCTAGGAAATAAAAAGCACTAAACCACCATAAGAGTCCAATAGCATCTATAACATCACTATACTACCACCATACTATATTACCACCACACAGTGACTGGATCATACCACATTACTGGTAACAAGGAGTGTAGAATCAGCTCATCCAATAGCCCAGACACCGAGCATTGAGTAGGTGCGGACTGCACCCAAGAGCAATATGGAAAAGACAAGGAGGCTCCAGCTGGGTTTCAGATCCACATGATTGACTTTATTCACAAGCTTCTACATAAAAAACAGGTGAGTGGCAGGAAGTGACGCGTTTCGGCCAGGTGCTGCCCTTAGTCATACAATGATTACACATTCCCAGGATCATAAATATGGAAGTGGGAAAGGGAAACGCAGGACAGGTGTGTATACCCGTTACAACCGCATTAACCCCTCCACGTCCATTTACAAAAGATATGTCATGAAAACCACTCACCTGTTTGCTCTCCTCCACCCCTCCCCACTTGACTTTCAGCACAGATCTCTGTACATCAATCATGCAGACTATGGAGGGGTGGAAAGGGAGGAGGAGTCTCTTATACAACTTGGGTAACACCTACTTGACACTTGAGGTCTGAGCATGATGTAGGGCTGACAAGTTCCCTTTAACAATGGATTTAGATCACTTGCTAAGTAGAGATGCCCATGAACAATTCCCAGGTGGTATCTCAAATTTAAAGGGCATTTCGAGTAAGATCAATGTCTGAACGGTGGGATGCTGAAAACTGGCTAATTGCTGATCAGCTGTTTGGAAGAGCCACAGCGTCTGCATATACAGAAATTGGAGCAGGAAGCACACAGCGCTGTACATTGTGTAGTGGCCATGCTGAGTAAGGCTACATTCATATTACATCCGCTGGGAAATTTCAAAACCGGGAGCTCTCGTATCCCAGCTGGACCGTTGCTGAAACCCGGACCTAAAACCGTAGTATACCACAGTTTTAAGTCTGGTCACAAAACCGGATACGGGACAAAAATGAGCCGTGACTCTGGTCGGCTCATTAAAGTGAATGGGTTTCGGACCCGGCAGCCGTAGTGACTAAATATAATGTGAATGTAGCCTAACTGGGATCTAAGCTGCAGTATTAGCTGCATTTAATGAAGGTGCTGTGGCTCTGCCAAAAAAACTGATCTGCTGGGGTATCAGGTGTCATCACCCCAGCAATTCAATACTGAAGGACCATCAATATATTTTCACCCCTTTAAAGGGTTACTCCGGCGGAAAACATTTTTTTTTTTTTAAGTCAACTGGTGCCAAAAAGTTATACAGATTTGTAAATTACTTCTATTTAAAAAAAAATCTTTATCCTTCCAGTACTTATCAGCTGATATATGCATCACAGGAAGTTCTTTACTTTTTGGATTTCTTTTCTGTCTTACCACAGTGCTCTCAGCTGACACCTTTGTCCATGTTAGGAACTGTCCAGAGGAGGAGCAAATCTCCATAGCAAACCTCTCCTGCTCTGGACAGTTCCTGACATGGACAGAAGTGTCAGCAGAGAGCACTGTGGTCAGATAGAACATAAATTTAAAAAGAAAAGAACTTTCTCTAGAGCATACAGCAGTTGATAAGTACTGGAAGGATCAAGATTTTTAAATAGAAGTAATTTACAAATCTTTTTAACTTTCTGGCACCAGTTGATTTAAAATCCCCCCCCCCCCCCCCCCCCTCTGGAAAACTTCTTAAAGGGGTACTCTGCCAAAAAAATAAAAATCTTTCCACCAGAGTACCCCTTTAACCAAGTCTCAATAGACATTACAAGTCCCAAGGTCAATGGTCCTTTTTAATTACATATGGCACTAAAATGCATTGAATTAAATTAAACTTTAGGAATTGTTGTGAGACAGTCTTGTTATAATTGTTTAACTGGCATAAAGGGGAAAGCTGTTAAATTAATGACACAACACCAGAAGATTCCGAGGAACCTATTGATAAATCTTCCCCATTGATTATTGGCTACACTTGTGCTACAAATGACATCAATGTCTATATTATGTGCTGCACAGCCCAGTAACCTATATACCTAACCAATCTTTTATTAACTAAAAGTAATTAGCCTAGTGCAAGCTTAACCAATTAAAGCAAGTGTACTATTGATCACTCTTAATGGACACATACAGCGTCCATGACACGTACAGTTCATGTCCATGAACAGTGGGAAGATTTTTCAATGCAAAAGCCCTCCCTGTGTCCCTTGATCCTACTGGATACATTTTAAAATATTGTCCACTTTTTGACACAACTTTTTTGCTGGTTCCTAATACTCACTGGATTGACAAAAATGTGGTGTGAAAGGAGCCTGATTACTTTGACCTGTAAATAGACACTTTACTTCTATCAAGCTTTGCATTAATCAATAGTGCATATAAGAATCTCTGTAATATATTTTAGCAGACAGAAAATGTGTCTTTTCTCGCTTATCAGGCTACTATCCACATAAACATAATTTACTATACAAAACCAGCTTAAATCCTGCTGGAGGTGGACAAGCTCACTGAGAGATCAGATTACAGCAGCTCATAGAAGTCTATAGAAAGGGGAAGAGAGGGAGTGGCTGGAGAGACATAAGCAGACAAAGACAAGGCTGCAGCTTGTAGTAAGTGTTATATCACCCCCAGTGCTGGATTCACAGCTCAGTACTGCTCTATAATGTCATCCTGTTGCTTCTGAGGGTGTGCTATAGAAATATAATAGAGCAGGTTCCCCTTCTGTATGTCTGCAGTGTACAGTTGTCCCTCAACATATGATGGTAATCCGTTCCAAATGGACCATTGTTTGTTGAAACCATCGTATGTTGAGGGATCCGTGCAATGTAAAGTATAGGACAGTGGTCTACAACCTGCGGACCCCCAGATGTTGCAAAACTACAACACCCAGCATGCCCGGACAGCCAACGGCCGCCGTGTCCCCGAAGTGTCCCTGACGCTCCGGCAAGGCCTCTGCTTCCCCGGCATCCTCGCTCTCCGTCGCCGCCATCACGTTGCTCCTATTGGATGACAGGACGGTATGCACAGCGACGTGATGGCGACGATGAAGGGCGCCGACGATGCAGGGGATTCCGAAGAGGACGCGCCGGAGCCCCGAGGACAGGTAAGTGATCGTCAGCGGATCACATGGGGCACCGTAAACGGCTGAAGCAGTCTGCGCTGCCGGATAGCCGTTTATGCGATGGCCCCAACATACAAAAGCATCGTATGTTGATGCTGCCTTCAACATGCGATGGCCTCTGAGAGGCCATCGTATGTTGAAATGATCGTATGTCGGGGCCATCGTAGGTCAGGGGGTCACTGTATTGGAGACCTCATAGTGGTTAAGGTCCACCCACTAGTTAATGTAGGCCATTGGGCAGCATGGTGGCTCAGTGAATAGCACTGTTGCCTTGCAGTGCAGGGGTCCTAGGTTCAAATGTTTTTTCCATGTTTACTTGGGTTTCCTCTGGGTACTCCTGTTCCTCCTGCACTTCAAAACATACTGATAGGTGAATTTAGATTGTGAGCCCCAATGGGGACAGAGACCAATTTGAGTGTACAGCACTGTGAAATTTGTGTGCGCCATATATATACCGGTATATATATATATATATATATATATATATATATATATATATATATAGAATTATTTATTATTAGTTTAGAAATGTTTCAATTGCCACAAAGGAAAAAAAACATCACAAGATGTCCCTCTGCTGAGAAACCCTATCTGCAAAATATCGATTTTCCTGCAGTGCACCTGCAGGAAGAATTAGGCACAGAACCCCTGTATAAGGCCATTATCTGTTAGTTAAAGAAGAGACTGGCTACAAAGACCATCTCTGGCTCTCGTGGACCTGGCATATCCCTGTAGTAAATGGCCAGCCCACTGGGCCCACATGGTTAATTGTGTAATGTTTAATTCTCCTGCAGTGGTTTGTGGGTGAATATGATGCCAAGAGTGCTCATGCATAGTACAGCTAATGACTGGAGGCCCTTGTAGTGAGAATCTATAACCAGCTTTTCACCAAGAGCCCCTTCTAACAGAAAGACAGGTCCTTTATCTAGGTGACCCATGCATTATTAAGTCAAGATTCATTTCCCTTAAGTTATAGTGACCTAACGAATCTCAAGCTCAGATCTCAAGTGTCAAGGAGGTGGTGCTAAGCCTCTCCCCTTACTGCATGATTGATGTCCAGGACTTCTCTTCTAGCACTGAGCACCACCTCCTTGATAATTGAGCTCTGAGCATGATTTAGAGCTGACAAAATCCCTTTAAGGGTTCGTTCACACGTATGCAGATTTGATGCACAGGATTTTCTGCTGCAGATTTCAATTTAAACTAAATGACTGAGCACAGCTTCTAATTGGCAGTTACAAATCCTGCGCATCAAATCTGTGTAGGATCCTGTACGTGTGAACGTACCCTAAAGGTATTATCCTGCTTGCACAATCTCAACTTGCTTTAAAGGGGTACTCCGGTGCTTACACATCTTTTCCCCTATTCAAAGGATAGGGGATAAGATGCCTGATCGCGGGAGTCCAGCCGCTGGGGACCCCCGGGATCATGCACGCGGCACCCCGTTTGTAATCAGTCCTCGAAGCGTGTTCGCTCCGGGACTGATTACAGGCGACCACCGGGCCGGCGGCATGTGACGTCACGCTCCGCCCCTCAATGCATGCCTACGGGAGGGGACGTGACAGCTATCACGCCCCCTCCCATAGGCTTGCATTGAGGGGCGGAGCGTGACGTCACACGGGGGCGGAGGTGTGACGTCACACGCCGTCCGCCCTGTGATTGCCCGTAATCAGACCCGGAGCAAACACGCTCCGGGGATTTATTACAATCGGGGTGCCGCGTGCAAGATCACGGGGGTCCCCAGCGGCAGGACTCCCGCGATCAGGCATCTTATCCCCTATCCTTTGGATAGGGGAAAAGATGTGTAAGCACCGGAGTACCCCTTTAAAGGACATTGACAATAACCACATCTCAAAGTGTCTTCCTGTTGGGATCCCCAGCGATCAGCTGTAATCTGTGGGGTAAGATGCAGAAGGGCAGAGGGATTCAATTAACCTAAGGCACCACCACAGATGAAATTAAAGGGGGTATCGACCATAAGGTGATTTTAGTACGTACCTGGCAGGCAGTAATGGACATGCTTAGGAAGGATCTGCGCTTGTCTTGGGCTAAATGGCTATGCTGTGAGATTACCATAACACTGTGGCTAGCTTTTTGTGAACTCGTATTTCCTGTTTGAGTTTATCTTTTTTTGCCAACAAATCCCACAATTCCATTTTCCTCCCTCCCACACATCAGCCACCCCACCCATTGAAACATAAATGAGCTGCATCCATTCAAAAGACCTGTGGTTTTCAATCAGGGTGCCTACAGCTGTTGCATTAGTTGCAGATTGATCTCTCTCCCACCAAGCGATCCCTCCACCCATTGAAGCAGACAGGCTCCCTGTCATCAGCTGACTAGTGAGTCAGGTCTCGGCCGCATTGCAACCTGGGAAAAATCTGAGACAACAGTCATTTTGTATGCTGTTAAAAATAAATAGTGGGGTGAAAATCACATAAGAATTGTGAGAAAACCGTCACACACAGGTACAGACACTATATTATGAACTACACTAACTTTACAGCCCCTGTAGCATAGTGAAATACCCCTTTAAGTTCCTAATAAAATCACTAAGCTGTTTTGTTAAAGGCGTTGTCCGCGATATAGCACCTGCCCCCTCTGGTCTTTCAAGGTATACAGACAAGGGCCATAGTGGAGGAGAGCAGAGCAGAAGAGCAAGTACTTTTTCTGTTTCCCAGAAAACCCCTTTAAAGGGGTATTCCACTGGAAATAAAAAATAAAAATGTAAATCAACTGGTGCCAGAAAGTTAAACAGATTTGCAAATTACTTCTATTAAAAAAATCTTAATCCTTCCAGTACTTATCAGCTACTGTTATGATCCAAAGTTATTTTCGAATTTCCTTTCTGCCTGACCACAGTGCTCTCTGCTGACACCTCTGTCCATTTTATGAACTTAGATAGATTTTCTATAGGGATTTGCTCCTACTCTGGACAGTTCCTAAAATGGTCAGAGGTGTCAGCAGAGAGCACTGTGGTCAGGAAGAAAGGAAATTCAAAACAAAAAGAACTTCCTGTGGATCATACAGCAGCTGATAAGTACTGGATGGATTAAGATTTTTAAATAGAAATAATTTACAAATCTGTTTAACTTTCTAGCACCAGTTCATTTATAAAAAAAAAAAAAAAAAAAAAAAGGTTTCCAGTGGAGTAACCCTTTAATGTATAGACATTGTAACAATTCTTTATTCCGACCCGAAGATGAGGATTGAGAATTGTGGAAGGGGCTGCAGTGCTCTTTAGTCTACCATGCCCCTACAGCCTCTACTGCTTTCCCCGGGAGAAACAATAGAAGGTGAGAGATGGTAGATAAAGGACACGTGTTCTACATATCAGTCAGGGTCCCATTACATCACATCCTTATATTTCTTAAAATAATACAGAACACCTTTGTGCGCAAAATGTTATTTATCTGGTGTCATTTCCTAGGATGCGGATCCTCCATGTTATTTCTACTATTTAAAGGAGTAGTCCAATCCTGAAAAACGTATCCCCTATCCTAAGGATAGGGGATAAGTTTCAGATAGCGGGGGTCCGACCGCAGGGACTCCCGCAATCTCCCGTAAGGGGCCCCAGCAGCCCGAGGGAAGGGGGCGTTTCAACCACCGCACAAAGCTGCCGATGACACGCCCCCTCAATACAACTCTATGGCAGAGCTACCGTTGGCAATCTCCAGCTCTGCCAAAGTGCTGTATTGAGGGGGCGTGTCGGCTGCTGCTTCGTTTTTCAGTACTGGACTACTCCTTTAATCTTGTATTATTATTTTTTTTTATGTGTAACTCTCTTTTCTAGGTGCATGACCAGCCTTCCATGAAGGAATTAGTGCAGAAGGTCACAGGGGATGAACTGAATCTTGCGGAAACCCCCCAAAAATACCTCAGACGCGTCCTGGAGCAGAATGGATACAAACAAGACATAGAGAAGAGAATCCTGAACTACCTTCATTTCAACAGCAACCACTTGTCCATGTTTGCCAGGCCTGGGATTGTATAGGTCTTGGGAACTTACTGGATACTCAACAGAGTGCACTGTGCATGTCATCCTGCAGGGGGAGCTGCTGTCTGCACCACTGTATAGGAAACTACTTATAAATAAACATAAATGTATGTTTGTTTGTTTTTTCATTTTTTTTCTCTTCCAAACGTATTCGCTATGTCAACTAGAGCCTGAAAACGAAACACCTCTGCGCCTGGTCATACATATACAGGAATGTAATGCATATGATCACCCAAACAGGTGCAGGTCTCATTGACATGTGCACGACCCTAAATTCAGCTTCTATTTAATAACCATTATAACCACCCTATACTGCATTATACATCTACAGAGAAGTTACAATATGTATAGAGTCAGACATTGTATATGTCAATGTTCTCAAACTGTGGACCTCCAGATTTTGCAAAACTACAACTCCCAGCAAGCCCGAACAGCCAACGGGAGTGGTGCTGGGAGTTGTAGTTTTGCAACATCTGAAGGTCCACATTGTGGAGACCCCTGGTGTGTATATATATATATATAATCAGCTGGGTGCATATATTTCTAACAACCACCTCTAGCATTGTGATGTACTGGACCGTAGACTCTATAGCTGTTGCCAAACTACTACTACTACTATCATGCCCAGAACATATGCAGGGTATATGTATTTCTAAGGGTGACACAATAGCCAGCTCTGCATTGTTATGTGTTGTACTAGTACAGTCTTCTCCAACTTTTGGCATTCCAATTATAGAAAAACGACTACTCTTTAATGCCCAGAGAGCCAAAGTCTTTCTGGGCATGATGGGAGTTGTGCAACAGCTGAAAAGTCAAAGGCTGGGAAACACTGTTCTAGAATATTTAAGTTAAAAGTGTACTCCAGAGGGAAATTTCTTCTTCAAAAATCAGCTGGTGCCAGAAAGTTACACAGATTAGTCATTTTCTTCTATTTAAAAATTTTAATCCGTCCAGTACTTATCAGCTGCTATATGCTCCACGGAAAGTTGTGTAGTTATTTCCAGTCTAATAACAGTGCTCTCTGCTGCCCCCTCTGTCCATGTCAGGAACTGTCCAGAGTAGGAGCAAATCCCCATTGTGAATCTCTCCTACTCTGGACAGTTCCTGCCACGGACATTGGTATCAACAGAGAGCACTGTGGTCAGACTGGTAAGAACTACACAACTTCTGTAGTATACAGCAACTGATACTTGAAGGATTAAGAATTTTTTATAGAAGTCATTTACAAATCTGTTTAACTTTCTGGCACCAGTTGATTAAATTTTTTTCCCCTTTGGAATACTTCTTAAAGGGGTACTCCACCGAAAAACATCTTATCCCCTGTCCCCTACCAATGTCAAAGGTTTGTTCCTCCTATTCTGTCATGTGCATTAACATAATGCTTTGTACCTAGTACAGTATATATACTTATACAGTATATTGAGTATTTTCCTTCTCTCCTCATCACCATGGTTAGCGCCTGCCCCTTCTGTAGACAATTGAACATTTCAAGTGGAATTCTGTAAAAATATTCAGCTTGGAAATTGATTTCAATGGGATTCTACGGCCCGATTCCGGCCTCCGCAGAAAGAATAGTCAAGTCTATTCTTTCTACGGATTCTGCTCAGAAACGCATTGCCGTCTATCCCGCTAGATCATTCAAATGTGCGAACTGTCCTCACGGTATCGGTCGAGTGAACATGGCCTAAGAGTAACAAGGGCCGGAAACAGAATGAGAATGTTTATACGTTAAAACAGTTGGATTCACCGGAGAGAAGGGGAGATTTGTAAATGTGTTGGAAGGTTTTTGTCTGGTTTGTAGGTTTCTTGAACCGACTGAGTGCATTCGCTGATAGATCTCATTGTCCCGGGGGTGATTGTCTCTGCACTGAGTTTCTTTACTCATAATGACATAGCCAGGTGAAGATAAAATAGCTGTCCCTATAGAAAGACATCAGTGTAAAACAGATCAAGACCAGAGAAATCAATACACAGACAGCTCTTCCAACTCCCAACACTTAAGTGGGCGCTCTCATTTACACAAATTTATGCTATTGCACTCCTTATGGTAAATAAAAAATCTTTCTTATATACTTTGTTTATAAAAATGAAGTTTTCTATGTTTTGTGTTTAAAAAAGCTGCCATTAGGTGTCTCCCTACTTGTCCAGAGCATATTCCCCCCCATCTCTTGCGCAGACTTTGGTCTCTTGCTGGCCTTGCAGAAGTCCAAACACAGGAAATGCAGTCTGGAGTGCTGGGGGGGGGGGGGGGGTCAGCCTTATCCAATCATAGCTCCTCTTTCACTTAACTGCCGTTTGCTGTTGGTTGCAGAGTGAGGGAGGAAGTTCTCCCCTGTATGGCTTCATATGGTGTCACTCCTGCTAGGGAACGCCCCTTCCCAGTCTGTGTACCTGATGCTGAGCAGAAAATACAGAGCAATATCAAGGTAGAAAACTAAAAAAAATATATAAAAATAAAGGCAGGGGGTGGTTTATCATGATGGGGGCAGTGACCTGGGAGGACTATAAAATGTATCAAGTTAATGAGAGGTACTCTTTAAAGGGCAGCACCGCGGCATTCTGGTGAGCGACAGACTGGCATTCATCTACCTGTAAATACAGAGGGCTCCCCAGGAATGTTCCCCATCTGATGCCATCGAACAACAGACATCAGTCAGCTATTTATTATCAAGGATGTCTAGAGATGCAAATGTGCAACTTCATTACAATAATGCTGTGTGATGTATAAGGCTTAAAGTTTCACTAAAATCTCAACAGCTGATATCTCCATTCTTACAAGTGTATTTGAGGCATCTAAGGGCGGCCATACACTTTAGATAAGTGCCAGCTGAGTGGTTGTGCAACCTGCAGGTCTTCTGAACCTCCAGACACATACACACTTGGCTTCACTGAGCATTTATCCAGAATGGACTACTCCAGAATGTAATAACTTATCCCCTAATCACAGTCGCTCCTTTGCCTGTATCATGGACCTCCAATCCCTGATGTGCTGGTATCATGGAGCTCCAGTCCCGGCTGCACTGGTATCATAGAGTTCCAGTTCCTGCTGTATTGGTATCATGGAGCTCCAGTGCCTGCTGTGCTTTAATCATAGCGCTTCAGTGCCTGCTGCACAAGCATCATGAAGCTCCAGTCCCTGCTGCAATGGTATCATGGAGCTCCAGTCTCTGCTGCACTGGTATCATAGAACTTCAGTCCCTGCTGCCCTGGATCATTGAGCTCCAGTCAGGGGCATAGCTATATGGGGTGCAGAGGTAGCAGTCACATTGTCGCCCTGGTGCCTTAGCGGGCCCCAAAGCACATTTCTCCCATAAGAGACCAGTATTATAATTGGCACATGGGGCCCTGTTTCAGATTTTGCATCAGGGCCCAGAAGCTACAAGTTATGCTTCTGGCTCCAGTCCCTGCTGCGCTGTGACATGGAGCTCCATTCTCTGCTGCCTTGGAATCATGGAGTTCCAGTCTCTGCTGCACTGGAATCATGGAGCTCCAGTCTCTGCTGCACTGGAATCATGGATCTCCAGTCTCTGCTGCACTGGAATCATGGATCTCCAGTCTCTGCTGCACTGGAATCATGGATCTCCAGTCTCTGCTGCACTGGAATCATGGAGCTCCAGTCTCTGCTGCACTGGAATCATGGATCTCCAGTCTCTGCTGCACTGGAATCATGGAGCTCCAGTCTCTGCTGCACTGGAATCATGGAGCTCCAGTCTCTGCTGCACTGGAATCATGGAGCTCCAGTACCTGCTGCACTGGAATCATGGAGCTCCAGTACCTGCTGCACTGGAATCATGGAGCTCCAGTCTCTGCTGCACTGGAATCATGGAGCTCCAGTCTCTGCTGCACTGGAATCATGGAGCTCCAGTCTCTGCTGCACTGGAATCATGGAGCTCCAGTCTCTGCTGCACTGGAATCATGGAGCTCCAGTCTCTGCTGCACTGGAATCATGGAGCTCCAGTACCTGCTGCACTGGAATCATGGAGCTCCAGTCTCTGCTGCACTGGAATCATGGAGCTCCAGTACCTGCTGCACTGGAATCATGGAGCTCCAGTCTCTGCTGCACTGGAATCATGGAGCTCCAGTACCTGCTGCACTGGAATCATGGAGCTCCAGTCTCTGCTGCACTGGAATCATGGAGCTCCAGTACCTGCTGCACTGGAATCATGGAGCTCCAGTCTCTGCTGCACTGGAATCATGGAGCTCCAGTCTCTGCTGCACTGGAATCATGGAGCTCCAGTACCTCCTGCACTGGAATCATGGAGCTCCAGTACCTGCTGCACTGGAATCATGGAGCTCCAGTCTCTGCTGCACTGGAATCATGGAGCTCCAGTCTCTGCTGCACTGGAATCATGGAGCTCCAGTCTCTGCTGCACTGGAATCATGGAGCTCCAGTACCTCCTGCACTGGAATCATGGAGCTCCAGTACCTGCTGCACTGGAATCATGGAGCTCCAGTACCTGCTGCACTGGAATCATGGAGCTCCAGTCTCTGCTGCACTGGAATCATGGAGCTCCAGTACCTCCTGCACTGGAATCATGGAGCTCCAGTACCTGCTGCACTGGAATCATGGAGCTCCAGTACCTGCTGCACTGGAATCATGGAGCTCCAGTACCTGCTGCACTGGAATCATGGAGCTCCAGTACCTGCTGCACTGGAATCATGGATCTCCAGTCTCTGCTGCACTGGAATCATGGAGCTCCAGTACCTGCTGCACTGGAATCATGGAGCTCCAGTACCTGCTGCACAGCGCTTTGTGGATATAACATCACAGACCCGTTTAGACATTCACTGGCTGCAGTGGTGTCCTGTTTTAGCAGGTGCTACGAAGGTAAGTATTTTTCTTTTTGTATGACCACCTCCCTGAGCCTATTCATAAAAAATGAATTGTGGACAACACCTGCAATTTATTCTGTTTAAATAGTATAATGGTTGTTCACAGTGCATAAGGGCCGCGGTTACCAGTCAAAGGACACAGTGAGACAAAAACATAGAGGACATTGATGATGATCGCTGGCTGCTAAACACTATTCTCCAAACAAAATTGCAGCATCTCCGTCGTCTCCACTAAAAACATTTGTACAGTGGCTGAACTATCAAAGCAATAGATCAGTGTTATCCAACCAGTGTGCCTCCAGCTGTTGCAAAACTACAACTCTCAGCAAGCACGGACAGCCTTTGCTGGGAGTTGTAGTTTTGCAACAGCTAAAGCAGTGTTTCCCAACCAGGGTGCCTCCAGCCGTTGCAAAACTTCAACTCCCAGCAAAGGCTGTCCGGGCTTGCTGGCAGTTGTAGTTTTGCAACAGCTGTAGGCACCCTGGTTGGGAAACACTGCAATAGATGATTTGTTAGTTGCATCCATTAGGATGCACATTCCCTGTATTATTGGAAGCCTTGATAATGGTGCTTGGTGCACACCTATAAAGCTCTGGTATAAAAGGTGAATATCGGGATAAAATCATGGCAAGATTCTTACTTTATTACCAGGTTACGTAATTCATTAAGAATATGCACCTGTATCTAATAAACACCATGGAATGAGATCGGGCTCATTGGCAGCCTAAATTTATAACAAAAGAGGGAATTATAAAGAAAGTCACGTCTGGATGTCAGAGAGGAACCATTTTCTAATCATCGTCTTTTTCTACAGGAATTTAGGAAGCACAATAGACAAATAGAAGAGAACGTTTCAGGTAATCTGGCTTATACAGTAATAATAATGCTAAATCAGACAGTATAGAGCAGTGGTCTTCAACCTGCGGACCTCCAGATGTTGCAAAACTACAACTCCCAGCATGCCCGGACAGCCGTTGGCTGTCCGGGCATGCTGGGAGTTGTAGTTTTGCAACATCTGGAGGTCCGCAGGTTGAAGACCACTGGTATAGAGTAACAAAGAGGGAGATTTATGAAAACCTGTGCAGAGGAAAAGTTTACCAGTTGCCCATAGCAACCAATCAGATCGCTTCTTTCATTTTTCAAATGAAGCAAATGTTTCCTCCCCGCAGCCTTTCATAAATCTCCCCCAAAGTGCTTAGCAATTCAGTGGTTTACTAAGAAAAGCAATGTCTAGTATCTTATACTACAGAGCAGTCCAGGCGTCCGTGGATCCTGATCAGGGAAGAAAGCACCAGCGGAGCGGCCATTTCTGTGGTAGGGATGGAAAGCTGTGCCCGCTCATAGGTGCTTGGTGTGGATGGGGACAGGCAGAGAAGTCAGCCGTTCTTATCCAGAGCATAGAATATCTGCCCCTACACCAATGTTACCAACCAGGGTGCCTCCAGCTGTCTGGGCATGCTGCTAGCTGTAGTTTCGCAACAGCTGGAGGCACCCACATTGGGAAACACTGCTTTACAGGAAATCTTTTTATTCCATAGAACTGGAGCAATCTTTTGGTAGTTCCTTTTACTGTATAAACTTGAGGAGAACTGTAGGAAATGTATTAGGTTATGTTCCTACATTGTTCATCACCTTTGTTAAAGGGAAAATGTTTATCAGTCCACATGTAATTTAATGGTCAAACCATGAAGCTTTTATTGAATCAAAAAGAAATGTACACAAGTACAAGCAATAAGGTCAACATGACCTACAAAAGTGAACCAAACTAGTGGCGTACATAGAGATAAATACATGAAATACGTCATCAGGTACCATATAGTGTAAGTAAAAATGACCACCATCCCGGGCAGGGATATAAACCTATTCAGTTAGTACAATGACAGACTATGGCGCATGTCAGGACTATGGGAGGAAGTGAGCCAGGGCTCCCACACCTCCTCAAAACGAGATACTGTGTCCTCCCTAATTGCAGTCAATTTCTCATATAACATTATGGTGTTAATCCTTTGTAAAACCCCCGAGAAATGTAAAGACTGTTGTTACCATTGGGATGGAATATGGATTCTGGTGGCCAAGAGAATAAGCTGAACTAAACGGAAAATCTTGAACTTCATTCTGGCGGGTTTTAAGCCCAGCAGACAAAAGGCAGGTGTCTCCGGTATATGACATGCAAAAATAGAAGTTAAAAGATCGTGGACTCTAGTCCACAAGGAGGACACTACAGGGCACGACCACCACACATGATACATCGTGCCGGTCATGCCACAATCACGAAAGCACAGAGGTGAGACAAGTGGGTAAATAGTATGTAATCTGGCGGGGACAAAATAGGTCCTATGAAGCACCTTAAGTGCCGTCTCCATCAGAGACACCTGCCAACTTCCCCGGCTCACAGTTTCGCAACAGCCTCTCCATTGTTCAAGGGACAGGGTAGTGCCCAAGTCACGCTACCAATCTACCATAAACTTCAGTTTCCCACCCGGTGGGGGGGCATTCAAATGGGCATACAGCAAAGATAGCAATCCCAGCCTGTCAGGTGAGTACAGCATACACGTCTCAAAGAATGTCGGGGAGATCAATGATGGCGTAGGGAGGAGGGCCGTATAGAAGGAAAAAATCGGTCTAATGCGGAGAAACTCATTGGGGGGGTGGAGAGTGTGCAACATAAAATTGGTCTAATGAGTAAAGCTGTCGTCGTTGGGTAAGATTGTGAAGACAGAGCAGGTTATTCTGAATCCACCAAGAAAAATTTGTAGAGGAAAGACCAGGAGGAAAGAGAGGGTTAGAGAGGAAAGGAAGGAGGGGTGAAACGGGGGACTGCAGCAGAAACTTAAAACGTACCTGACGCCAGAGAGAGAGCGAATAAAGGACTACCAACACCAAAGAAGGGAGTAAATCGGATATGGAGCATGAAGACCACATCAGGGCCCGGCATGAATGAGGGAGTAACAAGGATTCCTCCAATGTAACCCATCGGGGTGCTCTCCGCTGGACATTAATAAGGGCCAACTGTGCCAGCCTGGCTGCATAATAGTATTTGAGGAAGTGGGGAACTGATAGGCCACCAACCCTCCGATTATAATGCATCATGGGGCGGGCAATGCGGGGTCGTCTGTGCGCCCAGACATAAGTGAAGACATCCTTCTGGAGTGCAATAATATCGCGTCTAACAATAGGTATAGGTAAGGAGCGGAATAGATACAGCAATCTGGGCAATATCACCATCTTAACAGCACTTATCCTCCCAACCCAAGAGAGATAGGGGTAGTCCCATTTCGCCATGTCTGAGCGCACAGAGGAGTAAAGGGGAGGGTAATTTTTAGCATATAACTCTTGGAGGGAGGAGGTAAGTTTAACACCTAAGTAAGGAAGACCCGAAGTGGAGTCCTTAAAGCCAAAGTTAAGGAAAATAAGGGCCTTCTGGACATCAGGGACCTGACAATACAAAATTTCAGATTTAGAAGCATTAACTCGGAGGCCAGAGCAAGCCGAAATAGAGTCAAGGAGAGAAAATAGATTAGGAAGGGACACCAGGGGTTCAGTGATAATAAGGCCGGGGATAAGGGGCACCCCTGGCGAGTACCGCGTGTGGTAGAGATGGGTTGGGGGAAAGTGGAGGGGAGTTTAAGGTAAGCCTGAGGGGAAGAATAGAGATGTGATAATACTTGTGCAAAAGGGCCAGTTATACCAAATTTCGTTAAAACCGCAAACAGATACCTCCAAGAGACACAATCGAAGGCCTTTTCAATATCTAAGGAAAGCACTGACAGAGAAGAAGACGTGGCCCTAGACCATTGAAGAAGAGAGAGCACTTTTCTAATATTGTCTGGGGCCTGTCGACCGGGGACAAAGCCCACTTGGTCAGCATGAATGAGGCTCGGGAGGTAGCTGTTCAGGCGTGAAGCCAATATTGAGGTTAGCAACTTAAGATCAATATTCAACAATGATATAGGCCTATAATTCACCACATTCAAATGATCCTTCTGGGGCTTAGGCAGGACAGTTATGAGGGCGTCCAAGAACTCCGAAGGGAGACTGGTTGGCGTTAGCAGTGAATTATATAGGGTTTGTAGGTGTGGAATAAGGAGGGTGCTGAAATTCTTGTAGTAAGCCGCTGTGAGCCCATCGAGCCCAGGCGACTTACCCTTCTTCAGTTTGGATATGGCTAATTCAATCTCCTCAACGGAAATGGGAGCATTCAGTGTCTCTCTGGCGTCATTAGAAAGAGAAGGGAGAGAAATAGTGGAGAGGAAATTATGAAGAGAATCCGAGAAAGAAGGTGGGTGGGGAGGTTCAGCATAGACAGTCCACATGTAATTTAATGTTATCTCCACAAATTATACAGATGTAAAATGAATTGCAAAGGATGATTTTTGGGTTGTTTTTGTCTAAAAAAAAAATAATAATAATAAAAAAAAAAGGTGATCTCATTTTCCTCTAAACAGGTTTCTAAAAATCCCCCCCCCCCCCTTTGTTTTGTTGGAAGGTGAACCTTTGGCCTAGTCTGAGGTCAAGTGTGCTCTGGATCAGGTTTTTATTTATCCACTTTCACACTATAGAATTCTCAGTTTTAAAGATCCGTTATAATGACCTGTTAAAAAAACCTTTGAAAACGGCCGTTAAAAAATCCCATCATAGTCTATGGGATTTTTACATCATCTGTTTTAAACCATAATAGCCCGTAATTAATAACGGACGTTATTTTGTGACTGGAGAAAGTAACGGGAGAAATAGTGCATGGACTATTTCTCCTTTTACTTTCTCCCGTCACAAAATAATGTCTGTTATTAATAACGGGCTAAAACTAGACTATAATGGGATTTTGTAACAGCCATTTTTAATGGGTTTGTTAATGGGTCATTATAACGGATCTTTAAAACGGTGAATTCTATAGTGTGAAAGCAGGCTAAGAATATCTCTAGACTTTGCTCCTTTCAGCTTTTCCTCAACCCTGACCAGTCTCCCTGTCCCAGCTACTTAAAAACACTGTCACAGCATGATGCCGCCCCAACCATGCTTCATTATGGGGATGGTATTGGTGCAGGTGATGAGCAGTGACTGGTTTCCTCTGAACATGAAGCTTAGAATTCTAGAAAAAGTTCTAGAATTCTAGAAAAAGTTCTATTTTGGTTTCATTAGATCAGAGAATCTGATTTCTCTCAGCCTGAGAGTCCTTTAGTTGCTTTTTTGCAAACTCCAGCTTGTCTCTCTTTATTTGTCTCTTACTGAGGAGGCTTCTTCTTGGCACTCTACCGTAAAGCACAGATTGGTGGACCCCTGCAGTGATAGTTGACCTTCTGGAAGTTTCTACCATCTGGGCACAGGATTTTTGGAGCTCATCCAGAGTTACCATTGGGTTCTTGGTCACCTCTCTTACCAAGGCGGTTCTGCCCCAATAACTCAGTTTGGTGTGGTAGTCAGTTCTAGGAAGTTCCTGATTGTTTCAAACTTTTTCCTTTTAAGAATTAGGGAAGTCACTGTACTCTTGGGAACCTTTAAAGAAAATCTCTAAACTGTCGGAACAGACAGGAAGTGCAGGTGACACTGATGACAACCATACTTACCTCTTCCCGTTTCCTGAAATAATTGCTGCTGCTTCTCTGCTGGGTCCCCTTGCTAGCAAACAGCAGCGGTGATATTAGGAAGTTCCGCCCATGTTCCAAATCAGCCCTGGAAGGGACGATACGGAGAAAGATAGTGGGAGATCCGACGCAGGGAACAGGATCAGGTAAGTATGGTTGTCATCAGTGTCAGACTGATGACAGATTTCCTGTGTCAGACTGATGACAGATTAAAGGTTAGGTATTACAACCTGGCTCCATTCACTTAGAGAGTAGCTCCCAACATGTATGTCATTTTTTTTTCTGTCCCTACCTATTGCCAATCTATCCCTAACCCTGCCTTTTAATTTTTTTCCGCTACCTTCTAAACAGCTACTCTTATGCTGCTCACTCCTGCTGAGCAGGAAGCAAACTTCCCCAGCAGGCACCACTTCACTGATGCCTGCTTGGCGCTGACTTCCGCCCTCACCTCATCTATGCTGCACTCCTGTTGGAAGCGTGCATAGATGAGCGGACAATAGCATGGCAGGCTGCTCCGGTGTCTCCTGCTCCCTGTTTAGCAGTTCATGTGCTACCCAGGGAGGAGGAGTATAGGAGCATCACCGACCTGCCGTGCAAGATATCCCTGCCGGGGGCGGGCGGCCAGTGACCCAATGCGTGCAGCCCCGGTGTTCACAGTGCTCGCTCCCACCTGTCTGATTGACAGACAGGAAGTGAGCGTAGCCTGACTGAATCGGACCGAATGCCTGGCCGGGATCGGTCTGAATTCAGCTGTGACGTCACAGCAGGCTGCAGCCGGCCACTAGGAGGGAGACCCACACAAAAAATATTATTAATGTATATTAGAGATATGTTGTAGTACACAAGTACTACAACATATAAAAAAAAAGTTAATGACAGTGCCCATTTAAATGTAACTGAACTGCAGAACCACACCCAACCTGGGGGCAGATGTGGAGCGTTTTTTGAAAAAAATTAGCTCTGTTTTTTTTTATTACTGGATAACCCCTTTAAAGCAGCAGAAATATTTTTGCACCCTTTTCCAGATCTGTGCCTGCACAATTTTGTCTTTGAGCTCTACAGGCCATTCTTTCCTCTTCTTGGCTTGGTTTTTGCTCTGATATACAGTAACCCCCCGACATGCGATGGCCCCGACATATGATCAAATCGACATACAATGCTTTTATATGTTGGGGCCATCGCATTAACTGATATCCGACAGCGCAAAATGCTGAAGCTGCTGTCGGATAGCAGTTTAAGCATCCCGGACAGGTTCACCTACCTATCCCCGCTGCTCCGGGTCCACTTCGCGATCTTCCGGCGTCTTCTGCATCTTGTCCGGCGTCCGGGCCTCGCTTTCCGGCGTCGTTATTACGTCGTGCGCATGCCGTCCCGGCGCACCAACGTAATAACGTCACCAGAAAGCAAGGCCCGGACACCGGAGAAGATGTGGAAGAAGCCAGAGGATCCTGAAGAAGATGCCGGAACAGCGGGACAGCAGCGGGAGCCCCTGGGACAGCATTGGGAGCGGTGAGGACGTGGTCCAGAGCGGCGGGGACAGGTGAGTACAGCTTCCTATACTTTACATTGCACGGATCCCTCAACATACAATGGATTCGACAAACGATGGGTCGTTTGGAACAAATTACCATCGTATGTTGAGGGACCACTGTACATTGTCAGATATAAGACCTTATAAGGACAGGGCTGTTTCTTTCCAAATCCTGTCAAATCATCTGAATTCACCACAAGTGACTCCAATCAAGATGTAGAAAAACCTCTGAAGTGATCACAAGAAATGGGAGGAGCCAGAGCTACATTTCAAGTTTTATAGCAAAGGGTCTGAATACTTATGTCCATGCAAAAGTTTATTTATTTTTTTTTTTGTAAATCTGAGAAAATTGCTAATAAAAAATTGTATGAAAATGTTCATATTCTCAATATGGGATAGTGTAGAATGAAAACTTGAATTTTTTTGCACAAGGACACATAACAAAATGTGAAAAAAGTGAAAGGGATTGAAGACTTTCCAAATGCGTTGTAGGTTGGAGCGAGGGGCCGGAGATGTAGACGGAAGGAGATGTTGAGAGAAGAAGGATGATAAAGCTGGATAAAGTATACATGGCTTAAGGGAGTGTGTATAGTATGAAGGTGGTGGGGGTGGAGAGGGCTAACCTGCAGCTGTATGCTAATAGGCGAAAAATCCACTGCCTCCAACATTAAACAAGCAGGCACTAGGAGCACACATCACTGAGCAAACATAGTGTACTAGGAAGGGACAAAAATAAAATAATACCAATGTACAAACAGCCAGCAAAACCATGAAGAATGAAGAAGTGAGGGGAGCGAGTCACCAGCCATTGTGTGTCTGCATGTGGCCATTTCCATAGTGACTAAGGAGCAAGTAAAGGATCTAAATTGTGAAGACTCGACAACCTGTTCTGTCCACAAAAACAATCAGTGTCACAGCCCCGCGCCTCCCCTCTGCGGGCATTGTGCCGCCATCGTCCTTCGCGTTCTCCTTTTAAACCACTGGACGTGGCGAGTGACTTTCGATTCTTCCCGAGATCATTGTATCGCTCATCTGCTGTTATACTCATAATTTGTCCCCGGTTTCTCTCGTCTGACACATTTGAGCATCTCAAAGAATAAAAAAACACAACAAAAACCCTTTTCTATTAAACAACAAACTTTGTGCCGGGAACAAAGAGTAAATTACCGTCCTGATCTATTTCCCTTGAATGTCAGCGCCATATAAAGTAATGATGATTGGTCACACTATTATACCGCTCCAAGGAAAATCTTCCTGAAACTAGTACGTGTTAACCATTTGGTAACCTGGAGATGTTAACAAAAGGCCCCGGCTTTGCATTTTTGCTGGAAGGTCTGAATGGAGGCAACAGATTGCAATGTGTATTGTTCAGCAAATTCCTAATGTATTTACCCCCTTTCAGTTTTGGCCCTCATTGCCTTTTTTTATTCATTCCCTATTCCACTGTCTCTCCCTATTAATTTCCCTTTCTCCCTTTTCCCTGTTCATTCCATTCTATTATGAATGTAATTATTTAAACGGGAGATCTATTGCAGCTTTATGCTAATGTCCCGAACAAAGGAAGAGGGGTCTGGGGAGGGGAGGAAGGTGAATAGGGAGAGAAATGAAACAGGAGGGGGGGGGGGTGCCAGGGGGTGACCATGTGTGAGTGTATGATTATGTGAAGCTGTTGTGTGTGCTGCCACAAGAGAAAATACAGCACGGACACTAAGGCGCCCAGTGCTAGAATTTGGGATTGGGGGACTGACGGCTTCTACTTAGTGCCGGTTACATAAAGGGATTTTTTCTTTTTGGCCCATCTAAATTTTACAATTTTTTTTTTTATTATTATTCTCAGTATCTATAACAATTGCCGACAATCATAGTAAAATGCTCCTAAATTGCATGGCATTAGGTATTGTCCTGTGCATGTGAATAGCTTCCTCGTACACCAAGGCATCAAAAGAAAAAATAGTAACATTTGTAATGGATTCACAGTGATCCCAGGCTCTTCCTCAGATTATAAAGTACTGTGTTACCTCGGACCTGCAATTCCACGTATACAGCCACGTGTAGCTTGGATCCGTAATGTGTTGTATATGGGACAATAAATGTAAAGTTCCTATAATAACCAGCTGGATCCTGTGTTGAGTATCCTGGCCTAACTTTCTGCACTATTATCACTTCAGTCATACACAGACAACCATTGAGAATAGAACGTCATGTACTTCTCCAAAATAGAGCACAACAATCCAAGAAATACAGTGTTAGGGTACGTTCGCAAGGGCGGATTTTTTGTGGGTTTTCCGCTGCGGCCTCTTCTCGGCTGTCCACAGCAGATTTTCTGCGGCAGAATTTACGCTGCGTAAAATCCACCACAAGCCCCATTGAAGTCAGTAGGGACTGCGGCGGATTTTCCGCAGCGTAAGTTCCACCGCGGAAAATTTGCTGCGGATAGCCGAGAAGAGCCCGCCCACTTTCAAATACGCAGCGGAAAACCCGCAAAAAAATCCGCTTGTGTGAATGTACCCTTAGGCTAGGTTCACACTGGAATTTCTGGGCAGAATTTCTGCCGGAGATCAAGCCGACGGCATTAGGACCGCGCTGACTGCATTGCCTTCCCCATAGATGTCAATGCATTTCTGAGCAGATCTCCCAAAAGATCCACCCAGAAATGGCAATGCGGTCCATGGGGATGGCAATGCAGTCCGTGCGGTACTAGTGCCGCCGGCTACATCGCCGGCAGAAATTCTGCCCAGAGATTCCGTAGTGTGAACCTAGCCTAAGGGTCTATTCACACGGCAGAATTTCCGCTTGTGGAATTCTGTCTCAAATTAAAGCCCGTAGACTTCTATAGGAATCCGCACTCCCATTCACACTTCTGAATTTCCGCTTGCGGAATTCCGCAAGCGGAAATTCAGACGTGTGAATGGGAGTGCGGAATCCCATAAAAGTCTATGGGCTTTAATTTGAGACAGAATTCCACAAGCGGAAATTCTGCCGTGTGAATAGACCCTTAGAGCCACATTTACACAAGGTGGATCTGAAGTGGATTTTTAAATACAGTGATTTATTTTGGGACAGAAACACTGTACATTTTTGTAGCAGATCTGCAGCAAATCCTCAGTGTGAGAACATACCCTTAGGATACTTACACGCCCTCCTTTTTGTGGCGTTTCGCTGGTTTAAGATAAAGCCTCAAAATGTCAGCAGTTTTTATTGTGCTTTTATTTTATGTATTTTTTTATATTTTTTTTTATAGAAGTAATTTACAAATCTATTTAACTTTCTGGAGCCAGTTGATTAAAAAAAAAAAAAAGGTTTTCACCGGAGTACCCCTTTAACTGTTTTTATAAACTAACCAGACAGTGTGTCTCCAGCTGTTGCAAAACTACAACTCCCAGCATGCCTTCGGCTGTCAGGGAATGCTGGGAGTTGTAGTTTTGCAACAGCTGGAGACACACTGTTTGGAAGACACTGAATCTGAGATTTTGATAAAATTTCAACTTTTGGGCCCTAAAAGTTTTTGGCTTTTGCAACAATGCCTCTGCATCCCAATAACTGTGTTACACCATAACACACATCCAAAGTGTAGATCTATGTCCGCAAGGTGACAAACGTCGTCCTCTCGTATCTCTAAGTCGCAACAGCCACTAGTTCCCCCAAATACAATCCCCTCACTGCTAACTTCCCTGGGGGTCAAACACTACACAAACAGCCCATTCTTCATGCTCAGTGTGATAATAGAGGCATGGGGCCTGTATAGGCAGCACACTTCTATTGACAGAATCCCAAAATAAAACAAAGGTACAGAAGGAGACTCAGCCGTCAGCGCTCCATTGATTCCAACTGCAGAATACATCAGCAGACGAAAAAAATAAAAAGCGGGACAGAAACCATAATGCGACAGCATTCACTGAAATGCATGGGAGAGTTATATTCCATCTAACCAGGTCAAATTGCTGTGCAGACACTTCTCTCCTCATTTCACAAATACTAACTTACATAATAATACGTAATAGCCCAGAATTTAGCTGATCACAGAAGCTGCAGGACTTGAAGAGGTGCAGAGCGCCGAGCGGGGAGAAAACGCCAGAATGTGCCATTTCCATGTCCTGTTATCTGAAATCACATTCATTATCCAAAATCCCATCTCTCTCCGTGTTTATCTGGGGTTCCTCTCCTAGGCAGCGGGGTGAGAGGCGAGCGCTCTCTATTTCACCAAATTATTCTCCACATGCCTCTATTAATCGCTGGAAAATACTGTTCCCCGTATTACACGTTAAAGGGGTACTCCTGTGGAAAACTTTTTTTTTTTTTTTTTTAAATCAACTGGTGCCAGAAAGTTAAACAGATTTGTAAATCACTTCTATTAAAAAATCTTAATCCTTCCAGTACTTTTTAGGGGCTGTATACTAAAGAGAAATCCAAAAAAGAAATGCATTTCCTCTGATGTCATGACCACAGTGCTCTCTGCTGACCTCTGCTGTCCATTTTAGGAACTATCCAGGGCAGGAGAAAATCCCCATAGCAAACATATGCTGCTCTGGACAGTTCCTAAAATGGACAGCAGAGGTCAGCAGAGAGCACTGTGGTCATGACATCAGAGGAAATGCATTTCTTTTTTGGATTTCTCTTTAGTATACAGCCCCTAAAAAGTACTGGAAGGATTAAGATTTTTTTATAGAAGTGATTTACAAATCTGTTTAACTTTCTGGCACCAGTTGATTTAAAAAAAAAAAAAAGCTTTCCACGGGAGTACCCCTTTAACCCCTTAACGACGCAGGACGTATATTTACGTCCTGCGCCGGCTCCCGCGATATGAAGCGGGATCGCGCCGCGATCCCGCATCATATCGCGTGGGTCCCGGCGCTAATCAACGGCCGGGACCTGCGGCTAATACCACACATTGCCGATCGCGGCGATGTGCGGTATTAACCCTTTAGAAGCGGCGGTCAAAGCTGACCGCCGCTTCTAAAGTGAAAGTGAAAGTGACCCGGCTGCTCAGTCGGGCTGTTCGGGACCGCTGCGGTGAAATCGCGGCGTCCCGAACAGCTGATCGGACACCGGGAGGGCTCTTACCTGCCTCCCCGGTGTCCGATCGACGAATGACTGCTCCGTGCCTGAGATCCAGGCAGGAGCAGTCAAGCGCCGATAATGCTGATCACAGGCGTGTTAATGCACGCCAGTGATCAGCATTAGAGATCAGTGTGTGCAGTGTTATAGGTCCCTATGGGACCTATAACACTGCAAAAAAAATGTAAAAAAAAAGTGTTAATAAAGGTCATTTAACCCCTTCCCTAATAAAAGTTTGAATCACCCCCCTTTTCCCATAAAAAAAATAAAACAGTGTAAAAAAAATAAAAAATAAACATATGTGGTATCGCCGCGTGCGTAAATGTCCGAACTATAAAAATATATCATTAATTAAGCCGTACGGTCAATGGCGTACGCGCAAAAAAATTCCAAAGTCCAAAAAAGCGTATTTTGGTCACTTTTTATATCATTAAAAAATGAATAAAAAGTGATCAAAAAGTCCGATCAAAACAAAAATCATACCGATAAAAACTTCAGATCACGGCGCAAAAAATGAGTCCTCATACCGCCCCGTACGTGGAAAAATAAAAAAGTTATAGGGGTCAGAAGATGACATTTTTAAACGTATAAATTTTCCTGCATGTAGTTATGATTTTTTCCAGAAGTGCGACAAAATCAAACCTATATAAGTAGGGTATCATTTTAACCATATGGACCTACAGAATAATGATAAGGTGTAATTTTTACCAAAATATGCACTGCGTAGAAAGGAAAGCCCCCAAAATTTACAAAATGGCGTTTTTTTTTCGATTTTGTCGCACAATGATTTTTTTTTCCGTTTCGCTGTGCATTTTTGGGTAAAATGACTAATGTCACCGCAAAGTAGAATTGGTGACGCAAAAAATAAGCCATAATATGGATTTTTAGGTGGAAAATTGAAAGGGTTATGATTTTTAAAAGGTAAGGAGGAAAAAACGAAAGTGCAAAAACGGAAAAACCCTGAGTCCTTAAGGGGTTAATCTGGCGTCCACGTAAACATTGCTGACCGGTGGAAAGCAGTGTCTCTTCTTCAGATGAAATTTTTACGGCAAACCCTAAATACCTTTTTATTCTGATATTAGGTTATTCTATGGTTACGTATTGAATTCGACTTATTTCGGAGACCCCTGAAGTTGTCCAATCTGCTCTTAGGGTCACACGTAGCGCATAAACAGCAAGAAGATTGCTCTTGTGATGGCTGTCAGCGCATTCGCAGCGTGAAATTCAGGCTAGTTGTGACCCTACCATTAGCTAAAGTGTCCCACCCATCTTCCATACTCCTCTGCTCCACTGTCCCTTCCCATCTACCATTAGGTGTGCCATAATTCTACCCTATTGCATATAGGCTGCATTCTGTATCACCTACAGTAGTGTTTTCCAACCTGAGAAATAAAGGCTGTCTGGGAATGATGAGAGTTGTAGTTTCGCAACACCTGAAAAAACATGTTGAGGAACACTGTCCTAGAGCAATGTTTTCCAACTGGTGTGTCTCCAGCTGTTGCAAAACTACAACTACCAGCAAGCCTGGACAGCCTTTGACTTTTTGCAACAGCTGGAGACACGCTATTTGAAAAGCACTGCTCTAGACTATAGAGCAGTGGTCTCCAACCTGCGGACCTCCAGATGTTGCAAAACTACAACTCCCAGCATGCGCGGACAGCCAACGGCTGTCTGGGCGTGCTGGGAGTTGTAGTTTTGCAACATCTGGAGGTCCCCAAGTTGAAGACCACTGCCATAGAGAGTACTGATATGTATTTACTATGTAACACCCAGCATTACTGAGTGCCCTTAAAGGGGTACTCTGGCGCTAAGACATCTTATCCCCTATCCAAAGGATAGGGGATAAGATGCCTGATCGCGGGGGTCCTGCTGCTGGGGACCCCATGATCTTCCACGCCGCACCCGTTAGAATCAGTCCCCGAAGCGTGTTCGCTCCAGGTCTGATTACTAGCAATCATGGGGACGGAGCATAGTGATGTCCTGGCTCCGCCCCCGTGTGACCCCTCAATGCAAGTCTATGGGAGGGGGCGTGACAGCTGAGGACCTCCAGTGGTTCGGGAAGCCGCTAAAGGTGGGTGCTGCATGGTAGATCCCTGGGGTCCCCAGCAGCAGGACCCTGGCGATCTGACATCTTATCCCCTATCCTTTGGATAGGGGATAAGATGTCTTGGCGCCGGAGTACCCCTTTAATCTGTGACCTGATATGGATGGTGGTGTAGAATAAATAGCCTTGAACATGATTATTCCTGAATTGATGCAAACTATATTATTGGAGTTGTTATTTGATAAATAGAATATTCTAGATACAGTGAATGCAGTAAAATTGTACTGAAAAGTGATCTTCTGTATGGCGGTCTTCTCAAAGAAAATGCTAAGTGTGTGGTCTGGATAAGGGGCGGTCTTCTCAAAGAGATGGTCTTTCTAGTACAGGAGGAGCTGAGCAGATTGATTTATAGGCTTGTGGGGAAAGTTCCAGGATAACTTGTCATGTATTCATATAAACCTGCTTTTTTGGGGCTAAGAAGTCATGTGGGAGGTGCTAATAATTGACCGCTTTCTGTGCAGATCTGTCAATCACTGGCTAGCACCGCCCACTTGACTACTTAGCCCAGGATGAGGAGAGATTTACTAGTTATTCTTGGACTTTTCCCACCAAACTATATATATCAATCTGCTCGGCTCCTCCTGCTCTATAACATGCTGTCTGCAGATTGGACTGTTTTTTAACATGACAGGTTCCCTTTAAGATTTTACTTGGATAAAGGTTATCTTTTAAAATGATCATGTTTTGTTTTCCTTTGTAAGCATTATAAAGTGTATTTTCTGGATGTCTAGTGGTAATATAATGTTGAAGCATTTTAGCAACCCAAGTCATCTAAATACATATATGTGTCAACGCTGCTGTATCCAGATCTGGAGATATGTAGCTATTACGGGGGCAGCTCTGTAGTATCACTGGCAAACATCATAGTCCATGTGGAGGAATTTTACTTTAGACACAGTGGCCCTCATTTACTATTGCAAACCCAACATGTTTTGTCGGGTTGTGCGCCAGATTCTGTCGCATTGCGCCAGAAATTCTGTTTGCGCCAGAATTGAAAAAACCCTGACAAACTCTCCATTTTGCTAAGAAAACCTGAAAAGGGGGCGTGGTCTTCTAAAAGGGCGTGTTCCCGACATTTTCACAAAAACCCAACATATTTACTAAGGTTTCCACATGAAATGTGGTGGATTTGAGCTGAGGAAAACCCTACAGATCAGAGCATGTGTAAAAAAGCAAAGTGTAGGGAAAGTGCAAAATGTAGGGAAACCTTAGTAAATACCGTGGAAAATAAATTGTAGGGAATTAAAACCCACAAAGAAACCTGCACTCCGCTCTTAGTAAATCAGGACCATTGAGTGTCTCTTTAAAAGACAGTGTGGTGCATCCAATACATGGGACAACTGCTGTTTTTACATTGTGTTTTGTTTTCTAAATAATGATGATATCTAATAACGCTGTTTACAAACAAAAGTGAAAAAAAAGACACAAAAGAAGAATTGATCGCTTTCAAACTGTTGCATACCCATACTGTAAGCGAGCGATCAATAGTACTATTTAATACACAAATCATTGGATAATTGCCGGCTTTCTACCATTCTCCGCCTGCGAGGACGGGCGCGCCGTTAACTGCACCCTGGGGTAAATGAGTTCCCTGTAAATAACGAGGAAAATTTGGAAGGCCCCATGGCGATGGCGGTGATGTGTCATACTCCTGCGTCCGTTTTGATAAAGGGCAACAGAAAGTTACCATAAAGTACAATCATAAGAATAAAACAATGTTGATGCAAAAATAACTAAATTAAAAGAATATCAATGCAAAATAAATAAATGGAACAATGTTAAGGCATAAATAACTAAATAAATAAATGTAAATGCAAAAATAACTAAATAAATAAAACAATGTCAATGCTAAATAAATAAATAAATGGAACAATGTTAAGGCTTATATAAATACATACATGTCAATGCAAAAATAACTAAATAAAACAATGTCAATGCTAAATAAATAAATAAATAAATAAATAAATAAATAAATGGACCAATGTTAAGGCTTATATAAATACATAAATGTTAATGCAAAAATAACTAAATAAAACAATGTCAATGCTAAATAAATAAATAAATAAATAAATAAATAAATGGACCAATGTTAAGGCTTATATAAATACATACATGTCAATGCAAAAATAACTAAATAAAACAATGTCAATGCTAAATAAATAAATAAATAAATAAATAAATAAATGGACCAATGTTAAGGCTTATATAAATACATAAATGTTAATGCAAAAATAACTAAATAAAACAATGTCAATGCTAAATAAATAAATAAATAAATAAATAAATGGACCAATGTTAAGGCTTATATAAATACATACATGTCAATGCAAAAATAACTAAATAAAACAATGTCAATGCTAAATAAATAAATAAAATGAATCAATAAATGGAACAATGTTAATGCATAAATAAATAAAAAGAATGTCAATGCAAAAATAACAAAATAAATAAAACAATGTCAATGCAAAGCTAGAAATCAAATGTCAACTGCTTTAAATGTAAGTGGAAAAAAAAAACAAATCTACTAAAAGAATACAATTATTTAGTACAAGTACTTATATAAGCTGGTAGGCTACTAATAAAGTTATACTATTGTTCTGCGGTACACTTGCTCTGTTAGGGCATGCTACCCAACAGGTACGCTTCTCATATCCATGCCTGTATACCAGTGCTTCCCAAACAGGGTGCCTCCAGCTGTTGCAAAACTACAACTCCCAGCATGCCCGGACAGCCGTTGGCTGTCCGGGCATGCTGGGAGTTATAGTTTTGCAACAGTTGCAGACACCCTGGTTGGGAAGCACTGTTGTATACTCTTGGGGACCACCCGTGTCTATTGAATTCAGTGAGCGTCTATGCAATGCAGCAGGTTAAAATGCGAGATCTCAATTGAATGTTGCCCCTCTACCAATTTGCACTACTACGTGAAACCTGCATTAGAAGAAGCTGACCACCCCCTAAGATAAAGCTATTGTATGAATATATGTCTTATTCTAATAAGTAGAACAAAGTCCTAGAACTTAGACCTGAACTGAAGTGAGAGCTGAGAGGCCGAAGCTGTAGAGAGGCAGGTGACTGATGAGGATAGGACTACTTCAGAAGCTTTGCCGTTTGGCATAGGTCTAGTCACTATAAAGAGACGTATATAATCTTTCGGTGCGCTGCACCTGCCCTGCAGAGTCTCTGCTGCTGCTCTTGTGTTTGCTGTCAGCTGCTCAGCCCTCCAGCTACTGTACAAGACCATACCTCTCCACACTGCATCATCTGCCTCAGAGACTGAACAATAGGGACAGGAGCCCCACAAAGATCTCCCCCGTCTATACAGGAACTCACAGAAGCCTAAATAATCCGCTGCATACAATGTGGACTTATTAGGTTTGATGACTTCGTGGCAATTGACCTCTTCTCTTCTACAACTGATAAGATCACAGAGGGTATATTGTGAATTAGATAGATATGAGATAGATAAATATGAGATAGATAGATATGAGATAGATAAATATGAGATAGATAGATAGATATGAGATAGATAAATATGAGATAGATAGATATGAGATAGATAAATATGAGATAGATAGATATGAGATAGATAAATATGAGATAGATAGATATGAGATAGATAAATATGAGATAGATAGATATGAGATAGATAAATATGAGATAGATAGATATGAGATAGATAAATATGACATAGATAGATAGATAGATATGAGATAGATAAATATGAGATAGATAGATATGAGATAGATCAATATGAGATAGATAGATAGATATGAGATAGATCAATATGAGATAGATAGATACATATGAGATAGATAGATATGAGATAGATAAATATGAGATAGATAAATATGAGATAGATAAATATGAGATAGATCAATATGAGATAGATAAATATGAGATAGATAGATATGAGATAGATAAATAGATAGATATGAGATAGATAGATAGTTAATAAATAGATAGATATGAGATAGATAGATAATAAATAGATAGATATGAGATAGATAGATATATATGAAATAGATAGATAGTTGATAAATAGATAGATATGAGATAGATAAATATGAGATAGATAGTTAATAAATAGATAGATATGAGATAGATAGATAGATAGATATGAGATAGATAGTTAATAAATAGATAGATAGATATATAGATATGAGATAGATAAATATGAGATAGATGGATAATAAATAGATAGATATGAGATAGATAGATAGATATGAGATAGATAGTTAATAAATAGATAGATAGATATATAGATATGAGATAGATAAATATGAGATAGATGTATAATAAATAGATAGATATGAGATAGATAGATATGAGATAGATAGATAATAGATAGATAGATATGAGATAGATTGACAGATAATGAATACATATAAGATAGAAGGATAAAAAGATAGATAAGAGACTAGATACATAGATATGAGAAAGAAGGATAGATAAATATGAGCAAGATAGACAGATAGATACTGTATGAGACAGAAGGATAGATATGAAATAGATATGAAGATAGATCAATATGAGATAGGATAGATGGATAAATAGATAGATAAATAGATAGAAAGAAATATATGATCAAGACAGATAGATATGACATAGGAGGATAGATAGATGATAGATATATATGAGAGATAGATAGATAGATGGATACAGTGAACATAAGAAGTCCACACACCTTTTGAAAATGTCAGGTTCTTGTGATGTTAAAGAATGAGACAAAGATAAATCAGCTCAGAACATTTTCCACCTTTAATGTCTCCTATAATGTGAACATTTCAAATGCAAAACAAACTGGAATGTTTGAGGAGGAAAGAAAAAAATAACATCCTATGACCTGGTTGCATACGGGTGCACACCATAAACTAGTATTCTGTTGAAGCATCTTTGGATTTTATTACAGCAATGTATTTCTGGGTAGGAGTCTATTAGAATGGCACATCCTGACATGGCAATATTTGCCTACTCTTCTGGTAAAGGTGCACAGTCCACTGGGCCATTGGTGAAGCCATGCTTTTGTGGCGTTGGGTTGTTGTCGTGCTGAAAGGTGAACTTTCTTTTAATCTTTCTTATGGAGGCCTGAAGGTTTTGTCCAAGATTGTCTGGTATTAAGAACTGTTCAGAATTCCTTTCACCCTGACAAAGGCTCCAGTTTCATCTGAAGAAAAAAGAAAAAAACTGCCCCAAAGCAAAACGTTTCACTGTGGATATGGTATTCTTTGGGTGAGGTGCAGTATTGTTATTGATCCAAAGAACTCTTTTGGAATTATGGCCAAAAAACCTTTGTTCAACCTTTGTTTCATCAGACCATAACACATTTTCCTACATGATTTTGGGGGACTAAATGTTTGTTTTTGCACATATCAGCTGGGCTTGAATGTTTTTGTTTGTAAGAAATGGCTTCCATCTTGCCATCCAACACCTTTCATATGATGAAAACTGGAGATTGTTGCCACATGTAGGACACAGCCAGTACTTGCTAGAAATTCCTGCAGTTCCTTTAATGTTGCAGTCGGCCTCTTGTAGCCTCTCTGACCAATTTTATTCTTTGGACATTCTTTTGTACCCTTCTCCTGACTAATATCTTTCAACAATGAGATCCCTCTGTTACTATGGAAGCTCTCTGCAGACTTTTGCTCTGAGATGCAACTAAGTAAATGTAAATAAAGTCCTACTAGAACAGTTGAACTTTATTTGTGATTATTCAGAGTCCCTTCAAATGATGGCCGGTGTAATGTCTTCTATTTAACATGAGTTTGAATGTGATTGGTTAATTCTGAACATATTCACAACGTCAGTTATAATAGGATGTGCATACTTATGTAACCAGGTTATTCAGAGCTTTTATTTCTTTCTTTTCCTCCTGAAGATTTCGCATTTAAATTGTTCACGTTATAGGTTAAATTTAGGGTCACACCTAACGGATCCGCAGTGTATCTTACGCTGCAAATCCGCTGATGACATTACCCTATATTGTGCCTCCAGCTGTTCCCCCCATGTCGTGCTTGCAGCAGCATGCGCCGCTGCGAGCAGCCACACGGACCTGCGAGTCACTGCATGCATGCGCAGTGAACTCTGACATCTCGGTTGCTCCGTGATGTCTGTAAGTACACTGTGAGTATGCGTGGCAACTCGCAGGCCCATGTGGCAGCTCGGAGTGGCGCATGCCGCTGCAGGCAGGACATGGGGGGGGGGGGGGAACAGTTGGAGGCACAATATGGGGTTGGGTCATCGCCGGATCTGAATACGCTGCGGATCTGTTACATGTGACCCTACCCTTAAGGGTAAGTTCTGATATGATTTATCTTTGTCTCTTTCTTTCTATCCCAAGAACCTGACATTTTAAGATGGTGTGTATACTTTTATATCCACTGTAGATACATATGAGATATATAGACATAAGACAGATAGATATAAGATAGAGGGATAAACAGACAACTAGATAAATATAGATATGAGATAAATAGACAGATTTGCCATAGATAGTATATGTAAAATAGACATATAGATATGAAATAGAGTCTTCTATAAGATCAAACAACGCTATAAGTGATGACTGAAGGATCACAGAGAGTTTAATGTGAATCTCTTCTATATAATCGGAACTAAAGCCATTAGGGAAAGATTATTGTGGGACATATACCTATAGCTCTGGATACACAGCGTGCAATAAATTAGCCTGCAATAAAGCCATAAACAGGGACCCTGCGCCCCATTGTGTGGGCTTAGATGGATGGAGATGTGATGACCACAATCTGGGTGGCTTTTGTGAGATAAGAGTGGCTCAGCCTCCGGTGACTTTGTGTCCAGGGCGACTATACATGGCTTATTGTTTGTGGATATGGAGAGACAGTTGGTCGGAGGAGGACGGGTCCCACCCTGCTCACCCCCCACCCCCTTCCCCTTTTCTTCCAGGCACGTGTCTCCAAATACAGCAGATTGGCCACAATCCCCCTTTCAATAGCAAGAGGTTAATTTCCTATAGCCAGAGGTGAAAGGGGCAAGGGTCTACACACACACTTTATTTACAGCGCCTGCCCATTAACTGCCTGTACTAGCAACAATGACCGCCTCAGACACAAACTATTGTAGCACATAGCTTGCACTTAACTCTATAATGGCTCACTAATATCCAGTGTTGGGAATAAGCTATATGGCATCAGAAGGGACATCTCTTCACCTGCTGGATGATAGTAGTGCACAAGTAGTACCTACCTTGTATGAATAGATGAGTAACATATATGATCAGAGAAGATAAGGCTCCTTCCTATATATCCAGTGACCCGGCGGAGGTAGAACAATGCCAGAGGGGAACTGGTATCTGAAAGAATCCTGTTGTTATCAATAGGGCTGTCTTGGTATAATGCATAGGCAAGAGATGCACAAGGGCAGGATCTCAACAGGCGCCAATTCCAATGGAACTTCCTAAAAATGGATTATGTCAAAACAGAATTTATTAAATACAAAACAACGTGTTTCTGGTCTGAAAAAGACCCTTCATCAGGTACAGTGCATAAGGACAAAGTGTTACAGCAATAACTTATATACAAGCAATATGGCAGCTGCTATTCGGCATGTGAGTTGAAACACCGGACTGGTCCAGGGGCCGGATAGGAAGCCTCAAACCTTCCCTGCAGCATATTCCTATTTAACTTTGACCTTTATATTAGGAAAAATATAATAATATAATATAATATGAAAAACCATCCTGAAAGGGCACAGTTGGCACCGGGTACCTCCAGCCAACTTTCTTATATATACGGTAAACTACATATATAACAATCTGTAAATCTTCAGCTGTTGCAAAACTACAACTCCCATCATGCCCGGACAGCCGAAGGCTGTCCGGGCATGATGGGTGTTGTAGTTTTGCAACAGCTGGAGACACACTGGTTTCATTCGCTTTCTTGCAGCAAATCTATAGTCAATCCAAACCAAAACACGCGTTAGATGTAGAGATTTTGCAGTGGATCAGCTGCGTATTTGCAGTAAAATCCTAGGTGGATCTGCAGCAGAAAAATCCATAATACGTGCAAAGTGACTGCAGGTATGTGTGTGTATATATATATATATATATATATATATATATATATATATATATATAGTAAATTTGAGTAGCGTATTATTACAAGATACTGAAATTTTTTTTTATTTGAATCTATATATATATATATATATATATATATATATATATTACGTATAGTAACATTGACAAATTGACGATAACATTCATATTTAATAATACAGAAATATTGATATAAAATAAGCGATTATTTCCCCAGTCTGATGAACCCCCCTTGGTGTTTCTTTAAATAAAGAATAAAAACAATATATATATATATATATATATATATATATATATATACATATAGCAACAGGAGAATACAGCAGCACACTGCTAGCACAAAGATATAGATAAAACATGAGTATATAGATAAAACATGAGTATATAGATAGAACCTGAAAAGCTATACAGCTGTAGTACAATAAATGAAGATATGAAACTATGAAATTGTGAGGTACTTAGCTTGCAAATTTGGCGCCAAATAGCGTGGACCGTCCCACCACGGTAAGGTGACCTCATTCTGGGACGGACCCTACACTATGAATATGCCTCTGTGTGAACAATACAACAGGTATTGCAAGGTCTGAAACATCCAAGGCACCTTATATACACCTAATAGAGGTGGGTGGGGTGCAGGAGCCAACATGGAGGTAGCCACTCCGCATATATATAAATGTAAATAAATAAATAACTAAATAGTATTTTTAAGAATGGTTTACTATATATATATCTACATATCTGTATATATATCTATCTATATATATATATATATATATATATATATATATATATACACATACATATGGATAGATAGTGATAATACGTATAGTAACGTTGATATATTACGATTGACTATTACATTCATATTTGAATAAATATATATTCATATAGTGACGATTACATTCATATTTAATAATACAGCAATATTTATATAAAATAAGCGGTCATTTCCCAAGTCTGATGACCCCCCTTGGTGTTTCTTTAAATAAATAATGAAATAAATATAAGTAAATAAATAAATAACTAAATAAACCATTATTAAAAATAATACTATATATATATATATATATATATATATATATATATATATAGTGATAATATGTATAGTAACATTGATATATTGATGATAACATCCATATTTAATAATACAGCAATATTGATATAAAATAAGCAGTCATATCCCCAGTCTGATGCCCCCCCACCCCCCTTGGTGTTTCTTTAAATAAAGAATTTAAAAATAAATAAATAAATAAATATAAGTAAATAAATCATTAATAAAAATACTACAGTACTAGATATATGCTAGCTAATAACAGTGAACACTTTCACGCTCTTTACTAATTCTATTTCTCACCTGCAGAGATTATAGGAATTCATACGGATATTTTAGATACTGTATCGCTATTACCTGAAATAGTAATTAATAACATATAGTATTGTACACATCAACACGTACAATATTACTTATACTAAGTGTCAATAGCCCCTCTGAATACATACAGCAAAAGCTTATTACTCACTATTTTTAATAGTTATACTTCTATCAATTCTGCAGGTTTTCTGGGCATGATGGGAGTTGTAGTTCTGCATCCGGAGAGCCACAGGTTGGGGAACATTGATCAAGACCATATGAGCTGTAAGTACTTACCATACTTGCACACTATGGATAGGACTGTTTGTTTTGTTTTTTTTGCCTTTGTATCTTTAGCTGAAGTGGCTTTAACCCCTTATTATCTGAATGAGGAGATGTAGTGTTTAAGGTGTTATTTTTGGGTTGATATTTGTTACTTATTCTGATACGATATTTTTATACAATGCATATTTTACACCAGTACTCTGCTTTTTTATCCTTCAAATAAAACGTATCCAGGCATGAAGCAGACATCTATGGCCACCGGTAAACTACAATAGGTTTATATAAGGGGTAAGTTGTCCCAATCTACAGGATAGGGGATATATAGGTGATTTCTGGGGGTCTGACCACTGATCCCAATGATCCTGGAAATAAAGGAGAAATGTTCCTTTAGGGACTATAGTTCAGTGTTTCTCAGCCAGGGTGCCTCCAGCTGTTGCAAAACTACAAATCCCAGCATGCCCGGACAGCCGTTGGCAACATGTACGTAGTGGCAACATGTATGTGTAGCCTGTGCTCCATTCATTCTCTATGGGGCTTCTGGACATTTCTAAGCCGAGGGTCAGACCCCCCCACTGATTATCTAGTTAACCCTTACATAGATAACCCCTTACCTGGGCCACTAAAATGTTGTCGAACTATGTGCACTATGGAATAAATCACTTTTATCTTTATTGGACCTTTGTTTGAAGTACCTGCATTGAGTGGGTAGATGGATGGATATGAGAGAGATAGGTAGGTAGGTAGGTAGATAGATAGATAGATAGATAGATAGATAGATAGATAGATATGAGATAGATATGAGATAGATAGATAGATAGATAGATATGAGATAGATAGATAGATAGATAGATAGATATGAGATAGATATGAGATAGATAGATAGATAGATAGATAGATAGATATGAGATAGATAGATATGAGATAGATAGATAGATAGATGGATATGAGATAGATAGATAAATAAATATGATATACATAGATTGATGATAGATAGTTAGTAGATAGATATGAGATAGATATTTAGGAGATAGATAGATATGAGATAAATAGATAGGAGATAGATAGATGCATAGATATGAGATAGATAGATAGATAGATAGGAGATAGATAGATAGGAGATAGATAGATATATAGGAGATAGATAGATAGATAGATAGATAGATAGGAGATAGATAGGAGATAGATAGATATGATATAGATAGATAGATAGATAGATAGATAGATAGATAGATAGATATGAGATAGATAGATAGATAGATAGATATGAGATAGATAGATGGATATGAGATAGATAGAGATAGATAGATATGATATAGATAGATAGATAGATGGATATGAGATAGATAGATAGATAGATAGATAGATAGATAGATGGATATGAGATAGATAGATAGATGGATAGATAGATATGAGATAGATAGATAGATAGATAGATAGATATGAGATAGATAGATAGATAGATAGATATGAGATAGATAGATAGATAGATGGATATGAGATAGATAGATAGATAGATAGATAGATAGATGGATATGAGATAGATAGATAGATAGATAGATAGATGGATAGATAGATGGATATGAGATAGATGGATAGATAGATGGATATGAGATAGATAGATAGATAGATAGATAGATCGATAGATATGAGATAGATAGATAGATAGATAGATAGATGGATATGAGATAGATAGATATGAGATAGATAGATATGAGATAGATAGATAGATAGATGGATATGAGATAGATAGATAAATAAATATGATATACATAGATTGATGATAGATAGTTAGTAGATAGATATGAGATAAATATTTAGGAGATAGATAGATACATATGAGATAAATAGATAGGAGATAGATAGATACATAGATATGAGATAGATAGATATGAGATAGATAGATAGAAGATAGATAGATAGATATGATAGATAAATAGATAGATAGATACACAGCTGACAGGCACATTGATATCTCAGCAGGTGTGGACACATAGCAGCAGTCTTGCCTTCTCCTGGTGAGGCGGTGTGCACACACACATGCGGTTCTTGCTCCCCACACCTCTGCCCCCTCCTCCCCCCTCCTGGCACGTGTGTCCTGGCATTGAGAGGCAGCGAGGCGTGAGGGGGGCGGGGCCAGGCGTGTGCCGCTGCAGCCGGAGGGGAGGGGCGGGGCTCAGGTACATCTGCTGCCTCGCTCCTGTCCCCGCCCCCCGCAGCACTCCAGCCGCCGGGCCCGGCCTGTGATTGGCTGAGGCGCTGACAGCTCGGCGTGTGCTCGGGACCATAGCGGCTTATAAAGAGGAGGCGGCCCCGGGGCTGAGGATCCGCAGCTCGTGCAGCACCTCGGACAGATCCGCCGCGGCCAGTGCCCATACCCGCCCGCAGACATGCCCAAAGGCTTCCTGGTGAAGAGGAGCAAAAAGTCCCCGCCCGTGTCCTACCGGGTCCGGGACGAGGATGAAGAGCGCGGGGAGTGGATGCTGCTGGCCGCCGCTGTGTCCGGGCAGAGGCCGCCGCTGTGCACGGCTACAGGAGGCTTTCCAGCCCCGGCCAGTCCTGACCGTGCAGCCCCCGCTCCTTCCTGCAGCCCCCGGCCGCCTCCAGCCGGGCAGTACGGCAACCCTGACTCCGTGCAGCCCTCTCTGTCCAGCCCGACCCGCCCGGTGAGCCGAGAGTACCTGGACCGCAGCTTCAGTCTGGGCTCCCCAGTGTCTGCCGAGTCCTTCCCGGCCGTGGTGACCTCCATGGAGCCGCAACTCTACCTGCCCACCGACCTGAAGCTGAGCTCCTCGGGCAGCCTGCCGCCCGCCTCCTCCTCCTCCGCGGGGCCCCCCAAGCGTCCTGCCGAGCCCCAGAGCAAGATGAGCGGACACCCGGCCCACCCCAAGCCGCCCGCCGCCAAGAAGACCAAAGCCATCCGCAAGCTGACCTTCGAGGACGAGGTGACCACATCCCCGGTGCTGGGGCTGAAGATCAAGGAGGGTCCGGTGGATCCCCCCCGCAGCTCCGGGCACAAGCCCCTGGGGGAGTTCATCTGCCAGCTGTGTAAGGAGGAGTACAGCGACCCATTCTCCCTGGCCCAGCACAAGTGTTCCCGCATCGTGCGGGTGGAGTACCGCTGCCCAGAGTGTGACAAGGTGTTCAGCTGCCCGGCCAACCTGGCATCACACCGCCGCTGGCACAAGCCTCGCCCCCCGGCCGTCCCCAGCGCCCCCAAAGACGAACATCTCAGCGACCGCGACACCCCGAGCCCCGGCGCCTCCGAGTCCGGCTCCGAGGACGGTATGTACGAGTGCCCGCAGTGCGCCAAGAAGTTCCGCCGCCAGGCCTACCTGCGGAAACACCTGCTGTGCCACACCGCCGAAGAGCTGCTCTACCCGGAGGACAGGCGGGCCAAGAGCCCGGGGCCCATCAACCTGAGCAGCAGCTCCGAGTGCCACCCGTGCCCGGTGTGTGGGGAGACCTTCCCTGGTAAGAGCAGCCAGGAGCGGCACATCCGCCTGCTGCACTCCTCCCAGCTGTTCCCCTGTAAGTACTGTCCTGCCACCTTCTACAGTTCGCCCGGCCTCACCCGGCACATCAACAAGTGCCACCCGTCCGAGAACAGGCAGGTCATCCTGCTTCAGGTGCCTGTGCGCCCAGCCTGCTGACCAGCCAAAGACCAGTGTGGGGAGGGGGTCACTGCCAGCCTGCCAGGCCCAGTGCAGGACACGGGAGAAGAGGGCATGGCCCAGCCCTTCCAAAGGGACATATATGCCAGGCTGATGATGCCCGCTCATGCCACCACCATTGGACTGCTGCCAAACAATGGCCCTGACCACTGTGGCCTGAAGAGAACTGTGCCTTTCCCAATGCCACCCCATGCTGCCACCCTGCCAAATTCAGACACAACCAGAAGCAGTCATATAGGTTGAAGTGCATTAAAATGTGGTTATTGTGCTTTAAAGTGAGACAGCCAGTCACGCAGGGCAGAGAGCGCTATGGGTAGACTTGTACCAATGACTGTGCCCACCTGGTAAGGGAGGCAGCACCTCTGTACTAAAGCAATAATGTTCTCCAGAGAACACCACTGAGAAATGGTACAGCACTACAGACATTTCCGCTGCCCACCCTAGTATGGACGCTTTGCCCTGTCCTAGAGCTTGGCACTGCCCCTCCAGCCTTTACAGGGGGGACATTATTGCTTTCCTGCTGTGCTGCCTCCCGCTCAATCACTAGTGATGCAAACATGTGATAGTGTTGTCTCTCTGTGTCTGCTCCTTCATGCCATGGCACCGGGCCTGGCAGCAGAATGTAAGTGTAGCTGTTCTGTAGTCTTTTCTGTTGTAGGACGACACGACACAAGACGTCACAGTGTTCATGGTATGTGCGTAACTCGTGTAGGGTGGGCGCCTTCTACTTTCCTTGCCAGCTTTGCCCACTCTTCTTGTAGACAGGGGTCTTTCCTGTGATTGTTGTCCCCGGCTCTTGTCTTGTTGATGGTGTTTCTGTCTGGAGTCCACACTGCCTTTCGTTCCCAGCCTGTCCCTGACATGACTATTAGCTTTATAATGGCTGGTGAATGCCGCCCCATCCTGTCTATTTCTCTATATTTTCTGTGAACAAATCTGTTATTAGGATGCGGGAGAGGGAGACCTTGATTTAGTCTTTAGCCACAAATGCCTTGTCTCATAACTTTGTAGAAGAAATGATAAACTTGCCTTGTATCACTATGACCAGTCATCACCGCCATTGCTGCCGCCTGCCGGGTGCTTACACTAACTATCCAAATGTATATGTTAATTTTATGATTAATTATGTTTATTTATTCCTTTATTTATTGATGTGAATGACAGATGTGACTATTATTTGATCACGCTTTTATTAGAGTGTTTTGTTTTTCGGTATAACATTCCGGATTGCAACCTCGTTATTTTTTCATTTTTTTGTTGTTTTATTTATTGGTCTTCTTTGTTTTCTACACTGACAGCTCTATAGTGAAGGGTTGCACCTTTCTACATTCCTAAACAAATGGCTATTTCCATTCATTGTGCTTTAAGGGGCAGACGGCTCTTTTAAACGGATAGCTCTTAAATGTCTAGAAGCAATCTCTTTTCTACATACAATATTTTCTTATCTGCTAGCTATTTATAGAGAGCTTCAATAGAACTGTTTCGACTGTGTAACAATTTGCTATTCAAATAAAAATATTTTCAAATTGAAATGTAAACTTGTAACTTGTGTTTTTACTCTACAGTTACTGGGTCTGGTATACATAAGCCTTTGTCATAGACAGTGCAACCTCTCCAGAAGACCACCACTATGTGGAGACCACCCCTATCTACAACCAGACTATTCTGTGCTGGATTCCCTCATCTCCTATGTGTATTCAGGTGGTCATTTCAAAGAGGTTTCACTGTCCATCACATAGCTCTACATATTGTGGTTACACACAGGTACCCCAATAGGTAAATGAACTAGACGTACCAGGGTCACCACCTTCATTTCTAACAAGAATGACACAAACAGAAGGGAAAACACTTAGCAATTGTCTTTGTAAGGTTTTAAGCACGTAGGGGGGTCTCTGCTTTAGAGCCCTTAATATTTTACATATATTCTTATAACTTTGTTAGGTTTTTTTGTTTTGTTTTTTAAAACTTTTTATTTGTGTTTGTTCTAAATATTTATAGTTACTGATTTTGTTTTTTAAATATATCAAAATATATTAGTTATTTTATTTATTTTTATTTATTTTTTATCTTACATACATTTATATGCTGTTTAGGAATTAGTTTTTCCATCATAATCTTAGATCATTTTAGGAATAGTTGTTGAACTCTGTCCTATTCTTCACAATTTTTAGAGTTTATTTTTTTTTATTTTACATACATTTATATGCTGTTTAGGAATTAGTTTTTCCATCATAATCCTATATAATTTTAGGAACAGTTGTTGAACTTGTGTCCTATTCTTCACAATTTTTTGAGGTTTTTTATTTTACATACACTTATATGCTGTTTAGGAATTAGTTTTTCCATCATAATCCTATATAATTTTAGGAACAGTTGTTGAACTTTTTTGTCCTATTCTTCACAATTTTTAGAGGTTTTATTTTACATACATTTATATGCTGTTTAGGAATTCGTTTCTTTTTCCATCATAATCCTATGTAATTTTAGGAATGGTTGTTGAACTTTTGTCCTATTCTTCACAATTTTTAGAGCTTTATTTGATAAAGGACAGATATAGAGTTGACAATCACATCTCGAAGCATAATTATTTACAGAACCAGCTTGAGTTACAGGTGATCTGTGAATATTCAGTGAAGTTGCATCAGTTTTTGGGATTCCATGCTAGGGTTACAGTAAAAGATGTAGTCATCTTTCAACAACAGTTGAATCATCGGCCACTGAGGGAACTACAAGTGCCAGGATCCCGGTTACCTGATGACTCTAGGGGATGAAGTTACATAGGGATAAAGCATTAGTCATATATGGATCATGCAGGACGAACATTTCTCCCTGTCCGTGATTTCAGACACTTGAGATTTCTATATGTTTGTGCTGAACTACTGCAGTCAATGTAAGTGCATTTTCCTCTTGAGACAACTTTTAAGGTTCTCATTAAGTCATTCTGTAATACATTTGAGGGTAAGCCCTTTATTTTATTTTTTTTTATCATCTTGTGGCTATAGTGTACAAAAATGAACAAAAAGCATTACGAATAAAATACACATTTATTGGATCGCGCACAAAAGTTGAAGAACAAGCTTTAGAAGGTGGAAACTTATCTTGCCGAGAAACAGAGTATCTATCCCTCAGCTCTACCATATCCTATAGTCTAAAATTGCAATACAGTCCTATCAGTCTTCTATAGGTTAGTAGAGGGAACACAACATCAAGGGAAGATATACGATTCCTGGGACTTATACTACGGTCACAGAGGGGTATATGTATAGTTATTGTGTATAAGTGGCCACAATATCTGTAGTATAGATCAGCGTTTCACAACCAGGGTGCCTCCAGCTGTTACAAAACTACAACTCCCAGCATGCCCGGACAGCCTTCGGCTGTCCGGGCATGCTGGGAGTTATAGTTTTGCAACAGCTGGAGGCACCCTGGTTAGGAACTACTGGCATAGAGGTCAACTGGTCAAATCAACTGGTGCCAGAAAGTTAAACAGATTTGTAAATTACTTCTATTAAAAAAATCTTAATCCTTCCAGTACTTATTAGCTGCTGATTACTACAGAGGAAATTCTTTTCTTTTTGGAACACAGAGCTCTCTGCTGAAATCACGAGCACAGTGCTCTCTGCTGACATCTCTGTCCATTTTAAGAACTGGCCAGAGTAGTAGAAAATCCCCATAGCAAACATATGCTGCTCTGGACAGTTCCTAAAATGGACAGAGATGTCAGCAGAGAGCACTGTGGTCATGATGTCAGCAGAGAGCACCGTGCTTGTGATTCAGCAGACAGCACTGTGTTCCGAAAACAAAAGAATCTTCTCTGTAGTATTCAGCAGCTAATAAGTACTGGAAGGATTAAGATTTTTTTTAATGGAAGTAATTTACAAATCTGTTTAACTTTCTGGCACCAGTTGATTTAAAAAAAAAAAAGTTTTCCACCAGAATACCCCTTTAAAGGTATAAGAAATAATCTATTGAGAAATGACTCAATGGCCCTGATTTACTAAGAGTGTTGTGTAGGCTTCTTTGTGGGTTTTAATTCCCTACAATTTATTTTCCACGGTATTTACTAAGGTTTCCCTACATTTTCCACTTTCCCTACATTTTCCTTTTTTTACATATGCTCTGATCTGTAGGGTAAAATCCACTACATTTTATGTGGAAACCTTAGTAAATATGTTGGGTTTTTGTGAAAATGTTGGGAACGCGCCCCTTTTCCCAGACCACCCCCCCCCCCCCCCCCCCTTTGCCCGGCAGTCACGCCCCTTTTTCAGGTTTTCTTAGCAAAATGGAGTTAGTCAGGGTTTTTTCAATTCTGGCGCAAACAGAATTTCTGGCGCACAAACGGACAAAACATGTTGGGTTTGCAATAGTAAATGAGGACCACTGTCTTGCACTCTATGAGCTGTGTTAGGACGTTCCCAGAGGACTTCTTTACTTACTGTTCTGCAGTGTAATAGATGGGAGACAATCTAGTGTCACCATAAGCTGTGACAGACCCAGAAGCCAAGTCAGGTGCAAGAACACTAAAAGGAAGAGTGGAGCAGTCGTCTGTGACAACCAATCAGATGCCACCGCATTCTCCAGCGGAATCTGATCGGTGCCATGGGGCACTTCTTTGTCTCATCTTCTAGTTATGATACATTCCCCCAACTATGTGTACAATATATATATACACACACAGACACAGTCATGGCCGTAAATGTTGGCACCCCTGAAATTTTTCTAGAAAATGAAGTATTTCTCACAGAAAAGGATTGCAGTAACACATGTTTTGCTATACACATGTTTATTCCCTTTGTGTGTATTAGAACTAAACCAAAAAAGGAGGAAAAAAAGCTAATTGGACATAATGTCACCAAACTCCAAAAATGGGCTGGACAAAATTATTGGCACCCTTAACTTAATATTTGGTCGCACACCCTTTGGAAACAATTACTGAAATCAATGGCTTCCTATAACCATCAATAAGCTTCTTACACCTCTCAGCCGGAATGTTGGACCACTCTTCCTTTGCAAACTGCTCCAGGTCTCTCTTATTGGAAGGCGCCTTTTCCTAACAGTAATTTTAAAGGGGTTATCCAATGAACGTAATAAAAAAAATAAAAAAAACTCAGGTCAGCATAGGACATTAACTTTGCATCTATTATTCTACTGTGACTTTTGTATCTCCTGTACACGGCTCTAACAAACCTTTTTGCCCTCCTGCTTGTTTCCTTCTCCGCACGCTGTCTTTAAACTACAGTTCCCAGCATTCTTTGCTGCCGCTCTGTGCTCACTTCCTCCTAACTGCTGTTTTCTGCCCCAGTCACCTGACCAGCCCCAATGCTCGGAATGTTACTAAGCAACCATTCCCATCCTGCTTTCATCTGCTGTACTACATAGCAATGATTCACAAAATGGGGGCCTCAATCTGTTGCAAAACTACAACTCCCAGCAAGCCCAAAAAGTCAAAGTCTATCTGTGCATGTTTTTAAATAACTGAACGCACCCTCTTTGGGAAAAACTGCTACATAGTATAGATAGACAGAGATATATCTCCCCAATATAGCTCTATTAAAGCATTATATATATATATATAGATACATTGTATATACACATTGCATATACACACATATATATTTGAATAAAAAAATATATACACACGTATGTATTTTTTTCATACAAGTAATTTGTGCATATTAGATATCTTTTATGTACATATAAAAATATTTGTATATATTACATATAATCAGTGTTTCCTAACCAGGGTGCCTCCGGCTGTTGTAAAACTAAAACTCCCAGCATACCTAGCAACCAGAAGCTGTTCAGGCATGCTGGGAGTTGTAGTTTTGCAACATCTGGAGAGACACAGTTTGGAAACCACTGTGCACAACTACAACTCCCAGCATGCCAAGACAGTCCATGCATGTTTGGAGTTGTAGTTCAGCAACATTTGGCCCTTCACGTGTTGTCGAACTACAACTCCCAGCATGCCTGTACAGTGTGAACATGCTGGGAGTTGTAGTATTGCAACATCTGGAGGGCAAAAGTTTGGTGACCACGTCACAGTCGTCTCAAAACCGTGCACTTCTATCTATTGCATAAATAAAATTCTCAGCATACACTTCAGCAGGGAGTTTGTTTTTCAACATCTGGAGGGGAACAGTTTGGAGACCACTGTGCAGTGGGCATCAAACTGTGCCCCTTCAGATCTTGCAAAACTACAATCAGCTGTCAGCATGCTCAGACAGTCCAGGCATACTGGGAGTTGTAGTTCGGCAACATCTGGCCCTTCACATGTTGCTGAACTACAACTCCCAGCATGCCTGGACAGTCTGGGCATGCTGGGAATTGCAGTTTTGCAAGATCTGAAGGGGCACAGTTTGGAAACCATTAGAGTGTGGTTTCCAAAATGAGCCCTTCCAGCTGTTGCATAACTACAACTCTTAGCATGCCCTTCAGCTGTCAGTGCATGCTGGGAGTCGTAGTTTACAAAAAAAAAAATTTAGGTAGGCAGCAGTTCCCCCATATTAGGGGCATAGTTTCCCCACATTAGGTAGCACAGATTCTCCACATTAGGAGCAAAGTTTCCCCACGATAGGTACCATAGTTTCAACCCCGCCCCCCCTTCTCTCCGGCGGCGGCATGATGAGTGACGTCACTGACGTCCAGACCCGATGAGCGGCGCAGTAGGGGAGTTGTAGCAGTGGAGCCGGAGCTGCAAAGAAAAAAAAAAAAAGAATAAAACAAAACGGAAAGTTATACTCACCCCCACTATTACTGCTCCGGTCAGTGTGACTGCTGCGGCTCACCCGAGTTTCTGCAGCCGCTCATCTCCCTCCTCTGCGCTCCAGGGCAGTCATCAGTGCAGGGAGCGTAAGGGACCAGACGCGCTGCAGAAGTCTCCCGCTCTCCCTCGCAGATGGAGAGTCAGGTGGTCGTCTCAGCAGTTGAGTCATGTGATCTCCGTCTCGGAAGATGCCAGAACAGGGAGGCAGAAAAGGGTTTTGATGACATTTCACCATAGGAATAGTGGTGGAAGGAGTATACATTTTTAATGGATGTTTATAGCAAAAATAAAAAAAAACTTTGAAGGAGGAAACTAATAATAGATAAAAATTATTAACTGAACTACCCCTTTAAGATCTCTCCACTGGTGTTCAATGGGATTTAAATCTGGTGTTCAATCTGGATTTAGATCATTGCTGCCACTTCAGAACTCTCCAGCACTTTCTTGCCATCCATTTCTGGGGGCTTTTTGACATATGTTTGGGGTCATTGTCCTGCTGGAAGACCCAAGATCTCGGATGCAAACCCAGCTTTCTGACACTGGGCTGTACGCGACCCAAAATCCATTGGTAATCCTCAGATTTCATGATGCCTTGTACACAATCAAGGCACCCAGTGCCAGAGGCAGCAAAACAACCCCAAAACATCATTGAACCTCCCCCATATTTCACTGTAGGTACTGTGTTCTTTTCTTTGTAGGCCTCGTTCCGTTTTCGGTAAACAGTAGAATGATGTGCTTTACCAAAAAGCTCTATCTTGGTCTCATCTGTCCACAAGACATTTTCCCAGAAGGATTTTGGTTTACTCAAGTTCATTATGGCAAAATGTAGTCTTGTGTTTTTATGTCTGTGTCAGCAGTGGGGTCCTCCTGGGTCTCCTGCCATAGCGTTTCATTTCATTTAAATGTTGACGCATAGTTCGCGCTGACACTGATGCTCCCTGAGTCTGCAGGACAGCTTGAATATCTTTGGAACTTGTTTGGGGCTGCTTATCCACCATCTGGACTATCCTGCGTTGACACCTTTCATCAATTTTTCTCTTCCGTCCACGCCCAGGGAGATTAGCTACAGTGCCATGGGTTGCAAACTTCTTGATAATGTTGCGCACTGTGGACAAAGGCAAATCTAGATCTCTGGAGATGGACTTGTAACTTGTAATGAGATTGTTGACATTTCTCCACAATTTGGGCTCTCAAGTCCTCAGACAGTTCTCTTCTACTCTTTCTGTTGTCCATGCTTAGTGTGGCATACACAGAAACACAATGCAAATACTAAGTGAACTTCTCTCCTTTTTATCTGCTTTCAGGTGTGTTTTTTATATTGTCCACATCTGTTACTTGCCCCAGTATCGCCCCCTCCCATAGGCTTGCATTGAGGGGCGGAGCGTGACGTCACACGGGGGCGCAGGCGTGACGTCACACGCCGCCCGCCCTGTGATCGCCCGTAATCAGACCCGGATCGAACACGCTCCGGGGACTGATTACAAACGGGGTGCCGCGTGCAAGATCACGGGGGTCCCCAGTGGCGGGACTCTCGCGATCAGGCATTTTATCCCCTATCCTTTGGATAGGGGATAAGATGTCTAAGCACCAAAGTACCCCTTTAACCCCTTAAGGACGCAGGACGTAAATGTACGTCCTGGTGTGGTGGTACTTAACGCACCAGGACGTACATTTACGTCCTGTGCATAACCGCGGGCATCGGAGCGATGCCCGTGTCATGCGCGGCTGATCCCGACTATTGATCGCAGCCAGGGACCCGCCGGCAATGGCCGACGCCCGAGATCTCAATACAGATCCCAGCATCTGCGGGGGATCCGATCATTCAGAACGCCGCACGGAGGTCCCCTCTCCTTCCTCCTTCCGGCTCCCGGCGTCTTCTGCTCTGGTCTGTGATCGAGCAGACCAGAGCAGAAGATGACCGATAACACTGATCTGTTCTATGTCCTATACATAGAACAGATCAGTATTAGCAATCATGGTATTGCTATGAATAGTCCCCTATGGGGACTATTCTAGTGTAAAAAAAATGTAAAAAAATGTAAAAGTAAAAGTAAAAAAAAAGTGAAAAATCCCCTCCCCCAATAAAAAAGTAAAACATCCGTTTTTTCCTATTTTACCCCCAAAAAGCGTAAAAAAAAAATTTAATAGACATATTTGGTATCGCTTCATGCGCAAATGTCCGAACTATTAAAATAAAATGTTAATCATCCCGTACGGTGAACGGCGTGAACGTAAAAAAAAAAAAGTCCAAAATTGCTACTTTTTTAATACATTTTATAAAAAAAAACTATAAAAAATGTATTAAAAGTTTTTTATATGCAAATGTGGTATCAAAAAAAAGTACAGATCATGGCACAAAAAATGAGCCCTCACACCGCCACTTATACGGAAAAATAAAAAAGTTAGAGGTCATCAAAATAAAGGGATTATAAACGTACTAATTTGGTTAAAAAGTTTGTGATTTTTTTTAAGCACAATAATAATAGAAAAGTATGTAATAATGGGTATCATTTTAATCGTATTGACCCTCAGAATAAAGAACACACGTAATTTTTACCATAAATTGTACGGCGTGAAAACGAAACCTTCCAAAATTTGCAAAATTGCGTTTTTCGTTTTAATTTCCCCACAAAAATAGTGTTTTTTGGTTGCGCCATACATTTTATGATATAATGAGTTATGTCGTTACAAAGGACAACTGGTCGCGCAAAAAACAAGCCCTCATACTAGTCTGTGGATGAAAATATAAAAGAGTTATGATTTTTAGAAGGCGAGGAGGAAAAAATGAAAACGGAAAAATTAAACTGTCCTTAAGGCCAAAATGGGCTGAGTCCTTAAGGGGTTAAGGACACAGCCCTTTTTCACCTTAAGGACGGAGCCCTTTTTCGCAATTCTGACCACCGTCGCTTTACGAATTAATAAATCGAAAACACTTTTACCGAATATTCTGATTCTGAGATATTTTTTTCATGACATATTCTACTTTATTTTGGTGGTGAATTTTCGGCGCTACTTGCATCCTTTTTTGGTGAAAAATCCCAAAATTTCATGAACATTTTGCATTTTTCTAACTTTGAAGCTCTCTGCTTGTAAGGAAAATGGATATTCACAATAAATTTTATTTTTATTCACAAATACAATATGTCTACTTTATGTTGGCATCATAAAATGGACATATTTTTGCTTTTTGAAAATATTAGAGGGCTTCAAAGTAGAGCAGCAATTTTCAAAAATGTCTTGAAAATTTCAAAATCTGAAGGGACAGATGTTACAGAACTACAACTCCCAGCATGCCTGGGCAGTCTAGGCATGCTGAGAGTTGTAGTTTGGCAACATCTGGAGGGCTACCGTTTGGGCACCACTGTAACTCCATCTGGGCATGCTGGAAGTTGCAGTTTTGCCTTCCTAGTGGTTGCCACAGTAAAGATCACTTTACGGTGGGGGGGGGGGGTTTGGAATGAAAGTGAAAGTAGTTTCTCTACCTGAGCCAGGATCCAGCAGTCTCCAGCGACGATCGGGGGTCCCCAGGCATCTTCTCCTCCAGGTACCAGCCTCCATCTTCTCCCCACGTTCCCCTCGACATCCAGGGGTGGGCAGAACGGGGGGTTGCCATGGCAACCCACTGTCCTGCCCTGCCATTGGTCAGAATCAGTTCTGACCAATGGCAGGGGATAGGAGGAGATCGCAGCACTGCGACCTCGCTCCTATCCCTCAGGATGATCAGGGCTGTCCCTGACAGCTCCGATCATCCCTATTTTTCGGGTGATCGGGTCACCAGAGACCCGATCAGCCCGGAATAGCAGAAAATTGCATGTCTGAATTGACATGCGATTTTCTTCGATCGCCGGGATGCCTGCTGAATGTGCCGGGATGTGCCGGGATGCCTGCTGAATGATTTCATGCATACGCCCCACGTCCTTAAGGACTCGGGATGCAGGGCGTATGCATACGCCCGGCGTCCTTAAAAGGTTATAAAAAAAAAATATATATCTATATATATAAAACTCAATGTGTGTGTATGTATGTTCTACAAAAACTTCCAAACGGCTGAAGATATTAACATGAAACTTGGCCACATGTTACTTATATGTCAAACATAGGATATGTAATTTAACCCTTACTCACCCCCATTTGCCAGGGGCGGGGTTTATGTTTAAAGTCCCATACAAGTCAATGAGAAATATATGTTACTGCATAACTTCCAAACGGCTGGAGATATTTTGATAATACTTGGTCACATGTTACTTATATGTCCACTTAAAATATAGGAAAGTTAATTTAACCCTTAACTACCCCCATTTGTGAGGGTCGGGGTTTTTGTTTAAAGTCCCATGCAAATCAATGGGAAATGTATGTTTCCACATAACTTCTGTACGGCTGGAGATATTTCAATACCTGGTACACATATTACGGGTCGGGATAGGAGGTCGAGATAGGAGGTCAAGATAGGAGGCAAGATGGTCGGGATAGGAGGTCAAGATAGGAGGTCGAGTTAGGAGGTCGGGATAGGAGGACGGGATGTGAGGTCAGGATAGGAGGAGGGGATAGGAGGTCGGGATAGGAGGTCGGGATAGGAAGTCGGGATAGGAAGTCGGGATAGGAGGTCGGGATAGGAGGTCGGGATAGGAGGTTGAGATAGGGGTCGGGATAGGAGGTCGGGATAGGAGGTGGAGATAGGAAGATGGGATAGGGGTCGAGATAGGAGGACGGGATAGGAGGTCGGGATAGGAGGTCGGGATAGGAGGTCGGGATAGGAGGTCGAGATAGGAGGACGGGATAGGAGGACGGGATAGGAGGTCGGGATAGGAGTTCGGGATAGGAGGATGGGATAGGAGGACTGGATAGGAGGACTGGATAGGAGGACGGGATAGGAGGACTGAATAGGAGGACTGGATAGGAGGTCGGGATAGGAGGTCGGGATAGGAGGTCGGGATAAGAGGTCGGGGTATGAGGACGGGATATGACAACAATATATGGGGATGGGATTTGAAGTCAAAAGCTTCCTCCTTTGTTGATTTTCCTCCACAACAAGGATTAGGAAGGAAAAACCGGGCAACGCCGGTACTCAGCTAGTATGTATATATATATATATATATATATATATATATATATATACACAATATATATATATATATAAATAATTTTATGTTATACCCCTAGATTACCAAATAATCTGTCTACTAAATTTGCCAGAATTTGTGACCAAAAAACACAACCAACTGGCTGTTTTACTCAGAAACCCTAAAAGGGGCGTGGTACCTGTGAAAAGGAGTGTGGTTGGCAAAAAAGTGTGGGTCCCCGACAGTTTTGAATCATCCCAACTTATTTACTAATGTTCCCACATAAAATGGGGTGGATTTTAGCTCTGGAAATCTCGACAGCTCAGAACAGCTGTAAAAGAAAAAAAAAAGAAAAACGTAGGAAAAAATTGGTAAGTTAGTGAATACCATAGAAAAATACCCATTGGGGGAAAAAAGACCACAAAGAAATCTACACTCCAGGGCCAATATATTTTCTTCACCGGCCCGACATAGGTTCTTGACTGACTACACCCATTGTCTGCAGCCATCATCTATTGGAAGCTCTGAGGACCAAACCTAGGAATGGAATCCAAGTCCCCATGGGTGGTGAAGGGTGAAGACCAGGGGAATCTATAAATGGTTCTCTATATTCTCCTACCCTGGGCAGGGAGGAACACTTTATAATACTCCATAGATCTGAGATTCCCAGCTGGATTTCCTGATAAGAAGCTCCAGAGAAAAAATTTAATATATCTGTTGATATAAATGTATATGTGTGATTCAGTCTATGTATACAAGACTTCACAATGAAGAGATTCCATCGTGATTGGAGATGTTCATAGAGCTAACAGCTAACAGAACAAGCAGCTTGTAGGTCCCATGTGAATGTGATGCCGTGTGCTCATCTCTTACAGCTCTGGTCACCGGGGAAAACACTACCGGGTAAATTAGTCAGGTGTCCAAGATGTGTTCAGTACCTGATGCCTTCAGAGACAAGATATTGGACATAGGGGCCTTGTTAAAGAAGATTACAGGAAACCTGTAATATACTGTGCTCGTAATGATTAATAATAATAATTATGGCTGATCCAATACATTCAGAAATGTATCAGAGTATTTCACATTTAGCTTTTTTATTATTTTATTTTAGTATAAGGCCACAACATATAGGGGGAGATTTATCAAAAGCTGTGTAAAGGAAGAGTGGTGCAGTTACCCAAAGCAACCAATCAGATTGCTCCTTTCATTTTTAAAGAGCCCTGTCAAAAATGAAAGTAGCAATCTGATTGGTTGCTATGGGTAACTGCACCACTCTTCCTCCACACAGGTTTTGATAAATCTCCCCCATAGAGTCCCCCCCCCCCCCATTCTGCACTTAATACCCCATAATGACAGTTAAAACAGAATGTTAGAAGTCTTTGCCAGTAGAGCTCAGAGACTGGATTGTGTGTAGACATAGATCTGGAGAAAGGTATAAAAACATTTCTAAAAGGTTCCCAAGAGCACAATGGCCTACATAATTATTCAATGAAAGGAGGTTCCTAGAGCTGGCCACCCTGCCAAACTAAGTAATTCGGGGAGATAGGGCGCTGGTAAGAGGGATAACCAAGAATCCAATAGTCACTCTGTCTAAGCTCCAAAGATCCCGTGTGCAGATGGGAGAAACTTCCAGAAGGTGAACCAGCACTCCACCAATCCAGATCCTATGGCAGAGTGGCCATAAATAAGCTTCCCTATAGTAAAAGACACATGAAAGCAGCTTGAAGTTTGTAGAAAAGAATCTATGGGAATCTCAGTCTGTGAGAAATAAGATTCTCTGGTCTGATGAAGTCATGTCTAGAGGAAACCAAGCACTGCTCACGACCTGTCCAATACAATCCTTACAATGAAGCTTGGTGGAGGCAGCATCATACTGTGGGAATGTTTTTCAGTAGCTCAATGAAAATCTGATCCAGAGTACTCTGGGCCCCAGACTAGGCAAAGGTTTACCTTCTTACAAGATAATGACACAGCCAAGACAACACAGGAGCGGCTTAGGGACCAAGTCCGAGCCCAATCGAATATCTTTGGAGAGACGTTATAATAACTTCCACCAATGGTCCCCATCCAACCTGACAAAGATTGAGAAAATCTGCAGAGAAGAATGGCAGAAAATACCCAAATCCAGATGTAAAACCTTGTGGCATCATCCCAAGAAGACTAGAGGATATAGTCACTGTCAGAGGGGCTTTGACAAAGTACTACGTAAAGGGTCTGAATACTTATGTCACTGCAATATTTTAATTATTGCTATTCAATAAATTAGCAAAAACTTCTAACATTTAGTTTTAACTGTCATTATGGGGTAATGAGGACAGGGGGACGGGTCTGAAAACTTGATCACATGACTGCAGGTATAACCATTAGAAGAAAAAATATCAATGCAGAGTCTTCTATTGACCTTCTTATAATAAGGCTGACGTATCGAATATGAATTTCAGCAAAGAATTTGGCTTTTCAGATGAATCAATTATTTTGTCGGGCTACACACTGGATTAGGCCCCAGTGTCAAAGACGTTTTGTTTGTACATTAATCATTAGTACATATAAATATATGAATATGTTAGGAGAATGTGGCATGTTCCTCACCTTCCAGCAGCCTGTACAGCCCTTTTCTCTGTCTGTAGGCTCTTAGTAATTGTTAAAGCGTACCTGTCGCCAAAAAAACTTTTTATATTTTGTTTATGAATGTATTAGAAACAACTTTCTAATTACTTGTGATTAACAAAAATGTATCTTTATATACATATTTTTTTTACTTTTAAAAAACGACCACTAAATGTCCCGGCCCATAGAGTTCGGACTCATGGAGGCCTGGCAGCATGAGTCCGAAATCTCAGCCAAGCCGGACACTGAAGAGCACAGCGCTGCTCCCCACCTGTCAATCAGACAGGCCAGAGCGAGCGCTGTGCCTGCAGCACGGGCGTTCCTGACATGGCCAGCCGCTTCATCTGGCCAAATGTCAGTGTAGCGCAGGGCAGCACAGAAGAGGGTCAGGTCTTGTGCACTCTGTGTCCCGAAGCAGTCATTCATTATCCCGTAGTAGCAAGACAGCATGTCGGGACACAGATCACACCAGTCCCGACGTACTGCCGCATTACTATGGGACAATGAATGACTGCTTCGGGACACAGAGCGTACAAGTCCCACAATGCTGCTGTGCTCACCTTGCCAGGGAGATCTATTGTTACACTCTGATGTTGAAGAGGGAGAAGGGCGGAAGGGCGGACTGACAGGCTTCAGATGACGTCAAGCCTGTGGGGCCACGCCCCCTTCCTCCCTCGCTCACAGCAGGAGCCTGAGCAGCCACAAGGGATCTAAAAAAGGTATTTATATGGGGTTTTGGGTAAAAATATATACAGAGATAGAGTCAGTGAGAGTCAGGGACAGATTGGGGGGAGGGATTAGGGACAGCTTAGTTGATGATAGGTACTCTTTAAGAAAATTCTAAAATGTTCCAGTAAATACTAGACAGTGGTGAGGAGGGAGATGCTGCTGCAAAAGACACTAATCCATCACAAGAGAGGGTGGCGGATCATGCTGCAGTATCTCTACCTCAACATATCTAGGCAGCATCCAGTTGGCACAGCTATAAGGCTAAGTGCACACATGGGAGAATTTTGGTGCTAGGCAAAGACTGAAAAGTTGCAACATGTTCTGTGCCTTTTATCAACTTTACACTTCACTCACCAAGAAGACTTAGCCTGGTGTAAAAGAAGCCATAACCTCCTCCAACACCAGATTTATCCGAATTTATGTTACAGAGCTAGCATAGATCTAAAAAATATGGCGCACGGGCTGCTTCACTGCCTGATTTAGTAAGAAGCGTGCACCTATAAATTAGGGATCGACCGATTATCGGCCGATATTCACGATTTTGGACATTATCGGGCAATTACCTTGCTGATATGGCGATAATGCCCCGCCCCGGCCAGAGACCGCCACCACCCATTGCCTCCCCCATCCCCGGTTTTATAATTACCTGTTCCCGTGGCCCGGGGTCCGCGCTACTTCTGGCTCCTGCAGCGTCCTGCGCGCTGCGCTGCACAGCGCAATGACGAGTGACGTCCTCAACGCGACGTCACCGTCAGTGCACACAGTGACAGCTCAGGACGCCGCCGGAGCCAGAAGTAGCATGGACCCTGGGCCCCAGGAACAGGTAATTATTAAACCGGGGATGGGGGAGGCAATGGGGCAGCCGCGGCGGTGGTGGTTGGACTAGGGAAGACCCCAGGACAGGAAGGGGGAGCGAAGCGGGCCACGGCGGTGGTGGTTGGACAAGGGAGGACCCCAGGACAGGCAGCAGGAGGCGGTCTTTGGCCCAGCAAAAGCTGCTGCAGTTCATTGATTTAAAGCGCCCGCTTTAAATCATTGATCTGCAAAGGCTTCTGCGGGGCCGGGTGGTGTGGAAATAGCCTAGAACTTATACCGGAATATCAGTATAAATTATCGGCTATCGGCCTGAAAGGTCACAGATTATCGGTATCGGCCCTAAAAAATTGATAACGGTGGATCCCTACTATAAATACATAAGGTGTAGCAGAAGCCAGAGGAATTTCACATGAAATCCGTAGTTCTATAAATTCCCCCATAGTATTTTGGCATGGTTTGTAAGACACGTAACATCCAAATAATGGTTATTTGTACAATTTAATTCAAATTGTTAGATCACATTCATTTTCAATTTTCATATCTGCAATTACTATTAATGTAAAATTAAGTGCTTCTTATGAACTTCTTTTTAACCTTTGAATATTGGGCAGACTAGATGGGCCAAATGGTTCTTATCTGCCGACACATTCTATGTTTCTATGTTTAGAGCTCAAAAAAATTGGCTTTTTGGAACAATGTTTCACACATTTTCTGGTCAGGTTAACATTCCTTAAAAGGGCTGTTTGTGAATTTTGCTGTAAAAAATGCCTAGGGAAAAAAACAAAACTTAAAAAGCACAAGAAATGTTTCAAAATGCGACGTCTGAAAGTTTGAGACTTACTTTGCCTGTAGAAATGGATGTCCTTTTGAGGCTCAACAATAATCTCATAATACTGTGTGTGCACATGGCCTAAGGGATGCAAATATTGCAGACACACCTGTGCCCTAGAGCCTGAGGAGGCCCATTAGACCCTCTGTTACATAGGGTCATATTAGTGTTTGTTACCTCTGTACTGTGATATCATTCCGGGCTTCATCCTTGTTTTATGATTTAGTATTAATTGTCCCTTTGCTGTGGTTTTTAGTATAGGACAGTGACATCACTTTACACATCGACCCTTTACTGTTTCACACGAAAGACGATTAGTGTATGATGACATAACCATTTACTTACAGTATACTTCTATGCTTATGATCATGTATTATGACAACATTGCCTATATCTTCTCTTCATGTTGACATTATTACCCCCTGTTGTGACATCACTGTCTTTATAATCCGGGTGCAGCGATAAACATGGAATCTGTCAGTTGTATTTGCTGCTATGAGCTGCAGATGCCATTGGAGAGTTGTTACGGTATAAACTGTACCTTCCCTGGGGCTGATGGTTGTTACCATCTTACTTATTTTCAGCCAAGTGCCAAAGAGGTGAAGTCAAGCTGCTCAGGTGCCACAAGTCTTTTCACCCCCCCCCCCCCCATCCTCTAATTGATTGATGTAAACAGCTCTATATATCAGCCAAGGAGGGCTTGGGGGTTTGAGTGAGTGAGGAGGCGTGCCAGCATGTGGCACTTAAGCATCTCAGCTCTGCCTCCTTGACACTTGGCTGAAAAATATAAAGTTGATTTTATAAGATTGGCACCAATCATCAGCTTCCGGAACGGTACAATTTACTTTTATACCCTCGCAGCTATCCAATGGTGTCTGCAGTTCTTAGCAGCAAATACAGCTGACAGATTCCCTTTCACTGTTCACCCTGTATTTCACCATCACTGTGTTTATTGTATCTGTATTAATACATGTCCCCCTGTCGTAAGATATTGCGTGCACTGTCCAGATTCTGGGCCTTTAGTGTAAGGGTCATTCATGTGTGGTGACATCACTGTGTGTCTTTTTATATGTAAATGGATTCAGAGGTTGGGAAGGCTCATCTGTCCTTCTGTCACATATGAAGATGCCAGTTTTATAAACTCCATATAAAGATCCAAAGACCTTTTGTTACAACTTTTGCATCAAGGTCCATGAACTTTAAGTTAAGTATCTGAGTATCCCATTGGCCTAAGTACTCTCTGAAATTACATCAGCGAAAATAACTAATTTCTGAATTTATGCATGGGCCCCAACATTTTTACCAGCAGCATATGTAACACACACATCTACAGCTGCATAAGGAGAAATTATGACCGGGCATATACACAGCCTCAAGTCTTCCTTGGGATAATGTAACAAGGTTTGTACACCTGGATTTGGGGAATTTCACCATTCTTCTCTGCAGATCCTCTAAAGCTCTGTCAGGTTAGGTGGGGACCATCGGTGGAAGCCATTTTCAGGTCTCTCCAGAGATGTTCAACTGAATTCAAGTCATGGACTTCAGGACATTCACATAGTTTTCCCTAAATGGCTCCAGTATTGTCTTGGCTGTGTGCTTAGGGTTATTATCTTGTTAGATGGTGAACTTTTAGCCCAGTCTGAAATCCACCGTACTTTGGATCTGATTTTTATAAAGAATATCTCTGTACATTGGGGGCATTCATTATTGTAGGTGTAAGTGAAGCATTTTTCTACTCCTTTTTTTTGTGTGCTCGTAATTTGTAGGAGCCCCAAATTTATTAAATGGTCACAGAGCAAGTCAACATTTTCTGAAATTTCACTCTTTACATCCACCAAAAAGCTAAGCTGAGTCTGGGCTGGTTTAATTTAGAGACTTTTCAGTGGTTTTGCACCTTTTCCATTTCATGTGTATTGCTAAAAACAGTGGATTGCAACTCATAAGTGACAAAAATGAAACCAAAAGGCACAAAAAAGGTGCAAAAAAAAGGACACTTGCGCCAAAATAGTGCCAAATATAGATGGAAAAAAACAGGGTAAACCCAATGATAACTGCTGGCCATTGTACTTTCAGTGTTATTTCAGCCCTGACCAGTCACTTTATCCCAGCTTCTAATAAATAACTCCGCAGCATGATGCCACCACCATGCTTCACTGTAGGGATAGTATTGGGCAGGTCATGAGCCGTGTCTGTTCTCCTCCAGACATTACACCTAGAATTGATGCCAAAAAAAAATCACTTTTTGTTTCATCAGACCAGGGAATCTGAGAGCGGCTTTTAGGTTCTTTTTTTTGTTGTTGTTGTAAACTCCAGATGGGCTTTCATGTGTCTATTACTAAGAAGAGGCATCTTTCTGGCCATTGTGCCATAAAGCCCAAATTGGTGGAGTGCAACAGTGATGCTTGACTTTCTGAAATATCCATTGGGTTCTTTGTTCTTTCTTTATTACCATGGCCCTTCAGAAACGGATTACTTAGTTCGGTAAGGCAGCAAGTTTAAGTTCCATTGATCTGTGCTTCTGCTTTCTGTAATTATTTCCCTACACCTAAATATGCTATAATAAAACCTCTTAATTGCCTAAACCCCAGTGTTTGATTCTAATGTATTAAAGGAATTGATCAAGCAGGTCTGTAGTATGCACTATGGTCATTAAACTGGAATCAGCACAGATTATTCCCCCAACCCTGCAATCAGCACAGGTTATTCCAAAGAATGAATTCATTAATAACTAGGCAGTCTCCCCTGTCCCTAAGGGATGTGAACCTTTAGTTGCGTAATCCCATGAGATAGTTTAAAGGGGTATTCCAGGCAAAACCCTTTTTTATATATATCAACTGGCTCCGGAAAGTTAAACAGATTTGTAAATGACTTCTATTAAAAAATCTTAATCCTTCCAATAGTTATTAGCTTCTGAAGTTTTCTGTCTACCTGCCCAATGATGTTGTCACATCCCGGGAGCTGTGCATGATGGGAGAATATCCCTTGCATGATGGGAAAATATCCCCATAGGAACTGCACAGCTCCCGGGACGTGAGTCATCAGAGAGCAGTTAGACAGAAAACAACAACTCAACTTCAGAAGCTAATAACTATTGGAAGGATTAAGATTTTTTAATAGAAGTAATTTTCAAATCTGTTTAACTTTCCGGAGCCAATTGATATATAAAAAAAAGTTTTGGCCTGGAATACCCCTTTAAGTCTAAGAAAATCACAATGCTGGTGGTTGCAGTGTTGCCATAAAAATCCTGCAGTTATAATCTGTTGCCATTAGGCTATCTAAAAGCAGATATTAGTTGGCCCTGGAATAATTCTGTTACTGAGGTCAAAGTAATAGTAGCAGAGCAGGGGGTCAAAGAATAAGAGGAACAAGACGTTTAGTTTATTTCAGATAGTACGACGCGTTTCGGCACCTAGCTTGTGCCTTCCTCAGGTCCAAAAAATGTACCCCAGATAGTAGAGCATACACATTGGGGTACTGGTCTGGAGGTCTTGTCGTTACAGCGTGCTGCTGCGTACAGCACAATGTAACCACAGGACCTCTGGACCAGTACCCCAATGTGTATGCTCTACTATCTGGGGTACCTTTTTTGGACCTGAGGAAAGCACACGCTAAGCTTTAGTGCGTCTAAGTCTTCGGTGCAGCGCCTCATAGACCAATTCTTTGTCTGTATTCCCAGTATTTGCCTACCAGCTCTTCTATAGGAGCTTGGTACCTGGTCAGAGTGTGGCAGCCTTATCCATATCTACCGGCTTTTTTGCCACAGAGTTGCACACTGAGGCGTAACAACTTTACAGGTCAGTATATCACTTTGGTGTGATTTTTCATATACCAAATGATATACGTTACGAGGAAGCGCCCCCTGCTTTTTCTCTCCCGATACACTCTAAAATGAATAAGGGAATCCTTACATGTTCAAGTTTTCCATATTAATACAGGAAGAAAAAAAAAGATTAATATCTACAAAGTTGTGATTGTTACAGACTACATGTCATTGACTGTGAGCAGTGTGAAACAGGTGAGTTGTAATAGTGGTATTCAATCAAAAATTAATGGGATAACCATGGATTACACCATGAAGGCATTGGGGGTGGATTTCAAGAGGTTTACACTGGACACCAAAAGATCTCGTCTCCTACCAGACTCTATGCTTCTAGATCAAGCCCTACCTTTATTGTAAGCCTCCTGAATGGGGCTTCGACAAAGTATGATTGGAATAGAACAAGACCCATTTTCTATACCAGTCAACTTCAAGACTCTTGTTTTAAGTAAGACAAAATAAATAAATTCTGTTATTTGTTCCCTGGATTTATTATCCCTGTGATATCCACTAAATCTTAAATGGGCTGGAGCCATGAAAGTCTCTTTCAGACGTGTGTAACAGGCAAGTGAAGTAGCCAGTAGGCAAACACATGGTAATCCCGCTGTCTGTCTGACACTTCCACTGCCAGACAGTAAAGTGAGGAGTGGGCTCAGGAACAAGGGATGATCATGTATATCTAAGGGAATTTCAATGATAGAAACACATACAGCTGAAGGCATTTCCATAGCTTATGTGCCAAATACACTGGGCTCAAGTATTTGAATAAAACACCTGAGATCAAGTGTGTGTCCCATCTCACTGCAACACATGTATAAAGTCCAGCCCCTACCAATGCAGTGTGCCTTTACAGACATTTATGAGAGAATGGGTCGTTCTAAAGAACTTATTGAATGCCAGTGTGGTACTGCAACAGGACACCAACAGTACAAGTCATGTCATGACATTTCCTTTCTTCCTCCCAGATTCTCCATGATTAACTGTAAGGGGTATTACTGAGAAGTGAAAGCGCTTAAGGACCACAGCCGCGTAGTAGAGACCACGTAACGTTACATAACAGGGGTCACAGATTGCTGAGATGCTTTGTGCATACAAGTCACCAAAGCTCCTTTGACTTAATAACTGCAAAGACCAAACCTCACCTGGCATTAAAGTCAGCAGAAAAACTGCATCAGGAGCTTCATGGCATGGGTTTCCTGTGGCCGAGCAGCTGCAAGTAAGCCTTACATCACCAAGCACAATGCCAAGTGGCGGATGGAGTTGTGTAAAGCACACCACCACTGGAGCAGTAGAAACATTCTTTATGGAGTCACCAATTATGCTTCCTTATCTGGCAGTCTGATGGATTTGTCTGGTTTTGGTAAATGCCAGGAGAATTCTTTCTGCAATATTACCTACCATTCAGAATTGTTCCAACTGTAATGTGTGGCAGGGAAGGGATAATACTATGGGGTTGTTTTTGAGAGGTAGGGCACTTTAAGGAAGGCACTTTTCGGTTCCAGCATTAGGCTAGGTGCACACCACCGTTGAACTCCACTAAAGATAGCTTTGTATGCTCAACCCCAGGAGTTGAGGGGGAAAAAATACTGCATGTCCGATGGACCCAATTCAAGTTAATGGGATCCATTAGGGTCTATTCACCATGCAGAATTTCCACACATCCGCACCAATTCCGCTTCCGCATTCATTTAGGTAGTTTCTGGCTGGGGAGGGGGCAGCTGTGCTTGGGGAGAAGATAGCCAGAAGTGTGGAGGAGTGCTTAAACTAGGGACTGGGGGAGGGAAACTACAACATATAGGGGGAAGATAGTGTAGATAGAGAGGGGGGGATAGGTAATAACACTGAGGGTGGAGCGGCGGGAGAGGTTAGGAAAGGAAATAGGAAAGAAAACATTAAGTGCATGTATACTAAAGCCAGAAGTCTAAATAATAAGATGGTGGAACTGGAACTATTAATGTTGGAAGATTATGATATAGTGGGGAGAAGTGAGACATGGCTGGATGCGAGCGATGACTGGGTGTTAATATACAGGGGTACAGTATGTTCAGAAATGACTGTACAGGTAAAAAGGGGGAAGGGTTTGCTTATATGTAAAATCCTGTCTTGGGCCCATTCTGCGCGAGGACATTGGTGAGGAGAATGATCATATGGAGTCGCTGTGGATGGAAATTAGGGGAGAGGGTAAGAACAATGAATTACTGATAGGGGTTTGTTATAATTCGCCAAGTATAATGGAAGCAGCAGAAAACCTACTAATAAGACCAATAGATGGGGCAGCAAACAAGGGTGACGTCATTATTATGGGGGACTTTAACTACCCTAACAAACTGGGAAGAGGAAATCAGCAAGGGAAACAGGTTTTTGGCAATAATAAAGGACAATTACCTTTCCCAACTAGTGCAGGACCCAACAAGAGGAGGGTCCCTTCTGGACCTTATACTTACCAATAGGCCAGACATAGCATCTAAAATAGAGGTGGGGAGTCAGCTAGGTAATCGTGACCATTAATGATAAGTTTTAATTTATCCTATAGGAGGACATCTACTAATGGGGTTACAAAAACAAATTTAAGGAAGGCCAATTTTCACCAATTAAGGCCCCTTTCACACTATAAAGTTGCCCTGTTACAAGACCCGTTATAAACTTCCGTTAAAAAAGCCTTAAAAACGGATTTTAAATGGCCGTTACAAAATCCCATTAAAGTCTATGGGATTTTTTGATTATCCGTTATGACCCGTTATAGCCCGTCATGAATAACGGACATTATTTGTGATGGAAGAAAAATTAGTTCATGTGCTGTTTTTTCTTCCATCAAAAGAAACAGGTAAATTAACGGCCGTTATTTTTAACATTGAATTCTATGGCAAACGGATGAGCCTTTATGTCATCCGTTTGCACCTGGTTTATAATATCCGCTATTACTTCTGAGCATGCTCAGAAGAGGTGACATCAGCAGACTCCTGCAGTGCTGAGGGACTACTACTACTACTCCCATCATGGAACAGACTTGTTTCCATGATGGGAGTAGTAATTTCCCAGCTGCGGGAGTCTGCTGGTGGCTGGGAGGCTACATTAGTGTTGGTCCTACAACCCCCATCATGGAACAGACTCTGTTCCATGATGGTGGTTGTAGTACAGGGGCTGAGGGATTGACTGCACCGGGTCTCACTTCTGAGACCCAATGCGATTAGAAGTTATTAAACAGGGGAGCGGGCGGCATGCTCCACTCCTCTGCTATGTACGATGTATTTTACTTTCATTTTTAAATTCCCCGCCGGGAGCTTTGAATGGCTTGTATGGACTAGCCATTCAGGGCTCCCAACTGGGTTTTTAAACTTCAGTGTTCATTACTGTATAATCACATTCCCTCATTTTATTCCCCCCATGTGTATATGTATGATTCCTCCCCTGCCTGCTGCGGGGACATGCCATTCCATTACCTGCTGCTCATCTCCGTACTTGACAGAGATGAGCAGCGGAGAATGGAGGGACCTGTCTCCCCTGTGCGCTGCTTCATTCATTCACTGCCGCCGTTTCCCAATATGTCCCCTGCTCCAAGCGTGATTAGAGTCGGGTACGGAGATGAGCAGTGGGGAATAGAGTGACATGTACCTGTGGCTGCGGTGGTGGTGAATGAATGAATGAAGCAGCGCACAGGGGAGACAGGTCCTTCCATTCTCCGCTGCTCATCTCTGTCAAGTACGGAATGGAATGGTATGTCCCTGCTGTGCGCTGTGACAGCGCTAGAAGACCGGGCAGCAGGCAGGGGAGGAATCATACAAATACACATGGGGGGAATAAAATGGGGAAATGTGATTATACAGTAAGGAACACTGAAGTTTAAAAACCCAGCTGGGAGCCCTGAATGGCTCCTCCGTACTGGCCATTCAGGGCTCCCAGCGGGGAATTTAAAAATGAAAGTAAAATACATCGTATATCGCAGGGGAGCCGCAGCATGCCGCCCACTCTCCTGTTTAATAACCTCTAATCGTATCGGATCTCAGAAGTGAGACCCGGTGCGATCATTCCCTCAGCCCCTGTACTACAACCCCCATCATGGAACAGAGGCAGTTGTATGATGGGGGTAGTAGTACAAACCCTAATATAGCCTCCCCAGTCACCGGCAGACTTCCGCAGCCGGGGAAATACTACCCCCATCATGGAAACAAGTATGTCCATGATGGGAGTAGTAGTAGTAATCCCGGCTGTGGGAATCTGTAGGCAGGTGTGTTAAAACGGCCGTACATGACCGATGTTAGAACGTGTCTTAACGGATGAATATGCCCGTTATTTTGATGGATGTTGTTAAGCCGTTAGCACCTGTTATTTCATCTATTATTATACATCTGTTTTTACACAGAAAACGGATGTTTAATAACAGATAAATACTCATAGTGTGAAAGGAGCCTAAGAGAGGACCTCAGTGACATAGATTGGGACCGTGCCCTCAGTAATAAAAGTACACAGGCTAAATTGGACAGATAGATCTGGTGAACGACATATACTCAATGAAAACAAACGTGTTCAAAGTAAAGACCAACGTGGTTAACCAAAACAGTTAGGAATGTGATAAAGGATAAGAGGAAAGCATTTGGACTACTAAAACAAGAAGGTAGTGGGGAGGCCTTAAAAAAATGATAAAGAGAATAAAGTCTGAAAACAAGAAATAAAATTAGCAAAAATTAAAAACAGAGAGGATTGACATAGAAAGTAAAAAGAACCCCAAAATATTCTTCACCTACATTAAAAAAAAATGAAAACTGAGAATGTTAGTACCATGAGAAATAATCTGTGTGTCATAGTGTAGGAAGAGGAGGACAAGGCCAATCTACAACATTTCTACTTCTCTACTGTATTCACACAGGAAAATGCATTCCCACGAGTAGGAATAATGTAAATTCTACTGATAACCTCATCTGTTTAACCCAACAAGAAGTGCTGCACTGCCTAAACAACATTAACACAAACCAATCACCAGGCCCAGATAGAATCTATCCCAGAGTTCTGCAGGAATTAAGTACCGTGTTAGACAGACCCTTATTCCTTTTAAGGGTCTGTCTAAAACAGTGGAAATTATAGGCAGGTGGAAATTATAGGCAATTAGCAAGACCCCCCCCCCCCTCCCAATAAAGGAGTGGTTCTGCAGGTGGTGACCACAGACCACTTTTCAGTTCCTCTGCTTCCTGGCTGATGTTTTTATCACTTTTGAATGCTGGTGGTGCTTTCACTCTAGTGGTAGCATGAGACAAAGTCTACAACCCACACAAGTGTCTCAGGTAGTACAGCTCATCCAGGATGGCGCATCAATGCGAGCTGTGGCAAGAATGTTTGTTGTGTCTGTCAGCATAGTGTCCAGAGCATGGAGGCGCTACCAGGAGACAGGCCAGTACATCAGGATACATGGAGGAGGCCGTAGGAGGGCAACAACCCAGCAGCAGGACCGCTACCTCTACCTTTGTGCAAGGAGGAGCAGGAGTAGCACTGCCAGAGCCCTACAAAATGCAGGCCACAAATGTGCATGTGTCCACTCAAACGGTCAGAAACGGACTCCATGAGGGTGGTATGAGGGCCCGACATCCACAGGTGGGGGTTGTGCTTACAGTTCAACACAGTGCAGGACTTTTGGAATTTGCCAGAGAACACCAAGATTGGCAAATTCGCCACTGGCGCCCTGTGCTCTTCACAGATGAAAGCAGGTTCACACTGAGCACGTTCTGCTTCCTGCAACATCCTCCAGCATGACCGGTTTGGCGGTGGGTCAGTAATGGTGTGGGGTGGCATTTCTTTGGGGGGGCCACACAGCCCTCCATGTGCTTGCGAGAGGTAGCCATTATGGACCAAAATGAGATCCTCAGACCCCTTGTGAGACCATATGCTGGTGCGGTTGGCCCTGGGTTCCTCCTAATGCAAGACAATACTAAACCTCACGTGGCTGGAGTGTGTCAGCAGTTCCTGCAAGAGGAAGGCATTGATTCTATGGATTGGCCTGCCCGTTCCCCGGACCTGAATCTGAGCACATCTAGGACATCATGTCTCGCTCCATCCACCAACGCACGGGGCCACGTCTTTTCCACGACTCTCCCATGCAGGAGGCGTGCCGGCCGCAGTGTGATGTCGCGGCCGACACACCTCCCCCATGTATCTCTATGGGAGAGGTGGGGAGGCAGCGTTCGGGCCTCCCCGCCTCTCCCATAGAACTGTATTGGGAGGGGGTGTAACGTGTACCTCAGAGAGGTCGATGCTATGTGCATTAGCCGCTCACATAGAGCGGCAATGCGGGGCCCAGTTTGGGAGATTGCCCTTAAGTACTCAGGGTTTTTCCGTTTTTTGCACTTTCGTTTTTTCCTCTTTACCTTTAAAAAATCATAATCATAATGAACACGTTTAAAATGTTCATCTTCTGACCTCTATAACTTTTTTATTTTTACGTATACGGGGCATTATGAGGGCTCATTTTTTGGGCTGTGAACTGAAGTTTTTAGCGGTACCATTTTTTGTATTGATCAGACTTTTTGATAGCTTTTTATAAATTTTTTTCATAATATAAAAAGTTACCAAAAATATGCTATTTTGGACTTTGGAATTTTTTTGCGCGTACATCATTAAGGACCATGGGTTTTTCAGTTTTTGCACTTTTGCTTTTTCCTCCTCACCTTTTAAAAAGTGTATTTTTTGCGCCATCAATTCTACTTTGCAGTGACATCAGTCATTTTACCCAAAAATCTACAGCGAAACAGAAAAAAATCATTGTGTGACGAAATTGAAGAAAAATACGCCATTTTGTAATTTTTGGGGGCTTCCGTTTCTACGCGGTACATTTTTCAGTAAAAGTGACACCTTATCTTTATTCTGTAGGTCCATATGTTTATATTGGTTTGATTTTGTCGTAATTCTGGAAAAAAACATAACTACATGCAGGAAAATGTATGTTTAAAATTGTCATCTTCTGACCCCTATAACTTTTTTTATTTTACCGTGTATGGGGCGGTATGAGGGATAATTTTTTGCGCCGTGTTCTTAATCGTGGTTTTTATCGGTACCATTTTTGCATTGATCTGACTTTTTGATCGCTTTTAATTCATTTTTTCATGATATAAAAAGTGACCAAAAATGTAATTTTGGACTTTGGAATTTTTTTGAGCGTACGCCAATGACCGTGCGGTTTAATTAATTATATATTTTTATAGTTCGGACATTTACGCACGCGGCAATACCACATATGTTTATATTTTTATTTACATGTTTTTTTTTATGGGAAAAGGGGGGTGATTTGGACTTTTATTAGAGAAAGGGTTAAATGACATTTATTAATTATTTTTTTTACACTTTTTTTTGTAGTGTTATAGCTCCCATAGGGGGACTATAACACTGCACACACTGATCTTTTATACTGTTCACTGCAAAGCCATAGCTTTGCATTGATCAGTGTTATCGGCAGTCGATTGCTCAAGCCTGCATCTCAGGCTTGGAACAATCAATCGCCGAAGGGACACGCCGGAGGCAGGTAAGAGGACCTCCGCTCGTGTCCCAGCTGATCGGGACACCGCATTTTCACTGCGGTGGTCCCGATCAGCCCCACTGAGGGAAGCGTTTTCTTTCATTTTAGATGCGGCGTTCAGCTTTGAAGGGTTAATAGCACGCAGCACTGCGATCGCTGCCGTGCGCTATTAGCCCCGGGTCCCGGCTTCAGATACATGCCGGGACCGACCCGCGTGACCCCGCGTTATATTGCGGGAGCCGGCCAAGGATGTAAATACACGTCCTTGGTCATTAAAGGGGTACTCCGCCCCAAGACATCTTATCCCCTATCTAAAGGATAGGGGATAAGATGTCAGATCACCAGGGTCCCGCTGCTGAGGACCCCGGGGATCGCTTCTGCAGCACCCCGCTATCATTACTGCGCAGAGCGAGATTGCTCTGCACGTAATGACGGGCAATACAGGGGTCTGAGCATTGTTACGTCACGGCTCCGCCCCTCATGACGTCACGGCCCGCCCCCGTCAATACAAGTCTATGGGAGGGGGCGTGGCGGTCGTCACGCCCCCTGCCATAGACTTGCATTACGGGGACGGGCCATGACGTCACGCTGCTCCGGCCCCTGTATCGCCCGTCATTACGCACAGAGCGAACTCGCTCTGCGCAGTAATGATAGCGGGGTGCTGCAGAAGCGATCCCCGGGGATAAGATGCCTGATCGAGGGAGTCCCGTCGCTGGGGACCCCCGGGATCATGCACGTGGCACCCCGTTTGTAATCAGTCCCCGGAGTGTGTTCGCTCCGGGACTGATTACCGGCGACTACAGGGCAGGCAGCGAGTGACATCACGCCCCCGCCCCTGTGTGATGTCACGCTCCGCCCCTCAATGCAAGCTTACGGGAGGGGGCGTGACAGCTATCTCGCCCCCTCCCGAAGGCTTGCATTGAGGGGCGGAGTGTTACATCACACGGGGGTGTGACGTCCCACGCCGCCCGCCCTGTAGTCGCCGGTAATCAGTCCCGGAGCGAACACGCCCCAGGGACTGATTACAAACGGGGTGCCACGTGCATGATCCCGGGGGTCCCCAGCAGCGGGACTCCCTCGATCAGGCATCTTATCCCCTGTCTAAGATGTCTAAGCACCGGAGTACCCTTTTAATGACCAAGGACGTATATTTACATGCATGTGGCACCCCGTTTGTAATCAGTCCCCGGAGTGTGTTCGCTCCGGGACTGATTACCGGCTACTACAGGGCGGGCTGAGAGTGACGTCATGCCCACGTGTGATGTCACGCTCCGCCCCTCAATGCAAGCCTACGAGAGGGGGCGTGACAGCTATCACGCCCCCTCCTGTAGGCTTGCATTGAGGGGCGGAGCGTTACATCACACGCCGCCTGCCCTGTAGTCGCTGGTAATCAGTCCCAGAGCGAACACACTCCGAGGACTGATTACAAACAGGGTGCAAGATCACGGGGTCCCCAGCGGCGGGACTCCCGCAATCAGGCATTTTATCCCCTATCCTTTGGAAAGGGGATAAGATGTCTAAGCACCGGAGTACCCCTTTAAGGGGTTAATAAAATAATATTTTTATAAATCGGACATTTCCGCATGCGGCGATACCACATACATTTATTTTTATTTACACAGTTTTGTTTTTTTTAAATGGAAAAAGGGGGGGGGGGGGTGATGGAAACTTATTAGGGAAGGGGTTAAATAATCTTTATTAAGTTTTTTTTTTAAATGTTATAGACCCCATAGGGGGCTATAACACTGCACACACTGATATTTTTCAATGATCATTGTTATCCCATAGGATAACATTGATCAATGATTCTGCCGCTTGACTGCTCATGCCTGGATCTTTGAGCAGTCATTCAGCGATTGGACATGAAGGAGGCAGGTAGGGGCCCTCCTTGTGTATTCCAGCTGATCGGGATTCCGCGGTTTCGGTGTGGCGGTCCCGAACAGCTGACTGAGCTAGCCGGGATTTGTTTCGTTTCACTTTAAACGCAGCGATCAACTTTGAATGCAGTGCCCAAAGGGTTAATAGCGAGTGGCACCACGCTCAGTGCCGCGTGCTATTAGCCAGGGGTCCCGGCCGTTGTTAGAGGATGGGCTTGGCCCGCTTTGACGGGTTATAGAAAGGGAGCGGACTCAGGGCGTACAGGTATGCCCTGAGTCCTTAAAGGGGTACTCTCCCCCCCCCCTAGACATCTTATCTCCTATCCAAAAGATAGGGAATAAGATGTCAGATCGCCGGGGGTTCCGCTGCTGGGGACCCCCGGGATCTCCGCTGGAATACCGTTATTACTGCACAAAGCACACTCGCTCTGTGCGTAATGACCGGCAATACAGGGGCCGGAGCATCATTACATCACGGCTCCGCCCCTTGTGACATCTCAAGGCCCTTTTCAGTCATTTTCTGCTTGTGATAGTTCTTAGTAACTTACCTAGCTATCTCTGTGCTCATTCTGTTTATTCTGGTTTTGTGACTTTTGGCTTGGCTTTTTACTTCCCTTTGATACTCTGTTACTGTACTTCGTGCTCTCCAGGTTTAGACTCGGCCCTCTGACTACGTATTTTTGTGTGTGCGTGTTTAGATTGTTTTCTGTTAATCGTGTACAACTAACATTTCCCGACCTTTTGTCAGTTTTGTAGTTTATTGTTTTGACCTTTTGACTGTCCCTCACTTATTTAGGAAGGCACTGTCACCATGGTTACGGACCTGTCGTCTAGGGCAGGTACATAAGTAGGCAGGGACAGGGGAGTGGGCGAGAATAGTGTGCACTCCTTCCCTGCTCAGACGTGACATATATGCAGATGACACTAAACTGGGTAAGATGATCTCCACAGAGGAGCATAATATCATATTACAGAGGGATCTGGGGAAGCTGAAGGCTTGGGCACAGACATGGCAAACTAATTTTAATGTAGTTAAGTGTAAAGTTATGTACTTGGGCCGTAAAAACAGCATGTACAATTATGCTATGTAAATTATGCTATGCTAAATAATAAAACATTAGGTAACACTTTCAACCTAAAATGATTTGGAAGTACTGGTGGACAATAAGCTCCACTTTAGTGACCAGTGCCAGGCAGCGGCTGCCAAGGCTAACAAAGTAATGGGATGTATCAAGAGAGGCATAGAGGCTCGGAACAGGAACATAGTTTTACCTCTGTATAATTCATTAGTCAGACTACATATGGAGTATTGTGTCCAGTTTTGGGTGACTGTGTATAGGAAAGACATGGCTGAACTGCAGAGGGTGCAGAGGAGGGCGACAAAGATAATTAATGTTATGGAGGGATTACAGGACCTAGACAGGTTATCAAACTTGGGGCTGGGACAGTAAAGAGATCTTTCTAGTGATCTTTTTATACCTAGGCCGGTAACCATGACAAGGGGGCATCCTCTACGTCTAGTGGGTTTCACCATCATCACAGACAGAGATTCTTTACTGTAAGAGCAGTGAGACTATGGAACTCTGTGCCACATGATGTTGTGGATGTTTTTCTAGAAAATTATAATATTACAGGTAATGGATACTAAATTTATGTGGATAGAACATTGATCCAGGGATTTATTCTGATGGCCATATTGGGGTCAGGAAGGAATTTTCCCTCTCATGGGGCAATTGGCATCAGCCTCATGTTTTTTTTTTTGCCTTCCTCTGGATCAACACAATAGGGCTTTAGGTTGAACTTGATGGACCCTTATAAACTATGTAACTATGTAATAATGCTCAATGGCCCTAGACCTCCTATAGGTCTAGATGGGTAGTGCAAAATCATTCTTCCTTTATTGGCTCTTAATTATGAGGAGGATGGTACATTTGCTCAGTGGTTGGCACTGATGCCTTAAATCAACAGGCTACACAGTCCAAATCCAGGAAAAAGCAACATCTGCATGGAGTTAGTATGTTATCCACCTCTCAATAAACTTACTGGTAAAAGTTATTTTGGCTTTCTATATTAAACCCCATGTGTCTGAGATAGGGAATTCAGGCAGAGACCCATTGGGGACAGGGGCTGATGTGATATTCTTTGTACATTGCTGTAGAATATGTTGGTGCCATAAAAACAAATGGAAAAATATTAAAATTACATTTAATGCATATATATACATCAAAGAAAAGACACATCATGAATTTTAAATACTTTTAATTAAATTCAATTGAGATTAGGAAAAACACAAATAATTTCAGGAAATATTTAAAAAGAAATGAATGATATGTCAGCAGTAAATCTGTATTTTTTTTTCAAGCATTCATTTTGTTTTACAAATATTACAATTAATGCACCAAAAGGGAAAATCGGAAAGGACCCGCATTTCTTATAGCACACCCTCAATATAAAGAACATGAGTTATAATATACATTTATACTCCTATGTACAACATCTAATAGAATTCAAGAATATAGAACATCCACACTGAAAACCTCCCCAGCCAGAAAGGCCTGTGAGAAGGTGGCCCCGCACACAGGGCAAGGCCACATACCCCGAATATCAAGTTCACGTACAACCCACAAGAACACAAAGAACCCTGTTCAATCCCAGTCCAAGATCAAGACAAACAATATTTAAAGGAAAGGAATAAAATCTTTCTGGTCTGTTCTTTTCTTCTTTTACAATTCACTTTACATAGGAGTAAAGACTGGGTGGTATGGACTGAATAGTGGATGACTGACAGCTTCTAAAACAGACTTAATGGTGATAGGCAAGATGAATACGATCCTGTTCTGCACCGACTCCTATTTACTGGCATCACCTTTGTAATTCTAGAGGAACTGACAGCCAAAGTGCTCAAATCCTCTCCTTCACATCACCCTGAGTGGAAGTAATGTGTGCTGTATAAATCTCCCCGAGATGAAGAGCATGAATCCTGTAAGAACCTTCTGTAATCCTTCTGCAGCTCTGTGCAGGCAAAGAACCCAATTTATGCCTGTTCCCGCTACTGTAAATGGCACAATGTTTTATCCCTACAGCATCTTTATCGTAGCCAGCATTTACATTCACTTGTTTTTCTATAGTGGCAGAACTATACAGGCTAAACCTCAAACCTCCAGAGGCTATTTTACTTCATGTTCTACAGGAATTTACCTTTCCCTAAGATTCAGTGACAGGAGGCAAATAATATTTATAGTGTCCGGTTCAAAAGTAAATAAAAATGGTTGCTACTACTGTTTGTAGTCAAATATTTCTTTTTTTTACAGTGGTCAGGCTGGCTTAAAAATAAAAAAAATATAGGATACTCACCTGTCTGATCTGCCAATGCTGCCGTTCCAACAGTGCCAGGGTCCTCGCTGCTCACTGTCTTCTCAACATGCTGCTCATCCAATCACTGACTAAATGTGTCCATACACCTTAGACTAACGTTGGCCAAACCCGTCAACTTCGGTTGACTGACTAACATGTATGATAGCCTCCTGCTGTTGGTAGAGAGGAGGTTCGGGCGTATTGGATATTTTCTACCAGACCCTAATGTTCCGGGAGAGATAAGCCATTGCCAGAGCTGTCTGACTGCGGCTTACCCCTTACCTCCCTATTGGGGTAAATTAGAGAGAAATTAATATTTCCATATATTTTCATTCTGTTCAGCACATACTAATAAAAAAAAAAAAAAATTATGTATGATTGTGTTTTCACATTGGCTCACAATTATTGGGCTAATATGGACTGGCCAAATGATAGTCATGTGTATGGACCCCTGAACCATTTCTGTCCTTCTTTACTAGGTGCTAATAAAGAGCAACGTCCTGTGACACCACAACAAAAACACACGGCAGCTACTGAATCTCCAATATGCAAATGACACAATTACGACTAATTTGCAGTTGACCTGCTGGAGATAAGCAGGAGATGGTGGCTCTGTCACAAGAGGCGTCTGCAAGGCATGGATTTAAACAGTAGCAGGCTATCTCACTGTGAAGACATCTGTTGATTTAGCCTCAGGAGATTCGCACTGCTTAATGCTTTGCTGTTTGTGTCTGGAAGTCGAAATAAAGCTCTTCACTTAAAGTCCACAGCGCAACCTTTCAGTGTAATCACCAGTTCCTATATACAGCAAAGTAATTGTACATATCTGAATAGCATACAGGAAAAAAAAATAAAAAATCACTTAAATTAGTGCAAAAAATCTCATTGACACACAAAACAAACAAGTGCCTGAATCTGCATCCAGCTGCATTTAAAGACATCTCTACTTCATATGACTAGTGTAAATGAATGTAAATGAATCACATTAAACAACGTCCTAAGCAGCTACTTCAGAAGACCAAATATGTAGAAAGTCCCACAAAGAAATGAAGCGGTATCCATTACACAGATGTGAAAACAACATACAAAGGCCACAAACACAATACGCTCAATTAAAACAAATCAGCCTTTACGAAGACTGGAGATTAACATTTTCTTTCTTCATTCGGGAAGATGGGTCTCAAATAAAACATTTAAAACAGAATTGTATAAATATGTGAGGAAACCATGCAAAATAACAAGAGAAAGGTGAAAGAGAAAAAGAAGCATATCTGAGATCTCTAGTAAATGCCCTAGAATATACTGGTAGTGCAGTAAAGGACAGTTGCCTATAAGTGTAATATGACCGCAGTTATGGCCAGACTATAATAAACCTAATAAAGCATTGTATATCCCTATTATGTCTTTAGTACAGTCATTAGACCAGTGGTTGGGCCTGGCAGCCATAATGCAAATAGTAGAAACACGATCCGGCACTGCTGTATTTACGGTAATTTGTAAGACAGCTACAGGTGGAAATGCGAAGCAAAACCAAATCTTGCGGCGCTCAATCCAAAGACTGTTAGACAAATCCAAATGTGCACGAGGAAAGAATGGAGGATGGCACTCACCCAGATGGAAGCTTCAAATATTCTTTATTATACAAACACGGTGGCAGTGTCAGGCAGGTGAACAGACAGGAACGCCGAGGAGACCCTCTGTGTTCCTGTCTGTTCACCTGCCTGACACCGCCATCGTGTTTGTATAATAAAGAATATTTGAAGCTTCCATCTGGGTGAGTGCCATCCTCCATTCTTTCCTCGTGCACACCTGGCAGCCATAATACTGACCCAGAAATGCAGTCATCTTACACTTAATCGGAAATGGTCTAAAGAAGTCCACCTATAAAGCATCTTCAGGATATGTCATTCATGAGTTTTTAAGAACTGCATAAAAAAAAATTCAGTGATATACCGTAAATCTCAGACTAGCTGTAAAGGGGTTGTGATTTAAATGATTTTGAAACTGATGGGCCCCCACTTATGGCATCTTCTAAAATCACACATGCAGTCTCAGTGTCAGTTTTCATTGCAGTTTATACAGTTGAATACAGAAGTGGATATAAAAGAGAGGTTAAAGTGTACCTCCAGTGCTTTTATAAAAAAAAACAAAAAAACATCACAGTAATTTTTCTAAATAGTTTTTAATTTTAAATCCAGTGTCAGAATAGCTTCCTGAGTTCACCTTCTGCCGGCTGTATATTAAAATGAATTATGAAATGAAGATTCCGGCTCCATAGAACCAGTTTCCAGTGTAAGACCCAAGTGGGAAGCTCCACGTCATAATGCAGGCGGGGAGACTTGGCATTTGGAAAGCCATTCCGGTGCCGAATAAGCATCGGGGGGGCGCAGTGCTTCAAAAAATGTAAGAATGCATTGGAGGTACACTTTAAGTTTGTTCTTTATATTTTTTTTCTTCTTTTTGTATCCGATCCTTATTATTGCTCAAAAAACTGCAAGAAAAACTGCCACAAAACTGTTTGTGTTTGGTGAGAGCCTTAAAGATTTTTTTGGGTAGTTTAAAAAAAATTTGGTACAGGTTGGAACTGGGGTGGGAAAAAACAAAAAATCACTAACTTTACTCAAAACCTAAATGTGCCATTTCTCCAATCTTGCCAGCCAGAAGTGCTGTGAAGAGGTTACATTGTACACATGATGCCGCAGCCAATCAATGGTGTCAGCAGTCACGTGCCGATCATGCAGTAAGAGACTGCTGAGGCCACTAACTGCAGCATCATGTGAACAAAGCATGTGACCATATAGACAGGAAATGCATAGACAGAAAATCTCAGGATGTTAAAAAAATTTTTTCTAATCCTGGTTACAACTTGTACTAATTCTTCTTTTTTTTAAACTACTGCAAAACCCCTATAAAAGGAGGATTTTTTCCTTAAAATTTCTACATACTGGCATTTTCTCTAGACATCTTATCTCCTATGCAAAGGATAGGGGATAAGATGTCTGATCGTGGGGGGTCCTGCAGCTGGGGACCCCCGCAATCTCTCTGCAGCACCCGGCGCTCGTTTAGAATGCTGGGTGCGGGCAGCAGGGGTCGTGACGTCATGGTCACGCCCTTCAATGCAAGACTATGGGAGGGGGCGTGGCATTCGCCACGCCCCCTCCCATAGACTTGCATTGAACGTGCGTGGTGTGACGTCTTGAGGGTTGTGGCAATGATGCCACGACCCCCGCCGCCCGCTCCAAGTGTTCCGAACGCTGGGGCCGCGGAGTACCCCTTTAAGCTGTAAAATTGTGGGCCTAGATCTCTGCAGATGATTAAAATGATATATTTTCTTCCTTCTTCTATACACACCATTGGTAAAAAAACAAAACAAAAGACATTTAAAGGCCCCGTTCCCACAGATCCACTCTGCAGCCTGTTCTGAAAGGAACCCAGGTTAAGAGAAGTTTAAATACACGTGGCCTCTTAAGACGCAGCATCAAAGCATTGTTAAGTGTGCCCTCTGTTCCACTTCCCAGCAGTGAAAGTGTTACACAGACAGCCGTAACAATGTGCGGCAATTACATCCTAAATGCCTTGCAAGAAGTGTTGTTGTGCTTCCTGCTTGTTGCTTATGTGCTCTCTTGTCCTTTGGTGCTGTTGCATCATTACGCTTTGTCAGACAGTCCTCTTGCCATCATCAGTGTTACAACCATAGTTGCATCATACCTCAGTGCCTAATGGATGGTTTACGAACAACCTGCCCAGGGGGGTCCTGCCCCTTTAGACACACATTACAACATTGCACAGCTCGTCCTTTTTTAAAAAGTTATATTCACAGGTGCAAAGTCATATATTTATATATATTTTTATCTTTTTTTTTCTTTTATAGATTAAAAACAGCTCTTCACTAGAGTTCAGTATAAAAAGTGCTTCAATTGGAAGATTTGCTGACAGCACTGGCAGAGCGTCGGAGCTTTCCAGAAACTTTTGTTCTGGTGGAGCGGGTTAGTGTTGGAGAGGTGGGCTCTGGTGGTTCTGGTCCCGTGCTCACTGACAGATCAGAACTGGTACTTGAAGGGAGACCTACGAAAAGAAAAGATGTAAGACGTTGAGAGAATATTTACACTGCTGTGACAAGATTCCCATAACCTTCAGAAGAATTAGGACGAACAGGTCCTAACAGAAAATATCAGTGTCTACAGGTTTACACAAAAATTGGTAATCTGATAGCATTTCTTCAGGATGACTGATGTTATTCGGAGCTGGATCACGTGCCGGGGCCTTCACTGCTATACATTCTTTTAGATACTCTCCACGTAACGTTATCTGAAGCTGCCAGGTGCCTACAGATATGTGTTTAGGAGCAGATGTCTGCTTTCTGCACTAAGGAATTGAGCAAGGTAATGATTCTTCTCAATATGGAACACAAGCAGACATGATGTCTAATAATAGTGATGCCTTCATGGTATTGCCAATAAAACATGTTAACAAACACCAAACCTAAATCCCAATGGGCCTAATGCATGAAAACTGGAGGTGTCACCCATACCAGCCAATTTGATCACTCTCAGACTGGCTTTGAAAAAGACAGAAGCCGAATTCTGATTGGTTGCTAAGGTAACACATTCAGTTCTTGTTTGCAATAGTTTTCAGAAAATAGGCCCAATATACCAAATAATGACCATATAATATACGACATGGCACATAGCACATCAAATAAATTAGAACACCACAATTTACATTTCGTGTGTATATATAGTAAATGGCAAGTGTCACCAAAAACAATAAAACAACCACTGGTTTGTCAAAAGCGGTACAGGTATAAAGCCCCACTGCCCCCCCCCCACCTCCCAATACACAGAAAAAGTTGTCTGAACCTGCTGATTATGGAGGGACAGGAAATCTCCAAACAGATGACGTTGGGAACAACAACAAAAAAAATGTCCTATTTTCAATGTCAGGGAGTACTACCAGGGCCGGCCTGAAGGCTTTCTCTAGGCTCTGATGCCATGACAACTCAGAAACTCCCCACAATCATGTTTCAGGGGTACAAAATGTTTCACCCCCAAAGTGCATATTGGGGGTTAAAGGGTAATTGTCAGCTGTAACAGCTAGCACCCACTATAGTTTCTCCATGTCTTACATACATTGTCAAAGATCAGCCAATCAAGCCAAGAGCATGGAGAAGTCACTGGGAACCCCCCCCCCCCCCCCCCCTGGTAACTCGAAACTCTATTCCAAGCTAGTTCTAAAACTATGAGTGGAATTTATTAATGGTTTTGTAAAAAACATTGTGTATTGTGTGTTTTTTGAGCAAAAAAAAAAAAAAAAGCATATGTACAATACTTGTCTGTTGAATGCATTAGTACACTTCCCCTCTGAGTGCTACAGGGTTTTTGAGTAAATTATAGGTCATTGTAATAAAGGAGCCTATCCGTGTTTCATAGCCCCGTGATTCTGAGCTGCAGTACCAGATACAAACCAAAGACAAGAGTGGCACTGTCTCTGGGGAAAACAAAACCAGATTTTTTCTTTTTGCAATCATCCATACCTCCTTTAAACAATGTAGGGTCCTCTCCAAAACTATTTAATAAAGGAAACACTGGTAATGAAATGTGTGGGGCAGGTGTAGGATTGGGAGCAGGCTTCAGCTTGGTTTACCTCAGCTCTGCTACCCATTGAAAGCATAAATCATAAGACAAAATCAGTCGGAGGTTGATATCCTGCAAGTCCCAGGTTGAGGCAGCGGTTTACGTGAGCTTGCACGCCTATATTTTCAACATTAACTGACGATGCAATTATTCCCCGAAGAGGAAGATGACTGAAGGTCATGACAAAATAGCTTGTCTGAATGGGAGCAGATGAGGTAGCAGCTATTAAACATAACAGAAAATGAATAAAATTAAAGCCTGCGAGTAACAAATCTTTCCCAGAACAATTATAACCGTGCACCGAGGAATTCACAATTGTCTGTTGCAATCGAGGAGTGTTGTTGCTTGCAGTTGGCGCACAGTCTCTCTGGGCAGTACGGTAAGAGGAAATTTAATTTCATCACTTACTCTCTTTATGCATCATCTTTAAATCATGAGACATTGCCACAAACAGCAGCACATGCAGAAGTCTCCCAGATAACCCTTCCAGCACAATGGAGGCAAGTGATAATGAAGTGGATGCCAGTGAAAATGCTGCACTGGAGAATACTGAAGAGATGCACTAATCCACAATAGAACAATCCCTGAAACACAGAATGTGCTGCCTAATAACCTTAATAATATAGTGGATTATAGAGGGATGCAGTGACTTATGGATGGTTAAAGGGGTACTCCGCTGCTCAGCGTTTGGAACAAACTGTCCCGGACGCTGGAGCCGGCGCCTGGAGCTTGTGACAACATAGCCCCGCCCCCTCATGCTGAGACGCCCCTCTGTCATGCGCTCGCTTCTTAGACTCTAACCACTGAAGGACATAAATGTACGTCCTGGTGCGTTAAGTACAAGGGCACCAGGACGTACATTTACGTCCAATTTTCTTAAGGGGTTTAAGTAATCATGATATTGGTTATAGCTTTATCGTCTCTATAGTCCTTTCCAGTGGTGAAATGACTATGCAAAAGCCCAGGGGGTGTTCCCCAGCACACCAAGAGACAAGGTAAGTCATTCTAGGTCCTCTTTATCTAAAGGCTGTCAAAAGTGGTACGCAGATGCAAGCAGGCCAGTGGGAGATGATATGAGGACATGGGCTGGATCTACCTGGGTTCATGCCATTATAGGAAACACCCCATGGGCTTTAGAGTTTAATTAGCATAATAACAAAAGGCTTCTTATATAAGGTATGTCTGGAATCCTGATGACTAGCCCTATTCAGCAGTGTGTTTATTTACAACCCTGTTCTTCTGCTTGAAAGAGGTACTCTGCCCCTGAACATCTTATCCCCTATTCAAAGGATGGCCACTGGGATCCCCCACGATCTACGGGCAGCACCCCAGCATTCTGAACTTTTTTGTTCAAAATGCTGAGTTCGGATTGCTGTGGCATCACACACCCCTTCATTTATGTCTATGGGAGAGGGCATGACGGCTGTGGTCACTCGTCATAATAACAACATAAATAGAGGGGGCATGGCATGACGTCACGATCGCTCAAACAAAAAAGTTCAGAATGCCCAGGTGCTGCCCAGAGAGCACGGGGGTGGGGTGGTGCTGGGGGTGTGTGTCTCAGCAGCCAGACCCCCGTGATCAGACATCTGATCCCCTATTGTTTGGATAGGAGATAAGATGTCCAGGGGTGGAGTACCCCTTTAAGGGCTGTTCAAAAAAAAAGTTGTTTTGACATTTATCACAGTGTTCCCAAAGGGATAAACAGGCCAAATGTAGTCTTCTCTTGACTATGTTTTGACGGATTTACATTGGTATATATTTTTAAACACGAGACATAAAAGAGTAGTATTATTTTCTATTCCTCAAATAACACACAAATCACAACATGGTGCACCACTATTTGCTGCAATTACTTTTCTTTGTATCTTATTCTTTTTCGGTGATAGATATCATCAAAATCCAATAATAAAATACGAACATACACCCACTTTTGTGAACAGACATAAAACAAGACCTTTTAGCATTCCAAGTGAGTCTTTTGTGCGTCTATCTCTGCATATGGAGTTACCATTTCCAGTTGGAGGAGTAAAGTGCTAAAAGGTCTTGTTTCATGTCTATGCACAAATGTGGGTGTATGATCACATGTATTACTGGATTTTGATGATATGTATAACAGAAAAAGAATAAGGTAAAGAGAAAAGTAATTGCAGCAAACAGTGGAGTCACAAATACATAGCATTTGACTTTCTGAACCTTGCCGGCACACTGTGGAATACATCAGCATTCCTTTTTGATTCCGATAGATCCGTGGTATAGTTGTGACGTAGAGTCAAAAAGGTGATGTGAACAGCTCCTTAAAATGGTTCTCTATTTTTGAAATGTTTTGACAGTTCAATAAGACATGTCAGAAAATTAGTAGGGCTAAAGCACTATTAAGGCAAATAAAGGGTCCCTTGGGACTTCACATTTGAGCGCGGAAATACAATTGACTATAGCTCTGTGAAAAACCAAGCTCAGCCATTCTGAGAGACAGTAATGTCACAGTACAACAGCCATCAAAAGCTGAAATTCAAGCCTCCGAAGCTGTACAAGTTACCAATATCTGGCCAAGGATGGGTTAACACTGTTTCTGTTTACGCTTTACTGTTTATTACAGAAACTTAGTCAACTACAGTATAGTATATGGCAAAAAAAAACAAAAAAACTGTATTAGTTGCAATCTATTTTTTTCCCCATAATGCAAGTCAATAGGAAACAGATTCTGCTGTATAGTGTACAACAGAATTTGTTTTTGGCATCTGTTAGCATATATCTTTTTTTTTTTCCTTCAAGTGTATAAAACGTACACATTAAACGAAAACACAAATGCAGTGATACCCAGCCTTACCCGAAAGTACTATTAAAAGAAGTTTTTGAAACTGCTGTATCATTTTTGTTTCTCGAGCACATCCAAATGTGCCAGAAAAAAAGCAAAAAGGGCCTTTGACTTTATCTACTTTTGGGGTAAAATAAAGAGGTCGAAAACAATGTCACTGATCAGGTCCCTTACTTCCAATGGTATTTTCCGGATTTGCCCCACATATAGTCATTCATTTTTACAAAATATTTTTTGGAGTATATTTCCCAATACCTTACACCCTCGGATTACAATCTATTTTTTTTAAATTAACCACATGAAGGAATCTCTGATCAAATCTCTACTAAGTTATTATTACCTACACTGCTCCTCAAATAAAGCATACAAAATGCCAGAGATTTTGCGTTCACTTCTGGCACCATATTCTTTGGCAGTGAACCCATCCTGCTGAAGTATGAAAGAATAGAATACATGCTGCCCTGGGGGTATTAGTAAATCTCCTGTAATGTGTCTAACCTGCATCCTTTCCAATCCATACAAATGGCTTTCATAGGAGTCAAAATGTAAAAATAAATAATTAAAATGTAATATAAAATGTATACTGCCTGCATTCACATCTAGGCAGTAGAAGAGAGAGGTAGTGTCTGGTAACTATAAAAGCAAGTACACCAAGCAATTGTGTGTCTGTATACAAGAGTGTGAAGTATACAAGTGAGTGTAAGTATAAAAGTGAGAGGGACTTAAAATTAAGGGACTTAAAATTCAGGGAGTTTAATTGAAATATTTGTTTTTTTACTGTTAATTTTTGCAATCCCCAAATCTAGTATGGCATCCATGTTGGAAAAGGCAGTCCAGTGTGCATCTTGCGCAATGTATGTAATCCTTGAACAGCAGTTTGAGGGTGCATATTGTTGTGTGAAATGTGTGCGATTTGTTCATTTGGAAGCCCAGATCCTGGATCTAGAGGAGCAACTGGCAACACCGAGACGCATTGACAACTTGGAGAGGAGTCTCCTGCTCACTGACCAAGTACTCTCTGGGGTAGAGGTGGGGAAGGATAGTGGGACGGAGGTGCAGGATAGTCAGGCAGCTAGCTGGATTACAGTTAGAAAACAGAGCAGAGGAAAAGTGTCAGGGAAGCTAGTCCTGATCTGGCACACGCCAAAAAGTTTGCTCGGTTGGCAGATGAGGGGGATGCCATTTCAGAGCTAGCAGTACTGCACCAGGACTCTGCCTCTGACAGCCAGAGGGGTGTGTGCTCCAGTAAGGAGGGAGGAGTGCAGGGCAGGCCAGACAGGTACGGGTAGTGGGGGACTCGATTATTAGGGGGACAGACAGGGCGATCTGTCACAAAGACCGGGATCGCCGAACAGTGTGTTGTCTTCCTGGCGCTCAAGTTCGGCACATCATGGATCGGATTGACAGGTTGCTGGGTGGGGCTGGAGAGGACCCAGCAGTCATGGTACATATTGGCACCAATGACAAAGTAAGAGGTAGGTGGAGTGTCCTTTAAAATGATTTCAGAGACTTAAACCGCAAGCTTAAGGCAAGGATCTCCAAGAGAATATTTTCTGAAATATTACCTGTACCACGAGCCCCACCAGAGAGGCAGCGAGAGATTAGGGAGGTAAACAAGTGGCTCAGAACCTGGTGTAGGAAGGAGCGGTTTGGGTTCATGGAGAACTGGGCCGACTTCGCTGTCGGATACCGGCTCTACTGTAGGGACGGGCTAGGGTGCAGCTGTGCTTGCGAAAAAGCTGGCTAAAAGGGTGGAGGAGTGTTTAAACTAGGGACTGGGGGAGGGAACCTACAACATAGAGGGGGAAGATAGTGTAGATAGAGGGGGGACTTATTAATATCCCTGGGGGTGGAGCGGAGGGAGGGGTTAGAATAGTTAATAGGGGTAGGCTTCATAAGAAGAAAAAACATACACCTTTGAATTGCATGTTGACTAATACCAGAAGTCTGTCCAATAATACAGAGGAACTGGAGTGGTTGATGTCCGAGGAGAATTATGACATAGTGGGTATAACAGAGACTTGGTTGGATGATACCTGTGACTGGGCGGTCAACATACAGGGTTATAGTCTATTCAGGAAGGATCAGACAAAATGGAAAGGGGGAGGAGTTTGTCTTTATGTGAAATCAAGTCTGAGGACGGGAGGATATATGGGAGGGAAACGATAATGTGGAGTCATTATGAGTAGAAATATATGGAGATAAAAAAAAAAAAAGATTCTGATAGGGGTTTGTTATAAACCCCCAAACATAATGGAAGAAGCAGAAGATCAATTACTGAGGCAAATAAACAAGGCAGCAAATCAGAACGAGGTGATAATAATGGGGGACTTTAACTATCCTGATATAAACTGGGAGACTGAGACCTGTCAGTCTCATAAAGGAAACAGGTTTCTGACTATATCTAAAGACAATTATCTGTCCCAAATTGTGCAGGGCCCAACCAGAGGGGGCGCCCTACTAGACTTAATATTATCCAACAGTCCTGATAGAGTAATTAATGTGCAAGTCGAAGGATATCTAGGAAATAGCGATCACAATATAATACATTATAACTTGTTCTTCAATAAGGGAATCTTTCGAGGGGCACAAAAACAATGACGTTTAGGAAGGGAGAATGTCCTGAAAAACAAGAAATTCTTAAATTCTCACTGTAAGAGGAATATACCTTATGGGAATAAAACGGTCAGAAATAAAAGAAAACAAATATGGATGAATACAAATGTTAAGGGGGCAATAAACGACAAAAATAAAAGCATTTAACCAGTTAAGGACCAAGGACGTTCTGGAATGTCCCCGCACCCTGGGCTTTAAGGACCAAGGACGTTCCAGAACGTCCTGGTGTTTCTCCAGTCTCTGCCGCGTGCCGGGCAGAGATCGGAAGCGGATCCCATGTCAAATGGCCGGTGAAATCGCGCCAGCGATTTGCGGCAATACCGGGCTGATCGGGTCTCTGGGACCTGACCGCCCGGTAATTTTGCATGATCCCGGTTGTCACAGACAGCCAGGACCATGCTAAAATATAGGAGTGAGGTGGCAAGCCTTCCACCTCCTCCTATCCCCTGCGATCCGTCGGTTAGCTAACCGACCAATCGCAGGGGGAGGTTACTTCCTCCCGTCCTGCCCGGCCCTTGGAAGTACGGAGAGGACGGGAGGAAGACTGGAGGACGCGGCGGGGGACGGGGGAGTGCTGGGGACCGGCCCCGGTACTTACCTCGTCCCTGAAGACCCGGATCCCGGCGATGAAGACGGCGGCGGCGACAGGTGAGTTCCTCTTCAGCCGCGGTCGGGCCCTTTACAGCAATGCACGTCGCCGTAAAGCGACATGCATTGCTGTAATGGGACCCTGTATACTACAACTCCCAGTATGCCCAGACAGCCCTTAGCGTCTGGGCATGCTGGGAGTTGCAGTTTTGCAACATCTGGAGGTCCACAGTTTGGAGACCACTGTGCCCTTCCAGATGTTGCAAAACTACACATCCTCAGCATGCCCTTACTGTGCAGGCATGCTGGGAGTTGTAGTTCTGTAACATCTGGCCCTTCAGATGTTGCAGAACTACAACTACCAGCATGCCTGGACAGTTTTGGCATACTGGGAGTTGTAGTTTTGCAACATCTGGAGGGCTACAGCTTGGACACCACTACACAGTGGTCCCCAAACTGTTCTCCTCCAGCTGTTGCGTAACCACTACTCCCAATATGCCCTTCGGCTGTCTGGGCATGCTGGGAGTTGTGGTTTTGCAACAACTGGAGTCACACTGGTTGGGAAACATTGTTTCCTAACTCAGTGTTTCCCAACCCGTGTGCCTCCAGCTGTTGCCAAACTATAACTACCAGCATGCACTGATAGACCGTGCATGCTGGGAGTTGTAGTTTTGCAACAGCTGGAGGTCCCGTCCCCCCCTGTGAATGTACAGGGTACATTCACATGGGCAGGGGGCTTACAGTGAGTAGGCTGCAAGTTTGCGATGCAGCAAATTTTGCGCTGCAGCTCAAACTTGCAGCGGGAAACTCGTTGTAATCCCCCGCCCGTGTGACTGTACCCTAAAAACACTACACTACACTAACACAAAATGAAATAAAAAGTAAAAAACACTACATATACACATACCCCTACACAGCCCCCCTCCCCAATAAAAATGAAAAACGTCTGGTACGCCACTGTTTCCAAAATGGAGCCTCCAGCTGTTGCAAAACAACAACTCCCAGTATTGCCGGACAGCCGGTGACTGTCCAAGCATGCTGGGAGTTTTGCAACAGCTAGACGCACCCTGTTTGGGAATCACTGGCGTAGAATACCCCTATGCCCACCCCTATGCAAATCCCTAATTTAGGCCTCAAATGCACATGGCGCTCTCACTCTGGAGCCCTGTCGTATTTCAAGGCAACAGTATAGGGTCACATATGGGGTATCACCGTATTCGGGAGAAATTGCCTAACAAATTTTGGGGGGCTTTTTCTCCTTTCACCCCTTATGAAAAGGTGAAGTTGGGGTCTACACCAGCATGTTAGTGTAAAAAAATTAATTTTTTACACTAACATGCTGGTGTTGCCCTATACTTTTCATTTTGACAAGAGGTAAAAGGGAAAAAAGCCCCCCAAAATTTGTGACCCCATTCCGGAAACTACACCCCTCACGGAATGTAATGAGGGGTGCAGTGAGAATTTACCCCCCACTGGTGTCTGACAGATCTTTGGAACAGTGGGCTGTGCAAATAAAAATTTTTGTACAGCCCACTGTTCCAAAGATCTGACAGACACTAGTGGGGGGTAAATGCTCACTGTACCCCTTGTTACGTTCCTCAAGGGGTCTAGTTTCCAAAATGGTATGCCATGTGGGGGGTATTTTGCTGTCCTGGCACCATAGGGGCTTCCTAAATGCGACATGTCCCCCCCATTTCAGCAAAGTTTGCAAATGTGACTCCTTCTCTTCTGAGCATTGTGGCGCCCCTGCAGTGCACTTGACGTCCCCTTATGGGGTACCTCCATACTCAAAAGAGATGGGGTTACACATTTTGGGGGGTCTTTTCTACTATTAACCCTTGCAAAAATTTGAAATTTGGGGGGAACACACATTTTAGTGAAATTTTTTTTTTACATATGCCAAAGTGGTGAAACCCCTGTGGGGTATTAAGGTTCACTTTACCCCTTGTTACGTTCCCCAAGGGGTCTAGTTTCCAAAATCTGATGCCATGTGTTTTTTTTTTTGTTGTCCTGGCACCATAGGGGCTTCCTAAATGCGGTATGCCCCCAGAGCAAAATTTGCTTCCAAAAAGCCAAAATGTGACTCCTCTTCTGAGACCTGTAGTGCGCCAGCAGAGCACTTTTCACCCCCATATGGGGTGTTTTCTGAATCGGGAGAAATTGGGCTTCAAATTTTGGGGGGTAATTTCTGCTTTAACCCTTTGTAAAAATGTAAAATTCTTGGGAAACCAAGCATTTTAGGTAAACATTTTTTATTTTTGTTTACATATGCCAAAGTGGTGAAACCCCTGTGGGGTATTAAGGTTCACTTTACCCCTTGTTACGTTCCCCAAGGGGTCTAGTTTCCAAAATGTGATGCCATGTGTTTTTTTTTTTGCTGTCCTGGCACCATAGCGGCTTCCTAAATGCGACATGCCCCCTGAGCAAAATTTGCTCTCAAAAAGCCAAATATGACTCCTTCTCTTCTGAGCATTGTAGTTTGCCCGCAGTGCGCTTCAGGTCAACTTATGGGGTACCTCCATACTCAGAAGAGATGGGGTTACAAATTTTGGGGGGGGCTTTTCTGCTATTAACCCTTGCAAAAATGTGAACTTTGGAGGGAAACACATTTTAGTGAAAAAAAGGGGTCTAGTTTCCAAAATGGTATGGCATGTGATTTTTTTTTGCTGTTCTGGCACCATAGGGGCTTCCTAAATGCAACATGCCCCCCAAAAACCATTTCAGAAAAACATACTCTCCAAAATCCCCTTGTCGCTTCTGAGCCCGCCGAACAATTTACATAGACATATGAGGTATGTACTTACTCGAGAGAAATTGGGCTACAAATATATATAGTATACATTTTCTCCTTTTACCCCTTGTAAAAATTAAAAAATTGGGTCTACAAGAACATGCGAGTGTAAAAAATTAAGATTGTGAATTTTCTCCTTCACTTTGCTGCTATTCCTGTGAAACACCTAAAGGGTTAAAACGCTGACTGAATGTCATTTTGAATACTTTGGGGGGTGCAGTTTTTATAATGGGGTAATTTGTGGGGTATTTCTAACATGAAGACCCTTCAAATCCACTTCAAACCTGAACTGGTCCCTGAAAAATAGTGAGTTTGAAAATTTTGTGAAAAATTGGAAAATTGCTGCTGAACTTTGAAGCCCTCTGATGTCTTCCAAAAGTAAAAACACGTCAATTTTATGATGCAAACATAAAGTAGACATATTGTATATGTGAACCCAAAAAAATTTATTTTGAATATCCATTTTCCTTACAAGCAGAGAGCTTCAAAGTTAGAAAAATGCTAAATTTTATTTTTTTTTCAACAAATTTGGGGATTTTTCACTATGAAAGGATGCAAGTTGCCACAAAATTTTACCACTATGTTAAAGTAGAATATGTCACGAAAAAACTATCTTGGAATCAGAATGATAACTAAAAGCATTGCAGAGTTATTAATGTTTAAAGTGACAGTGGTCAGATGTGCAAAAAACGCTCTGGTCCTAAGGTATAAAATGGCCTGGTCCTTAAGGCGTTAAACTACTAAAAAAAGGACGGCAGTGAAGAAGGATTAAAAAGCTATAGATAAAAATGTAAAATATGTAAAAAAAACAATAATAGACAGAAAGACTCATTGCCAAAGAGAGTAAAACTAACCCCAAAATGTTCTTTAAAGGGGTTCTCCGGTGCTTAGACATCTTATCCCGTATCCAAAGGATAGGGGATAAGATGCCTGATCGCGGGAGTCCCGCTGCTGGGGACCCCCAGGATCTTGCACGCGGCACCCCGTTTGTAATCAGTCCCGGAGCGTGTTCGCTCCGGGTCTGATTACCGATGATCACAGGGCCTGCGGCGTGTGACGTCACGCCTCCGCCCCCGTGTGACATCACGCTCCGCCCCTCAATGCAAGCCTATGGGAGGGGGCGTGAATCAGTCGGCACTAGGACCACACGGACACTGCAGTCTCCAATAGACTGTAATGTGTTCCGCGAGTATTTCCGCCAGAAGAATGAGCAATGCAATTTTCCAGGCAGAAATTTTCAAGCAGATTTTCCATTCACAAATTCCGAAGTGTGAATTTGTGAACAAAAACCCATTCACTATACTATACATTTTAGTAAGCGGAATTTCTGCCTGCAATTTCGAAGCGGAATTGCAGGCGGAAATTTCGTGGTGTGAACCTATGCTTACTAGTGGGGTACCACAGGGGTCCGTCTTGGGTCCTATTCTATTTAATATATTTATTAATGACCTTGTAGGGGGGTTGAATAGTAAAGTAACAATCTTTGCAGATGATACTAAACTCTGTAAAGCGCTAAACACTATAGAGGACTGTGCACTATTACAAATGAATAAGTGGTTAAAAAGAATAATCTCCAAAAACAGGCGCTTCTCCCAATAAAAGGTTTTCTTTATTCCATCAAGGTAGACATAAAAAATTAGAATAAATGGCAATTTCAACGCGTTTCTAGCTCGGACTGAGCTCTTTATCAAGACCTGCATAAAGAGCTCCGTCTGAGCTAGAAACGCGTTGAAATTGCCTTTTAGTCTAATTTTTTATGTCTACCTTGATGGAATAAAGAAAACCTTTTATTGGGAGAAGCGCCTTTTTTGGAGATTATTCATTTTTAACCACTTATTCTACTATTGCCGACCGACCTCCTTGGATGATCGGGTGCTCCAGGGCTGCTGACCCGCCACTGATATGCTGATGTAGATGTTATGCTCTGAGCATAACCAACTCTGGTGAGCACATTTTATTGAAAACTCTGCCTGCACTTATAATGGTAATACACTAGGATCGCGCTCCTCTTCTTTTTAGTCTCTTCAGTGTATTCACTATTACAAATGGATCTGGATAGGTTGGAGGTTTGGGCTGGGAAGTGGTAGATGAGGTTGAACATTCATAAATGTAAGGTTATGCACATGGGGAGGAAAAATCTGGGCTGGGATTATGTATTAAATGGGAGAACACTTGGGACGACTGATGTAGTAAAGGATTTAGGAGTCTCAGTTAACCATAAATATAGCTGTAGTGACCAACATTATTCATACCCAGGACTGTATCTATAACAAGGGGGCATCCTCTAAAGTTTCTACACCAGCACAGATGGGGGTTCTTTACTGTAAGAGCAGTGAGACTAGAATTCTCTGCCTGAGGAGGTGGTCATGGTTAACTTGGTAAAATAATTTAAAAGGGGTCTGGATGCATTTTTGAAGAATAAGAACATTACAGGTTATGGATTCTAGATTTATAGGGACAGAAGGTTGATCCGGGGATTTATGCTGACTGCCATATTTGGAGTCAGGGAGGAATTTTTACCTCCAGTATGCGTTTTTTTTGCCATCTTCTGGATAAACTCAGTAAGGACTCATTAGGGATATACTGTAGGTTGAACTTGATGGACTCTGGTCTTTTTTCAACCTTATGAACTATGTAAAAATGTAATACATTTTCTGCATTGTTGTTCACCAGAGTCCATCACCTCCAGTATATTTCATGTTTTTTCTCCATTTTAAAACATTTGAAAGTATTTTTAGGGGGTGAAAAAACTACTTTACATTTGTAAGCTATAGGCCGTGAGCTCTATGCATTGTTTTGCCAGAAAAATAAAGAGGGAAAGAAGACTAGATGAAACATGCAGATATCTCACAGGCTTAACTATAGGGCAATGTTTCCCAACCAGGGTGCTGACAGCTGTTAAAAAAGCAACAATTCCCAGCATGCTGGGATTTGTAGTTTTGCAACAACTGGCGGCACACTGGTTGGGAAATACTGCTGTGAGTGTCAAGTACTGCTGTATATTGCATATTCTCCCTTCACAGCACATGACATCACTGTATGCACTGTCCTTGTATTATGATGCTATGTTAAGTAATCATATGGCTCAGGACTTCTTGGTCCTGCATCACTAGGTTTGTTACACCTGTCCAGTGACATCACTCTTTCTTAAAACGTCATTAATGGTTATAGAGGTACTTTGATGCACTGTGTACATCAGTCCTACATTGTGACATAACAGTGACACCGGTAAAACAGATCTCTTATAGATATTCTGCATTCAGTTCCTGTGACTATTGGCAGTGCAATCCATGAGCATGGGGCTTTTAGGGGTGCACCTATTTTAGGGCATATAGCAGATTTTTTATTCATTCAAACTACATTGTGTGGCATTTGCTTAAACAGAGGTTTTTCTCCTCATTGACAATCCATAGCATGTTAAAGGGGTTATCCACCATAAGGTGATTTTCGTACGTACCTGGCAGACAGTAATGGACATGCTTAGGAAGGATCTGCGCTTGTCTTGGGGCTAAATGGCTATGTGGTGAGATTACCATAACACTGTGGCTAGCTGTTTGTGAATTGGTATTTCCTGTTCCACTTTTCTTTTTTTGACTACAAATCCCATAATTCTATTTTCCTCCCTCCCACACATCAGCCACCCCACCATTGAAACATAAATGAGCTGCATCCATTCAAAAGACCTGTGGTTTTAAATCAGGGTGCCTACAGCTGTTGCATTAGTTGCAGATTGATCTCTCTCCCACCAAGCGATCGCTCCACCCATTGAAGCAGACAGGCTCCCTGTCATCAGCTGACTAGTGAGTCAGGTCTTGGCCGCATTGCAGCCTGGGAAAAATATGAGACAACAGTCATTTTGTATGCTGGTAAAAATAAATATTGGGGTGAAGATCACATAAGAATTGTAAGAAAACCGTCACACACAGGTACAGACACTATATTATGAACTACACTAACTTTACAGCCCCTGTAGCATAGTCAAATAAAATAAAAAATCCTCGAATTTTTAAGGATTTTTAACATGTATTCGGTAACTTTCAATAAATTCATGTTATAGTTACACAGTAAGTCCCTAGAAAAAAAGACATATTTCCATTAAACCCTTAAGGACGCAGCCTGTTTTTACCTAAATGACAAACCTCAATTGTTTTAATCTGGCATGTGTCTCTTAAGGTGGTAATAACTTTGATAAGCTTCGCGACGATATTCTGAGATTGTTTTTTCGTGACATTTTGTACTTTATATTTAGTGGAAAATTTTGGTTGATTCATGCAGCATTTTTTGAGAAAAACTCAAAAATATTGTGAAAAAAAAAAGTTCTATAGCGGTAAAAGTTATTTTATTTTTATTCAGTGGATCGGTACGATCATGGTGATTTTCTGACGGCCATAACTTTTTTATTTATTGTCCGACGCCATTGTGTGAGGGCTAATTTGCAGGATGAGCTGTAATTTTTATTGGTACCATTTTCGCGAGGCATGACCTTTTTTTTCACATTTTGGACCAAAATTAGCGTTTTTGTATTTTTTGTTGTTTTTATTTTAGGGCGTTCACCGTGCAGGATAAATAACATTATCATGTTATTGTTCAAGTGATTACAAACGTGGCGATACCTATTAGGTATAGGTTTATGCAGTTTGTTTTTTTTTTGCTTTTTTTAAAAATGAAAATACATGGTTTTATTGGGGAAAGGGCATTTAAATTATTATTATTATTTTTTTTTACATGTTATTCTATACCATGCAGCACAGTATACACTGACATACAGCCTGTGCGATCCAGCCTATGGCTGGACCTCGCAGGCTGCTGTGGCCTCCTGCCGCCATGGCAACCAACAGGACCCTGCGATCGTATTGCGGGATAGTCGTTGGTTAACAAGGAGAGCCCCCTTCCCCTATCAATCCCATAGATGCCTTGATCCGGACTGATCACAGAATAAATGGGGTTAATGCTACAGAGACCCTGCACTATGCAGGTCTCGGCAGCTGCGGCAAGACCCCGGCTGTGATTGACAGCCAGGTCCCATCAGCTATCTCCTGCAGTGCATCGCACGGATCAGGAGATCACTAGGACGTATGCATACATACCAGTTGAGTTAACATGTAAGCAACTGGGACGTATGCATACATTCTGGGGCGAGAAGGGGTTGAGTTCAACCAAGGAGGTGAAGGGGTGTGGGTGAATGAGGGGTATGTGATTTTATATTTCCTTATATGCATTAATGTTATTTGGTTCTAGGAATGTAAGAAAGTTGTGAAAGCCTCAACTGTTCCTGCTGTGACCAGTTCCTGAGATAGACTGTTCCACGAATTTAATGTTCTTAAGGTAAAGAAGGCTTGTTGCCCCTCAGCACTAAACCTTTTTCTCTCCAGACAGAGGGAGAGCCCCTTTTCTTTTGAGGGGGTTTTACCTAGAACAGTTTTACCCCCATATTTTTTGTATGAGTCCTTTATATACTTTAATAGGTTGATTTTATCCCACCATGAACTTCTCTTTTCAAGACTAAACGGTAAATCCTTTAATCTTTCCTCATACCTAAGACACATGTAAATAGGATATCCATGTAATGCATAGATGTGATAGGTCCTCCAGATTGAGAGATCTAAGGTCAAGCTCATAAATGTGGGTCCTGAATAGGTTACTCCCCTCTTAACTCCTTATCAGAATATCAGAAAATGGGCTTTCTAAATCAGAAAAACATTTTTTTTGCGAGCATGCAGTATTCATGTTGTCAATCTCTGATAAAAGTCTGTGGCTAATGGGTTCATTATTCTTCCTAATGGAAAACACTATTCTATTTATTACATTAAAACACTCTCAATACATGATACTTTCACAGTGTGTGGAGTTCAGGTTTATGCTGGTTTTTCATAATCTAACAATACATAGACCAATAAAATGTTACACAAATTCCAACCAATATAGAAAATGTAAGGTCATTACCTGCCACCCACATTCACAGTGTGAGACCTAAGAATGATATGCCCTAAACAGCAAAGTATTTATACAGTCCCTATTCACCAAACTGCCTTCATTCTGTTCACCACTAAGGGAGGTCAGAAGATCATTGTGTAGGGATTTAGCTGGTGCAATTATTCCATTATGCCAAAGAATACGTCTTTGCATCTAAAACTCAACTTGCATTTGGATAATCAAATGATTTCTAGGAATAATGTCCTGAAGGCACCACTATCTATACTGCTGTCACTGCTTCTACTGATGGCTATTGTGGTAGAACATTCTCAAGACATCAATGAAAATCTACATTTTTTATAACAATTCTGAATAATCCACCTATATCTTTACTAGGAATTGCACATTTTCTGCCGTAGTAAGAGAATAATAAAACTTCTACACTCCACAGAAAACAGTGGTAGAAGCAGTCTTGTAATGATAAAGACCTAGTCCCCAACTCAAAACCACCCCAATGACCATTCTCAACGTTCCTCTCTAGGGTGCAGAGAACTGAATGCAAACTTGTTGGTCAAGGATGTACAAGAGGCCAGAAATGGACACCCAATTCACTGGGGTTATTCCAAAGTCCACAGGATTGTGGATAACTAGCTGATCAGTGGGGGTCTGACTGCTGGGACACCCACCAATCCCAAGAACAGAACACTTGTCCCAATGAATGAAAGAAGCAGCAGGATAGATGCATGGCTAATGCTGCATTTATTATCTTGAGGACTTCTGACCACTGAATAAAGGATAACTGTGAACCATGGTTTAACCCCTTTAAATGGGCACTGTTATTGGGCAAAACTTTGACATGTCCTAGTTTGAACTGGCAGTGGTCTGTGCTTAGACATCTGTCAATCGGAAGAACGCGCCAGGAGAAATTTGTGCTCAGAATGTTCTCTCCCGGCTTCGTGTTACATGACAAGTTTTTCTTGATCACGTAAGTCTATGAGAGTGTCACATGAGAGAGGCAGAGAGGGGAGGCAGGGAGAAGAGAGCACAGACTTTTCCCGGCCCAGTCTTGATAGACGGAGGTCTGAACACTGAGACCCCTGCCGATCAAATCTCTTGACACGTCTCTAGGACATGTTAAAAGACAGGTACACTTTAAATCAGTGGTTCTCAACCTGGTGTACAAGTACCCCCAGGGGTACTTAGCAGTTCTCCAGGGGGTACTTGAAAAAATATCAGTAATGATAGCCACTGGTTACTGGTCTGGACCACTCTGAAAGAAATGGTAGGCTGAGGAGTGGAGCAGGAGGGCAGCAAAAGGGAAGCGCATACACTGGGCTGCTGTGGGCAGCAACTACCATCAGCTTTGTTGTTCCACTGCCCCTGCCGACCAGGGACCTACTGCTATGAGCCATATCAATAGGTCCCCAGACCAGAGGAGCACCAAAGCGGGGCAGCATGGTGGCTTACAACTACATGTGGGGGCATTTGGGGGCCTACAGGTATATTTGGGGGTATAGAGGGGGGCCTAACAACTTTATGGGGATGCAAAGCGGGTACTATTACTGTGTGTGTGACAATAAACATGGGGAGTTTGTAAATAAGTGGGTATTGTACTGCAGAAAGAAGCCTAAAATGTTTGTTTGGCTGGTTCTGTGGAGAAGTCTTGTTTGGGAAAATCTTAATGGCGGTCTAGGCCAGATAGTTAAGAAAAGAAATGTTAACTCCGGTTAGAGAAGGCATCACCTGTAAATCGGGGGACTGGAGAGACAGAGAGAGGAACAGGGGGCCTGTTACGGAGGAAAGTAAATTATACTATAATCATTACAATATGTCTCTAATATGGGGGTACAATTTTTTGGGAATGGGCTGTCAAGGGGTACTCAGGCAAAAAAGGTTGAGAATCACTGCTTTAAATAACCTGTTGCCAACTTTTGGAGAATGAACTTGAACAGAAGTGGTGCTGTTTTTCAAAAATAACAGAAGCAGCATTTTTTTTTTTTAAGGAAAAATTCCTTTAAAGGGATATTCCGCCAAAGGATAGGGGATAAGATGTCTGACCTGCTGTTCGTTTAGAGCGCTGGGTGCAGCACCGGAGGCTCGTGATGTCAAGGCCGCGCCATCAAAGCCAAGCCCCCTCAATGCAAGTCTATGGGAGGGGCCTGGCTGAAGTTCACTCCGTGCACCGGATGTCTGGGGTGCCGCAGCTGAGATTGCGGGGGTCCCCAGCGGCGGGACCCCCGCGATAAGACATCTTATCTCCTATCCTCTGGATAGGGGATAAGAAGTCTAGGGGCAGAGTATCCCTTTAAGGCCCGGTCTACTCAGCTAAATTTCAGCCAGCGAATTTAGCTGTAGAAATGTGCTTGCAGCAAAGCCCCATTGTTTTCAATTGGATTCTGCTGCTCTCTGCACACTGATGAATTTCAGCAGGGGAATTTTGCTGGCGGAACGGACATTCGCGGCGATCGGTGTGGCTGGCTATTGACCATGTAATTTGCCGCTGTCAGCTTTAGCTTTTGCCAGCTAAAGGGACATGTGAATGCTCCCTGGTGGGCTAGTGGGGTGGATAGATCCCGCCCCCCTCCCCGCAGCGCGATTGAGGGGGGCGATCCACTATAGAGGTAGCCGGAGGGCATTCCTCTGCTTCCCTCGTGTCCGTGGCTCTGTCATTGATAGAGCCTGGCTGGACTAGGCTCTATCTATGGATCGCAGAGCACACAGATCAATGGAGTTCAATAGAACTCTATTAATCTGTATAGGGAATCTAATGATTCCTCCTAATAAAGTGTTAAAAAAAAAAAAAGTTTTATTGAAGGTTTAAAAGACACACATTTACCCCTTCCATATTAAAAGTTCAAATCACCCCCTTTTCCTATATCAAAACATGCAAACATAACATTTAGTATCGCTGCGTGCGTAATTGTACAAATTATTAAAATATAACATTATGTAACCCATACGGTAAATGATGTAAATGTACAAAAAAATAAACCACAGAATTGTAATTTTTATAATAATCACAGAAAAAAAGTTAAAAAGCGATTAAAAGTCAGATCAATACCAAAATGGTGCCGATACAAAAACAGATAATGGTGCAAAAAATGAGCCCTCATACAGCCTGGGGTCAAAAAATGGCAATTACATTTTAAAAAAAAAGTTCAGAATGTTTTTAAAATTAGTAAAACATGACGGAAACTATACAAATCTGGTATTATTGTAATTCGGCCGGCCTAAAGTATAACAACATGTTATCTGACCACAAGGAAAATGACATAGAAAAGAAAACCACCAAATTTGCTAAATTATCTTTTACTGTTTCAATTTCACTTCACCAATTATATTGTTATTGAAAAAGTAAAAGGTATCATTATAGTAGGTAGTTATGGCTATTATAGGGCGAGGAGGAAAAACGAAGAGTGTAAAAACAAAAATTGGTCCGGACAAGTGGATCGTCATGAGGGACAAGTAGATTTTGCTCCATTTGAGTCCCGTGGACAAGCAGTTTTTTTTTAATTAAATTTCCACACCCCTGCCACCCATTTGTTTTTATTACTCAGCAGCCATTTTTTGGTGTCCTTCTTGCTCCATATGCTTTTGCGCAAATTCCATTGCTAAGAAAAATAATTGGATAATGCTAAATTGGCATGCAAAAGCAAAGTAACATATATAATACAAGCATATATGAATAAAGCAATAAAAAAAAAATTTAAAGGCACCTCAGATCAGGGTATTAACATCTAGGGTCATTTTGGTGTACAACCTCTTTCCTCCCATCTCTTGTCTCTCTGTTTGCACCCGCTTCTCTTGCTGGTACTGTCTGGTCTGGTAAGCAAATCATCCACAAGGGGTAAAAACTTTTTTTTCCTGTCCAGAACCAGAATTTAGCGCTGAATTTCTGCAGCAGGATTTCCGCTGCAATTCTGCACCAATTTAGCTCCAATTCTGCATGGGACTGAAAGAACCCACACATCTCCACAAACAGCAGTGGATTAAATTTAGAGCGGACAAGATGAAGATCAGCAGAGTTTCAACAGTGTGGACAGACCCTTAATTATCTATCTATGATATTAATGGCCTTTCCTAAGTATATACTGTACATTGAATATTTGTTGGTCAAAGGACAGAAAACATTTTGTCCAAAAAGAGACAAACATGGATGAAGGTCTGGCATGATCATCAGGCATATGCTATATGCTGTTAGGGTGGTTTCTGGGGTACAAATTATTCTGGGGATCTTCTATTATTTGAGATATAAATCATAAGCCTTCGGTTTTCTGTGAATCCTCTGAGCTTAGCTATCCAAGGAGATCCCTATGCTGTTGGAATGTTGTTCAGACCCTTTGCTATGAAATGTAGCTCTGGCTCCTCCCATTTCTCTTGATCATCTCTGAGATGTTTGTACACCTTGACTGGAGTCATTTGTGGTACATTTCAGCTGATTGGACAGGATTTAAACAGACACAGCTCTGACTATATAAGGTCTCATAGATGACAATACATAGAGCAAAAACCAAGCCATGAGGTGGAGAGAACTGCCTGTAGAGCTCAGAGACAGGATTGTGTGGAGGCACATGATTTTTGAGGTTTGGAACAAGGACTAGCTTCTTCACCAAACTAAGTAATCATGAGAGAAGGGCCTTGGTAAGAGAGGTGACCTAGAACCCAACGGTCACTCTGGCTAAGCTCCAAATATCGTGTGTGTAGATGGGAGAAACTTCCAGAAGGTCAACCATCTCTGAAGCCTCCACCAATCAGAGCTTTATGGCAGAGTGGGATGAAAGAAAACCTCCCCTTTGTAAAAGACATAAAGCCCACACAGAGTTTGCATAAAAAGCACTGAAGGACTCTCAGGCTGTGAGAAACATGATTTTCTGATCTTATGAAAACAAAATTAAACCTTTTAAACTCAACTGTAATCATCTCCTTTGGAGAAACCCCAGCACTGCTCACCACCTGCCTAATACCATCCCTACATTGAAGCATGGTGGTGGTATCATCATGCTGTGGGTGGGTGTTCATTGGCTGGGAAGGAAGACTGGTCAGGGTTAAGGGAAAGCTAAATGGAGCCAAGTACAGAGATATTCTTAATGAAAGCCTGATCCAGAGTGCTCTAGACCTAAGATTGGGCTGAAGGTTCACCTTCCAACAAGACAATGACCATAAGCACACAGCCAAGACAACAGAGAGGTGGCTTAGGGACAACTCATCGAGAAAATCATCAAGGGGCATGGAATTCCAGGACAAGAAAAGAAAAGCCTGCCTCCCCCACCTAGTGCTGCTGCTGCTCTGGAATTTCCCCCGATGACATCCCCATACACCGAGTACAGGACACTTCAGCCAATCACTGGTCTCTGTGGTGACGTGTGAATTTTGTGTAAAGCCAAGAAAACCCCTTTAAATGTCCCCTAATTATAATTTGCTCTGGTGACAGAATATTATTTATTTTATTTATATACAACTGGATGATACGCCATTAAAATAAAAGAGAAAAAAACTGAGATCTGCATATGTTTAATATTGTGACACTTCTCATGCTAGGAAGTCTAGAAAAACAAAAAGGTTGTATGTATTTTACTGGATAGCAGCACGACTAATGTCTTCTCTGTTTAAGTAAAAAAAAATAATAATAATAATTATACAAGAACTAAAAAATATATATAAACCAAAGCAAAAAGAGAAAACATCAGATTCATCCATAGTTAAAGAAAACTGCTCTGTGAAAAAATGCAGATGCTTGTTAGTCTGGGGTTAGGAATGAAAATTCTTTATCCTTTTTTTTGTGTTCCCTCGGGGCACGGAGATAGGGGGAGGGAGTGGCTTTTTGTATCATATGTTCCTGCAGCTAAACAGAATGGCAGATGGTCAAATTAATACAAATTCAGCCAACTGGGCAAGCTGAAGCAGTATCCATGCTAGATATTCAATGCTGCTCCTGAGCACATAACGCACAGTGCAGTCCAAACAGGCCGGATTGTGTAAAGGCAGGCCACACCTAGGTGCGTACAAGCACTCACAACATTCCATTAGCCCGAAAACTTTGCACATTCCATCAGTCAGAACTTTCTTCTGGCAAATCCTTAACTATGCAATCAACCTTGAAGCTTCTTGTGAAGCATCGTGATTGATAGAGAGACAGCAGCTGCACCACGAGCAAGTAATAACCACAGAAGATAAAGCCTTTCATACAAATATTGTAATTCCACTTGCAAGCTGCCTGGCACGAACTCTAATTACTTGGCCTTTTTCTTGTAATGAAACTTTGAAGGTCTGTTTCCACACCAAGCTGTAAACCAATTAACCCGCTTTATTCCAGACAGGGCGCGCTAACAGTCACTGCAAGAAGGCACTAAAAGAAATATTAATCAGCGGTGAAAAAAGATAAATCTCTCAAAACTATTTAAAGTAAAATGAAAAAAATAAACAAACATTTTTTTAATCTAATTATCTGTTCAATAACATTTAACATAAACAAATATATAATATACATAATATTAGAATGGATTTATAAAAGCAAAGATTACCAACCTTGAAAACAGAAAATCAAAATAATAAAGATAACAAAAGGGCAAGTAGGAATAAAAGTACAAATATTCAAGTGCATATTCCCCAAAAGCAGGTGGTTGTGACATCCTTAGATATGATAATTTTTTGATTTGTTGTTTTATTTTTACTTCCCATAGGCTAATAAACTTTTATGTAGATCACATGCTATACTATAAAACCTGATGTAACCAAAGTTATAAAGAGCCTTCCTATAAGATCATCCCTTCTTTTCCCATTGACATGGCACATCAAGCCAAACGTTGCTGGTTTTGCAGACATTTTTTAGAATATATATATATATATATATATATATATAAAAAAAAAAATAATAATAATAAAAAAAATATATATATATATATTATCTATCTCATATCTATCTATATATATCTCTATCTCATCTCTATCTATCTCTCTCTATATCTATCTCTCTCCTATCTATCTCTCTCTATCTCAATCTATCTATCACTCTAACTATATATATATATATATATATATATATATATAGTAGAGATAAATGCGGCACACCAGTTGGCAAAAACGTCCCCAAAAAATTGAAGTTTATTTCATTGTGCAAAAATCAGTACAACGTTTCAGTGACCTCACGCCATTGGCGTGAGGTCACTGAAACGTTGTACTGATTTTTGCACCATGAAATCAATTCCAATTTTTGGGGGACATTTTTGCCAACATGTGTGCTGCATTTATCTCTACGCTATTCTGTTGGTATCCACCACTTGCCAGGATCCTATACATGCGTGCACCCACCTCTCTGCTATATCTTTTTTGGATGTGCTGCTCCTATCCTATCTTATATTTATATATATATATATATATATATATATATATATATAGATAGAGACACACACACACATATATATATATATATATATATATATCTATATCTACACACACACACAGACATATATATATATATATATATATATATAAATATGCAAAGCAGCTCACCACCTTCACAGATAGCATTCAGGGAATGCTATCTGTGAAGGTGGTGAGCTGCTTTGCATATTACTTTTCCCAGCCCGCGGAGTGCTAACTGCCTACTTTGAATCTCCGTACGACAGGAGTGGCACCATCTCCATAAGGAGGATACTCATTCTCTTTTCTCATATTATATATATATATATATATATATATATATATATATATATATAGTGATGTTGTCTGCTAATTTTGCTGCCTAGTTTTATAGCAGACATTGACATGACTAATAATAATAGTGATTATGGCGTATGTATGAAATATTCGCATGGAGAGAAGTTATTGACTGTACTGTCTTTATTATGAGAATACATAGTATATAGTATTATTAAAAAGCTACGTTGGCATTCAGTGACTAATACAGTCACCCCCCTCTCCAGCCTTTTTCTTTATTTCTCCACAAAAGTCTTTCTGAAACAAAAGTAACACCCTTATAATTTCCAGTGGGGAACACAATTTTATGCATCACTCCTCATAAGAGGGGAGATTTAGCATGCACTTTTGTTTCTTAGCATTCCAAGGAATAATTTAGCGTCCACCCCCTTTCCCTTGAGGTTACAGCTTTAGTTCTGATCATTATGCCTTAGCCCAGGCTTCCTCTGCGTCCTTCATTATATACAACAAGTATGCTGTCACTATCTTTCAGTCCTACTGCTGAATTGTAAATTGCCCAGACAAACAAGCAGAGCCAACAAGCCTGCAAAGGTCACACCTGGCGTGTGGCCAGCCTGCTCCCTGCTCTGTACACTATTCCCTCCAATCTCTAGGTTCATAGCACTCAATGATTCCTCTTCTTTTGTCTGCCTTTCCTCTCCCAGCTGTTCCATTCAGAAGCCCAATCTGCCCTCCCCCAGGAAAGAAAAAAGGAGAAAAAAAAAAAAAAAAGAAAGGTACTTATTAAGTTTAGCTAACTCAAAGGGCTATAGTAGCACAGCACGTGCCGATTCTTATCTGTGTATCTCCAGATCCTATTCTATGGTTCTTAAGCTTACAGAGGCAACGAAAAAGAGAGAGAGGCAAAAGAAAAAGTAAATGGATTTTAACTCCCATTGGCGCCCCTGCAGCAATTCAAACAAAAGTGCAAAGCAACAAAGACGTGTTCCAGTATGGCAGGTGCTGGTGTCAGATTCCGCCCCAAGCAAACAGAAGCAGGAGAAAAGGAAAAAGAATGTGCCTTTCCGTTGAAGCTCAGACATGCAGGGGCAGGGGGAATTACTAATGGTGCAGAGTTATTGTCAGTGCCACTACAGTCAGGTGTTCATTCCCAATAACACTTGTTTCAGAGAAGCTTCTCTGGGAATTTGTTTTCTTTTGATTGAAAGGGATTTTTTTTTGTCTTTAGCACCCCCTTTACAAGCCAAATAATAAGAGCAGATTACTAAAAGAGAAAAGCCACAGTGAAACAAGCCAGGGTTACCGGTGCAGCCTCCTATTTGGACAAGTCTTACCTTATTCATAACGTTAAGACATTTTCTAATCTAAAAGAAAGAAAAGAATAGAGAGAAAAAAAAAAAAACAACAACAAGGAGTAAGTACAACACATGAGGTGCATCTGAGCATGAGCCATAAGCCTTATATGTTGGTTTGGGAATTAAGCAAATACATTGTAGGATAGTGTGGGCAGATCTGATTAGTTAAGTACACAGCCTACTGGACTGAATCACTAAGGTCAGGGTATACTGCATCATAGGCATAGTGTTAGTAGCAATTCAGTAGTTATAACTATGTCACTTCTAAAGAGGGTATGGGCACCATGCCACTTGTGCCAGTACATGAGATTTAACAACACCAGCAGCTACTTGGTTGAAGAGACTTACGTCAGGCACTTTCTTAGGTTGACAAAGCAAGGAAGCTAGCTGCTGCCCTAAATGCTGCCTATTTTGCAAAGCTTATGAAAGGCTTAATGTTGGCAAGGACCAATGGTTTCTCTGTAAAAAACACAGTTAAAAATGTAAATAAAATAAGTGTGCACCTACGGGTCTGTGCACACTGCATCTGCACCTTTTATCAGTAACATTTCAAGAAATCTAAAACCCAGACATATACTGTATAGGCAGTGGCCCTCTGTATAGAGAATCACAGTCTGCTGATGTAAACATCACAATGGAGGCCAAAGGACAGTGTCAGGTAAATGGAGACTTATGGATGTAACTAGAGTTGAGCGAACTTACATTAAATTGGCTCTTAGCGAACCTTGCAGCTCGGCTGTTGATTACTTTAGGCTGCGTAAATTAGTTCAGCTTTCCAAGGGCTTTGGTTGCCTGGAAAAGTCCGGGATGACAGTCTTAGGTCTCCTAGGTCTGTATCCACCTTTCCCAGGCAACTGGAGCCCTTGGAAAGCTGAACTAATTTATGTAGACTAAAGTAATCAACAGCCGAGCTGCAAGGTTCGCTACGAGCCAATTTACTGTAAGTTCGCTCAACTCTAGATGTAACCAACAGACTAATGAGAGGGGTAATGTAGGGCTCCAATGCAGTTTGCACAAAGCTTTACTGAAAGCCATTTTTGGAGACATTACCCATGTGGGGTCCATCATTTTGTCCCATCCAGGTCACACTTACCTGTTGCCATTATATTATTTTATACTGGTTGTACAACTCATAGCTTAATAATTGCAATGACAATTTTCAGAACATTGCTTCTTATTAGGTGGTGGCATGCTGCATTTCATAAGATAGAACACACAAATTTAGATACCAAGAAAAATGGATGAAACTGGAGAGGTGGGGGCGGAGGGGTGCCTTGTTATTTACAGGAGATGGCTTCTGGCTGTTATTCTTTTTCATTAAGCATTATAGCACAGGAAAAAAAAGATCACTCCTTTCAAGTCAAAAGGATTAGTTTACATCCGAGAACGCAATACCATAATCCTTCATAATTACAAGCAAACCCACAGGGATGACCAATGTTCTGTACTACTCACATTCTGCTGGGGATGTTTATTTCATATTTCTACTTGTCACACACTCGTGAGCAGAGAAGAAAACAGTGATAATACTCCAGCGTATCCCATAGTTAGAAATTCTACAACTTGCTCTGATACCACTGCATTCTATGCTGCAAGAGCAGCCACTGATCTCTCCGCTATACATCTTACATGATGTAATACACTATGATAATTCAAATATACAAAATATCAACTGCATATATACAGTAAAGTAGACCTACCAATAGAAAACTTACAGTAAGGGAAAGCCATTCTTATCTAGCATCGATGCCAGGATATGATTAATGCAAATGGCAGAAAGTCTAAAGCTACTGACTGTGTGATGACATTTACTATTCTGATTCTTAAAGGGGTACTCCGGGGCTCAAGTGTTCTGAACATTTTGTTCAGAACGCTCGGAGACTGAGGAAATGATCGTGAAGTCGCGGCCACGCCCCCTCCATTCATGTCTATGGGAGGGGTCGTGTCAAAGACACGCCCCCTCCTATAGACATGAATGGAGGGGGTGTGGCGTGACGTCCCAAGGGAGCGTGGCCGCGACGTCATGATCACTACCCCGCATTTGATTAGAACGCCGGGTACTGCGGGAGCCCCAGCAACAGAACCCCCACGATCAGACATCTTATCCCCTATACTTTGGATAGGGGGATAAAATGTCCAGCAGCGGAGTACCCCTTTAAAGTAAAACTATCATGCCAGACAAGGATAAGATTGAGGGGGTCCGACCGCTGGTACCCCCGCAATCTCCTGCATGGTCCCTCCCGCTCTCCCAAGGAAAGGGGTGTGTCGACCCTCGCACAAAGCTGTGGCCAACACTCCCCCTCCATGTATTTTTATGGCAAAGCCGAGATACAGTGTTCAGGTATTTCCGTCTCTCGCTTTGTATGGGGGTCATCACGCTCTGATCCCAGGGAGAGGCAGGGTCCCGTGCAGGAGATCACTGAAGGTCCCAGCGGTCGGACCCCCACGAACAGACACTTATAAGTTGTCCTGCATAATAGTTCTCCTTTAAAGAGGAGCCGTCGCCTCTCCAGACTTATTACTCCCCATGAAATAACAATTAAAAAACACCTTTTCTTATAGTTCTGCCATTTTTTTTCTTTTTTATTATTCTTACTAGAAATATATGACTAAATAGACAATTGGGTGTTACCAGTTGTGTGTGTGTGTACCAGTTTATATATATATATATATATATATATATATATATGTGCACCAACTTATAAAACACAGGAATTGCACACACCGAAAAGAGAGTTCCCCCCTAAATACTATATATTTCCTAAAAGCAGACAACCAAGTGATTACAAAAATTATACATATTTTTAAACACCAAACCAAAAGGCTACCATGAAATGAAAAAACAAACAAACAAACACATGTTGAATGTTCGGTGGTGTGAGAATGGCAATGACAATGTAGTGATGGAGACATAGCCTTATAGTAGTGTCAGCATTAGTAAGACAACATTAGCAGAAGTGCAATAAACTATATTAATAACTTTACATAGTCCATTATTTCTTAAAAAAATAATAATAATAATAATAATAATCAGATGCAATAATAGAAATTTTACTAAGCAATCCTTGATGTACAATTTAGTGGAAAGCAGCTATTCGGGACATACAGTATTTGTAGAGCAATTGGAAAATACAGTCCATAAAGTGCTTGAGGGTCTATTTTACGATATATATTAGTAGCAAATCTGGCTCCAAAACTGCAAGGAATGAGTGAACAAAACATTATGTCACAGAGCAAAGCATGGCTGGGGTTCAGCATACCGATAGTACACTATTCAGAGAGCAGGGAGCAGAGTTTTCTGAAGACAAAAAGTGTCCTGTTGTAGGAGGGCCAGAATGTCCTTTGATGGATGAGAAAAAAGAAGCAGCCTGAAAGGTTTGGAGAAGGGAATGTTTGGGGTGGACAAAGAGAAAAGGTGAGGAGGGGGAGAACAGATGTAGGCACAGAAGGGGAGAAGATATCTAGAAGGGAAAAGGACACAATAGGTCAGAAATGAATGAGGGCAAGAGGGAGGGGGGCTGGAAGGAGTAACAATAGAGCGAAGGGGAACTGACACTGAACAAGAGATCCACTGGGACTGGGGGTAACAGAAGTCATATTGCTGACGGCTGGAGAGATGAGCAGATGAATTGTTTTACTAGGACACATTCAAGTCTTATTTGATTTTGGAGAAAGTGCATCAGAAAATACACTAACTTATTGTCATCACTAACAAATCTATTTGTAAAAGTTGAGTATATGTGTGTGTTAATACATTATATATATATATATATATATATATATATATATATATATACACACATACACACACACACACACACACACACACATACATACATACACATAAATATCAAAAAAATGAAAAAAATCTAATTTTGCAAACATCCATTTCTGGGTGATAAAACTGGACACATCCTATAAAGAACCAAGCAACTCTGGCTATACAATAAATGCATGGACATGCTGGAAGTGAAAGAATGATGATATATAATTAATCTCCAGCATCCTCCCTCCTGCCCCCAGCTCCAGACGCCAGCCCACCCTCAAGCTATGACAGCTGTTAAGCAGGGCTCCTCTCCGCCCAGGACAGCACTCTAGATGCACAACTGCTGTTCTCTAAACGGTTAAGCCGTGGATAGTCATACATGTGGCAGATCAATTACTCAGCTATAGGGACTTGAAAAAGACTGTTCTATTTTAGAGCTAAATAACAAAGAAATAATTGTCATCGATACATACGAAAGTCTTCAATGACAGATATAGTTTATTGGATCAGACGTCTGCAGGATATGCCTTCTTCAGTGCTGGGGATTTACATTGGGTTCGTGTAGACTAGAATAAAGGGGGACTGTAGTCTACTCACTTCTCTGAAATCAGGAGGTTTTTTGTGTGGAATTTTTAAAATACTACTAAAATATATACTATAACCAAATTACTCATTCTCCTCAGCAATTTATTTGCCATCTACTGTCTTCTCTAACTACATCTGAAGTTACAGCATATTGTATAGAAGATGATATTTTTTTTCTTGTCATTTTTCTGGACTTTATGGTCAGCTTGCAGATAAATATTATTTTTTGAAGACCTTGCATGTTTCTCCTTTCCAAGTCTTCACCAAGAGGTTAGGGTAGAGGGTATGTTCTCCAGTCCATACAGATAAGTAGTGTATTAGGCATTAGTCTTAACACTGCTCACGTTGGGTAACAAGCCTGCAGCCCTTCTCCATAGTCTACTGGTGGAAGAGGAGGGTTGGATCGGAATGATGATCCAATGGTGGAACCTCGGAAAGGAGCGCAGACCTCTTGATGTGGGATAAAAGTTCTTTTATTGATAAAAATGGTGCAATGCAAAATTACAAAGCGTTTCTAGCCCGTACCGGGCTCTTCTTCAGGCAGAAATTCCAGAGGAACCAGGATGCCACGATCCATTCACTCTACAAGCGACACTAGGTGTTATGCCCTTAGCATAACACCCTAAGGTAAGGGTCCATCCTGCTGGCCCTTTTGTCTTCTATCCTTGATCTCCATTGTACTCCCTCTTTTACCTGCATGAGGTGCGCACCGGCCCCTTTTCTTTTTTGTCTATTTATTATAGTCTACAGGTGGTTATGCACCTTCAATAGCTGTCAGATGAAAATTCATTCACCTGGCAGCTCCCCCCTAACCTTCCCATACACATAAATGTTTGGCAGTGTCAAACACTCACATATTTTTAATGGAGAGAAGAGAGGCAAGCTGCTGCCAGACCCCTTTGGCGGCTTCTCTCTTTAATAAAAGGATTGAGCAGTTGAAACTCAACAGGCCCAACCCTTCTCCTGACATCATCTATCTGGGGAAATTTGGGCGGCCCCTATACACTTTAAGGCTACGTTCACATGGGAGAACATCCTTACAGAAAATGTCAGAGCTAGGACCGCTTGGAAATGCGCTGTCTCATAGACTGCAATGCATTTCAGTGCAGACTGCACAAAAAGAGTAGGCATGTCTTTTCTCTCTATGGTCTCCAGAATCAGGAATCAGCAGCAGAGTCCCATTAGTTGGTATTAATGGAACTCTGCTGCTGTGGAATTTCAATGTGGAACACCGCAGGGAAATTCCATTATATGGTTGCCATACATTTTTCATGAACATAGTACAGCTTAGATTGTCAGCTGAACCCGCTGTCAGCAGCCCCTGGATTCCCATGTATCCATGCGACCTTGCACTTGTAATCTGTAGAACAATTAAACATATCCCATGAGCCCAACTTAATAAACATGTAATTAAATCAGTGGACACCACATATATGGTGGAGGTGGAATGTTTTGGGAATGTTCTCCTTGTCTTCCCCATCCAATACATTGGCGTAGTGAATTCTGGTTTTATACAATTATAAAATAATTGTAGTTTGCCTGACTGACTTCGGTATCTAATGAGATCATAATTCAGCTATATAATTGAATAAAATGAATATAGAACAACATATTCATTATGGCTTCACCACTTACTAAGCCCCTTGACATAGCAAATGAAAAATAGCCAACCGGCATAGCAATGCAAATTGTCAACTATATGACCCAACAAACATGTTTATCCGTACATATAATTATGCTAATGTCCCATAATAGAGCCAAGGATGTGTTCTATCTAACGTGGACTGAAAAGTGACAAGAATTTACCTAATTGAGTCAATTAGAGGAAGCATTTGACTGGGGGGCGAGATGCCTTGGGCTATGAGTTTAAGAGTTTATAGTATCAAAAATTATTGTGTGAACTATAGGAGCGTTTAGGTTTTCACAAGTGACCTTTGCATCAGCCATAAATTTACATATGTAAACCTGGATGATGGCTTTATTATATTTAAAAAAAAAAAAAATTATATATATATATATATATATATATATATATATATATATATATATATAAATAAATGTAAGGTTTGTATAATCCTGAACAAAGCTGGTTGCAGTGCTTGAAGATGATGAACCAATATAATATCTGTGTCTGGAGTAACAGGTAGAGTAGAACTGTATCCGTCCATTAATATAAAGAGTATTTTGCATTTCATTAGCATGCAGAATGACCTCATAGTGAACAGATGTACATGGAGGCAGCAGTGATTAGATCAGTCCTCTCAGCGGTCGGCAGTCCCCATGTAATTAACCCTTTGGAGGTTCCATCTACTTCCCTCCACATAATGATCATGTGCATTGTGCATAAGCACCAACACTCAGCCTAGAAAGAGCAAATACTTAACACCACAAACAGCTTGCAAACCTCTAGTAGCAATTTGCTGAATTAGTGGTGTAACGTCTTCTGTAGAGTACTGTGTGAGTAGCTGTATAGTTGTTCACAGACAAAAAATATTCCCCTCAGTGATTGGAAAAAAAAACAAACATAAAACTTTCATATATTTTGGCCACAGTTAAATTAAATAAAATGTACAATAGAGAAAAGCTGGCGAAAGCTAGCCAAAACTGGCCAACTATCTTCTGTGTATGGGGCCTTCCTAACTCTCCCCAAAATGATGTCAGGGGAGAAAGAGTAGTCAAGCATGTTGACTTTCAATGCCCAATTCTTTTGTTCTCCATAGAAAAAACCACTACCAGGTGTTTGGCAGGAGCAGGAATTCATTGAGCGGCAATATGTAAGGGGTAGTTGTTGAGCGGAAACACACCATGCCCAGTGTAAGGTCATGAAAGGTTTGAGGAGGTGACGTGATGTGGGCAGAATTTTCCATGGAGGATTCCGCATTCCTGTGCGGTCCTAGTGCCAGCATATTATGCCGGCACCTCGCAGTTTGTGGAATGTCCACATGGAGATTCTCCATGCGAATATTCTGTCGTGTGAACATAGCCTTAGCGTGCAACTCCTGCAGGAAAGGCTGCGTCAGTCTTCAAGGGAACTCTTGAGATATCACACAACCACCATAAAGCTACACAATTAGGCAATGTTCACACGGCAGAATTTCACATTGTTATCCTCACACAGTGCACAATCTCTACTGTACTAGATCCTATACCCAGGACCAGGGGGCGGGATTTAGCCCCTCCCCTGACCCTGTGATCCACACTCTCGCCAATTTTAGAATTTTTACTCTTGTATATACACATGATGATGTAGCATGTTAGGTAAAGGACCTGAAGAAGAAGGATGAACCTTTGAAACATGTTGTCCCATGTGCACTGCAAGTTGAATAACTTAATAAAGTCTGCTATTGTTCACTACTCTTGGGTGTGCGCCTGTAGCCGAAATCGGATTTTTCTGCCGGAATACTGAGGCAACCTGGTTATCCCAGAACCAGCTGTTTCCTCCTATTTTTAAATATAAGAAATTTGCAACTTTGTATAAATTTCTGGAACCAGTTGATTTGAAAACATTTTTTTTTCCTTCAGAGTACCCATTTAACCTCTTAAGGACCAGGGGTTTTGAAGTTTTTGCACTTTCATTTTTTTCCTCGTTTCCATTAAAAAATGATAACTCTTTAAATTTCGCACCTAAAAATCCATACGATGGCTTATTTTTTGTGCCACTAATTCTGCTTTGTAATGGACATCAGTCATTTTACCCAAAAATCTACGACAAAACGGAAAAAAAAAAAATCATTGTGCGACAAAATTGAAGAAAAAAACACAATTTTGTAAATTTTGGGGGCTTCCGTTTCTACGCAGTACATTTTTCGGTAAAAATGACACCTTCTCTTTATTCCGTAGGTCCATACGATTAAAATGATACCCTACTTATATAGGTTTGATTTAGTCGTACTTCTGGAAAAAATCATAACTACAAGCAGGAAAATTTATACGTTTAAAATTGTCATCTTCTGACCCCTATAACTTTTTTATTTTTCCGCGTAAGGGGCGGTATGAGGGCTCATTTTTTGCGCCGTGATCTGAAGTTTTAAGCGGTACAATTTTTGCATTGATCGCTTTTTATTCATTTTTTCATGATATAAAAAGTGACCAAAAATACACAATTTTGGACTTTGGAATTTATTTGCGCCTACGCCATTGACCGTGCAGTTTAATTAACAATATATTTTTTATAAATCGAACATTTCCGCACGTAGCAATACCACATATGCTTATTTTTATTTACACTTTTTTTTTTTTTTTTAAATGGGAAAAGGGGGGTGATTCAAACTTTTATTAGGGAAGGGGTTAAATGATCTTTATTCACTTTTTTTCACATTTTTTTTGCAATGTTATAGCTCCCATAGGGGGTTATAACACTGCACATACTGATCTTTTACATTGATCAATGGTTTCTCATAGGAAACCATTGATCAATGATTCTGCCATTTGACTGCTCATGCCTGGATCTCAGGCACTGAGCAGTCATTCGGCGATCTGACAACAGGAGGCAAGGTAAGGGACCTGCTGTCCTACAGCTTTTCGGGATGCCGCAATTTCACCGCAGCGATCTCGAACAGCCCGCTGAGCTAGCAGGGGATAGTTTAGTTTCACTTTAGACGCGGCGATCAACTTTGAACACCACGTCTAAAAAGTTAATAGCGCACGGCACAGCGATCAGTGCCGCGTACTATTAGCCCCGGGTCTCGGCCGTTGCTAGAACCCGGGTCCGACACGCTATGACGCGGGCCACGCCGTGGCCCCACGTTATAGAACGGGAGCGGACTCAGGACGTACCGGTACGTCCTTGGTCCTTAATGACTTTTTTTTTTTGCACAAAATTGTTAACATTTTGACTTTTTTTTTTATTTGCATCAAATATGCATCAAAACAGCTGTGTAAAGAGAAGTTAGAACTTGGCTTCATTCGCTTCAATGAAACTGAGCTGCAATTCCACACACACACTGAGGATGAGGGTGGCACTGTTTAAGTATGAAAGAAGTTTTCCTAATCTTTCATAAAGCCTAGATGACAAAAGGCTTACTGTTAAAAATGTTTTCTTCAACCAAACAACAAAAAGTTCTCTATATCCCTTTATCTGCTATTTAGAGTTTGTAACTACTATCAATGATAATTTACTTGTGTTTGAGGATGGTTGCAGAGATATCTATGTAAAATATAAAGCTTTCTTTACTTGAAAATTTTCTATTTTATTTAAACAATGGGGGGGGGATATCAAGCTGCGTTCATCTTGCCCCTCATAGCAGCTAATTTTATTAATTTGGGCTGTATAAAATTTGGCTGAAAGTTCAAAAACAAAACAAAAAAACGAACAAAAAATAGTTTGCACCTGTCCCACTTCTATCAAATAAAGAGGAGGGAATAAAGAGAATGAGTGCTAATGAAAAGCCTTAACTTAGGCGCTTTTCCCAATGTTGCTTAGTATTCCAGTTCAACAAAGATAAATAGAGGCCATCCCAATGTTTCTTGACGCCTCTCCAGGAAGCAGGGTACGATTATGTAAATAGCATCGGTTCCCTTTACTTCTGCCAGCTTGCTTATCTCCAAAGCCTTCTGCCTGCTGCTACTGGCGGCCAATACAAGTGTATGCACACAGCTCTTATCTCTGAACAAAGCTCGAGAAAGGCACAAGGACGGAGGCCAGCAGTGTTGGACAGTGACGCATGGCTGATTCTCTGTACGATTTATTTAAGCGAATTTAATTTCTTTTCTTCACTACTGCAGTTTTGATCAGAGATATTTATGGACTGTGCCAAATAGGAGATTAGAAAAGCAAGATGTCTAGAAGCATGATTATTAATTAAACTGAAGGAGGGATAGAGGTGTATATACTCCTAATGATGGACATGTATGTGGGCCGATCAATTCCATTTACTATGAGCAGACAGCAAAGATGGCCCATTCCATATATATGACAAGCATGCCATTAAATCTGCATACAACGGAAATGGAGGGGAACAATTTAATATACAATGTACTTCTGTCCCAAACCCTGTATGGTCTGCATAACTCCCAGTGCATTACAACTTATATAATTAAACTCTACGAAAGTACTACTGGTCACAAGCCACAATAATATTTATAGATGAAACAAGAAAATAAAGTAAAAAATGTTACACTATGTATGAGTCTGCAATCTTTAGTCATTCATTTTCAACCCCCCCAATATGCAGTTTGCAGCCTACTACTAGGTTCAGATTTATGGGTTTCCTCCCAGTAATACAGGCTGGATGAGATGTATACAACCTCTACAACTCTACACAACCCATGCAATCCTCTTCTACAATCTGCCTTTTGTGTGCTATCCTCCCTTTCTACAGCGAGTGTGAGCTGCCCTCCACGTATGCTCTTCCCTACTGTCCACTCTATCTTTCAGGGAATTTCAGGTGGAACCTGTGCTGAATATGTAGTGGAATCCACAATAAATGCCATGTTAATTCCACCTTAAATCAAACCTCTATTTATTTTAATGGGACTTCAGTATATCTGCTTCCCAGAGTATTGAAGTTTCCCAGAGAATATGAATTTCCACTCCAAATAAGCTCCAATTCCGCTTCATTTCATTTTCCTCAGTGTGAACATACCCTAACACTGTGAAGGGAGGGAAAGAGCAGAGAGCTTCTGATGGATTTTGCTTCTCTTCTAAATAGCCAGACTTACACAGACTCCAATGCAGGAAAGTGGTAGGAAATGTTTAATGAACACTATTTGAAAAACTACTGAAAGAAGACATCCCAATCTTACAAGTCATCCTCTATATGGATAACTAACTGATCAGTAGGGGGCTGACTGCAGGGACCCCTACTGATCACAAGAATGGACTTCAATTGTGCTCTGAGTAAATGAAGAAGCAGCAGGCATGCTCAGCCACTGCTCTATTCATTCTCAATGGGACTTCTGAATATTGCTCAACTCTGCTATGCTCGGAAGACTAACAGACCATGAATGGAAAGATCCTTAAAGGTCCATAGCCTTTAAAAACTGTATGAAGAAATAGGATAAATAAATCTTATTATAACTTACTTGACCCAACAATGTTTACGTTACTCGATTTATTAAACTCTACAACTTTCTGAAGCTTTTGCCATGTTTGATGCTGCAGCTGCTTTTTTCAACCATTAGGGGGGTCAGCTTACTTGTGTACCAGTGTCTAAATCTGTGCAATACTATTTACTTTTTTTTTTTTTTTTAAGGGAATGTGTTACCAAATGTGATTTTTTTTTAGAGACTAAATACTTTTTTGATATATTGAATATTTTTGAAAATATTTTAAAAACATTTTGTCACAAAATATGAAAAATTAAATAACTTGTCATATCTCCCACTATTGACAAGCAGAGGGTGCTAACAATCTGGTGAAAGCAAGCACCTTGTCTGACTGCTGCAAATTTGACCTCACCCGTCTATCTTCCTCTTCTGTCTGTGTGCAAAAGGAGAGGGGGTTTTGTAGTTCTTTCAATTCAACTGTCACCATTTTGTTGGCGTCTGAAGAGTGGTAAAGAACAGACTAATAGATGTGTCTTGCACCTCAGGGACTTCAAGAAAATGGTGCTGGCTCCCCCTTTCATTTCACTAAGCCTGTGTTTTGCACATGTGTAGTAAGCTGTCTATGCTTTTCTATGAGACACTCTCAGTCTTAACCTTCTTATGCCCTGTGCCTGCCATAAAGCAACTGTGTAGATGTTGTGAAATGACGCCACACAGAGGCTACAGTAATGGCAGCCCCCAGTACACAATTTATTAATAAATACCATTAAAACTACATTGTCCTAAAACTAAATACATAAATGAAATGCTTTATCTTGATAGAACAATTTATTTAAAAAAATTAAATGGTGACACATTCCCTTTAAACCAAAGCTGCACTTTACGTATGAAGAAAAATGTCCGGCTCTCAAGGTATGCGATTAAAATCCGTACTTGCTTTATTGAAGCCTTGACACAGAAGTTAAATATGATAAATATGTTTAAGCAAATAAATCAGCTTATGCCATGTTCTTATTATAATGCCATATGATCCACTATGGTAACACTATTGCTCTATTTGTTTTAGCCAACCTTCCAAAAAATTCCTATATGCGGTTTTGGTTATCCTTGTCAACGCAGGTGTGAATAGTCACATACTTGATGTCAAGAGGAGATTTCTCTCCGGGTCTTCCATCTTCCTGTAGTTTTAAACTGATGATGTAACAGATCATGTGACCTTGCACAAAGTATTTTAGTAGTGTGTTTTGTAATGTGCATTAGTCTACGATTAAGCACTGGCTGGTGCAAAACGTGTCAGCCATGCCTCTCTGTATGTAACTTCTGTGTCAAGACATCAATAATCAATCAAGTACTGATTTTAATCACATACCTTGAGTGCCTGACATTTTTCTTCATACGCCTGTGTAGAGAAGCCATGGGCGGGTTTGTGGTACAGGTGATTTTGTGATCAATCAGGAGGTGAGCGGATACAAACCACACAATAAAGCTGCAGTTTAAGTTGCCTTTCACATATAAGATAGTAAAGGGTAGAATCCATTGCTACACTGGCAATTATGGACTCTACCTATACTTTTATATAAAGTATTGATCACAGTAACAGTTGACTGCTGTTGAAAAGTAAAGTCAAATATTGTTAGAAATTCTTCACATATATAAAGCCCTTCTTTTTCTCTGTATGGGGCAGTTTTATGTCCAGTAGAAGTTGACTGAGACATGTTCTATAACCCCTGCCATCAGCAGTGTCCAGCTGGAAAGATACAACTGACATTTACAGTAGCTTAACTTTTCAACGTGCATTTTCTTTTTTAATTTACAAACTTTATTTAAAAATAACAAAACAAAAAAAAAAACAGTGAATCGTACACTTTCTAAAATACGGGAATTTAAACAGGACCTGTGGTCAATCTGAAAGAGAGGGGCTGATCACTTACCTGTTTACAGCATGACGATCGGCCCCCTGTTGCCGAGTTATGCAGCTTTGTAGTCCCTTCTGACTCTTCAGTAAGTCAGATTGGCGGGACTTTATTGTCATATGGGCTGAGTTTAGCAGAATTCAGTGTAGTGACTTACAGGGGTGTGCATATTTAATAAAGAGGTGTGGTCTTGCACATAGAGCAGATTCTCTTGTCCACAAGGCCACATCTCTTCATTTAATATGCTCTCCCCTGTACAGTCTCTGCACAGAACTTAACTGACATTATGAAAATAAAGTCCAGCCCATCTGACAGATTCACTGAATTAGTCAGAGGGGCCTACAAAGCCGCATAACTCAGCATCGGGGGACCGATCATTGTGCTGTAAACAGCTATGTGATCAGCCTACGCTTCAGGTACGAGATGGTTTTATTTATTTATATAGCGCCTACAGATTCCGCAGCGCTTACAATTATGGATTCTATGGACAATTATGGTTCTCTGTTCATATATATTACTTATACCAGTGTAGTAGACACTTGCCTTTACACCATCAAATAGTAAAGCCCAGGGATCAGTCCTGTGTAGTGATGAGAAAGAAGAACAGGACTAAACACAGTGCTTGTGACCCTGGACACATCCTATGTAAATTCAAACTGAATGGCTGGGGACAATGTGTTGGGGTCAAGGGAGCTATCCCATGTTCAGGCCTTGTCCAGCTAGCACATAAATGCACTATGAAGTAAGAATGTCACTACAGCTCTTAAATGTACATAAATCCTGACAACCGCTATATGAACTCAGAAAGTTTTCTTGAGAGATGACAGGCTGTGATAGCAAAGATTGGAACTAAGACCTAACTAAATTACTATACATTGTTTTGGAATGTAAGTATAAATAAACCCACATACATGCTTTTACTTCTACTACAGGTGAAACTCGAAAAATTAGAATATAGTGCAAAGTTCATTTATTTCAGTAATTCAACTTAAAAGGTGAAACTAATCTATGAGAGCGACTCATTACATGCAAAGCAAGATAGTTCAAGCCGTGATTTGTCATAATTGTGATTATTATGGCTTACAGCTCATGAAAACCCCAAAGTCCCCCCAATTACTATGATTTGGGGAGCCATGTCATCTGCTGGTGTTGGTCCACTGTGCTTCATTACTTCCAGGGTCAACATATTCGACTACCAGGACGTGCTTCATGCTTCCTTTCCTTCTAAGTTGCATTAATGAAATACAATGAAGTTGCATTAATGGACTTTTGCACGATATTCTAATCCAGTGGTTCTTAACCTGGGTTCGATCGAACCCCAGGGGTTCGGTGAGTCAGTCTCGTGGGTTCGGCGGTGGTCAATACATATACCCGACTCATATGATTCGTGATGACATGCCTCGCTTGTTCATCATTGGCTGCAGGTGATCATGCCCAACAGATCTCAGAGTACTGTTTTACCCTACTCCAAAGGAAGCCTCCTATCCTTTGTGGCTCCGCTCCTACGTGATTGCCTGCATGCGTCCCACGCTGGAACGCACCACTTCCAGCACGGCCTCCCGTGACACACTTCCGGTCCTGCGGCGTCTTAAACAGGCTCAGCCAGACGGTCCCTCTGACAAGCGGACAGCCTGGACACACGGACGCCGCAAGAACAGGTAGGTACACTGAACCACCACTGCCTTCACTCAGTGCCTGGCTAACTGTGTCTAGTTCATAGTTAACCCTATCCTTACACTGAATCACCACTGCCTGTATTCAATATTTGTTTATCTGTGCCTATAATCTTTTTTAACCCTATCCCTACCTAGCTAAACCTGCCTCCAGCCCTTGTTACCTGAATCACCACTGCCTTTATCACATCAGTAGTTTCTACTGTATATTCTATTATATACCTATGTTTTGAATTTGATAAATCATATTTAATTTTGCCAATTAAGAAGGGCTCGGTGAATGCGCATATGAAACTGGTGGGGTTCAGTACCTCCAACAAGGTTAAGAACCACTGTTCTAATCTTTCGAGATTCACCTGTAAATCACTTCATGAATATTTTTTACAGCTGTAAACAATTCCATTTAGCATACTATTCCAAGCTGGAAATGTCCAGCTTGTTTCACTGACTATAGATGCTACTCTCTAGCTATACAGTGACAGCTGAGGTATATGTTGGGAAATGCTTCCTATAAATTCCTCAGACATACACTAAAAATGCAGGGTTAGTCTACCCATGTGCTGTATATTCACTGCCATGAATAGAAGAGAATACAGTTGTATTCAAAGAACATACATCAGGTCAGCAGTAGTAAATAACTCTGCAGTGTAATGACATAGCCATAAACACATAAAAAGCAGCAGCAGCAGCAGAGAAAAAGCCATGTGCTCAATAAACCAAGCGGGTGCCACACACAAGAGAATACTGCTAGTTTCCAATTTTGACTGGAATGACCCACACTGCCATTAAAATGTTATAACTATAAAATACCAAGCTCACATTGGTGTTTCTAGCTGATTTCACCAACAATAAGACTTTACAGTTGTCCTATGGGCACATTACCCAGGCATTCTTGTCTCCTTAATCCCTGACCTTGGTGTCTGGGCAGTATAATCCCTGTTTAGCATTAGCAGAAACGATTTCTCCTGTGATGGCCAATCTGTCCTCTCCTTCCAGCCCAGCAACCAAACCCACAAATTGTGTAGTCCACTGGATAAGGACCACAAAAATAAAGTCTTGAAAGTGGCAACACAACTAATATGATCTTATCCCAGAGTTTTAAAGTGAATGTCAACCTTTAAATGTTAGGTGCATAATTCTTAGCCAATTAAAGCCTAATATATTGATTTTTTTCCCTAAGAAAGGGTTAAAGTGCAACTGTACCAGGATTTACCCCCTAATGCTATGCACAGTATGTATAAGCTGTGTAGCACAGTAATGCAGCCATATCTTTCTTCTGTAATCAGTGGCTTTATGATGCTAAAAAAATATTTTTCATGAACAGACGACCTACCAACTAGGGTGTCTTTTTGTAAATATACTAACCTGTCTCTTGAGTTACGTCACAGCACCTGCCCCGTGCTAGCAACATACAGCTTCTCCGCGCATGCGCCGTCTCCAACCGATATAGGAAGAGAGCTCACGCTTTCCCAGCCTCGAGTGAAGGAACTTCTCAGCAAGCGCCATAATGGTCGGAGAAGGAGCATGTGCAGAGGAGCTGTACCACTGGCATAAAAGCAGGCAAAGAATGCATTAACACCTATTTAATGTAATTAAATGGTATTTTAATAAGTTTTAGATTTTATTATGTTCAGTATTACCAATTTTTTTTTCTTGCACTTTACATGCCAGACATGTGTTGTTTCAAAGCACAAAAAAACAATCTCTTACTGCTAGTGACAGGAGGGTGTAAGGAAGGATTCAATCCATAAATGTTTTTTTCCAGTTTTAAATTTAATAGACTTGTAAATTACCCTTTGCATTTCAATTAGAACTCATACAATAAGTCTGCTACTGCCCATTTGGTGAAAAGAAGGAATAATAATAATATCCAATAATAAATATCCAAATCTCTAGACACAGAGATACTCACCCAAGCCAACCAGAGAGTAACTGGGTGTTGGAGAGAACACTTGAGCAGCAAAGTCTTCAAAAGTCATCACTTCTCTGTGGTTCTGAATTATTGCTTCAAGGTACAGAGCCCTTTCCTCGTAGCTGGAGTGACCAAGTTAAGGATAAATCAAGGATTAAGCATAAACTTACAAATGCATTAGAGTGTCTAGACAATCATTCTTACATAGCAACATGGATTAAAAAAACAAAACGCAAAAAAAAAAGAAAAAAGCAATAAGTAAAACTGAATGCCAACAGTTTAGAAAAATAAAAACAAAATTAGATTAAAATTATAGGCAATCTTAGGCATCAACTGTCTTTTAATCTATTACTTTATAATTATTAAAAAATAAAATTTTTCTTTGTAAGTTTTATGAAAGCTGAATATAGGAAAAATCCAAACTGCTCTAATACCTATTTTTAAATTTTAACAAATAATTGTTAAAAAGTCAAATTCACACAATGCACCATTTTAGCGGTATACAATAGGTTAAATGAAATAAGCTTAATTATACACAGCCTAAATTCTTTTAACAGCCTGTAGAAGAAACAGGCTGACTGACAAGTAAATGCAGGCAGCGTACTGCCTCTTGTCTGGGCAATTTTATGTGCCTACAAATTATCAAAGTGGAGTTGCTGCTGTGGTCATTACTGGCTGAACTCCTACTTAATGAATTGGCTTCCAAACTTTCTTGGAGAGGAGACACACGCCCATACCCTTTTCTAAGGGGAACGAATGATGCCATTCACAACTCATTACAAGCATGCTTATTCTGCTCAGTGCTTGGCTGTTGCCAGGGCTCCATGCTGCACACTGCCACAGCAAGCTTCTGGCCCTGTAAACAGCAGGATACAAGGCTTGAGTGGCCGTCTGGCGGGCAAGCACTCTGACACTAAGCCGGCACGTGCTGGAACAGCAGGAGAAGGCTACTGCGTGACAAATTACTGAAAGAGCTGAGCAAAACTTATGTCAGACTGCCACCTGAGCCTACGGACCTCTGCGGGCCTGCCATCTTTGTACAATTCATTGGTCACTCATTTGATTTGCAGTTTGCTCAAGGATCCGGTATAAAGATGCAATGGTTTTGAGTGCTGCCTTTAAAATACTCAGCTGTTTAGAAAGCATGCCTGTATCTCTAGCATAACAAAGCTAGAAGAAAAAAATCTATACTTCTTTATATCCCCTTGCATTATCTATCCATCCATCCTACATATTCATCTAACTCTAATATTGGCCTGTTCGTTTAGTTTCTTAATAAGCCATTTATGTCAATCTATAGACTGTACGTCTTTAATAGCATAATAAAAAAAAAACTAATGCTGGTGGATTTCACACAAATATCTAAACTAACTGCAATACACGCAGCAAAATAGTATGCTGTCCATGGTGCTGAAAAAGAAGCTGCACTAAGCCCTGTCAAGTTCACGTCACAACAGACTAGACCAAAAAGGAATGTTTGAATGAAGCAACCAAAATGTAATGCGATACAATAACACGGATCATAATAGATCAATGGTTAACAAACATTTTTCCACTGGTCAATCATTTACCTTACTGAGTGTGGGTATACATTGTACAGACACAAACTTCTACAAACATTTATAATTTTATCATTACCTACAAACATGGCATATTACTAGTATGCTGCTTGGAGTTAATTCATCTATCACATAATGCAATGGGGTTACACAAAACAACTGTTTCTTTCATAAGCTGCTTAAGCTTAATATTATTTCAATCCTCCTTGGCATCTGCCACCAAAGACCGTCTTCTTTTTCTTTTAATATATATATATATATATATATATATATATATATATAAATATATATATATATATATATATATATATATATATATATACACACACACACACACACACACTAAACTATATCAATAGGTGATAGCGGAACAGTGTGGCTTGTTTGTAGGAGGGGAATTTTTAGTTTGCCACTGACCGACACATTAAACTGTGCACAGTAAAAGGAATTCTAAAGGTGCCCAGTCACAATGACATAAAAAGAGCTAAATTATTATTTTTTTCACCAGAAAGAAAAAAGGGTTTTCAAACAAAAAAAAAGAAAAAACTGTTTATTTCAACTTCATTATGTCTCATCACTCATCCTTAGCCCCACTCCCCCTCCCCAATTTCCAGTAAAGAGTGCAATATTAACATTCCCCTTTTCACATTGCTACAGCCCCTTTTTATTAAAATAATTTACATGTGAAAATTGAATATTCTCCAATACAATGATGACAGGGGAGAGATGACTGAAGGAAGAAAAACATTAAACGCAAAATGCTAATTTATTCTAATACACACCTGTTAGATGATACAAAAGCAGCAACAACAAGGGCCAGAAAAATAAAATAATTAAATTATTTCCTATTATTGGAAGGAAAACAATCACTGGGAGGTAGGGAAAGGCGCATAACAAAGCTGAACTCCAACATATCAAAAGACCCGGCGTTTAAAAGGAAATGAATTAAGATTACAAAATTACCGGACATTCCAATAATTTATACAAGCGATTCTATTACAAGGTACAATCTGTTTTCACGCTGGCTTAATGCATGACTATATAGATAAAATGGGCACAGCCAACAGAAAATAAAAGCTTAAAGGGGTTTTCCAGGAATCTTTTTATTTGACTATGCTACAGGGGCTAAAAAGTTAGTGTAGTTCATAACAGTGTCTGTATCTGTGTTTCATGGTGGTCTCACAATTCTTCTGTGATTTTAGTCCCAATGTTTATTTTTAGCAGCATACAAAATGAGTCGTCTCAGGTTTTCCCAGGTTGCAGTGTGGCCTGAGACATTACATCACTAGTTAGGTGATGAAAGAGAGCCTGTCTTTGCTTCAATGGGTGGAGCGACCGCTGGGTCGGAGGGAGATCATTCTGCAAGGAACTGTAGTTTAGCAACAGCTGGAGGCACCCTGGTTAGGAAATACTGGTCTATTGCATTGGAGGAAGCACAAGTGTGTTTTAAAAAGTGGGATGGCTGATATGTGGGGGGGAGAAAGTGACCCCACCCGTACAAATAAGGAATCATGGAATTTGTAGTTGGAGGGAGGGAACTCCAACAGGAAATAGCCATTTCAAAAAAGATAGCCACAACATTGTGGTAATCTCACAACATAGCCAAGACAAGCACAGATCATTCCTGAGCATATACATTACGGTTTGGTAGGTGAGTAATAAAATCACCTTATGGTGGATAACCCCTTTAACTATACTACTGGGTAAAAATTCTTAAAGACTATTTTTATGGTTGCAAAATATGGAATTATTACAGAAGTCAATCTTAAGGCTAGGTACAACATTTCTGAGTGTAATTTCACGCTTAATGGGATTCCGCAGCACAGTGCACATTGCCGTTCAGGCCTTCTTAGTTACTCAGAATAGATAACCCATTGATTTTATAACAATGCTTCAGGAGATGTAAAGACTAGCAGGCCACTTGTTGGAGGATCCTGTCAAGGGCTTTTTCAAATAGATAAGGACTGAAGGGATTCAAGTTTCATATCAATGGTTCATTATCAAGATTATTCCAACAGATGGGTAACACAGATACTAGAAGAGAAATCTAACCATAAGTGAAAAAATTCAAGCTTGATGCACCCAAATTCACCCAACCTAAAAAATACTTGGGTTCAACCAATGACGATACTCAGGGAAGTTACCACCTTATCTCCTGTAAGGACCACTTTGTTATAACACATACTTAGTGGCCTGTGAAATATACAACGGGGACAGCCTCAGTTAAGTATAACTCAAAAGGCTCTTTTACACGGGTGGATTACTGGACCAAAAAGTGTTTGTAGGAATGCTCATTCTCTATTATTGACCTGTATAAAAGAACCAGTAATCAGCCGAGGAAAAAGATTGGCTGATTGCATCTTTTGTGCTGTCAATTATATCATTATTGTACATTCCCTGTGTAAACAAAAGATGTACAGCTGCTATTGATGTATCTGAATGGCCAATCAGTAAGATTGGTACTCGTTTTCTGCCTCACTTTGGCCCATGTAAAGAGTCCTATGGTAGTTAATGTGTGAAGCCACAGGTTTTAATATACTACAACGTATACAGGCAAAAATGCATTATTACATAAAGGTAATCTTGTGAAGAAAACCCCATTTCCATATGCCCCAATGGGGTGAAAGGATGTTATTAAGGATGGTCCCATCCTACTTGGCAGTGTGGAGCCGCTAACAGAGTGACTCTTGTTTTGACAGACCAATGTTATTCTACAGTTCTCTTACAAATTTGTAGGCTGTAAGAAAAAAATGCCCTAATGCACATTTTCTAAAATTGATAATGACCCACTGGGTGAAAATGTTCCAAAATTCAAGTTCATATTGCTGTACGACAACAAATTGTAAAGCCTCTATTTTGGAATCAAACAATACATTAAACATTAACATTTTCACACTTTAGGAAACCTGAAAAATAGAGTCCTTAAAATTCCATTAAATTCAGAATCCTAATCTATCTGCATTTAGTTATGATCTATTTCCATCAGTTACAAAAGTAACAATTTTCGAAAGGTATTTCTACCTATAAGCAAATTTATACAATGCACTACAAAGACAAAAGTTTTAATGGCTCCTAAAACATAGCTGCTGAATTTGGCATAGGAAAACTTCTGTATGGTTAAAACGTATGCATGACTTACTTTAGGTTTGAAACATTATACCCACAAATCAGAAGGGAGCTGTCAGCAAGTCACAAAAATTTTAGGGGACTTTTTTGAAGACAGAGAAATTTAAGTCATGCAATAGAACTGTGCTGTTTCAATTAAAACAAATCAATGATTGAATAGGTTATAAAGTAAGCAATACACAAGTCAATCACATTTGTACACAATTGCTGATAAAGCCCCTAAAAACTTTACCCACCTGAGATACTGAAGTAAAGCAATTGTGTATCTCCAGCAGTCCCGCAGACCATGCATGAGCATGTGCCAACTATACCGCTTTATGCACCGGAGAGAGTTGGGGGTCCTGTTCTGGAGATCGCAGAGGTCACAAAGTACAGGCACTTATTCCCCCTACTGTGGACAGGAGATAAGTTTGTAGGGGCTAGAATACACCTTTATTTGAAATAAGACATTTGAATTGCAGCCTGGAAATTTTCCACAATTCCACAAGTACCCACACTTGCAGCACCATGGAGCATGCAACGTAACTGTGAGTAACCTGGGTCCGATTCTATGGCTACTCCTGCTATTTATCCTGATCCCGATAGATTGCTTGATATTTATCACATTTTACACATGCCAGCTCGCCATTTCTCTAGTTTTACTGTATAGTACTCACCTATGTTGGTTGTAACCCTCTGTACAGTTGTTTCCTCCTGGATCTTTCTCTATGTATTTGTGATTATTAGGACATCAAGAGTATATTGACTATTGATGGAGCCTTTCACCATAGGCCATTCTTTTGCTCACTTACCGCCCAGCGGGTATGCTGCTTGTGAGCTCATTGTCTTACAGAGTGCACTTTTAAATTACTCACGTTCAAAAGTCTTTTGGCACTTTATTTAACTCATTACTGATGTAAATAATCATTACTGATGATTTTTTTATTTTTATTATAAACTTGTTGGTGCAGTTGCCCCAAATAAATGGCAACCTCTCTATACCAGTGAAAGAATAACTGGTATATATATATCACTTTGGCCAATAGATAATGATATTCTCATTTTAGGTAGGTTACACATTTGGTTAACAATCAATTACAGGTCCGCTTAGAGATGCTCAGGATTTCTTATTGTCACACAACTTTTTAGTAAAAGTGGCCATAAAAGGGGACTTCTCCATTTAAAAAAAAAAAAAGAAGTGAAAAACAGCAAGAAAATGAAAGCCGAGGTAAATCTCACATGACCTCTCTGTAATGCACCATGCCCTTTTATTTAGTTTATTTAAAGAGCAGCCAAAAACACAAAACGATGCACATTAAAATAAGGAACATCTTCAAGTCCTATTTACTCATAAAAACATTGCCAAAATATAATAAGCCATTAGCTGGTGCAATTAAGAAATTACAATAATGTGAGGAAGTATTTCATTAAAAACAAAAACACATAAAAAGCCAAGTACAGAACGTCATCAAGCCTTTCTGTGTAGCTGTGCATGAATCATCTGTAATCTGTAAACCTCAAGGCTCGGCCTGCATGTTGACATTCGGTCCCCCAAAAGTTGAGGTAAACTTGCTGCTTTTCTGTGATTGTGAAGCAACTTCAATGTTTTCTGACTGAAAGCAAGATCAAAAGTGACCATCACTAAAGGACTGACGTAGCAGAATTCAACAAGAGATTGGAAAGTCGTCCATCACCTTGTTTGGCCTAGAAAAACACTGAAACCACATGGTAGTGCTGGTTATATGCCATGCATAGGAAACAAAACTGTCCTACTGAAAGAGAAAAACTAAATCGCCTTATCACAGAAAAATGCCTTTATCCATTTATCAGGCTCCTTTCCTCCTCCCCTACTTATAAAATCATCATTCACACTTACTATGAAGAGCGAGAGAAAATAAAAAAAGACTGGTTTAATCACAGCTTATTATACGGCTCTAAAATATCCTACATGCTGCTACTTGTTACGCCGAGCGCTCGCGGCGTTCCTCTCTCTGCAGCGCCCCGGTCAGACCCGCTGACCGGAAGCGCTACACTGACATTGCCGGCGGGGATGCGATTCGCATAGCGGGACGCGCCCGCTCGCGAATCGCATCCCAAGTCACTTACCTGTCCCGGCCCCCGGCTGTCATGTCCTGGCGTGCGCGGCTCCGTTCCTTAGGGCGCGCGCGCGCCAGCTCTTTAAGATTTAAAGGGCCAGTGCACCAATGATTGGTGCCTGGCCCAATTAGCCTAATTAGCTTCCACCTGCTCCCTGGCTATATAATACCTCACTTCCCCTGCACTCCCTTGCTGGATCTTGTTGCCTTGTGCCAGTGAAAGCGTTTAGTGTTGTCCAAAGCCTGTGTTTCCAGATCTTCTGCTATCCATATTGACTACGAACCTTGCCGCCTGCCCCGACCTTCTGCTACGTCTGACCTTGTCTCTGCCTAGTCCTTTTGTCCCACGCCTTCTCAGCAGTCAGCGAGGTTGAGCCGTTGCCAGTGGATACGACCTGGTTGCTACCGCCGCAACAAGACCATCCCGCTTTGCGGCGGGCTCTGGTGAATACCTGTAGCATCTTAGAACCGGTCCACCGGCACGGTCCACGCCAATCCCTCGCTGACACACAGGATCCACAACCAGCAAGCCGAATCGTGACACTGCTACTGTCGGTGTGAACAAGATCACATTTTCTGTGTGTGCTTCGTTTTCATGTGAAACTAAACAAGTTATATACCTTTTAAAATATCCATGTGGTAAAATTTCCATAGGACAAACTAGGACAATTAGGCTATGACTGAATGAACTGAAAAGCACCATAAGAATATATGCCAAGAAACAGGAACAAAATAAGATGGAGCTGGGTAGTGAGAAGTATGGGAAAACGGGTGTCGCAGGACCCTTTTTTGAAAATGGACACCATGTATGTGAACTGAGGAGGATGAGCTTAGAAAAGATCCATGGAACAGGTAACGAACAGGTTAAAAAGAGGTTACAACACCAGGTGTTATGGATTCAAAGACTGAATTCACTTTCCCCGAATGGGAAAAAATTTGAATTGTAATTTTAACTAATTTATAATCAATTCAAGGTAAAACTATTCAACCTTTTCATATTTATATGCTCTACTTATAAAATGTAAAACCACAGTGAAGGTATCTCAAGATATTTGTGGAATTCTAAGAAAGCTGTTCAATTCACTGGTGAACACTACAAAGTATTCTTGTTTCAGTTTGAGCATCTCGGGAAAAAAGTAAGGAAAAAGATGATGAAGGGCTGGCAGCAATCAATGGCTGAATGTGATCCATTTTCTCATTTTGCCTGAAAAGCCTCCTATAAAGCTTAAGTCACTTTCTCTATCAGGTAAGACAATCGTGCGTGCTTTCTGTGTGAAATTCTCAAGCCTGTAACACAAATGACCACATTACAAGCACATGCAGCCGAACAGCTGGGTCTCACATAGCAGCTCTCAAATCAGAAATCCAGGGTCAACAGCACAAAATCCAATAGAAAAAACATGAAACGGGCAATGGAAACTCAATCAATTACTGGGTATTCTGTACTAGAAGAGCTGACCTCTTAAATGATGGATCAAACAAAAAGGTAGTATCTTCATTGTGCCATATAATTCACATTAATGGACATGGACAAGAGGTCTTCAGAGACTTTGAAAGACTGTCTGTACATAGCTGTATTTAGAAGGACATAGCCATGTGCATTATTGCACATTGGTTTCCTATAATAACAATAAAAAAAAGCAATCTCTGCTGAACACCAAAGAGCAAAAGGCCGGTTTACCTAATAAGAGTGTTACCACAACGACAAAGGCCCTTGAGCTACCGTGACTAACAATATGACTGTCTTCCATAGGTCAGTAATTAAACAAGGACCAAAGAGACTTCATATGGTTACTATAACCTTGAGACCTGTAAAGCCAAACATCATATTCAAGTGAGAACTTTGTTACAGACTCAGGACAGTCAAACACATTAGAACTTGCCTATCTTCAGATCCCAATATGACTAGTTTTATCCTTCTGTTTAACAAAAGGCAAGGCTTCTGCAACCTTCTGTGACACATCATTCACTGGTCCTGACTACTGAGAGTACAACAATGTCATTTTGTCCGATTTCATATTTTTTGTGGACAAGTATATCAATGTTCAATCGTGACAGGGATTGGTGTAAGTGGTGGCTATATTTGTACAGTACTGCAGAATATGTTGGTGCTATACAGTGTAAAGCTCATTCACAAGGAAATCTAAAATGTGTACATTAGGGTTTATTATGTACCACAAAGCAAAGGAGGGATGTGCACTTAAATTGTAATTTCCGGCTAACTAACGGCACAAAAAGATTCATCATTAAATAACTCTTCCAAGACATCCAAGTAATGTGGTTTCTTAGAAACATACAGCATGAGTTCTCTCGATGTACTGCTTCCTGTTACACTCAAATCCCTGAACTTGTCTTGGTCTACTGGGAGCAGTGTAACAATGTAGGTATCCTGTTCTATCAGTGCGGCCGATAGCCATGTTATGTAATTAGCTGCCTTGTTCTACAAGCCGAGCTATTAGCAAGGGAGTGAAGTGTGGGGAAAGGCTGCATGTTACTAGGCAATGCGGTCCTCTGTGAGTTGGTGCATAGTTAATCCCATTCATAATGACGGTAACATGCACGTACTTCAAGAAGTCTCCTCATCAGTTGTTGCTTTATAAAGAGGACTGGAAAGTTAATTGAATCACTGGGGACTTTAATATTTCTAACTTGGTGGGGCCACTTTATTCCCTTGTTATACCAACAAGTCTGAAAGACCAACAGCAAAAAAACTGCACATACTGCACCATGCAGGGAGGAAGAATTGCTCTTATACTGGTATCATACAATTCCACAACTAACAATTCATTAATATGTTATTACTGGAAATGAGGTTCAGCACATCCCCAACATGTGGGATATACTGGCAGAACAAGGGCTACTATGAATGGCATCTCTTTCCTAGTAAAAGCTACTGCAAGGCATCTGTGTATTCCATGCAGCACTACAGACTAGGAACCGATTTGAACTTCTTATAAAACAGCAGTGTTCCCCAACCTTTGGCTGTTGCAAAACTACAAGTCCCACTATGCTCTGTCAGCCAAAAATGGTCAGGGCATAATGGGGTGTTGACCAAAAGGTTGGGGAACACAGCATTGGGCAATAGCAAGACATGCAATTTACCCACATGTGATCAATAAAAGGTCATTAAAGTTTCAACATATAAGTAATGATGCCTGAGCCATAAATGAAAAACTAACCTTTGCAAACTATGCATACATTAAAAAAATGAAAGACACTTTCCTAACATATCTTATCAGAGAAAAATGCCTTTATCCACGTATCAGGCTTGTTTTCTCCACTTATACTTCTAAAGTCATTATTCAATATAAAACCCATGTTGAGAAATGAGGCTGAGGGATTAGTTTACATGTTGTCCACAGATTAAGGGAGAGAGAAGAGCTGGAGCTCCTCTTTAAATAGAATAATACATGGATTAATGCTTTAAAACCCTGATACCAGTTTTAACCACAAGTAGTTAAGATTCTTGTGCAATTGTACACAGTTCAATAAGCCGTACATTTGTTGTTATGTAAACAGAGTAGATCGCCGAGCTAGGTCGTTTATGCAACTCCCATTAAAGTCAATGGGAGATACGAAACTTGCATAACTTCCCTGCCTCGGCTGCTTTCGACTTTTCCCAGCACCACAAACAAGGCTAGAGGTGGCCAGAAAAGGCAATTGACAAGATAGGACAACCCCTTTAACTTTTTGTTTCAAAGGGGGATAACATTTCATTAAATCAAGATTTATAAAGAAAAAACCAACACTGCAACATGGTTTATACTGAAGATCAAAAGATAAATCATTAAATAAATCAACTAATAAATCTAATAAATATTAAAGAAGGTGCATACTTCAGTGGAGTGACATCAATGGCTCCTGATGGGCAAGACATTAATCTGGCTTCAACTAGATCTCGTGACAGGAGCACTAACTAAGGTGCTATAAAAAGATGCATACTACAGAACTATTGCCTGTAGATAAAATACCGACAGTCTGCCTCATTAAATAGAATTAGGTTTTACTCAAAAATTATTTAACTTTTCAGAGAAAATATATTTAGTAAAAAGAACCAGGCACTGGGATAAGTGTCCACTCGGCACCTTCCTGAACGTGGGGATAGAGCGGTCTATCAAGTTGGCTGGACAGAAGCAGGAGAAGAGACCAGTAAGACCATGAGTCCATCAATTTCATCTTATAGCTCTATTGTGTCCCTACTGTGTTGAAAATGCTCCAATCATATTCTCACATAACCAGAACAATAAGATATATTTGCAAATATTTGAGTATATAGAGATAATAATGAAATAATAATATATGAAAATAATCCAGTAGGCTTTCCATAGGGCATGGCATATCTGTGCCATTATCAAATCAAATGTAAATGTCTATAACAAAGAAACTGTTACCCAAGAGAGTTTCCTGGAAACAAGTATTGACAGACTAAAAAAGATATATATAACGTTTCTCCAAATTCAGGAGATCTCTAAGCCATTCACCAACCTCAGACCCTGAACGATCAAAACTTTGACTTTACTCAAGAACATGATTTTTTTTTTTTTTTTAGGCAGTAGGTAACCTAAAAAAAAAAATATATATATATATGTATATATATATATATATTTTTTTTTTTTTTTTTTTCTTACACCAAAAGATGATTACACTATGAATTGAACATCATATTTCCATCATATTTGAGTTCACATAATGTTAAATATTGTTTATTCTCCCATGTTCCCAAATTTCATATTGAGGAGCGGAAACTCTACCTTGTAAACATGAGTAAAAAAAAAACTGTTTCACTTGCTTCTTTTTGGCACATTGAATACAGAAGAAGTCACTGAGCCTGGCATGTGGAAGCGCGCGCACTGAGGTTCTGAGAACATTTTGGCTATTGTGTTGCTCCTACATTTCTTTTCAATATTTCAGTCTACTGTAGTTCCAAAATGGCTTGGATGTAGAAGATACTAAAAGTGGTATTGTCCAGTTCTGGTTGACAAGGCAACGTCTCCAAGGTTGTGCATCATAAGCAGCACATTAGTGTGATAATGTTCATATTGTCTATACATGACACATTTGTTGTTCATCCAGCCTTCAATTTCTCCAGAGAAAATTGAAAAATGTTCTGGATGAACTGGTTGACAGGAGTCATACGGAATAGCAATTACAATGAGCTGTCAGGATTGGTTAAGCCCAAACATCTGCAGAGATGTTCAGAGGGTTTGTTTTATTTATAAGCGATACCCATGCAAACAGATTAACACTGACATCGCCAGGTAAGCTGTGCCTACAAAAATATTAGCAATTACCATAGAATATTAAACTGTAAATAAGTTACATTTTTTGTTTGTATTTTTTATGACTCCCTAATTTGGACCTTACTAAACGCTAAATACTAATTTTATGCTTCATTCCTATGGCTGAATGGAATAAAAAAAATAGTTATCTTTTTTAAAGGTGCCTAGTCTGTATAGTCACTTTAAAGAGAATGCCCAACTTTTCACACCAAAATATTTTTAGATCCAAACTCCGGTAGAAAAAAACTTATTTCAATTCAACTGGGGCCAGAAAGTTATACAGATTTGTAAATTAGTTATATTTAAAAATCATAGTACTTCCAGACCTTATCAGCTGTTTACTACAAAGGAAGTTGTGTAGTTCTTTCCAGTCTGACCACAGTGCTCTCTGCTGCCACCTCTGTCCGTAACTCTGTCAGAGCAGCAGAGGTTCGCTATGGAATTTTGCTCCTGCTCAGGACAGTTCCTGACATGAACAGGAGGTGTCAGCAGAAAGCACTGTGGTTAAACTGGAAGGAACTACACAACTTTCTCTGGAGCATACAGCAGTTGAAGGATTAAGATTTTTAAATAGAAGTTTTTTACAAATCTGTAACTTTCTGGCACCAGCTGATTTAAATTATTTATTTTTTTACACCAGAGTATGCCTTTTACCTCTTAAGGACCACAGGTTTTTCCGTTTTTGCACTTTCATTTTTCCTTCTCACCTTTTAAAAATCATAACCCTTTCAATTTTGCACCTAAAAATTCATATGATGGCTTATTTTTTGCGCCACCAATTCTGCTTTGCAGTGACATCAGTCATTTTACCCAAAAATCTACGGCGAAACGGAAAAAAAAACATTGTGCGGTGAAATTGAAGAAAAAACGCCATTTTGTAACTTTTGGGGGCTTCCGTTTCACCGCAGTACATTTTTCGGTAAAAATGACACCTTACCTTTATTCTGTAGGTCCATATGATTAAAATGATACCCTACTTATATAGGTTTGATTTTGTTGTACTTCTGTAAAAAATCATAACTACATGCAGGAAAATATATACGTTTAAAATTGTCATCTTCTGACCCAAAAAAATGAGGGCTCATTTTTTTGCGTCGTGATCTGAAGTTTTTAGAGGTACCATTTTTGTATTGATCGGACTTTTTGGTCGCTTTTTATTCATTTTTTCATGATATAAAAAGCGACCAAAAATACGTTATTTTGGACTTTGGAATTGTTATGCACGTACGCCATTGACCGTGCGGTTTAGTTAATGATATATTTTTATAGTTCGGACATTTACGCAAGCGGCGATACCACATATGTTTATATTTATTTTTATTTACATGGTGTTTTTTTTATGGGAAAAGGGGGGTGATTTGAACTTTTATTAAGGAAAGGGTTAAATCATATTTATTAACTTTTTTTTTTTACAGTGTTATAGCTCCCATAGGGACCTATAACACTGCACACACTGATTGCCAGCACTGTTCACTGCAAAGCCATAGCTTTGCAATGATCAGCGTTATCGGCGGTCGATTGCTCAAGCCTGAACCTCAGGCTCGGAGCAATCAATCGCCGAGGGGACACGCCGGAGGCAGGTAAGAGGCCCTCCGCTCGTGTCCCAGCTGATCGGGACATCGTATTTTCACTGCGGTAGTCCGCGATCGCTGCCACGCGCTATTAGCCCCGGGTCCCGGCATCAGATACATGCCGGGACCGACCCGATATGACACGGGGTCACCGCGTGACCCCGCGTTATATCGCGGGAGTAGGCCAAGGACGTAAATATACGCCCTTGGTCGTTAAGGGGTTAAGCTAGATCAACTGGTAATCATGAATTATAATACAACCAATGATTATTAACCTGTTACCGCAATTTTAGCTCTGCTGTGCTGCAAAGCCGAGCATCCCTGAAGCTGGCCAGGGACTAATCACAGCAGGCCATAAATGTTGGCACCCCTGACATTTTTCAAGAAAATTAAGTATTTCTCACAGAAAAGGATTGCAGTAACACATGTTTTGCTATATACATGTTTATTCCCTTTGTGTATTGGAAATAGACCAAAAAAGGGAGGAAAAAAAGGAAATTGGACATAATGTCACACCAAACTCCAAAAATGGTCTAGACAATAATTATTGGCACCCTTTCACAAATGTGGAAAAATAAGATTGTTTCAAGCATGTGATGCTCCTTTAAACTCACCTGGGGCAAGTAACAGGTGTGGGCAATATAAAAATCCCACCTGAAAGCAGATAAAAAGGAGATAAGTTCACTTAGGGGGAGATTTATCAAAACCTGTGCAAAGGAAAAGTTGCCCAGTTGCCCATAGCAACCAATCAGATCGCTTCTTTCATTTTTCAGAGGCCTTGTTAAAAATGAAAGAAGTGAGCTGATTGGTTGCTATGGGCAACTGGGCAACTTTTCCACTGGACAGGTTTTGATAAATCTCCCCCTTAGTCTTTGCATTGTGTGTCTGGGTGTGCCACACTAAGAATGGACAAGAGAGTAGACGAGAACTGTCTGAGGACTTGTAACCATGAGATTGTTGATACTTTTCCACAATTTTGATTCTCAAGTCCATCTCCAGAGATCTAGATTTGCCTTTGTCCACAGTGCGCAACATCATCAAGAAGTTTGCAACCCATGGCACTGTAGCTAATCTCCCTGGGTGTGGACGGAAGAGAAAAATTGATGAAAGGTGTCAACGCAGGATAGTCCAGATGGTGGATAAGCAGCCCCAAACAAGTTCCAAAGATTGTCAAGCTGTCATGTAGGCTCAGGGAGCATCAGTGTCAGCGCGAACTATCCGTTGACATTTAAATGAAATGAAAAGCTATGGCAGGAGACCCAGGAGGACCCCTAAAACAAGACCACATTGAACTTGAGTAAGTCAAAATCCTTCTGGGAAATCATCTTGTTGACAGATGAGACCAATATAGAGCTTTTTGGTAAAGCACATCATTTTACTGTTTACCTAAAATGGAATGAGGCCTACAAAGAAAAGAACACAGTACCTACAGTGAAAGGTAGGTATGGTGGAGGTTCAATGATGTGTTCAATGATGTGTTGGGGTTGTTTTGCTGCCTCTGGCACTAGGTGCCTTGAATGTGTTCAAGGCATCATGAAATCTGAGGATTACCAATGGATTTTGGGTCGCACTGTACAGCCCAGTGTCAGAAAGCTGGGTTTGCGTCCGAGATCTTGGGTCTTCCAGCAGGACAATGACCCCAAGCATACATCAAAAAGCACCCAGAAATGGATGGCAACAAAGCGCTGGAGAGTTCTGAAGTGGCCAGCAATGAGTCCAGATCTAAATCCCATTAAACACCTGTGGAGAGATCTTAAAATTGCTGTTGGGAAAAGGCGCAATTTCAATAAGAGACACCTGGAGCAATTTGCAAAGGAAGAGTGGTCCGACATTCTGGCTGAGAGCTGTAAGAAGCTTATTGATGATTATAGGAAGCAACTGATTTCAGTAATTTTTTCCAAAGGGTGTGCAACCGAACATTAAGTTAAGGGTGCCAATAATTTTGTCCAGCCCATTTTTGGAGTGTGTGTGTATTGGAACTAAACCAAAAAAGGGAGGGGGAAAAAAAGCTAAATTGGACATAATGTCATACCAAAGGGAATAAACATGTGTACAGCAAAACGTGTCACTGCAATCTTTTTCTATGAGAAATGCTTAATTTTCTTGAAAAATTTAAGGGATGCCAACATTTACGCCCATGACTGTATTTGCTGGGGTCTTCTCCGCCTCCCTCTCCTCTGTTGCTTCACACAGTGAAGCGATCGGAGGAGAGGGGGCCACCATCCTGAGTTAACCCTATAGATGTTGCGTTCACTGTGACCGCAGCCTCTATTAGGGTTACAGAAGGAGGGAGCTCCCTCTGTTCTGGTTCTGTGCTCTGCAAAGTGAAAGCAGAGCATATGGTTGCCATGGCAACTGGAGGCCTGACATTGGCCTCCGTTGTCATGGCAACAGAAGCTGATCAGCCTCTACCTAAGATAGAGTCTGATCTGCTACACTATGCTTGTCAGGGTAAAACTGACAAATGTAATTCAGTGGAGTACAGATGTGTACAAATAAAACATAGAAAACTTCATTTTTTTCAAACAAAGTATAAGAGAAATATTTTTTATTTACCATTAGGAGTGCAATAGCAAACATTTATTTTAATGAGAGTTACCCTTTAATGTCATTCTGACTACTTTAAAGGGTTCAGTTTTTAAAATGGGGGTATCTAACATACAGGCCTCTGAATTCCACTTCAGAACTAAACTGGTCTCTGAAAAATCAGATTTTGAAATTTTCTTTAAAAATCTGGAAAATTGATGGTAAATTTAAAAACCTAACATTCTAAAAAAGTAAAAGAATGTTTATCAAATTATTTCGAATATAGAGGAGACACATTATAGATGCTAATCATTAATTTGGTGTGACATGACTATTTGTCGTACAAACAAAAATTTTGGAGTCTTTCACAAAAAAAGCTGAATATATCAATCAAAATTTACCGCTAATGTAAAGTACAATATGTCACGAAAAAACTCTCTCAGAATCGATTTCATAAGTAAAAGCGTTAAAGTTATTACCAAATAAGTGGACACGTCAGATTTTAAAAATTTGACTTGGTCATTAAGGTCAAAACAGGCTAAGGAGTAAAGGGGTTAATCAATTTTTCTTGACTGCCATATAGAAGAGGCTCACATAATGAAAGATAAACCATGATCTGGTGCTTACTGCAATCACATTCAGACATTGTAGGTTATGTCCTCAAGAAAATGCAGACATCACACTCATGTTTTGACTTTTAGTTTAAAGGGGTACTCCCGAGGAAACCTTTTTTTTAAATCAACTGGTGCCAGAAAGTTAAACAGATTTGTAAATTACTTCTATTAAAAAATCTTAATCCTTCCAGTACTTTTTAGGGTCTGTATACTACACAGGAAATGGTTTTCTTTTTGGAACACAGAGCTCTCTGCTGACATCACGACCACAGTGCTCTCTGCTAACATCTCTGTCTATTTAAGGAACTGACCAGAGCAGCATATGTTTGCTATGGGGATTTTCTCAAACTCTGGACAGTTCTTAAAATGGACAGAGATGTCAGCAGAGAGCACTGTGGTCATGATGTCAGCAGAGAGCTCTGTGTTCCAAAAAGAAAACCATTTCCTCTGTAGTATATAGACCCTAAAAAGTACTGGAAAGTAAGTAATTTACAAATCTGTTTAACTTTCTGGCATCAGTTGATTTAAAAAAATAAAAATAAAGTTTTTCACAGGAGTACCCTTTTTATACACTTGAATGCACCCCCATGTCTGAATTACATAACTATTTAACAGTATACACACCTCAAGAAAAACTGTTACCTAAAATGTAAGAATTTTTTTTTGTTCATTTTAACAGAAACTAGATATAAACCCACAAGCGAATTAAAAAAAACATTTCTGTTTTGCACAAGCTGATTAGAAACATGAGTAGAGAAGATTATGAAGACCTAGGAGCCGCTTTTTGCCAAGCAATCCTCCAAACATAGCCCTGCAGTCACACTGTGAAATCAAGCAGTTTATTCCAGTGTAAGAATCAAAGAGATAGAGGCAACAGAACACCTGCTTCTTCATCTCACATCTTCCTTGGCCGTCTTTATTTCCTATCCATGGATTGGATTCATACTACAGGGTGGTATTTGTTTAATGACATTACCTACTCGTTTTAAGATTATCCTCCTCTATGGCTAGAGGCTCAAATGCAGCACTGATTTTTGGAAGCTTATAAATGTAGCAATGCATGTTTTCCAGAGAAATGTCTTAGAAACAAGTAACCGGTTTCATGATTCTTCGTCATTGCTACAAAGAGTATGCTGTTACTTTATGTATATCAAATAAGTGAGCTAGCCAAAGCTTAACCCAGGAACAAGGTCAGCGTCTAGGTAAGGGTCAGGATTATTGGTCTGTAAAATAAACAGTAGCAAAGGAAGGATCTACAGTGATCTACAGGCAAGAGATCCAAGGCAGCTTCTACTTTAGCTAGGCCACCAAATTGACATCAATGGGCGCTTGTCATCATGTAAACCTGGTGTGGTCAATAGATAAAAGAAGCAAGCCATGGTTGCTGAGGAGGAACAGAGGAAGAGCTCACTGCTGGAACCTGCCAAGGTGTTTCAAAAAGTTCCCCCCAACAAAGGACTCGATGTGATAAAGTATCATGTGTTGGCTTATTCATCTGAATGAGCAACCTTGTGGTACCACATTTCTCCTGCTGCAGCCAGCACAGAATGCAATTTAGAAAAATCATCTAAATAGAAAAAACTCTTAGTATAGAAAAAAAAGTTCTCTGGAAGCAAAAAACATAGACCTCCTGTACGTGTAATACGCTATATTCAAGATTTTAAACGCATAAAGTTGAAGATGGATGCAGTATTAGTTGTTGACAATTTTAATCATCCATCCAAATCATATGCTACAAATGTGCATGTTCTGTAATGGAAAATCTTTAATCAACAACACCACATCGCATACCATGTTTTACAAGAATGCTGTTAAAAACGTCACTTGCAAGAAAATGGAAAATACCTATTAAGTTAAACCAAAGGACTAAATTATGGGAAAGAGAGACTTTTACTCGACCAAAAAGTTCGGGTAAAACAAAAAGCAATTTATCACATCTACTGGATGAGTGGTCTTCACAAGACCGCCTCATAAATCCTGCCCGTAAGTGCCAAGTTACATGTACAGATCCGTTTGGGTAAGCACCTAGCATTCCCTCTGATTAGCGGTCAGTAACTAATTACAAAACTGTAATTCCCCTTATTTAACCACTACAGGGACAGATTCCCAGATGGTTTGGAAGTAGGCCAGATTATACAAATGGGTAACTCCAGTTCTATACACCAATGGCTCTTGCACCTGCTTCTTGCGATGGGAAGTATAGAGCCTTATGTGTGGGAAAATATACTAGACAAGAGTTCCTATATAGACCTCTGAGAAAGTACAAATGAGGGATTTTTCATTTTTGGGAGATTTTCCACATTTTTACAAAGGGTGTATAAATTTAAACATTAATACTATTAATAAATGACAAAAGAAACAATGTTCCTATGCAAACCACGACTTCTGAATAGACCCACAGACTTGATTCAAAAGACTGAATAAAAAATGTAGGATAATGGCATTTGTGATAATTCACTGGGAAAGACTATTGCTTTGAAATGCTCAACTTTCTGCAGCAAGAAGCAAGTTCATGAACAATGTGGGACCAACAAATTTCTTGGAAACATATACTTTATTCCCAATGTACAACATCCGGCAAAAGATCAAAATGCATTAGTGCGCCCCCGTCATCGCTTAGTTGGCGTGGTTCCGGACGGGACGGAGGGCGCGCGGCATGCAGGAAGCATCCAGTAATGGTGCCTGCCCTTTCATTGGCCATCTATCATCCCACACTGGTACTTAAGACTCACGTCGTTCCCCCACCTCACCGCTTCTAGACAAAGCAGTGGCAAAATGCGTTGGGAGGGTGAGGTGGGAGAGCCGCTATAATGCTACCATTCCTATCTGCTGCATTGGATATACTAGTTTGTCTAATTTTCTGCATGCACTTGCCCATTATTTCCTCAGCATTTTTGCTTAGTACAGTGGTCCCTCAACATACGATGGTAATTCATTCTAAACGTACCATCGTTTGTTGAAACCATCGTATGTTGAGGGATCCGTGCAATGTAAAGTATAGGACAGTGGTCTACAACCTGCGGACCTCCAGATGTTGCAAAACTACAACACCCAGCATGCCCGGACAGCCGTTAGCTGTCCGGGCATGCTGGGTGTTGTAGTTTTGCAACATCTTGACGTCCGCAGGTTGTAGGCCACTTTTAGAGGAAGTTGTACTCACCTGTCCCCGCCGCTCCGGACCATCACCGCTGCCCGGGATGTTGCCGTCCATCGCTGTCGCCGCGTCCCCGAGGTGTCCCCGACGCTCCGGCAAGGCCTCTACTTCCCCGGCATCCGCGCTCTCCGTCGCCGCCATCACGCCGCTATAGCACGTTATGCTCCTATTGGATGACGGGACGGCGTGCGCAGCAACGTGATGACGTCGATGGAGAGCGCCGACAATGCAGAGGATCCCGAATAAGACGCGCCGGGGCCCCGAGGACAGGTAAGTGATCATCACCGGAGCTAACGGGGCACCGTAAACGGCTATCCAGTGGCAGCTGAAGCAGTCAGCGCTGACATATAGCCGTTTAAGCGATGGCTCCGACATAAAAAAGCATCGTATGTTGATGCTGCCTTCAACATGTGATGGCCTCTGAGAGGCCATTGCATGTTGAAATTATCGCATGTCGGGACCATCGTAGGTCGAGGGGTCACTGTATTGTGATTGCCATGCACTTAATGTACCAACATGCTTCTATTAGACCTTATGCTGTATTTTTTTTTGTTATCATACTGCTATACCATAGGATCTAGTGGATTATATTTAATTGATTTTTGTCTGCATTGGTACATAGATTAACATTATATTAGCTTAGAAAAAAAAACATTTGAAGAAGAACACAAAATAGGGTTCTTGACTGTATGAACCAGAAACTTTTACAATATAATCCTATATCTGATTTAATGGCCAATTTAAATTAAAAACATATAACGTGGCACAATATCAATTTTCCAATAACTGCTGGCCTATCTGTGTAAAAATAATAATCTGCTCTCTGTCCATTCTCCATTGTGTGTGAAAAACAACACCTGCAAAATCTCCTTTACCAAACAAAATGTCACGTCTACACATCAAACAGCAGATTCAGCCCGGCCCGTTAAACACCAATAATATTATCTGATGTTCAAGGGGCATTAATTGCGGAGGTATCAGAATGCACTTATTTGAAGAAAACACTTCTCTGTGTCAAAACAATGACCGCACTTTCTCAAATGAAAAGAATCAGTGCACACATTAACACATCAAAAGGCCCGCTCAGCAAGAGGAGAACATTTGCATGGCTGCCACTTTCATCATGAAGGCAATTGGTGTAAATTCCATTTTTACTCAAATGAGGAGATTTGTCACAAGGACATCATTTCCACCTCAATATAAACAAGACGGTAAAATACAGCATTGACTATTTAACCCCTTGTACAGTTACACTCAGCACAATACCTTTCCCCCCAAACTACATAAACAGACAATAAAGATGTTCAAGGCCAATTACAGGAAGACCCAACATAGGCCATCTATTGTATGGGTCTTGTTTTTTTAACAAAGCGTATGAAAACATGGAAGTTGAATATTTGGCTTTAAATGTGTTTTGAAAGGGAGTCATCATAAAATGAAAAATGTTTCATATTTAAATGAAGTTTGTATATTTAAATAGCTTTTTAACCCCTTAAGGACTCAGCCCATTTTGGCCTTAAGGACTCAGACAATTTAATTTTTATGTTTTCATTTTTTCCTCCTCGCCTTCTAAAAATCATAACTCTTTTATATTTTCATCCACAGACTAGTATGAGGGCTTGTTTTTTGCGCGACCAGTTGTCCTTTGTAATGACATCACTCATTATATCATAAAATGTATGGCGCAACCAAAAAACACTATTTTTGTGGGGAAATTAAAACGAAAAACGCAATTTTGCTAATTTTGGAAGGTTTCGTTTTCACGCCGTACAATTTATGGTAAAAATGACGTGTGTTCTTTATTCTGAGGGTCAATACGATTAAAATGATACCCATTATTACATACTTTTATATTATTGTTGCGCTTAAAAAAAATCACAAACTTTTTAACCAAATTAGTATGTTTATAATCCCTTTATTTTGATGACCGGGATCAGCCGCGCATGACACGGGCATCGCTCCGATGCCCGCGGTTATGCTTAGGACGTAAATGTACGTCCTGGTGCGTTAAGTACCACCACACCAGGACGTACATTTACGTCCTGCGTCCTTAAGGGGTTAATATTTAGTTTTATTATTAATAATTGTCACTATAGTAAATGTAGACCAAATATGCAAAAAAATAAATGGCTGCTGGACTGAGCTGCCACGATAGTCAGACACTGTTTTGTTCAGATTACATTTACAGCTTGTGCTCTGTATACTGCAGGCATTTACAATAGATTATGGGGATAGTTCAGCTTCCCTTCAATCGATGGCACAGTGACTTCTGCACAGCGAGCCCTTCTCACAATCTTTTACAGAACTCAACAGGTTGGATTCTTAGACAAGATTTTACTCATCACAATTATATCAAGAAAAAATTAATCATCTAAAAACAAAAAAAAATACATAGAATCAGGGCTGTGGAGTCTGAGTCGGACGAAATTTTGGGTACCTGGAGTCGGCAAACAATGTACCGACTCAGACTAAATTTTGATTGGAATAAAAAAAAAAAAAAGCAAGTTTAAATGTCCCAATTCACAAAAAGTTATAATTAAAGGGGTACTCCGGTGAAAACCTTTTTTCTTTTAAATCAACTGGTGCCAGAAAGTTAAACATATTTGTAAATTACTTCTTTTAAAAAATCTTAATCCTTCCAGTACTTATTAGCTGCTGAATGCTACAGAGGAAATTCCTTTCTTTTTGGAACACTGATGACATCACGAGCACAGTGCTTTCTGTCCATTTTAGCAATCGTGCATAGCAGGTGTATGCTAAGGGCAGCATGGTGGCTTAGTGGTTAGCACTAGTGCTGGGGCCTTGGGTTCAAATCCCACTAAGGACAACAATAAATAAAGACTTATTATTATTATAATAACGTCAGCAGTGCTCGTGATGTCATCAGAGAGCATTCCAAAAAGAAAAGAATTTCCTCTGTAGTATTCAGCAGCTAATAAGTACTGGAAGGATTAAGATTTTTTTTAATAGAAGTAATTTACAAATATGTTTAACTTTCTGGCACCAGTTGATTTAAAAGAAAAAAGGTTTTCACTGGAGTACCCCTTTAACCCCTTAAGGACCAAGGGCATACAGGTACGCCTTTGCTCCCTGGTACTTAAGGACCAAGGGCGTACCTGTACGGCCGTGGGAATTTTGGTCCCCGCCGCGCGCCGGGCGGGGATCGCGCCGGGGTGACTGCTGATATCTATCAGCAGGCACCCCGTGCAAATACCCAGGGGGGTCATTAGACCCCCCCCATGTCGGCGATCGGTGCAAATCGCAAGTGAATTCACACTTGCGATTTGCGCCGATTCCGGGTCATACGGGTCTATGGTGACCCGGTGACCCGGAATAGAAGGGGGATCGCGGGTGTCCTAGACACCCACGATCCCCCTGTAGCGATAGGAGTGAGGTGGCAGGGTTGCCACCCCTCCTATCTCTGCTATTGGTGGTCTAGACGCGACCACCAATAGCAGATCGGGGGCGGAGGGGTTTACTTTCGGTTTCCCCGTCCTGCCCACCCACAATAGGCGGGGCAGGACGGGGAAACCGACAGGGATCGGCGCCGAAGATCCACTTACCCATCGGCGACGGCAGCGGCGACGATCAGCGGCGGCAGCGGGCGACGATCGGCGGAAGAAGAGGACCGCGACGCAGCTTCCTGGATCCTACGGAAGCCGGTGAGTTACTTAGCAACATCTGGAGGGCTACAGTCTGAGACCACTGCAAAGTGATCTCTATACTGTGCACCTCCAGATCTTGCAAAACTACAAGTCCCAGCATGCCCAGACAGCAGTTTGCTGTCTGGGCATGCTGGGAGTTGTAGTTTTGCAACATCTGGAGATCCACAGTTTGGAGACCACTATGCAGTGGTCTCTAAACTATAGCTCTACAGATGTTGCAAAACTGCAACTCCCAGCAAGCCTAAACAGCAAACAGCTGTCTCTGCATGCTGGGAGTTGTAGTTGCGATCCCTCCAGCTGTTGCATAACTACATCTCCCAGCATGCCTTTCGGCGATCAGTACATGCTGGGAGTTGAAGTTTTGCAACAGCTGGAGGCACACTGGTTGGAAAATACTGAGTTAGGTAACTGAAGGTTTTCCAACCAGTGTGCCTCCAGCTGTTGCAAAAGTACAACTCCCAGCATGCACGGTCTGTCAGTACATGCTGGGAGTTGTAGTTTTGAAACAGCTGGAGGTTTGCCCCCCCCATGTGAACGTACAGGGTACATTCACACTGGCGGGTTTACAGTAAGTTTTCTGCTTCAAGTTTGGGCTGTGGCAAATTTTTCACCGCAGCGCAAACTCCTAGCGGGAAAATTCACTGTAAACCCGCCAGTGTGAATGTACCCTAAAAACACTACACTTACACATAATAAAGAGTAAAACACAACATATACACCCCCTTACACTGTCCCCCTAATAAAAAATAAAAAACGTATTGTACGGCAGTGTTTCCAAAACAGAGTCTCCAGCTGTTGCAAAACAACAACTCCCAGCATTTCAGGACAGCCACTGACTGTCCAGGCATGCTGGGAGTTTAGCAACAGCTGGAGGCACCCTGTTTGGGAATCACTGGCGTAGAATACCCCTATGTCCACCCCTGTGCAATCCCTAATTTAGTCCTCAAATGCGCATGGCGCTCTCTCACTTTGGAGCCCTGTCGTATTTCAAGGAAACAGTTTAGTGCCACATATGGGGTATCGCCGTACTCGGGAGAAATTGCGTTACTAATTTTGGGGGCTTTTTTTCCTTTTACCCCTTATGAAAAAGAAAAGTTGGGGTCTACACCAGCCTGTTAGTGTAAAAAAAATTTTTTTTTACACTAACATGCTGGTGTTGTCCTTTACTTTTTATTTTCACGGGAGGTAAAAGGAAAAAAAGACCCCCAAAATTTGTAACGCAATTTCTCCTGAGTACGGAGATACCCCATATGTGGGTGTAAAATGCTCTGCGGACGCACAACAAGGCTCAGGAGTGAGAGCGCACCATGTACATTTGAGGCCTAAATTGGTGATTTGCACAGGGGTGGCTGATTTTACAGTGGTTCTGACATAAACACAAAACAATAAATACAGACATGTGACCCCATTTTGGAAACGACACCCCTCACGGAACGTAACAAGGGGTATAGTGAGCCTGAACACCCCACAGGTGTTTGACAAATTTTCATTATAGTTGGATGGGAAAATGAAAAAAAAAAATTTTTTTTTCACTAAAATGCTGGTGTCACCCTAAATTTTTCATTTTCACAAGGGAAAATTAAAAAAAGCCCCCCAAAATTTGTAACCCAATTTCTTCTGAGTAAGAGCATACCCCATATGTGGATGTAAAGTGCTCTATGGGTGCACTACAATGCTCAGAAGAGAAGGAGCGCCATTGGGATTTTGAAGAGAAAATTTGTCCGGAATTGAAGGCCACTTGTGTTTACAAAGCCCCCATGGTACCAGAACAATGGACCCCCCCATATGTGACCCCATTTTGGAAACTACACCCCTCATGTAATGTAATAAGGGGCGCAGTGAGCATTTACGCCCCACAGGTGTCTGACAGATTTTTGGAACAGTGATCCGTGAAAATGAAAAATGTAATTTTCCATTTGCACAGCCCACTGTTCCAAAGATCTGTCAAACGCCAGTGGGGTGTAAATGCTCACTGCACCACTTATTAAATTCTGTGAGGGGTGTAGTTTCCAAAATGAGGTCACATGTGGGGGGGGGGTCCACTGTTCTGGCACCACGGGGGGCTTTGTAAATGCACATGGCCCCTGACTACCATTCCAAACGAATTCTCTTTCCAAAAGCTCAATGGTGCTCCTCCTCTTCTGAGCATTGTAGTTCGCCCGTAGTGCACTTCAGGTCAACTTATGGGGTACCTCCATACTCAGAAGAGATTACAAATTTTGGGGGGTATTTTCTGCTATTAACCCTTGCAAAAATGTGAAATTTGGGGGGAAACACACATTTTAGTGAAAAAAAAATATATATTTTTTTACATATGCAAAAGTCGTGAAACCCGTGTGGGGTATTAAGGCTCACTTTATTCCTTGTTACGTTCCTCAAGGGATCTAGTTTCCAAAATGGTATGCCATGTGTTTTTTTTTGCTGTTCTGGCACCATAGGGGCTTCCTAAATGCAACATGCCCCCCGAGCAAAATTTGCTCTCAAAAAGTCAAATATCACTCCTTCTCTTCGGAGCATTGTAGTTCGCCCGTAATGCACTTCATGCCAACTTATGGGGTGCCTCCATACTCAGAAGAGATGGGGTTACAAATTTTGTTGGGTATTTTCTGCTATTAACCCTTGCAAAAATGTGAAATTTGGGGGGAAACACATTTTAGTGAAAAAAAAAATTATTTTTTTTACATATGCAAAAGTCGTAAAACACCTGTGGGGTATTAAGGCTCACTTTATTCCTTGTTACGTTCCCCAAGGGGTCTAGTTTCCAAAATGGCATGCCATGTGGGTTATTTTTGCTGTTCTGGCACCATAGGGGCTTCCTAAATGCAACATGCCCCCCAAAAACCATTTCTGAAAAACGTACTCTCCAAAATCCCCTTGTCGCTGCTTCACTTCTGAGCCCTCTACTGCGCCCGCCGAGCACTTTACATAGACATATGAGGTATGTCCTTACTCGAGAGAAATTGGGCTACAAATATAAGTATACATTTCTCCTTTTACCCCTTGTAAAAATTCAAAAATTGGGTTTACAAGAACATGGGAGTGTAAAAAATAAAGATTGTGAATTTTCTCCTTCACTTTGCTGCTATTCCTGTGAAACACCTAAAGGGTTAAAACACTTACTGAATGTCATTTTGAATACTTTGGGGGGTGTAGCTTTTATAATGGGGTCATTTGTGGGGTATTTCTAATGGGAAGACCCTTCAAATCCACTTCAAACCTGAACTGGTCTCTGAAAAAAAGCGAGGTTCAAAATTTTGTGAAAAATTGGAAAAGTGCTGCTGAACTTTGAAGCCCTCTGGTGTCTTCCAAAAGTAAAAACACGTCAATTTTATGATGCAAACATAAAGTAGACATATTGGAAATGTGAATAAAATAAAAAAATATTTTGAATATCCATTTTCCTTACAAGCAGAGAGCTTCAAAGTTAGAAAAATGCAAAATTTTCTAATTTTTCATCAAATTTGGGGATTTTTCACCAAGAAAGGATGCAAGTTACCACAAAATTTTACCACTATGTTAAAGTAGAATATGTCACGAAAAAACAATCTCGGAATCAGATTGATAACTAAAAGCATTCCAGAGTTATTAATGTTTAAAGTGACAGTGGTCAGATGTGCAAAAAACGCTCTGGTCCTAAGGTGTAAAATGGCCTGGTCCTTAAGGGGTTAAATGACTTCTCTACTTTAAGAATAAAGACCAATGCATGCAGTGCCTCACGTAACCGCAAAACGAACACATTAAGTGACCGTGAAGAACCATGCTTTTCATGTGCTTTACTATATGGAACACAACGCACAATTAGGAGCGGTAATACTTATACTTTCTACAGGGAACCCATGGGTAACCTAGCCTCTCACTGATAAGGGATTAAGTAAATATGTTTTTTGCAGGACTAGAGACACTTGTATAAGTGAAGGGAATGGAGGGTCAATAGTTCAAGACTGAGGCTGTAAACCATTGGAAAAATTGCTGCCATTCAGCAAAGGCTATAAAAACTTGTAAACTCGATTGTTATCTTAAAGGGGTACTCCGCCCCTAGACATCTTATCCCCTATCCAAAGGATAGGGGATAAGATGTTAGATCGCCAGGGTCCCACTGCTGGGGACCCCCGGGATTGCCGCTGCGTCACCACGCTATCATTACTGCACAGAGCGAGTTCGCTCTGTGCGTAATGACAGGCGATACAGGGGCAGGAGCATCGTTACGTCACGGCTCCGCCCCTCGTGATGTAACAGCCAGCCCCCTCAATAAAAGTCTATGGGAGGGGGCGTGGCGGTCGCCACGCCCCCTGCCATAGACTTGCATTAAGGGGGCGGGCCCTGATGTCACAAGGGGCGGAGGCATGACGTCCAGCTGCTCCGTCCCCTGTATCGCCCGTCATTACGCACAGAGCGAACTCTCTCTGTGTAGTAATGAAAGCGCGGTGCCGCAGCGACGATCCCGGGGGTAGCCCGATCCTTTGGATAGGGGATAAGATGTCTAGGGGAGGAGTACCCCTTTAAACTTTAAACATGACTATGTGATTCTACAAAGGAAATCATGTTTTATAATAAATGCCCCTTCCTGGATCCTCCCACTGCCCTATCTTCAGCAGCAGATCAGCACACAAACTGTTCAATACAGTAGACTGTTGGCTTCGCAGCCAGTAGTCCTGTGGTAATGACATGTATGTTGCCTTTCTTTCCTTCAAGGAATGTATACATTTGCATATTAATACAGAGGAGTCAGGGAGTCGGAAGTATAGAAAACTCCGGAGTCGGAACATTTATCTACCGACTCCATAGCCCTGCATAGAATACCAATACTTATAAATCCAATAAAATCAATCAAGATTATTAAGCAATGTATAAAGTACAGTACATAGTTCAAATACAATAAAGTGACAATGCCAGCCTTAACCCCTTTTAATGGGCACTGTCAGATACAAAAACTTTTGATATGTTGTAAAGCATGCAAAACCAGTAGGTTTTGCAACTGCTTTCATTACAAAATTTTCAGTACTTCATATTGAAAAAGCCAGTCAAACAATTGCCCCCTGCCTGCTTGGACACATACTAGTTCTGCTGTGTCCATGCGTCATCACCTATGTCATGGACACACTTCCTTGATTGACAGCTGAGTGCAGGGCTCACAGCTGGGAGGAAAAATCCTCCCACTGTCAGCTTGTGTCCCACTACTGTCAGTGAGAACAAGCTGGGAGTTGTAGTTTTGCTAATGCTAGGGGAGATGTGAGCAGACAGCATACTGATGGAGGGGGCGGAGACCTGTACAGTGAGGCCACGCCTCCTCCCTTTGAAAGGAATTCAGACTAGTGAGCTAAATTAAAAGTGTAATAAAATAAATATAGGTGCTAGACATATAAAAATTAGATGTACATGGTCAGGATTAGGTACTCAGTGATATATTAAAAAAAAATTTTTTGTTGGATCTGACGGGTACGCTTTAAGGACCAAGCCCATTTTCACCTTAAGGACCAGGCCAATTTTCATTTTTTCCTCCTCTCCTTCTAAAAATCATACCGCTTTCAATATAAGGGGTTGTTTTTTGCGCCACCAATTGTACTTTGTAATGACATCAATCATTTAATAACAAAATCTACAGCAAAACCAAACAATATATATTTGTGGGGTGAAATGGGAAAAAAAAAAAACGCTATTTTATAACTTTTGGGAGCTTCCGTTAAAAATGACACCACATCTTTATTCTGTAGGTCCATATGGTTACAAGAAAATCCCAATTTATGTAGGTTTTATTTAATTTTACTACTTAAAAAAAAAAATCCTAACTACAAGCACCAAAATTTGTATGTTTCAAATTGTCATCTTCTGGCCCCTTTAAATTTTATTTTCCTGCATACGGAGGTATATGAGGGCTAATTTTTGCGCCATGGTTGTAGTTTTTATCGGTACCATTTTAGTTTTTTTTATGGTATATGAAGTGGCCAACAATATACAATTTTGGACTATTTTTTTTTTTCTCAAGTGTACACCATCGACCGTGTGGTTTAGCTTATTTTAATAGTTCGGACATATGTACCTCATGATTATTTACATTTTTTATTACATTATTTTATTTAAAAAATGGGAAAAGTTGGGTTAGGTAAACTTTTAATAGGGAATATTTATTTAATATAGGGAATATTTATTTTGACACTTAAAAAATTTTTTTTTTTAGCCCTCATAGGGGGCTATAACATGCAATCTTCTGATGTGTTCTCGGTGCTCTGCTTAGCAGGCTAGGAGCAGCAGACGACAGATCGGACAGTGTGGAGGCAGGTGAGGACCCTCCCATTGTTCACTTAGCCAATGGGAATCCTCAATGTCGCCGTTGATGTCCCGATCAGCTCCACTGAGCTACCGGCACCATTAACCCCGCATATTAGACGCCGCAATACATTTTGATTGCGGCGTCTAAAGGGTTAATGCCGGGCCGATCGGCGGTGCCCGGCATTAGCCGTGGGTCCTGGCTGCCCGTAACAACTGGGACCCACCGGGTTTAACCCATTCTCCGCTCGCAAGAACGGTTTAAACCCCATTAATGGGACCAGGGCATACAGGTACGTCCTTGGTCCTTAAGTCCAAGGATGCGAGGGCGTACCTGTACGCCCTTGGTCCTGGTGGGGTTAATGGTGAATTATTCTGTTTAATAAAATACATTAAAAACACATTTTTTCCCCCCCAACATTGCCAGGTATCGTGAGTGGAAGTTTCTAGGGTTAAAGGTTTTATATTAATGTATCAGGTTGAAAAGCTTGTGATATAATTTTTAATCTTTGGAAGCAAATAGAGATGAGCGAACATACAGTAAATACGATTCGTCACGAACTTCTCAGCTCAGCAGTTGATGACTTTTCCTGCATAAATTAGTTCAGCTTTCAGGTGCTCCCGTGGGCTGGAAAAGGTGGATACAGTCCTAGGAGACTCTTTCCTAGGACTGTATCCACCTTCTCCAGCCCACTGGAGCACCGGAAAGCTTAACTAATTTATGCAGGAAAAGTCAGCAACCGCCGAGCCAAGAAGTTCGTGACGAATCGAATTTACTGTAAGTTCGCTCATCTCTAGAAGCAAACTATTAAAAAAATTATATTAAAACAAAGCAAAACGTAGAAGCTAATCTTCTGATCTGACTTCTGGGTATAATGGACTTATTGTTTAGCACAGGATAATTCATCATTAATGCACTGTCACTTTATTGTATATGAATTATATATGTACTGTACTTTGTGCACTTTGTACATTGCTTTGTACCTGTCATGATGATGTTACTTTTTACAATCCTCCCAGTTTCCTGCCCTATCATGAGAAACCACCCCCTGCCTTTATTTGTATTATTTGTTGGCTTTCTACCTTGATATTGCTCTGTATTTTCTGTTCAGTCTCACAGACTGGGAAGTGGCGTTCCCCAGCAAACTGAGACATCATCTGAAGCCATACAGGGGAGAACTTCCTCCCTCACTCTGTTACACATAGCCCAGAGCAGTCCAGTGTGTGAGATGAGCTCTGATTGGATACGGCTGCGCACACTCCCCCCCCCCCCCCCCCTCTCAGCATTTCCTGATTTTGGACTTCTACCAGGCCAGCAGGAGTCCAAAGTCTGAGCAAAAGATGGGGGAAATGTGCTCTGGACAAGTAGTGGCAGCTTTTTTTTTTTTTTTAAACACAAATAAAACATAGAAAACTTAATTTTTTTAAACAAAATACATTATAAAGATTTTTTATTTACCATAAAGAGTGAAATAACAAATATTAGTTTTAATGAGAGAGCCTATTTAATGATCTATATTGATTTTATTGAATTTATATATTGGTAATTACACACCTGATACCTGCATGCTATAGTAGAGTGTATAAAACTGTGTCAAATATCACATTTGTTGCTTGAGAAAGGCTCAAGAGTGAGTTTAAACGTTGATGCTTTCACCTCTACTTTAACCCCTTAAGGACCAGGCCATTTTATACCTTAAGGACCGGAGCGTTTTTTGCAATTCTTACCACTGTCACTTTAAACATTAATAACTCTGGAATGCTTTTAGTTATCATTCTGATTCCGAGATTGTTTTTTCGTGACATATTCTACTTTAACTTAGTGGTAACATTTTATGGTAACTTGCATCCTTTCTTGGTGAAAAATCCCAAAATTTGATGAAAAAAATGAAAATTTTGCATTTTTCTAACTTTGAAGCTCTCTGCTTGTAAGGAAAATGGATATTCAAAATATATTTTTTTTGGGTTCACATATACAATATGTCTACTTTATGTTTGCATCATAAAATTTATGAGTTTTTACTTTTGGAAGACACCAGAGGGCTTCAAAGTTCAGCAGCAATTTTCTAATTTTTCACAAAATTTTCAAACTCGATATTTTTCAGGGACCAGTTCAGTTTTGAAGTGGATTTTAAGGGTCTTCATATTAGAAATACCCCATAAAAGACCCCATTATAAAAACTACACCCCCCAAAGAATTCAAAATGACATTCAGTAAGTGTATTAACCCTTTAGGTGTTTCACAGGAATAGCAGCAAAGTGAAGGAGAAAATTCAAAATCTTCATTTTTTACACTCGCATGTTCTTGTAGACCCAATTTTTTAATTTTTGCAAGGGATAAAAAGGAGAAAATTTTTACTTGTATTTGAAACCCAATTTCTCTCGAGTAAGCACATACCTCATATGTCTATGTTAATTGTTCGGCGGGCGCAGTAGAGGGCTCAGAAGGGAAGGAGCGACAAATGGTTTTTGGGGGGCATGCCGCATTTAGGAAGCCCCTATGGTGCCAGGACAGCAAAAAAAAACACATGGCATACCATTTTGGAAACTAGACCCCTCAGGGAACGTAACAAGGGGTAAAGTGAACCTTAATACCCTACAGGTGATTCACGACTTTTGCATATGTAAAAAAAATATATATTTTTTTCACCTAAAATGCTTGGTTTCCCAAAAATTTTACATTTTTAAAAAGGGCAGAAAATACCCCCCAAAATTTGAAGCCCAATTTCTCCCGATACAGAAAACACCTTGCATGGGGGTGAAAAGTGCTCTGCTGGTGCACTACAGGTCTCAGAAGAGAAGGAGTCACATTTGGCTTTTTGAAAGCAAATTTTGCTCTGGGGGCATGCCGCATTTAGGAAGCCCCTATGGTGCCAGAACAGCAAAAAAAAACCACATGGCATACCATTTTGGAAACTAGACCCCTCGGGGAACGTAACAAGGGGTAACGTGAACCTTAATGCCCTACAGGTGTTTCACGACTTTTGCATATGTAAAAAAAAAAATTTTTTTTTACCTAAAATGCTTGTTTTCCCAAAATGTTTACATTTTTAAAAAGGGTAATAGCGGAAAATACCCCCCAAAATTTAAAGCCCAATTTCTCCTGATTCAGAAAACACCCCATATGGGGGTGAAAAGTTCTCTGCTGGCGCACTACAGGTCTCAGAAGAGAAGGAGTCACATTTGGCTTTTTGAAAGCAAATTTTGCTCTGGGGGCATGCCGCATTTAGGAAGCCCCTATGGTACCAGGACAGCAAAAAAAAAAAAAAAAAAACACATGGCATACCATTTTGGAAACTAGACCCCTCGGGGAACGTAACAAGGGGTAATTTGAACCTTAATACCCTACAGGTGTTTCACGACTTTTGCATATGTAAAAAAATATATATTTTTTTTTACCTAAAATGCTTGTTTTCCCAAAAATTTTACATTTTTTAAAAGGGTAATAGCAGAAAATACCCCCCAAAATTTGAAGCCCAATTTCTCCCGAGTACGGCGATACCCCATATGTGGCCCTAAACTGTTGCCTTGAAATACGACAGGGCTCCAAAGTGAGAGCGCCATGCGCATTTGAGGCCTAAATTAGGGACTTGCATAGGGGTGGACATAGGGGTATTCTACGCCAGTGATTCCCAAACAGGGTGCCTCCAGCTGTTGTAAAACTCCCAGCATGCCTGGACAGTCATCGGCTATCTGGCAATACTGGGAGTAGTTGTTTTGCAACAGCTGGAGGCTCCGTTTTGGAAACAGTGGCGTACCAGACGTTTTTCATTTTTATTGGGGAGGGGGGTTGTATAGGAGTATGTGTATATGTAGTGTTTTTTTTACTTTTTATTTTATTGTGTGTTAGTGTAGTGTAGTGTTTTTAGGGTACAGTCGCACGGGCAGGGGGTTCACAGTAGTTTCTCGCTGGCAGTTTGAGCTACGGCAGAAAATTTGACGCAGCTCAAACTTGCAGCCGGATACTTACTGTAATCCTCCGCCCATGTGAGTGTACCCTGTACGTTCACATTGGGGGGGGGGGGGGGAATCAGTGCAAAACTACAACTCCCAGCATGTACGGTCTATCAGTGCATGCTGGGAGTTGTAGTTTTGCAACCGCTGGAGGCTCCGTTTTGGAAACAGTGGCGTACCAGACGTTTTTCATTTTTATTGGGGAGGGAGGGGGGCTGTGTAGGGGTATGTGTATATGTAGTGTTTTTTACTTTTTATTTTATTGTGTGTTAGTGTAGTGTTTTTAGGGTACAGTCACACGGGCGGGGGGGGGTTCACAGTAGTTTCTCGCTGGCAGTTTGAGCTGTGGCAGAAAATTTGCCGCAGCTCAAACTTGCAGCCGGATACTTACTGTAATCCTCCGCCCATGTGAGTGTACCCTGTACGTTCACATTGGGGGGGGGGGAACATCCAGCTGTTGCAAAACTACAACTCCCAGCATGTACGGTCTATCAGTGCATGCTGGGAGTTGTAGTTTTGCAACAGCTGGAGGCACACTGGTTGTGAAACACCGAGTTTGGTAACAAACTCAGTGTTTTGCAACCAGTGTGCCTTCAGCTGTTGCAAAAGCTACAACCCCCAGCATGTACGGACAGCGGAAGGGCATGCTGGGTGTTGTAGTAATGCAACAGCTGGAGGCATACTACTTTGGCTGGGGATGCTGGGGATTGTAGTTATGCAACAGCTGGAGACACACTGGCTTGCTACTTAACTCAGTGTGCCTTCAGCTGTTGCAAAACTACAACTCTCAGCAGTCACCGACAGCCAACGGGCATGCTGGGAGTTGTAGTTATGCAACCACCAGATGCACCACTACAACTCCCAGCATGCACTTTAGCTGATTGTGCAAGCTGGGAGTTGTAGTTACACAACAGCTGAAGGTACACTTTTCTATAGAAAGAATGTGCCTCCAGCTGTTGCAAAACTACAAGTCCCAGCATGCCCATAAGGGCATGCTGGGAGTTGTGGTGGTCTGCCTCCTGCTGTTGCATAACTACAGCTCCCAGCATGCCCTTTTTGCATGCTGGGAGCTGTTGCTAAGCAACAGCAGGAGGCTGTCACTCACCTCCAACGATCCAGCCGCACAGGTCAGTCCCTCGTCGTCTCCGCCGCCGCCGCTGCTGCTCCTGGGGCCCCGATCCCAACAGGGGCGCCGGGGATCGGGGTCCCCAGCACTCGGGGTGCACGTCCCGCACCCGCTCACGTCCTCCGGAAGAGGGGCGGAGCGGGTTGCGGGAGTGACACCCGCAGCAGGCGCCCTGATTGGTCGGCCGGTAATCCGGCCGACGAATCAGGGCGATCGTGAGGTGGCACCAGTGCCACCTCACCCCTGCTGGCTCTGGCTGTTCGGGGCCGTCGGAGACGGCCCCGAACAGCCTGTAATTCCGGGTCACCGGAGACCCGATTGACCCGGAATCCGCCGCAGATCGCTGGACTGAATTGTCCAGCGATCTGCGGCCATCGCCGACATGGGGGGTCATAATGACCCCCCTGGGCGATATGCCCCGATGCCTGCTGAACGATTTCAGCAGGCATCGGGCACCGGCTCCGCTCCAGATGGTTGCGGGGGGCCGGTAAAACACATGACGTTCTCATACGTCATGTGTCCTTAAGGACTCGGAAATGGAGACGTATGAGAACGTCATGTGTCCTTAAGGGGTTAAGTGCTGTGGGGGTATCTACTAAAGGGGTATTTAGGGATCAAACCCATTATTGTGCTTGCACTCGAACATGAGACATCTCTTTTCTGATGAGATATAATTATATATATATATATATATAGATAGATAGATAGAGAGAGAGAGAGAGAGAGAGAGAAGAATAGCAGTGACACCTAATAAACCTCTAGTTCCTATTTATACACTTTTGATTTATGAAACTTTAGATTATATTAGAGAGAATGACTTTCAAAATGCTTATAAAAGTTTGGATAGATAATGGAAATTAGATTTTTCATATATTAGAAAATTGTCTAAGAATGTATAGCTAATGCATATTGTATCTAATGGTAATTGAAGAATATACCCTATGTATCCACTACATGTTGACTTTGCAATATTTTTTCTTTTAAATAAAAAAAGATAAAAAAAAAAAAGTTGAAGTTCATGCTATGCTAATATGTTGCAAAGCCCTCATTTGTAACTGTGCCTTGTATAAAATTAAGGCAAACCAACATTGCTTCTACTTTAAAAACTATGGCCACCATTGGATTTTTTTTTTTTTACTGTGGCACTTAGACATCTTATCCCCTATCCAAAGGTCGTGATCTTGCATGCAGCACCCCAACGAACACGCTCCGGGGACTGATTTTAACTGGGGTGCTGCATGCAAGATCACAGGGGTCCCCAGCGGCAGGACCCCCGCGATCAGGCATCTTATCCCCTATCCTTTGGATAGGGGATAAGATGTCTAAGCACTGGATTACCCCTTTAAAAACTGATCAGATTTAATTCAATTAAAACCTAATTTAAAAAATGAGCTAAAGGCTGGAACATCAAAGAGGAGTTGACCCCAAACGGCATCAAGAAGCTGGCCGTGTACTGTGAAATATGCATGCTGCAAAAGACAAAAGGTGCAACTTTTTTTTATTTTTATAAAAACCAAGTAAATGCAAAGGTCAACATGCTTGATGTGGCAGATCTCTATATTTCCCTCATTATATCAAAGATCACATAATATAGAAACAACCAAAGCAGCCTGCTACTTTATATAAAAATGTATTTGTTTTATATTATACTGTCAGTTTTCTGTTTGTTTTATTTGATCCTATGACAATAATCAGATGTAATTATTAAGAAGGCTCTCAGGAACCATGTAAAGATGAGATGAAAGGTGGTTTTCTATGAACCCTAGATTTTATTCCGTAACTTTAAAAATAATACAAAATAGCATTACATTAATAACCTTTAATGATCTGAAATATTATAGGCAATAGCTGCACAGCCGAGGACAGAGGAGTGGGGAAAGCCATAGTATGTTTTAATAGACCATGCACTTGAATTATAACTATACCTAACATCATCTGTAAATCTGTATTAATAACCAACCAGCTATGCATAGAATAATATACAAGATTATAGTACACAGCTGCCTAAAGGAGTACTATTGTGCAGGAAAAATGATAAATATCTGGTCGCAGGGGGTCCGACCGCTGCAAACCACGGCAATGTTTTGCAAGGCACCCGGCTCTCCCCATGCACAGGGACTGTCACCCCCCCCCCCCCCCCCCGCATGAAGTGGTGGCCAACATGTCCCCTCCATGTATCTCTATGGGAGAGCCAGAGATACAGCATTCGGATATAGATCCATGAAGGGGGAGTGACGGCCGCTGCTTCATGCGGAGGTCAACATGCTCCATTCCTGGAGACTACCGTGGTGCCATGCAGGAGATCGCAGGGGGTGCATGGTGGTTTGGGTGGGTTTGGTCCCAGCAGTCAGACACTTATCCCCTATCCTTTGGATAGGGGATACATCTTCCTGTGCAATGTTCTTATTATATACATGGCCATTTATGTACTCTAAGGATAGCTTGGGTTGGCCAGGGAGCTGCTTCTCTAGTTGTGGCTCAAAAGAGGAGTTTCTAAAAGGGCATATGGACAGAAGTTGTACTCATGAGACAACACCTTTGAGTAGGAAATACGACTGAAGTTCAAGACTAATGAAGCATCTGAGGACAGGCAGAAGATAGAACACTAACAAGAGGAAAAAAATACGCTTTACAGACCATAATCATTCAATAAGTTACAAGTCAAACCATTAGACTGGTAAAGCTAAAAGGGACATTAGAGTGCAGAGCTTTTATTCCATGTGATACCAGGACAATAATAAAATACAGTAGCTTAATTAGACACAAAAAAAACTCTTTTCAAACCTAATTTTGAGAAAAACTCTAATTAAGCATCGGAATAATAAAATCCTAATCTCTTTGCAACTCTTTTCAAGTATTAATATGTAAGTGTGAGTTTTGGGATTCCATAATGAACGCCACTGCAAGATTTCTTTGTAATCAATGAGCAAAAGCTGGAATGCAAATCCTATTCAACATCTTGCGAATACTAAGAGCTTTTTACAAGGCAAAGAACATGCTGAAAAGTTCATTAATTAAACAGTACTTGAAGAACAGATGGAATGGCTATCCGGACTCTAATTACTGGAAGTTGGCATGCAGGTCTGCAGACCTTAATGAGATTCAATAAAACAAGTGCTTCAACATCAATCACTATTGGGAAGAGAAAAAAACCCTGAAAGATGAGCTGACTTATTAAGCAACAAGTTTTAACATGGCGCTGACTCTAAATAATGGCATTTCACTACATGCTTAAATCTAACACAAAATGAATGATATATGACAAGTTACTGTTGCGTTGTGCCCTGTGCCTATAAAAAGATACTCCGGTGGAAAAAAAGTTTTCAAATCAACTGGTGCCAGAAAGTTATACAGATTTGTACATTACTTCTAGTTAAAAATCTGAAGCCTTCCTGTACTTTAAGCTGCTGTATACTACACAGGAAGTTCTAGCCAGTCTGACCACAGTGCTCTCTGCTGCCATCTCTGTCCGTGTCAGGAACTATCCAGAGATTTTCTATAGGTGTCAGCAGAGAGCACTGTGGATAGTCTGGAAAGAAATAAACAACCTCCTCTGGAGCATACTCAGCTGATAAGTACTGGAAGGATTAAGATTTTTACATAGAAGAAATTTACAAATCTGTATAACTTTCTGGCAACAGTTGATTTGAAAACATTTTTTTCCACTGAAGTACCCCTTTAAACATATGAGATGGCAAGGCTTGTGGTACTGCAGCTCTAGGAGTACAGAGATCATATTCTTAAAAGGGTTCTAACGCCACACCAAACTGTCATCTGTATTGCCATCTCTTTCAAATATATTGGCCTACATTTATTAAAAGAGTACTGTGGTGCAGTAAAACGTATGCCCTAGCCAAAGGATGAGGAATAAGTGTTAGAACACGGGAGGCCCAACCGCTGGGAACTGCACTATTTCCTGCATGGCACCCTTGCTCTCCCTAGGATGGGAGCATGTCGACCCCCACACAAAGTGGTGACTGACATGCACCCTCCATGTATGTCTATTGAAGTGCCGGAAATACCCAAATGCTGTAGATATGCACGCAGGGGGAGTGTTTGTGCGGGCGTCGACTCACTCCCTTCTTGGGGAGAGCCAGGGTGCCATGCTAAAGATTGCGGGGGGTCCCAGTGGTCGAATGCCTTGTGATCTAAAACTTATCCCCTATACTTTGGATAGGGAATAAGTGTTACAGCACCAAAGTAAATTTTTAAGACTGGTGTATCTTCTAAAAAAAACAACGAAATAGAGAACTTCAAATTCAAGCACACATAGGGTATAGGCAAAGAAATTCATACCAATTAACATGAGTAAGGGAAACGCTGTTGTGTCCAAAGTGGAGAGTGTGAGGAAAGATCTCAGGTTTATCTGTCATGTGCTATCTGCTATACTTAATCTATTTTAAGAATAAGAAAATTGCAAGCTTGAAAATAAAAGTATTAAAGAATGGAAACGAGATGTCATCTGAATCATTACCCGGTTGGGTCTGAGCTAATCGGTAATGTTGCCTATACCCTAATGTGAGATTGAATTTGAAGATCTGCTTACCAGAGTAGTGGAACTCTCATTACGGGTTGTTTGCAAGATAACTTTTTGATGAATGGCAGGAGCAAGATTATATTGTTGTTCATAAAGGCCGAGAGAACTCACAGTCATGAGAACTGTGCTTTTCTAACTATGTCAAAAGCCGGAGGACAGCCAGTTATGTGTAGGAGTTTAACAGTATGACAACGAAATGCCACACAAAGCACAAGAGATTACAACAGAACATTACCATGTAAAAAATTATGCTGGGCACGGGGCAAAAATGGTGGGTGTTGTTTTCCAGAGAGCCTTAGTGTGTTAAAGGGGTAGTCCAGTGGTGAAAAACGTATCCCCTATCCTAAGGATAAGGGATAAGTTTGAGATCGCGGGGGGTCCGACCGCTGGGGCCCCCTGCGATCTCTCTGAACGGGGGCCTGGCTCTCCGGCCAGATAGCGGATGTCGACCCCCACACGAAGCGGCGGCCGACACGCCCCCTCAATACATCTCAATGGCAGAGCCGGAGATTGCCGAAGGCAGCGCTTCGGCTCTGCCATAGAGTTGTATTGAGGGGGCGTGTCGGCCGCCACTTCGTGCGGAGGTCGACACGCCCCTTCCCGCGGGCTGTCGGGGCTCCATACAGGAGATCGCGGTCGGACCCCCCGCGATCTGCAACTTATCCCCTATCCTTAGGATAGTGGATAAGTTGTTCACCACTGAGTCACCACTGGACTACTCCTTTAAGGTCATTCAAAACAAATTTTGACATGTCTATCAGACATGTCAAAAGTTGTTAATCTCACCGAATCTCACTCCTGAGACTCGCTGCAAATGAGAGTTACTAGCTGGGAAGGAGGATGGCACTCTGTTCTGGCCGGCTGAGAAATCAGTCCATTTTTCTGCATAGAAATCTATGCAGAGAATTGCATGGATCTCACGGCCGCTGAGTAGCAGAGTACAATGCCACCTGCTTCCCTAGCAAATAACTCACAATCGCAGTGGGTCTCAGTAGTGAGACTCAGTGAGATCAACAACTTTTGACAAGGCTTTCATGAAAGTGGGACTTAACTATAGTTCTAAGTAAAGCAGGCCATGCTACTCTGAAGTGCTGAGACTTCAACAAATGAAAGTAATGTTTGTTCAATCACAAGACCTTTAGGTGGTGAGATGATGTCCCAGTTACTTTCTCCTCCACTACCCAGACAGATTAATTCTTGGTCAAAACTGTTTATGAGTGCAGATACAGACAACTGACTACCTGTCTAATAAAAAAAATAACCAGTCCTCTATACTTAGAGAACCTGTGGCTTCCTCAGACATTGACATTTTTTAAATAACCCTAGAAAACTTAGGGTGCCCTGAATGTGAAGTGTCAGGCACCAAAAGCCAGAAGACGACCAGGACCAGAGGACGTGAGACAGATTCTAGTGGCACTGTGGGAGCGGTGGAAGGTAAGTCAAAGTTCATTATTTTTATTCTGGCAGCCAAGGCATATACGATTGAGTAACATAGTACATAAGGTTGAAAAAAGACAAACGTTCATCAATTTCAACCATAACCCTACTGCCTCTACTGTACTGATCCAAAAGAAGGCAAAAAACCCTTATGAGACGGATGCCAATTGCCCCATACAAAGGGAAAAACTCATTCCTCACTCCAAATATGGCAATCAAAGCTTTCAACATGCCTGATCATTTTTTTTTCTCAACGAAGATGCCAGAAAACACATGCATGCTCAGCCAAGCTGGATGAACACATATGGAAGGAAGGGGGGCTAGAGAGAGATAGCTACAAGCCCAATGAGCTACCTACTGCTACCTACTGGGTATGGGCAGATGAGATGCTGCAAAGTAATCAATAGTCTGGTTGTGTGGTAGGAATATAGTTAAAGACACATCCTGAACACAAGTGGTTACAGAAATTAGTAGAACAGAAATCTTTTTTGTCACTTACAAAATACTTTATTGAAAATGAGACACTAAGGGCTCTTTTTCATCTGTACAGAAAAGAAAAAAGGTAGAGAATCCAAGGCACTTAGTATTTTTTTTCTCCTGAGCTATCCAGAAAATTGAGTTAATAAGACTGTTTCAACCCAAAAAACATATGTATTTTCCGCATAGTATTAATTAGACCCTTGCTCATAGAGAACTAAAAGGCTCTTAACCTAACCTCTTTGTAAGGTTGTCTTTGTTGCCGAATAGACGAAAAGTCGGCTCTTAAATTCTGTATAAAAAAAAGTAAAGAAAGTTAATGACATTGGTTTCAAGCCCCTAGCTGTTTACTGTCACTCTGGTTTTATGACAAGATACATTTTAATAAATTATCTTCAGTAACAATTAAAAACCTGGAGAAAAGTGCAGTGAAGGTCATATGTGACACTAACACTGAACATCCTGCATAAAATAAATCAACCCAATGGACCACTCAATGAAAGGACACTTGAAGGCATCTTGATCTTACTTTATAACAAATATTTAAAGGGGTACTCCAGTGGTTCATTTTTTTGACTATATGGCATCTTCTTTGTAAGTTTTGTTTTTTTGCAATATACATGTGTCATATGTTTTGGCAGCATGTATGTGTTTTTCTTACCTGTTTGTTGGGCAGGAAGTTCTGTAGTTCATAGGATTTTCTTTTACTGTTGTCCACAGTTCTGAGTCTGTTGTGGACAACATGTCACAGCTTTTTTTTTTTTTCTCTGTCTGCATGAGAGGAATAAGCCACACCCCCTCATCTCATCCAGCTGAGTACACAGCTTCTCCCCCCCCCCCCCCCCCCTCCCCCCTGCTCTGTATTCTCTGCACAGGAGAAGGAACACAGAGAAGATAAGTGTTATCTGAAGGGGAGGATGAGAAGGTGCACGGGCTGGGGATGTATGGACTGCAGGGTAATAAATCTCATACTGGGAATGATCTCGATGGGGGAGATTTATCAAAACCTGTGCAGAGGAAAACTTGCCCATAGCAACCAATCAGATTGCTTCTTTCATTTTTCACAGGCCTTCATAAAAATGAAAGCAGCAAGCTGATTGGTTGCTATGGGCAACTGGGCAAGTTTTCCTCTGCACAGGTTTTGATAAATCTCCCCCTATATGTGAAGGGGGAGGGGGGACTCCTGAATGACACATGCTGGGAGTTGTAGTCCCTGTTGTGTGTGTGTGTATGCTAGTGTTTACAAACCAGTGTGCCTCCAGCTGTTGCAAAACTACAACTCCCAGCATGCCCTGACAGACTTTGGGCATGCTGGGAGTTGTAGATTTGCAACAGCTGGAGGTACACTGGTTGGGAAACACTGTTCTAGCCTATTCAGCATATACATCATGTTACACCAGTGTTTCCCAACCAGTGTGCCTCCAGCTGTTGCAAAACTACAACTCCTAGCATGCCCAAAGGCTGTCAGGGCATGCTGGGAGTTGTAGTTTTGCAACACCTGGAGGCACCCTGGTTGGGAAACACTGGTGTATGCACTACAGAGGTGTGGTGAACTACAACCCCCAGGAGACTACAGAGGTAGCATGATGGTGTAATACCACAGAATGATGACTCCTGAATGACACATGCTGGGAGTTGTAGTCCCTTTTGTGTGTATGACAGTGTATCCCAACCAAGGCTGATTATATTAGTGTGCTGTGTATAAGGGGGCTGACCCGGGAAAATAGTAGGGTGGGTAAAGGGCGGAACAAAAAAAAAAAAAAAAAGGAGCCGCCCCAAACCAGCAAGGCATGTGGCATGCTGGGATTTGAAGTTTTCAGCACAGCAAGAAACAGGAAATAGAAGCAAAGATAGGAAAACAAAGTGGGGGATAAAAAGACAACAAAGAACGGAAATAGAGTAGCCTAAACAACAAGAATAGAAATGAAACAAAACAAATAGGATAAGTCAAAAACGGAAAAACACGTTGACCACCGGAGTACCCCTTTAACCCTTTTACCATTAGAGATCTTTTGGGCCACAGTGGAAAATGAAAACAAAATTCACATTTTGAAAATGTGGTGCTTTCTAGGTCAAGGCCTAGGCTATTTCTTTTTGTGTCCTTAGTTCACCTAAAATAATTTTACCATTCTATTGTGGCACTAATGGGGTTTTATCATCATCATGTAATAGAGAAACTAAAGGGCATTAATAAAAAAATATATTTAATAAAATATCTGCTGTCCTGTCCATTCATGTTTATAATAGCTACATTTTTATATAAGCATTTTTCACTTTAGTTTTTTTCCTTCTCACCATAACGTTTTCAATTTTCCATCAACAGACCCATTGGAAGCTTGTTTTTTGCACCACCAATTGTACTTTGTCATGGCATCATTCATTTTACCACAAAATCTACTGCGAAATAAAAAATATATATAAATATATATTTGTGGAGAAAAGAAAAAAAATTAAATAAACTCCTTTTGTGAGGTTTTGTTTCCACACGATGCACTTTCGGTAATATTGACACATTTGCCGAGATTTATCAATGAGCCTGAAACCCTAATTGTCTGGTTTTTCCATTGCAACCAACCACAGCTCAGCTTTCATATCTTAACGAGCTCTTACAAAGTGATCAGTAATAAAAAAACAGACAATTAGGGTTTCAGGATGATTGACAAATATGGGCTACTAGCTTTGTTCTGTAGGTCCATACGATTTGAGGATACCCAATCTTTATAGATTTGGTCTTATTTTACTACAACAATAAAAAAAATATAACTTTTTGTAATAAAATGAGTAAGCTTAAAATTGTCCTCTTTTAAAGGGGAACTCCGGTGATTTTTTTTTTTTTTTAAATCAACTGGTGCCAGAAAGTTACAGATTTGTAAATCTTAACCCTTCCAGTACTTATCAGCTGCTGTATACTACAGATATACTAGATATACTACAGAAAATGTTGTGAAGTTCTTTCCAGTCTGACCACCTTGCTCTCTGCTGACACCTCTGTCCATGTCAGGAACTGTCCAGAGCAGGAGAGGTTTGCTATGGGGATTTGCTTTTAATCTGGACAGACTAGTGTGGTCAGACTGGAAAGAAAGACACAATTTTCTCTATAATATACAGCAGCTGATAAGTACTGGAAGGGATCAGATTTTGAAATAGAAGTAATTTACAAATCTGTTTAACTTTCTGACACCAGCTGATTTAAAAACATTTGTTTTTCACTTGTTTCCACCAGAGTTCCCCTTTAACCCCTCTAAATCTTTTATTTGTCTGTATACGGGGATATATGAAGATTAATTTTTTGCACCATGATCTGTAGTTTATATTTGTATGATTTTGGTTCTGATGAGACTTTTTAATTGCTTTTTTAAAAACTTTTTCTGGAATATGAAGTGATCCAAAAAAATCATCAATTTGGGACCTTGTTTTTTTTTTTTTATGTTCACATCATTTACTGTGTAGTTTCATCAACACTATATTTTGACAGTTCGGACATTGGCAATACCAAACTTGTTTGTTTTTATTTATGTTTAAACTATTAAAAAAACAATGGGAAAAGCAGAGGATTCAAACTCACTTTTTATGAACATTTAATTTTCACATTTTTCTCCCTATATTTTAGTTCCCAAGGGGAACTATTAACTGCAGTCATTTGATAGTAAACACCGAATACTGCTGTTCATCAGTACTATAGGCTGCATGCATATCTGGAGCCCCCAATGAACTTTGACTAGTGACTCACCAGGTATGAAGTGCGCTCAGGTCCTGAGCTTCCTTCATACAGCGGAAGCAGGACATACATTAAAGGGGTACTCCGGCGCTAAGACATCTTATCCCCTATCCAAAGGATAGGGGATAAGATGCCTGATCGTGGGGGGCCCGTAGGCTTGCATTGAGGGGGCGGCGGAGCCGTGAAATCACAATACTCCGGCCCCGTGATCGGCAGTCATCAGACCTGGAGCGAACATGCTCCGGGGGCTGATAGATACGGGGAGCTGCGTGAAAGATCCCCATGATCAGGCATCTTATCCCCTGTCCTTTGAATAGGGGATAAGATGTCTTAGCACCGGAGTACCCCTTTAATGTCCTGCGTCCTCAAGGGGTTAAAGGGAACCTGTCATCACTTTAATGCTGCCTGAACGACAAGTGAGTGGGTGGTACCTGATGGCTTCTGCTGGCCTTGATTGATGCATTTCTCTCTATGTGCTAACAGAGAGATATATCAATCAAGGGTGCTGGGGCGAGAGATTCCAGGTAGGACAGCACTGATGACATGAAAAAGATGACAAGGAAATATTTTTTTTGTCTTGTCTTTTTGGAGTCTGAGCAAAGCTTTTGAAACTTAACCTTGTGGGAGATAAGTTATACTGCTATTCCATTACTTAAACAATTTCTCTTACATTTTAAAAAGTAAATATATGAGTATGTAATAGAATAACTTTGGCTCATGTCATTAAAAAGGCTTTAAAGTGGTACTCTCGTGAAGTTTTTTTTAAAAGCTCCATATGGACAGGCTGCCTGAATTAAAAAAAGAACTTCATTCCCACTGTTTCCCCAGCGCTGCTGGAATCGCTGTCTAGTCATTTTGAGCGGTCTTCTTCCTGCTTTTGGGGTCCGACACGTAACACTGTAGATCAGCTAACCACCGGCCGCAGTGATGTCCTGCGTTAATAGGTCATGGGCTGAGTGGCAGTGTGACATATTAGGCCCTGGCACCAGGAAGAAGACCTGGGTCTGGCCCAAAACATCACACTGCCGCTCAACCTATCACTGGCCAAGGTGGGACAATGAAGAATTATTCTAGGAATATTCTGGGAACATTCTAAAAACATTCTTTCCCCAAGGAGAGTTTATGAATGAACAATCTTTCAAAGGATTATTTGCTTTGGATTTGCTATGTTTTAACACGTTTGTACGTCTCCACAAAGTCCGTTTTAAAGGGGTGCCCCGCCTTTAGACATCTTCTCCCCTATCCAAAGGATGCGGCACCTGGCGTTCGTTTAGAGCGTCGGGTGCAGCGCCGGAGGCTTGTGACGTCACGGCCATGCCCTCTTAATGCAAGTCTATGGGAGGGACCGTTACGCCCCCTCCCACAGACTTGCATTGAGGGGGCAGGGCCGTGACGTCACGAGCCTCCGCCCCGCATTGCCATTAATCCAGCACGGAGCGAAGTTTGCTCCATGCATCGGATGTCTGAGGAGCCGCAGCCGAGATCCCCAGCGGTGGGAACCCTGCGATCAGACATCTTATCCCCTGTCCTTTGGATAGGGGATAAGATGTCTAGGGACAGAGTATGCCTTTAATAAATTATAAGTCAGATTTATTGGATTATAAAGATATGGATGCAATATTTCTGTTGCGAAATATACCCACATTTGCAGGTTCCCAACTTAAAGGTAGTTTTAAATATACCAGTTGCAACATAAAAGCATCTACGAAGAGGCTTATTACATACAAGTGATTACAGCTGGATGTGGCTGGTCACCTGATCATCACTACTAATATTACTCTATGAGGTGCTAAGCTTCTTTTTCCACATATATGATAAGTAGCAAGGAACCTGTAGAAATAAACACAGGGTTTATGTGAGCAGTCCAAGTGTGCGAGCTAAGTCGTCAATACTCCTAGTTACATTTCACAGTCATTACTTAAATGTATTTCCCCTTTGACTATTGGTGGTGTTGTGACTGCATACATCTGATCCCAACCTTTTCTCTCCTACTGAACCCGCACTGGGTTGGGAGAAGCATGACTAGACTGTTTCCTTGTAATGAATGACAGCATATTTGGGAGCATTTATGCTTTTTGAGCAGTATACGTTTATCCTGGTACACTAATGAGAGTTAGGGTGGTATTAGACAAGCAGACTGCTGCCCAACCCGAGTGCGGATCAAGTAGATCAGTACTTGTTTAACAGGGCTCGGGATGGTAACTAAAGAACCTTATTTTCATGATTCATCAGCCCCACATCTCCTATTACACAGGACAATATGCATGTAAGAATTTTAACCTGCCAAAATGTTGCGATCAGCTAATGAACAGGCACTTGTTTTACACAAGGTGATGTCTGCCTACATGTACTTTATTTCAGAAAGGATTCTGAAAGGTGTGCATTTTACATTTGTATTTTATAGAAGTTGTTTCATTTGCAACCAATTTTCTAAGTCAATTTCAAACTTAATTAAAATTTTTAGTGTTTATGTTTAATTTTATGTTTATTTCAAGTATTTTAAGAGCATTTTAGTCTGCCTATTGCTATAATTTGAAATTACTGGATATATAATCCACACCAAGCATAAACATGCTTTTTGAACTTTGTTAAAAACACAAAGTAAAAACTTTTGTCATGTAACCCATTGTATATATTTTCCATTGAAATCAATGACGCGCTTTGTCTTTAAGCACATATTAGGCACAAAAAACTACCATGTAAATCTGTCCTTAAAAAGTGTTATTCCTGGGTTTAGCAAAGGGGATATCTGTTTCAACTGTGATTGTAATCCACCCTTTGCTGCTAACTTCTCTTAGGTTTGATCTGTACTTAAAGGGGTGTTCCAGGCAAAAACTTTTTTTTTATATATCAACTGGCTCCGGAAAGTTAAACAGATTTGTAAATTACTTCTATTAAAAAATCTTAATCCTTCCAATAGTTATTAGCTTCTGAAGTTGAGTTGCTGTTTTCTGTCTAACTGCTTTCTGATGACTCGCATCCCGGGAGCTGTCCAGCTCCTATGGGGATATTCTCCCATCATGCACAGCTCCCGGGACGTGACATCATCATTGACCAGTTAGACAGAAAACTTCAGAAGCTAATAACTATTGGAAGGATTAAGATTTTTTAATAGAAGTAATTTACAAATCTGTTTAACTTTCCGGAGCCAGTTGATATATAAAAAAAAGTTTTTGCCTGGAATACCCCTTTAAACACTGGACTATTTTATTTTATACCAATATTGCCATGACTTGGAATTTTGTGACCTAAGTTACATGTTAGAGACTTGCTTTTCGTGATCTTGCACATATAAAAAGTTAGCAAAACTGCACAGTGTAAACAAGGACTTACAGTAAAAGGTTAAAAGTACAAGAACTACTGCTGCAACAGTGATGAGGTAGCGACGCCTTAAGTGTGCCTTCACTAAAATAGCAGCAGAATGTATTTGTGAACAGTGTTTAAACCTCACAAAATTCCAGCCTCCCACTGAGCAGTGTACATTAGGCTAATGACCACAACGCACTTTAGCACCTACAAACAGTGCCAGAAATCACTTTGAACAAGTGAGACCTGAGAGGGCAACACATGTCAATTATCATGAGAATTCCCAAAAACGTAAACACAGCCACAGCACACTGAACACAGAGACTGGCCTTAAATGTTAATGTTAAGTAGATTTTTAGGTAATAAACCTGAGTTGTAAAAATACTTAAAAGGCATCCGAGCCATATTGTACATTCACATTCAAGGAAAAGGACAATGCGGATTGAGACAAAAGCTCACATTTGACTTCAACCACCACCAAACCCACATTTACTCACATTTAGAATAAGCTTTTATTTGACCTTCTTTACCCGGGAATACGAAGATTAGCTACCTCATTTCCTAGTTGTCCTTTAGTAAAAAAAAAAAAAAAAAACATACAGTAAAAGAAAATGAAGCTATGCCTAGTAAAGGGACCGGCTGTGCAACTTCTCACCAATTCAGTGTTAGAATTAAGCAAGTTTAGATGTAGCGGGAATAAACTCGATAACAAAAAAACAAAAAAAGAGGTAAAGAAATTAAAACATTTTTTGTTTTGCTTTATAATCATACGTTATAGTTATCTACAAATATAGATATCCATATAAATATTTATCATTTAAAATTTCTAAACAGTTAAGGCCATTGAATTACGATATGCGGTGTGTAAGAACTTTTTGGATTATTTTCTTTTTAATAACCACAAGCTTTGTAAGGCTTCATAGCCTGAGGGTTAAAAGCATGGGTGTGGAAGGTGGCTTTTGTTTGGAAAAATTAGCAATGCTATGAGTCATTGTGCATTAGAGCTGGAATAGTTTTGCATCTTGTATGAATCCAGACACCATATGCCATGCGAGGCTCTATTACTTTATTTGGTGCCGTTGTAGACAGGGCAGACACGTGGGTATCCCCAATGGAAAGGCTGTCTCCTCTCAGTGGTGAGTGGAGGAACCCAGTGATCTGAACACATCAGACATTGTAGCTAGCAGCAGGAACAGCTGGTAAGCTAGCAAGAAGCAATGGCAATATAGAACTAGAATGTTAATGAGACCCAGTGAACTGACAACACAACCCCTAGAAGAGAAAGAAAATTATCTTAATTGTGTTCTAATTTTGCAATTTGAAGGACGGATACAAAAAGAAAAAAATTAATGATGATATATGAGTAAATTAACTAAATCTAAAACAAAATACAAAATTGTTAAGCAGCATAAACAAGAGAGACAAAGAGTCGTGAACCCTTGGCACTTCTGACTGCTGTATTAAATAACACAAGTTTACAACTCCTATAACTATCACCCCCTATCAAGTCACTGGAAAGGTTAGTGCCCAATAAAGGAAAATGTATTCTAAAATGCTGCAATATTCCTTGACATTTCTATCATGTTACGATTGCGTGAGAAATGGGAGATGACATCTAAAGCAAATGCTAATGAACAATCCTGTTTAATATTCCTAAATGCAATGGCTCCTCAAAAGCTCAGTGATACGTGTATTATGGCCCACTGAGTGGCGGCTGGTTACTGCGTTAATCCGGCATATTTAAGTGGAAGGAAAATGAAGCTGATGAAGTGTTTGAGACGCAGGCTGCTCAATTAACCCCTTAAGTGCAAAGGTGGCCTGCAAACACTGCATATAAATAATATGAGATTAGAGACATAATGCAGGAAAGCAACATGCAGTGCATCACACCACTACCAACATCAAGATTCAGCATGCAGTAATCCCTCCAAACACTTAGGAAGTAAAAAATTATATGTTAAAAAAATTACATTTTAAATTGTAACAAATCATATATGGACAAAATTAAATAAGGGAAGTGCATAACTAAAATATAACCTTTAATATTACGTATAAAATACACCAAATATAGTGAACCCAAATAAAGATCACGTAGCACCAAAGAGTGCCTCTTGTACTCTAATGGTAATTATACCGATGTACCAACCAGGCTATACCCAACACGTTTCCACTGCGTATAGCAGTTTCATCAGGGGGATTATGGCGCTGGTACCAATGAAGCTAGTACAAGACAATATGCAAAATATATATGTGGTTTTAGAATTCTGCAAATTATATATAATTATGAAAAACTTAATGGGTCCCTTAGTAGTGGATTACCGCTTAATATCAAGTAAATTTTCATGTATATAAGCATCTGTAGAAAAACCACTACATTTGAATCTCCGGACAGAGAACAATCAGAGGAAGATACCTAGCTTCCTCCCAGGATGCGGTTTAGGTGTCCGGACATAGAGCGGGGACCAAGCGCACCTGCAGTGGCAGGGAGCCTCACCAAGAGCGCAAGTAGCCCTTGGTGAGGCTCCCTGCCACTGCAGGTGCTTTCGGTCCCCGCTCTATGTCCGGACACCTAAACCGCATCCTGGGAGGAAGCTAGGTATCTTCCTCTGATTCAGAATTATTTATAATTTGCAGAATTCTAAAACCACATATATATTTTGCATATTGTCTTGTACTAGTTTCATTGGTACCAGTGCCATAATCCCCCTGATGAAACTGCTATACGCAGTGGAAACGCGTTGGGTAGAGCCTGGTTGGTACATCGGTATAATTACCATTAGAGTACAAGAGGCACTCTTTGGTGCTACGTGATCTTTATTTGGGTTCACTATATTTGGTGTATTTTATACGTAATATTAAAGGTTATATTTTAGTTATGCACTTCCCTTATTTAATTTGGTCTATATAATTGCAGGGATTTTTTGTTCCTTATACCCTCTGTGGGGTCATACTAATACACAGTCTCTATGAAACAAATCATATATGATCAACTTCAGTAGAGTGGCTCATTTCCTATGGCACGGTTTTTGGAATAATAGGTAAAACAGTAAGGATGAAAGATAAATTATAAAATAAAAATATATGAATAAAATACATTTTGTAGAAAAACTGGTACTATCCCTTTGATTTTGATTGTTTTTCTGACAATCCAGGGAATCAGTCAGATGGGCGTGAACTTAATTTTAATAATGGGAGTGACTATCAGGTAATTGGCGGGATTTTACAGTCAGGGGATGTGAATGTTGTACCTTGAGGAGTGTGTATGCCTAATATACACCCCTGACTGTATAATCCCGCCCACTGCCATTATTAAAATTATGTTCACACCCATTTGACTGATTCCCATATTTTTTACAGACAGACTATTATTATCATTTCTTGGGAACGGAAGGATGTTATCAAAAAACTGTAAAAAGGTGTGTGATCAAGGCACCATAAGCTACTTAATGAACTTTTTTTTGAAGTTGGCCATATATCCTCTTAAGTAGTTGCTAAACATTTCCAGCTGCAACATATTCCTCTCATTGACAAACATGCAAGCTTAGGTAAACTAAGCATGCATTTTATGGTGGAGTTGAGAGAAGTTCCTTTTGGCAAATGTAAAACTCCAGGTTAAGGATCACTTTTCCTTTCTGACATCTCTACAGACACATTTCTAGGAAAACATTGACAGTCTCTACTTTTTCAGGGAATTGCGCTTATCCATATGTATGGAAACACCAGTGTCTCCAGAAAAACATTGGAGCACTACAGCCCCTTGGATCTGCCGACTGATGAGGAATTCTGACCTTGAGTCACACACTGATCCCCTATTCTAAGGATAACATATCACAAGAAATAGTTAATTAACAACAACCCCTTTTGGAGCCATGGGCCTGGGTCACAACAAATAGCGTTTTTTTTTTTTTGTAGGGTCAAGTTCATGTTATATGCAGCTCGAGTCTGTAATAACTGGAGTTGCTTATACAGAGCATAGAAGAAGAACCTCAACACAGGACACCGGTCTGACGTTCAAAACCATCAGGACATCGTCTGTCTTTATGCTGTTTAGATCCTCGCAGGGAAGTGTCTAGATAGTTATGGTGTGTCTCAGCAAAGTCAGCTGTTTGGAGAGGGTGTGGAGGTTGAATTTACCATATTAAAAGGGCCTGTGAGTAGCGATATCAATGGTAAGAAGCGATAAAGAAGATAGTGATGATTGAACTGGATTCAGAATGGAAATATAAACTTCTAGGAAATAAAGAAATGCATTCAAATATCTTATCCCAGTATTTAAATAAAGGTTCAAAAAAATAGATTGAGAAGCAATGTTATGTAAGAACATGAAATAAGTCAAATTTTTGTCCAAGTTCTTGAAGGGTGCTACAACTAAGAGCACTTTTTCCACAATCTCATGTAATGCTACCTAAAAGCTTTGCCTTGCATGAGTTGTAACAGGCTAGGACAGATTAGAGCTATCGATTGATGCCTGGAGAAGGTTCTCACTGTGAGAACGGAAGGTAAGCAGTGGAGACAGACAGCTAAAATATCGATCTGCAGCAGCAGGGAAACTGCACTTCAAAATGAAGGTCAGGGCTTTTTTATCCCACCTATTATAGCTACCGCAGTGTTCATCAGGGCACAGCCAAGATTGGTGTTGCTTGGGCAAGTGCTTATGCCTCAAAACTCCAGTCTGTCTTTAGATAACTGGTTACAATAACTGACAGGAACAGCTCAAGATGGCAAGTTAAATCTTGTGCTTCCGTCTGAGCAAGGTAACAAAGACCGACCGCAGACAAACCTGTCACTCAAGGACGATCATCTCACAGAAGAGAGCTGTCAGGTGCCACGGTGAATAAATTGTCGCACCAATGTCAGGCTCTACTCAAGACTTCCATAATGAATCCACATACAGGTGTTGGATAGACATGTCACTATGCAGGAAGAAAGAAAAATGAAAGAGGGCAGAATTTGTATCAATACATTTCACCAACTGTGCCTAATCCCTATAGAATAAAAATCCATTTTAGAAGGGTTTAATAAATCTTAGCAGAGGTCAGTGTGTAATAAAAAATAGGATTCAAATACATAAGTAAAAAAAAAAAATCAGATCTGATAAATGATCTTGTGGAACATGAAAGAAAGAAGAAAGTGAAGTTCAATAGAGATTTAGTTTGGTATCAGATACATGGAATACAATATATTCAGCCCCTTGTCTTGTTATAGGATAAAAATTACATCTTAAAATTTTTGAAACTCTAAATCTTCAATCGTGATTTAGTTTTCTCATATTAAAGCAAACCTCCTCTTCACATTGCAATGTCTTTGTAGTGCACAGTGATTAAAATGCTCTGTGTGATCTTTACTGCTGCTTGGCTATTCTTTGGAACCTATAGGACTGCCGTATGGGAGACAGTATATGAGTTATACTATACTATCAACTGTGCCTGTCTGCCAAGAGGGGCAGGTCACTGGCGCTGGACAATGGCTAATATTTCATGTTGAACTTTGCTAAGAGGCAAGACCTTTTGTAGTTAGTTACCCAAGTTCAGGTTCAGGGCATCACGTGTAGTAGACCGGGTTTGAGAAGTCTAAACAAGCCAAAGGTCTGAGCAATTATTACTCTCTAACGTGAGGGGGGAAAAATACCATCAAATTTATAGATTAGAAAGTGGAATATCATTTTTGGATTGGTTTCATGACAGTACATGTTCCTTTTATGTACCAGGCTTCTCATCTAGAGCATCAAGATAGACTTCAAAGAACCAGTGGCTCATAAGGGTCTTAAAAAAGGGTTTTTAGGAAGTCATAAAAAAAAAACTGCTTTTCCAAAAACTCCAGCATGACACTTAGTGCCATAGATTTACATTGGGTCTTGTGCTGGTGACTGGAACTGTGGAGACAGTGGGAAGCTCTGTCTCAAAGCACACAGAAATATCCATCAACAAGTGGTGGCAAACGGGAAAATCACCCCAAGAATTTAGGTGGCAAATATGAAAATGAAAGTGAATTAGACATATATGACACAGTGCTGCACAACAGTAAATTGTCTAAAAAAAACGTAAATGGTATGCTTTAAAGTACAGTGTGTGTATATGTATATATATATATACACACACACACACACACACACACACACACACACACTGTACTTTAAAGCATACCACTTATGATTTTTTAGACAATTTACACAAACTTTTTTTAATTCCCATTTACAGACAATATTATTCTCCTTTGAAAAAAGTATTTATGTGGCCAACTCAGCTTATATATATATATATATATATATATATATATATAAAATTATATTATATATACCTAAGCTGAGTTGGGCACATAAATACTTTTTTCAAGGGTTAATAATATTGTCTATAAATGGGAATTAAAAAAAAAAAAAAAAAACGTCTAGTGTGGCGGACGGAGTGATATAGCAACTAAAACAACACTTATTGAAATATATATATATATATAGTGCAGGATACCACCCTAAGTCCTGCATTAAAAACGATTCACTGTTTCTTACCTCTGCAAACACAAGGCTCCCTTACAGTATTATATTATTAATCCCATATAAAATGTGCTCATGTAGAAAAAGGATTTCTTTTTTATTTTAAACTTTAGAGATCACTAGAAATTTTAGAGGACATAGGTCATATGCTGGAATGCAAAGTCAATGCATAGCATCACTCAATCCTTTACGTAGAGGACCACATTGAAAGCACAGATAAGAGCTGATGTTGCAGGCGGGACGAACTACTGGTGGAGCAGGGCATTCAGCAGGGATAGAGACAATGAACATCATGTAGTCTTAGAAACACAAGTGTCCCTTAACACCTATCATTCAAACCTGTCAGATACTTTTCTGATCAAGGAATTTGACGGCATTAATATTTATCACTTATCTACGAGGACAGAAATGTCAGATCAGTGACTGGTTGACTGCTGGGTCCTTATCTCTGCTAGAATTGGAGAACCCCTGTCACTCCTGACCAGGACGGTAGACACGCTAAAAAGGTCATAAATAAGTGGTCTCAAACTATGGCCTTCCAGATGTTGCAAAACTTCAACTCCCAGCATGCCCGGCTGTTGGCAGTTTTGCTACATCTGGAAGGCCACAGTTTGACATCACTGTCATAAATGCTACACAGAACTTATTCAGTGACGTGACGTTACTTTAAAGGGGTTATCCGCCATAATGTGATTTTAGTACTTACCTGCCAGACAGTAATAGACATGCTTAGGAAGGATCCATGCTTGTCTTGAATAAACCATAACGCAGTGGCTATCTTTTTTTGTGAACTGGCTATTTCCTGTTGGCGTTCCCTCCATTGAACTTCATGTCCCATAATTCCTTGTCTGTAAGTGTGAGGTCATTTTTCTTCCTCCCACACATCAGCTACACCACCCATTGAAAAACACCCGTGCTCCCTTCAATGCAATAGACCAGTGTTATTTAACCAGGGTGCTTCCAGCTGTTGAAAACCTACAATTCACTGCAGAATGATCTACCTCCCACGCAGCGGTCGTACCGTGTTTTGTTTAAAAAAAATGGTAAAAGGAGGAGGAGGGGGGGGGGGGAATTAAAAATTTTATCAGGGGAGGATTTTTTTTTATATATATATATATATTATTAAAAAACTTTTATTTTTATTTATTTTTTAAACACATTTTTTGGCCCACCTAGGGGCCTATCATAAGCAATCACTAGCTGGCTTACATAGATCAATGTAATGCGATTGCATTTCACTGATCAATGAAATCTGTGCTCGATTTCTAAGGGCTACCAAAGTAAGCAGCCCCAATGACAGAGCCGGGGAAGACACAGAGGATCAGGTAAGGCCTCAGGCTTCCCTAGCAACCCATGTAATCGCGGGGGGGGGGAGTCTATGGGATCAATAGAAACCAAGGAATAGCAGCATTTAATATTTAAGTGTTATGATCGATAAAGATCACGGTATTTAACCAGCTATATGACGGATATCAGAGTAATCTCTGATGTCCATCATTACCAGCAGATGTCAGCTGCTGATAGCAACAGGCATGTCTAGGTTATGACGCGTACCCGACCAGCGGGCCCGCATCATGTTTGCTCACCCGACCCATGACGTACATGTATGTCATGTGTCTGGAAGTGGTTAAGCATGTGACCTGAACTTGAAATAGGTACACTATTTGCGGTAACACATGCAACAAAAACTTAACTTCATTGCCATTTACTTAAGGGGGGAAAAAAATCTTAGAAGCAGTAAAAAAATGTATTTGGTGGAATTTGTCATCGTGATCAAATGATTACAGTGCAAACCCCTGAGATTTTTCAATGGCTCAGCAGGTTTCTGGTCCCCATGGAAACCAAATTTGGTACATTGTCCTCCACTCAGCTGGAGTATTGAATGTTGGGGCCTTTTGTGCATGATGAGATTTCTTCTCCGTCCTTCCAGCAGCAGACTTCAGTGCTTCCTCCTGACTCGCTTCTAATTGAGATGCAAATTAATCTCTGCGGCTGATTACACTTCCCTCAAAGCTCCTGACAAGTGCAGCTGTATCCAGAGTCTGCAGACGTTCCAACAAGTGACTTCAGCTGTCTTTACTTGCAAACGGCTGCCAAGCTTCCACTGTCCTTGTGGAGATAGATTTGTTTCAGAAACACCCATTCCCTAAACTCTAGTAGACACAATTATCCATCACTCCATTGTCGTTTCTTTGGACGTTATGCAGAGGAACCTTGCTAAAACTTTCATGTGGTATAATCCGCACTGTGCACTGAGTGCAGGTCAGGGGCTTTATCTTCTGATACTCGGCCAGTTTGCATGAGTCTTGTGGAGAGATTTTCAGCACTACGAAGGTTAGGAGTGTGCAGAAATCGATCTTTACATATGACATATAAATTGTCTTTGTAACCTGCAGGGAAAGGTTATAATTCATGGAAACCCTGTATCATCTACTATATTGTATAGTCTGAAAACGTGGAAACACTTTTTGCCAGACAAAAGACTTTTAGAGAAGGCATTAGGGGGAGATTTATCAAAACCTGTGCAGGGGAAAGTTGCCCATAGCAACCAATCAGATCACTTCTTTCATTTTTCACAGGCCTTCCTAAAAATGAAAGAAGCGATCTGATTGGCTGCTATGGGCAACTGGGCAAGTTTTCCTCTGCACAGGTTTTGATTAATCTCTCCCTAGGTGTCAGTAGATTGGTGCACAACAAAGGACACAGATGCCTAGTACATGTAGCCTGCAAAATCTTAAAAGGAACCTGCGGCTAACCCCCCCAAAATTTAGATTTCACTACCATTAAATGGCTTAGGGTGCCCTGGTCAAATAGTTTCTTTAAAACACCCTCCCGTTCTTGAGATAGGAGAGTTTTTAGTTTGTCTAACAATTCAGGGAATTAGTCAGATGGTTGTGAACTTAATTTTAATAATTGGAGTATCATGTGATGGGCGGGTCCTAATACCCCCCCCACCGCTAACTGTATAATCCCATCCCTCACCTGATACTCCCATTATAAAAATGAAGTTCACGCCCATCTGACTGATTCCTTGAATTGACAGACAACTATAAACCCTCATATCTCATGAATGGAAGGGCGCATCAGAAAACTGCAAAAAGATGTGTAATCGGGACATCCTGGGACATTTAATGAGAATCTAATTTTTTGGGGGGTTGGCCACAAGTCCTCTTTTTAATGAACCATTGTATAGTACTGTTATTAGACTACATTAAAACCAGAGTTATTATACTGGTCACAATATGGTAACATGATTTGAGCACTATTACTTATTATTATAATGGAGGCACTGTACAGCATTATATTTTTTCCCAGTATGGAAATGTCATTTATCAAACAGCAAGCATACTCCTCTGTCAAAATCCCCCACTACTGCCATTTGGATTGTGCTCAGTCGTCAGTCCTCTTTGCTGCTGCCTCTGACATGTCAACTTTGTAGGAAATATCTGCCGTGACTGGCTGAACGGACATTTGCTGCAGGTTCAACACGTCGGGAAAGCTGGAAGCAATAGAGAGCAGCAGGGACCCATACACTTTAGGGAGGGCAGTGTCAAGAAATTGGGCAGGGAGTATGTTTGATTTATTTTTAAAGCACCAGGACTTTTCTTTATTTGTTTCAGTGCTGGAATACCTCTTTCAAACATCAAAGTACGTGTATTTACGTTGTATCGCTGATATTGCCATGACTAAGAATCACACTGCACCTGAAATGCGTCTGCTACAAGAATTTGATTAAAACAATGCCGTTTTTAAAAGACATTGTAAAAATAAGTAATGGATATTTTTGTTAACTTCTGGATGATGGATTTTCATAATTTTGGAGTGGAAATTATGGGTGATTACTTATCGCATTTCTGAAACACTGGGGCAAAATTAGGAAATCTGCTTAAAAAAAAAAACCCTGAACAAACAGTTATTGTTGTGCAAAGCAACCAATTACAGCTTTAACTTTTTATGACCACAATAAGAAGATTGCTGCACTGGGATTGGTTGCTATGGATAACAAAGTCAGGTTTATTTTAGACAGTTTAATAAATCTCCTCCCACTTGCCTTATCTACTAGCTTAGTATGGCATGTTGACGACTATCATCATGGAGAAAAATGCTAGCCTAACATATATGAATGTCTTCACATTTCGTTCCAGAGTCTTTAGGAATTTGTCATAATGGGGGCAGAAAGACAATTACCTTCAGCCCTTAGCACATGCTCCAGCGTCATGGAAATGCCTCAGCGAAAGGAAATTGGACTGTGTCACAGGGAACCCTTCAAATTAAAGAAGTTATCCCTCGATACAAAAGCAGAGCAGATTTCTTTCAAATACAGCACAACCCCTGTCCTTAGGTAGTCTGTGGTATTACAACTTGGCTATGCTCTCTGTAAAGGAACTGAGCTGCAATAGCACACAAAACCTGAGGACAGGTAACATCTAACTATATGAGAGACAGTCTCACCTCAAGTGTACACTGCAGACATAGTCCAGTTGTTATATTGATATTGTGCTCCAAGAAAATAATTGTACTAAGTGTTCCTTTGGCTGTAAGCGACCCTGTATGTAGTACTAAGATTTAGCTTTGAGTATCAGATATCGGAAGCCATTCCTGCCATAGTAAACTTAAAGGGGTTATCCAGGAAAAAACTTTTTTTTAATATATCAACTGGCTCCAGAAAGTTAAACAGATTTGTAAATTACTTCTATTAAAAAAATCTTAATCCTTTCAGTACTTATGAGCTTCTCAAGTTGAGTTGTTCTTTTCTGTCTAAGTGCTCTCTGATGACACGTCTCGGGAACCGCCTAGTTTAGAAGAGGTTTGCTATGGGGATTTGCTTCTAAACTGGGTGGTTTCCGAGACACGTGTCATCAGAGAGCACTTTGACAGAAAAGAACAACTCAACTTCAAAAGCTCATAAGTACTGAAAGGATTAAGATTTTTTAATTAGAAGTAATTTACATATCTGTTTAACTTTCTGGAGCCAGGTGATATATTTAAAAAAAGTTTTTTCCTGGATAACCCCTTTAAAGAAATGCTTGGGAGACAAAGTGCATGGATTATTCATGTGCTGTAAACCCAAACCTTAGTGAACCCTTGTCAATCGTGAGTCACAAACCCCATGTCATAGTCAATTCACATTAACCTGAAAAACACTAGAAAGACTGAATATGGAAAATGTCAGCTCGTGGGCGTACACTAGACAACGCTACATCATTGAGGGTGACAATAGCCATTTCATTATTCTTTTAGGATGGCTTAGATCTTCCTTTAATTCCTGTAAAATAAAATTATCTATGTGACAGCCACCGGTCCTCTGCCAAAATACCAAATTAAAACACTTACCAAGTCAAAGGAGATCTTCTTTATGACAAATGCCCAATATAAAAAGGATACAAGCTCTGGTACAGAGGGATAAGGGACTTCACAGCTCTGCTGGCGTTGATACAGGTTGCACACACAAGAGTTGGCAACAGCTTTTCTGTTACAATAGCGCCATCAAAAAGAGGACCAAAAAATGGCACCTGTAAAATCAACACACAAAGAAATTAGAGACAAAAGCATTTTGCAGAGTCTACAAGGCCAAGCTATCATCACAGTGCCAATATGCGCCTCTCTCTTCCTAGACAGCAGTAGAGGTAGCATTTTCTTTGCATAGTCATACACACAACAATGTGCTCTACAGACCATTTACTTGGAACATACAGCACCACAAAGACACAAAGTGCAGGATTTCCTAAGGGTCAAATCTTTAGGTTGGATCTCCTTTGAACAGATTAAAGAGCATCTGTCACCAAAATGACATAACAGATATTCTGCAATAAGTGAAACGTATTGTCTTCATATTGCATTGAGCGATCCTGATGAGTCTCATCCATTTCTTAACCCCTTAACGACCACGGATGTAAATGTACGTCCTGGCTTGGTGGTACTTTGCGCACCAGGATGTACATTTACGCCCTGTGTATGACCGCGAGCGGATGTCGGCCATTACCGGCGGGTCCCCGGCTGCTATGGAATCGATAAAAAGTACAGATGACGGCGCAATAAATGAGCCCTCATACCGCCCTATATACGGAAAAATGAAAAAGTTATAGGTGGTCAAAATAGGGCAATCTTAGATTACTGATTTTGTACAAGTAGTTTTTGATTTTTTTTAAAGCGGTACAAAAATATAAAAGTATCTAGCCATGGGTATCATTTTAATCGTATTGACCCACAGAATAAAGAACACGACATTTCTACCGTAATATGTACAGTGTGAAAACGAAACCCTCCAAATGTGCAAAATTTCGGTTTTCATTGAAATTTCCTCCCTCAAAATTTTTTTTGGGGGGGTTCACCGTACATTTTATGGTAAAATGAGAGCTTTAATTACAAAGTACAATTGGTCACGCAAAAAACAAGTCCTTATATGGGTCTGTGGATGGAAATATTAAAAAGAGTTATGGATTTTAGAAGGCGAGGAGGAAAAAACGAAAATGCAAAAATAATATTAAGGTGAAAATGGGCTTGGTCCTTAAGGGGTTAATCTAAATGCTCCAAATATTTATTACGTGTTTTATACCTGCCCAGGCCTCTATAATACATAACACAACAAGCTCCTCTGCTGGCTGACAGCTCACAAGCCTATCACTTACGGCTACGCAACCATTGGTCAAAACCACAGATTAGGGGCTTGTTCACATGGGCAAAATCTGTGCTTAAAATTCCGATTGAAAATCCATGCAGGTTCCACCATCTGTATTTTGGTGTTGGATTTAAATTTCTCCCATTAATTTGATACATGATATGTCACTGCACTTAAAACGGAGACTGACAGAAGGGTCACCCTCACTATCACAGTCCAGCTCACCTCCCCTTTGTTCCATGTGCGGATCCAGCACTCAGGCTCAGGTGCCACAATGAGACAAAGAAATGAAAGATGATCCAGCAATTCAAAGAAGCATACAGTTTTATTGGAAATCTTCAGTCAAAATGTGCATCCACCTTACATCACACATGCCATCTTGACGTGTTGCATGCGCTCGAAACGCGTCAAGATGGCATATGTGATGTGAGGTGAATGCACATTTTAACTGAATATTTCCAATAAAGCCGTATGCTTCTTTGAAGTGCTGGATCATCTTTCATTTCTTTGTCTCACCCTCACTATCTACCTGTATATTCAGGTTAGTGCAGGTGACCCTGCTGTTAGTTTCTTTAACAGAAGCTTAGTTATTTTTAATTTGATGTGGAAATTGGCAGTGATTTTACCTGTGGGAACAAGCCCAGATCATAAAAAATCTTGCTAAGGTAAATAAGACCAATAAGACTCCTAAAAATTCCTGTGTCTCCACCTCAAGCTCTGTAAGGTAAAGAGCATATCAGGGTGCACACTTGTGTATCCCAACCAGGGTGCCTCCAGCTGCTGCAAAACTACAATGTCTAGCAAGCCCAAAGGCTGTCTGGGTATGCTGTATACAGTGTAGACAATATCATATTGCATTTTTGGCCAGTCTCATGTCAACAACACAAAACAAGGCATAGGTCTGGACTTTAAAGGGGTATTTTTTTTTTTATTAACTGGTGCCAGAAAGTTAAACAGATTTGTAAATTACCTTTATTAAAAAATCCTTCCAGTACATTTTAGGGGCTGTATACTACAGAGGAAATGCTTACCTTTTTAGATTTCTCTGATGTCATGACCACAGTGCTCTCTGCTGACCTCTGCTGTCCATTTTAGGAACTGTCCAGAGCAGGAGAAAATCCTCATAGCAAACATATGCTGCACTAGACAGTTCCTAAAATGGACAGCAGAGGTCAGCAGAGAGCACTGTGGTCATGAAATCAGAGAAATCTAAAAAGATAAGCATTTCCTCTTTAGTATATAGGCCCTAAAAAGTACTGGAAAGATTAAGATTTTTTTAATAGAAGTAATTAACAAATCTGTTTAACTTTCTGGCACCAGTTGCTTTAAAAAAAAAAAGTTTTCCACTGGAGTTCCCCTTTACGACCACGGACGTAAATGTACGTCCTGGTTTGGTGGGACTTCCCGCACCAGGACGTACATTTACGTCCTGTGTATGACCGCGCGCATCGGAACGGTAACTTAGGCTCTCTTCACATTGGTTCTACAAACCTCCAAGGGGTTTCCCTTACATCCGGTGGCAATTCTGGTCCAAAATTAAATGACAAAAACCTTCCTGGAATCCTGACAGATCCCATTAAGTCACTGTGTGGAACCTACATAGCATCTTAGAAGCCATGACATCAATGTGATCCTAGCCTTAGGGTATTTTCACATGGGCAAATTTGTTTGGTAAACAGTAGCGTGTTTCCCACTGCAAGTTTGAATGGGGGCGCACTCTCCGCAGATGGCGTTCGGCAACAGAATTTCCACTGTGGAAAATCCGCCACAGACCCTATTGACTGGGGTCTGCGGCAAAATTCCACTCGCGAAGATTTGCCAAGGAGCGCCCGTCCCCATTCAAACTTCACAAGCAAATCCGCCCGTGTAAACGTACCCTTACAGTAGTTTTCAGCTATATACCAGTGACACAACAGAACAGTCATAAAACACTACAGAGAAACCAAAAATCTAGCTTGATCTTGCTCATTCTCCATCCGGTTATGTCAGGAGCAGTATTTTTCTGAATTCTTAAAAAACAAAACGGCTATGAAAACAACCACAAATGGCAGGAATGATATAAAAACAAGTTATTCATAAGGGGTTTCATTTCTTTTTTGTTCCTGAAGGACGACAAGGGATGGGCCATGCAGTGATCAGTGACATTTGACAGGGGTCACAAACCGTTCTTCACACTGCCAGGATGAATAGAGAATCTGTTTTCCTGCATACATCAAGGGATAATAGAGTAGCATTAGTAATAAAGAGGAGACGTAGAATGCACAAGCATCCCGGAGAAAAAAAATACGCGGCACGGTTGTTAAAAGCGATGAAGCAAATATTCAGTATACAGGTCTGCCAGTTGTTAGAGAAAAGTGACAGACATGCATCTAATCAGCATCTAACACAAGGAGGGAGACCAGGAGGAGAAAGAGGGGGGGGGGGGGGGGTAGGCAAACAAAAAAGGCCGTATATAAAGCCCGAGTATCGATCGGCCCAATCACAACTGCCTCCTATCCTGAAGAGCTCAGCAGGGCAGATTGAGCAGCTCTCCATAAGGGACAGAATGCAGCCTCTTCCTCCACTCCAGCACTTTGATAAGCTCACTTAGGTCCTCCAGGGAGAAAACGGTCAGGTCTGACACCAGATTTGCACCATCTGTTCCCTTTTTCTTATGTGCGCAGACCGGCCCCTAACTGACCAGAGCCAGCTCAGATACGGAGGGGTGCTGGATTTAGTAAAACACTATTTGCAAAGAGAAGAAACACATGCTTTCTGAATTATTAATATAGCACTTAAAAAGCTAGCTGCATGCCTTCAGGTGTTCACATCCCCACAACCCGCTGACTGTGAAGCCTTATATGCATCTGGGCAAAAAGGGCTTAAACAGCAAATAAAATGGTTGTGTTATCAGTCAAATAGTCAACAAAAACATCATTGACTTGTGCAGAAATAAGCTACTAATAAATAATAATACGTACGTAATGTACAAGGGTGGTGTCGTGCATAGATCTAGAACAATGTTTCCCAACCAGGGTGCCTACAGCTGTTGCAAAACTACAACCTCCAGCATGCCCGGACAGCCGAAGGCTGTCCGGGCATGCTGGAAGTTGTAGTTTTGCAACAGCTGGAGGCACCCTGGTTGGGAAACACTGATCTAGAAGCTATGCTAGTAGAAATATTTCAGAAAGTTGCTTTAAAATCAAAAATAACTAAATAAATATTGTGACAAAATGATGAACTTGCATGCGTTACAATACACTTTGACTGCCCTTTTGTGCTTATTTGTAAGAAGAAAGAATAAATAGATTTGGCTTAGATCTAGGCTTCAGAACTGAAATGCCTTAAATATTACAGAAATAATATTTACTCAATATATAAATAAATGATAAAAAAAAATATATATATAAAAGTTTGCTCAGTATATAAATAAAAAACGTTCACAGTATATAGGTAAAATTCCTGTTTTCTAATTGTTTAAGCAAATAAATGTTATACCCCAAAGTGCACTGCGCAAAGATCTAGAAGCATTTCTAGCAATATTTTAGAAAGTTGTTTAATAATAAATAAACAAATAAATAAATATTTATTGTGACAAAATTATGAACCTGCACAAATTAGGTTACGTTCACACAGCCGTTGTCCCCAGTCTAGATTTTGTCCGTTATTACCTCCTAAACGGACCATTCTATTAACGGGTGCAAACTGATGCAAAGGGATGCTATTTAGCGCATCCGTTTGCATCAGTTTTTCATCTGTTAGTATCAGCTGACTCCTGCAGCCGGGACTACTAGTACTACTCCCATCATGGAACAGACTTCTTTTCAAGATGGTAGTAGTAGTTCCCTGGCTGCGGGAGTCAGCAGGTGGCCGGGAGGCTAGATAAGTGCTTGTACTACTACCCCCATCATGGAACAAAGTTACATGTTGAAGGTAGTAGTAAAGGGGATGAGGGATTGATCGCACCGAGTTTCACTTCCGAGACCCGATGCGATCAGAAGTTATTAACCAGGGGAGCGGGCGGCATGCTCTGCAACCCTACGGACGTAGATCGTGTGTGTGTTTTACTTTCATTTTTAAATACCCCGCCAGGAGCCCTGAATAGCCCCTCGGTGCCAGCCAATCAGGGCTCCCGGCGGGGTATTTGAAAATGAGACCCGGTATGATCAATCCCTCACCCCCAGTACTACTACCGCCAACATGGAACAGACTCAGTTCCATGATGGGGGTAGTAGTACAAGCATTAATCTAGCCTCCCCAGACTCCCGCAACCCGGAAACTATTACTCCCATCAGGGAAACAAGTCTGTTCCATGATGGGAGTAGTAGTAATCCCGCAGCACAGCAAGAGTTTGCTGATTCCACTCCTTCTGAGCATGCTCAGAAGTAATAACGGTTCAAAAACTGATATTAAAAACTGGGTGCAAACGGATGACATTATATGCTCCTCCGTATGCCATAGACTTCAATGTTACATTTTTTATATCCATTTCTATTCCGTTGTTTTTGATGGGAGAAAAAATACTGCATGCAACGTCTTTTCCCTGTAAAAAAAAAAAAAAAAAAAAAAAAAAAAGGAACAGGAAGGAAACGGGTGCAAACGGGTGATAGAGGATTGAAAAAAAATAATCCCATTGACATCAAAGGGATTATTTTACAGCAGTTTGCAAGCAGTTTAAAAAATATCAAACGGATTGCAGAACGGGCATAAATTTACGGGGGCAGACGGCTGTGTGAACGAGCCCTTACAATACACTATTATTGTGTTTTTGTGGTCTACTTTTATCTGTATGGTTGTGATCCCTATGTGTGCACTGTGCAGCTCCTTATAGTAAAGGTTAATAATCTTTCAATAGGGCAGAATATTCGGGAGCGTGGATAGAAATATTAGCCATTTATAGAGTCTAGGTTAAATAGAACAAGGCATCAAGACGAGTAATCCCCTCTGATATGTTCACTATAAGCAGAACTACCGTATATACTCGAGTATAAGCCGAGTTTTTCAGCACGATTTTTCGTGCTGAAAACACCCCCCTCGGCTTATACTCGAGTGAACTCCCCCACCCGCAGTGGTCTTCAACCTGCGGACTTCCAGAGGTTTCAAAACTACAACTCCCAGCAAGCCAGGGCAGCCATCGGCTGTCCGGGCTTGCTGGGAGTTGTAGTTTTGAAACCTCCGGAGGTCCGCAGGTTGAAGACCACTGCGGCCTTCAACATCATCCAGACCCCTCTCACCCCCTTTAGTTCTGAGTACTCACCTCCGCTCGGGCTGGTCCGGTCCTGCAGGGCTGTCCGGTAAGGAGGTGGTCCGGTGAGGAGGTGGTCCGGGCTGCTATCTTCACCGGGGAGGCCTCTTCTAAGCGCTTCGGGCCCGGCCTCAGAATAGTCACGTTGCCTTGACAACGACGCAGATACGTCGTTGTCTAGGCAACGGCTCTATTCCGGGCCGGAAGCGCGGAGAAGAGGGGCCCCCGGTGAAGATAGCAGCCCGGACCACCTCCTCACCGGACCACCTCCTTACCGGACAGCCCTGCAGGACCGGACCAGCGCCGAGCGGAGGTGAGTACTCAGAACTAAAGGGGGTGAGAGGGGGCTGGATGATGTTGAAGGCCGCAGTGGTCTTCAACCTGCGGACCTCCGGAGGTTTCAAAACTACAACTCCCAGCAAGCCCGGACAGCCGATGGCTGCCCGGGCTTGCTGGGAGTTGTAGTTTTGAAACCTCTGGAGGTCCGCATGTTGAAGGCCGCAGTGGTCTTCAACCTGCGGACCTCCGGAGGTTTCAAAACTACAACTCCCAGCAAGCCCGGACAGCCGATGGCTGCCCGGGCTTGCTGGGAGTTGTAGTTTTGAAACCTCTGGAGGTCCGCAGGTTGAAGACCACTGAGGGCGAATGATGAGAAGAGGATGATGAAGGGGGGGGGGGGGGGGGGGTGTGGGGATGATGAAGGGGGGTGGGGATGATGAAGGGGGGGGTGTGTGGGATGATTACAAGGGGATGATGAAGGGGGGATGTGTGGGATGATAAGGGGATGTGTGGGATGATGACAAGGGGATGATGAAGGGGGGATGTGTGGGATGATGACAAGGGGATGATGAAGGGGGATGTGTGGGATAAGGGGATGTGTGGGATGATGACAAGGGGATGATGAAGGGGGGATGTGTGGGATAAGGGGATGTGTGGGATGATGACAAGGGGATGATGAAGGGGGGATGTGTGGGATGATGACAAGGGGATGATGAAGGGGGGATGTGTGGGATGATGACAAGGGGATGTGTGGGATGATGACAAGGGGATGATGAAGGGGGGATGTGTGGGATAAGGGGATGTGTGGGATGATAAGGGGATGATGAAGGGGGGATGTGTGGGATGATGACAAGGGGATGATGAAGGGGGGATGTGTGGGATGATAAGGGGATGTGTGGGATGATGACAAGGGGATGATGAAGGGGGGATGTGTGGGATGATAAGGGGATGTGTGGGATGATGACAAGGGGATGATGAAGGGGGGATGTGTGGGATGATGACAAGGGGATGATGAGGATGTTAATGACGGGTCTGGATGATGACAGGGGGGGATGAGGTATTTCCCACCCTAGGCTTATACTCGAGTCAATAACTTTTCCTGGGATTTTTGGGTTGAAATTAGGGGTCTCGGCTTATACTCGGGTCGGCTTATACTCGAGTATATACGGTACATTTAATTTGGCAGTATATATTACACTTTAATGCGGTGTTTACCAACCAGTGTGTCTCCAACTCCCGGCATGCCCAGGTAGTTGTAGTTTTGCAACAGCTGGAGGCACATTGGTTGGGAAACACTGCTCTAATAGATCATAGAATCCTCCATACAACTTAACCATCAAAACACAGCAGACAACACTGTTTTTCTTTTAGGCCATACAAAATACATCACAAAATTATACATAAATTTTAAAAATACAAGACGTTATAATATTTTAACTCTGTTTTGTTAAAGTATCCATGTCCATATGAAGAAAGGAGGCTAAAGACAAAGTATAATGTCCAAACACACATACACCTCTATAAGCTGGTGTCCGGCGGTATCTGGCACCAGAAAGATGACATCGGATCCTTTAGATCCTTTTAAGTTGTGAAGTGCGACCTCCATGGATCACACTTGTTTTTTCACCACATGACACAGATGCTCGGTCAGATGGAGATCTGGGGAATCTAGAGGCCAACGCTAAACCTTGAACTCTGCAAAAAAACTGTTCAGGAATGGTTTGAGGAGCATGACTGTGTGACAGCACGCATTATCCTGTTTACAGAGGAAAACACAATAGGTAAACAAAATAATTAAATATAAATAAATTGATGCAAAAGGTTGTACTTCGTCTGCAACCTTAAATGGCCACTATCACCAAAACTATATTTTTAAAAACAATAGAGCCATATAAAATAAGTATATCTCTAATACTATTTCATTTTTTTTTCCAGTTTCCCTTAGAAAACTGCTCCTATAAAAGTGGCCACTAGAGGTCCTCATAAAATGTCCCCCACCTTTTACTATGGTCTTTCCGAGGTAGCAACATCAGCTAGTCGGTTGGAATACAGGAAGTGAGAAGGAGGGGGAGGGGGGCTTTACAAGCCTGTGTGCGCTCCCTGTGTGAGGATCTCCGAACACAGAGAGCAGAGGAGAGCAGGCAGTGAGTGAGCTGCTGTGATTGGCTGAGAGGAGGCCACACCCACTCACACCTCCCCAGCTCTCTGCAGCATCAGTGAGAGGAGAAGGATTCAGTGCACAGGTCCAGCCATAGCATAGAAGAGAAAAGGGAACAGAAGTATGACAGCATGTTCACCCTCATACAGCAACATGTACCCCAGTAGTAAGGAGATGGGGAGGGGGTTTGTTACAGTGTGCCAGCCCTGTGTTAAGAAGATTACATGAGGAGGACAGCTGACAGCTCAGTGACACACAGTGAATGAGGAAGTTTAGTCATGTACAGTGAGGGCAAGAGAGGGACACGCCCCCTGCATGTGAGAAGATGAAAATTCAGTGTGATCTGATATGAGCTGATTTTAAAAGAAATACAGAAGCTAGACACATAAAAGTTATATGTACATGATCAGGATGAGGTACTGAGTAACATATAACTTTTTTCTGTGATAGGATAGGTACACTTTAAGTTGGTGGTAAGTGTCAAAGTGGCACCAACATGAATGCCAGGACCCAGAGGTTTCAAGCAGAACACTGCAGACTTACTTTTATAGATTTCCCCGGTAAGCAATGTACATGCATCCAGCACTCCACATGATGTAAAAGATATATTCATTAGACTAGGCCACTTTCTTCCATAGTTCTGTGGTCCAGCTATGTTGCTTACATGGGTCCACATGGGTGCTCTGATCAATCTGTGGCAATAAAGCCCCATACGCAGCAAGCTGTGATGCATTGTGTGCACAGATACCTTTTTATCATTATCAAGAGTAATGTTTTGCTACATACCTTCCCCATGCACATCAATGAGCCTTGGGTGGTTGTGACAATGTTTTCAGCTAATTGGTTGTCCTTTTGATAGGCAATAAAGGGGTACTCCAGGGTTCGGAAGATTTTGTTCTGAACACTTGGGAGCGGGCGGTTGCGACGTCACGGCCATGCACCCTCGTGACGTCACAAGTGATGTTGCCTTGATGTCACGACCCCCGACGCCGGTTATAAAACGAACACTGGGTGCTACACAGAGATCATGGGGGCCCCAGCTGCGGGACCCCCGCAATCAGACATCTTATCCCCTATCCTTTGGACAGGTTTTGATAAATCTCCCCCATTACCTCCCAGCAAGATTAGTATGAATGAGAAGCTAATATCTAGTACATAACTAAAAAAAACACTACAGTGCTGCACACTAGGTTAAAAGTCTGCCACATATATCATAACAATCATAATGATAAAGGTCATGATAAGGGTCTAGTTTTGGAGACTCCAGTTTGAGTATAAATGTGGTCATTCATGAAGAGTTGCTCAAACATGAAAAGAATTGGGGGTTACAGACACTTATGAGGGGTCTCTGGGGACATTGGTGGTATACCAGCTGTCTGACTCCCACAAACCTGCTATACAAAGTCATTGTCGGACATGCTAGAACAGTGGTCTTCAACCTGCGGACCTCCAGAAGTTGCAAAACTACAACTCCCAGCATGCCCGGACAGCCGTTGGCTGTCCGGGCATGCTGGGAGTTGTAGTTTTGCAACATCTGGAGGTCCGCAGGTTGAAGACCACTGTGCTAGAAGATAGAGCTAGCACAGAAATGACCGATTGTAACATCAATCACTAAAAGTAAAAAGGGGAAAATAACTACATCCTATTGTAGCAATAGAAGTGTACATGACATGGAAGAGAGGACACCATTATTTGGTGGCAGTATGAGGCATTATCTGACTCACCAGAACATAACATTTCCATGTGTACAATATTAATGTACAGCTCAGATGGCCGTCCTAATAATGAATTATATTTATTTGTTAGTCTCAACAGAGAAAACTCAATAGCCCTCATTTACTAAGAATGGAGTGTTTATCTTGGAGTGATTTCAGGTTTACTCCGTGTATTTTTCGCTCTGATTTACTAATCTGTCGCACGTCAATTTCATTTTGTGTCGCACGGGATGAAATTTGTGTCGCACGCTAAATTGTGTGAAAGGGAATGGCCATGAGTGATCAGTATTTAAAAAAAATATATAGAGAAAGCCAGTGAGAGACTGGTGAAACGTTGTCTTTGCACATGCTGGAATAAACCACCTTATGCATAATTGTGGAGTGCTGCATCATCTTTACTTTTCTAAAAAAATATAGATATATTTTTTAAAGGGGTACTACCGTGTAAAACTTTTATTTATTTATTTTTTTAATCAACTGGTGCCAGAAAGTTAAACACATTTGTAAATTACTTCTATTAAAAAATCTTAATCCTTCCAGTACTTTTTAGGGTCTGTATACTACAGAGGAAATGATTTTCTTTTTAGATTTCTCTGATGTCATGACCACAGTGCTCTCTGCTGACCTCTGCTGTCCATTTTAAGAAATGTCCAGGACAGGAGAAAATCCAAACATATGCTGCTCTGGACAGTACCTAAAATAGACAGCAGAGGACAGCAGAGAGCACTGTGGTCATGACATAAGAGAAATCTAAAAAGATAAGCATTTCCTCTGTAGTATATAGCCCCTAAAAAGTACTGGAAGGATTAAGATTTTTAAATAGAAGTAATTTACAAATCTGTTTAACTTTCTGGCACCAGTTGATAAAAAAAAGTTTTCCACGGTAGTACCCCTGGTTGGGGCTGCCTTGATAAACTTATTATTGGTTGTGATATACCCTGAAACCTGTTGAATTATAATTGAAAAAAACATAAAAAAAATATTAGATTACAATAAATATAATCCTGATTGTGATGTACTATGTACAAATTTTAAGTATAAACTAAAGGGTTAAATGAGTATTCCAGTGCAAAATAACTTATCCCCAAGTTATAGATCGTGGGGGGTCCGAGTGCTGGGGCCCCCGGGATCTCCTGGACGGGGCAGCGGTAGTCTGCAGGAAGTGCAGTTTCGTCCCCAGCAGAAAGCCGCGGCAGACACGCCCCCTTCATGTATCTCTATGGGGTACATGAAGGGGGCGTGACGGCTGCCACGTCATGTGGGGTCGGAACACCCCCTTTCCAACATACTGCTGCGGCATCGTCCAGGAGATCCCGGGGGGCCCCAGCACTCGGACCCCCCACGATCTATAACTTATCCCCTATCCTTCGGATAGGGGATAAGTTATATTGCACTACAGATCTCCTTTAGTAAGTAATAAACATAGGTAATTAACAGATATAATTAAATACATTTGCAAAAAAATGGGTTTAATTAATATACAAAGGCCTATAAAAAGGTTTTCAACATAAACACTCCACTTTAATTACTTTACCGACTGCTCAAAAGGTGTAGGGTTTTGGTTTCAACAAACTCACACGTTTTTATGTGTATTTTCTCACACACTCGGAGTGATTTTTTTTGTTTTGTCGGGATCCCGCCCCTTTTTTCAAAAACCACGCCCCCTTTTGTCGTGTTTTAAAACCACTCGGAGAGATGCTGGTTCATGTCGGTAAAATGTGTCGCGTAAAGTGTCGCACGAGCTGTGCGACACAATTTTAGTCGCACGGCCCGACAAAAAGTGACAGGATTACCTTGGTAAATAAGGGCTAATGTGTAAACTCCTCTTTATGGGTGACAGCTCTAGTGTCCCCAGACCGACAAGTAGCTGTGTAGGATAGGTTTTTTCTTCATTATATAGTTTTTAAGTTTAAAAAAAAAAAATATTCAAAAAGTTTTAAATTAGGAAGACATAAAAAAAAAAACATAATAATAATAATATTATTATTATACATTAAAAAAATATAATAATATATATATATCCAAACATTCGGAAAAAAAAATACAACTACATTATATAATAAGAGTGGACAAAGTTAAAGGGGTATTCCAGGAAAAAACTTTTTTTTATATATCAACTGGCTCCAGAAAGTTAAACAGATTTGTAAATTACTTCTATTTAAAAATCTTAATCCTTTCAGTACTTATGAGCTTCTGAAGTTAAGGTTGTTATTTTCTGTCTAAGTGCTCTCTGATGACATGTGTCTCGGGAAACGCCCAGTTTAGAAGCAAATGCCCATAGCAAACCTCTTCTAAACTGGGCGGTTCCCAAGACATGTCATCAGAGAGCACTTAGACAGAAAAGAACAACCTTAACTTCAGAAGGTCATAAGTACTGAAAGGATTAAGATTTTTTAATAGAAGTAATTTACAAATCTGTTTAACTTTCTGGAGCCTGCAGATGGGTAGAAACTTCCCTTTTGGGGAGTAGTCTGGCTTGGCATAAAATCCCGATCAGCTTTTTAAATTCCTTAACAGGAGCTAAGATGATACCAGGGAACATTACCTGAAAAGGTGATGTAATGAGCTGCTTTACATATTCCTATATATATATATATATATATATATATATATATATATAAATAAATTACGTTTTTTTCCTGGATAGGCCCTTTAAAGGGGTACTTTTCTTTTAAATCAACTGGTGGCAGACAGTTAAACATATTTGTAAATTACTTCTATTAAAAAATCTTAATCCTTCCAGTACTTATTAGCTGCTGAATGCTACAGAGGAAATTCCTTTCTTTTTGGAACACTGATGACATCACGAGCACAGTGCTCTCTGCTGACATCTCTGTACATTTTAGCAACCATGCATAGCAGATGTATGCTAAGAGCAGCATGGTGGCTCAGTGGTTAGCACTGCTGCCTTGCAGTGCTGGGGACTTGGGTTCAAATCTTACTAAGAACAATAAATAAAGCATAATTATTATTATTATTATAACGTTAGCAGAGAGCACTGTGCTCGTGATGTCATCAGAGAGCATTCCAAAAAGAAAAGAATTTCCTCTGTAGTATTCAGCAGCTAATAAGTACAGGAAGGATTAAGATTTTTTAATAGAAGTAATTTACAAATATGTTTAACTTTCTGCCACCAGTTCATTTAAAAGAAAAAAGGTTTTCACCGGAGTACCCCTTTAAGTGGAGTACAAAGATCCATGCTCCACAGTCAATGACACTAGGTAAAACACTAGGGAATGGGTAAATTATTGTACCAAATGGCTGACAATTAATCTCCAATGACTAGCTGCAATATAACAAGGCATCTGTGTCCCAGGGAGCTCTCACTATGTCCCTAGCGCAGTGTTTCCTAACCAAGGTGCCTCCAGCTGTTGAAAAACTACAACTCCCAGCATGCCCGGACAGCCAACGGCTGTCCGGGCATGCTGGGAGTTGTAGTTTTGCAACAGCTGGAGGCACCCTGGTTGGGAAACACTGCCCTAGTGGTATGTACAGAGTGGAGAGCCTGCGTGCTAGTCTTTGTCCGCCATGGCAGGCAGCTTTTCCCCTCATTGTCTTGAATACCCTCATACATCTGTGATGCGTGGAATGCTTCCATTCTAACAGACGTACTATTGTCTTTTCCACAGCAGCTATGTTGAGCTACGGCTGCATTACGTCTCTGATAATTCTATTGCTCAATTAAGTTGAAAAAAAAAAAAAAAGTGCAGAACTTGCAATTCTATATTTAACGAGAGGGTGAAAGGAGAAATCTAATTATTATTTTTTTTATTTTTTTTGCGCATTAGAGAGGCATCTACCAGAACTTTGTGTATAATCGCGAGTCAACACTGGTGATCCAGGTGCAACAGCTTCAATGCAAACAAAAAGACTAACATTATCCTATATAAAGGACAAATGCTGTTATGGATTCTGTAACCCGATAGACAGGACAGCCTTTTCACTTGATTAGGGAATGCAATTTAAATACCAGGAATGAGGCCAAATAGTAGACATCTCCCATACACCCTGGGGTCAGGAGCGAGTGAACAAAAGGTCAGCTGCACTTGCCCTGGAAATGTCTGGATACAGTTTATTGCTTTGTAATGGCTTTTTGTGTTTTTTTTTTTTTTAAATATAGGATTCCCATTACAATTCAAGTGGCCTCGCTGTGTGTGTACATCTCTAGTAAGACCGTATCAATGGTTATTGTTAGGACATTTTTCTTTACTTTTCCATCAACTCCAGTCACAGAGGTTTATATGATTCCATTATTTATAAATACTGTTATTTTAGAGTACGGTTCAAATTGTGTAGTTATTGGTTACTACGGATATTTAGATAATTTAATAGAGCATAAAAGGGTAAACTATTCACCTTTAAAACCCTTTTTAACTATTCTTTCAACTTGCAAACAAATGTGACTATAATCTTCTAAACAGACCTATTTGTCTCCATGGCAACAGACTACAAAAAAAAAAACCTATGTAGTCTGATCCTGCACTCATATTCCTTTGCCATGTGATTCACCATACTTGCAAACATACATTGGGTAGGCTGGCAAGACTTTAAGGAGTACTCCGTCCGTAGACCTCTTATCCCCTATCCAGAGGAGGAGGGTAAAGAACATGGCGCTGCAACTCTTTAGATGGAAGAAATGAAGTCCAGCTAGTAGTTAAAAGGTCCTCAGCAGGACCATGTATTGGTAAAAAAAAGAAAACAATAAAACAAGTGATTACGCGTTTCGGGAGGAGCCCTCCCTTCCTCAGATCAGGGCCGACCCTGATCTGAGGAAAGGAGGGCTCCTCCCGAAACGCGTAATCACTTGTTTTATTGTTTTATTTTTATTGCCAATAAATAGTCCTGCTGAGGACCTTTTAACTACTAGCTGGACTTCATTTCTTCCATCTAAAGAGTTGCAGCGCCATGTTCTAAGGGTCTTTTTTCCTTCACCCTCCTCCTCTTATCCACAGGACGACCATGGTCTGTTCCTGCAACCCATTGGCTTGTCAGCAACTCGCATCTGATGGTACCACATTATCGCTGGGGTTACATGCCTTCTATTTTCTACCTTGAGGTGAGCGGCCATCTATAAGCCCCGTGGGGTATCCATCCATCCACTCCCCCCGGATCTCTCCTCTCATACATATCCTGGGGTAATACACGAGGCGCCATCTGTCGGTCCTTCTCTCTTTTTCATAATTATTAGGGAGATTTATCAAAACCTGTCCAGAGGAAAAGTTGCCCAGTTGCTCATAGCAACCAAACAGATTGCTTCTTCCGTTTTACAGAGGCCTTGTTAAAAATAAAAGTGATCTGATTGGTTGCTATGGGCAACTTTTCCTCTGCACAGGTTTTGATAACCCCCCCCCCCATTGAAAACCATGGGGAAGTGATAAAGAAACAATGTTAGAAAAATTATTTGACTTTACCTTATGCAAAGTAAAAGTTTATTTGCTGAAATTGTAATATCTCAGCACACAATGTCTAATGGCCTGCTGTTTCCAAGCGGAAAAGTTTCTTGTTTTTATTCTCCCTAAATGGATGTAGCCATTAACTACACCAGCTTCATTATTTCTAGAACTCTCGTGTACACCTCATTGTCATACATTTGCAGCATCATATTGAACTGAAGGTTAAAGTACTTTAATGATGTGGATTTCAGATTTTCTCAGTCCTTCGTTTATTCAGCAGTCAGGGCCCTTGACTGTGCTTTCTAGCACTTGAGACTCGGCTTTGATCACCATGTTTCCCAAGTAGATGAATGCAGAGAACTATTTCATATTTGCAGGCATATCCTATATGCTTCTCCGCTGTGCACGTGGGTAACAAACTGGCAAGTCTTCTATAGAAAAAAGTATCCATTTACTTCTACGAGTCTTTCTAGATACAACTTATGTATTGAGGAGGTGGGTATTGTTTCTGTCAAAAGCTTGTTTTCCATTTACAACATCTAATAATGTATGAGGTTTTGAGTCATTTATAACCACATTATCCAGAACAATGATCTCTCTATAGTGCAAAGCAGGTTCCTTCAAGACACTAGAGGTATTCATAAAAGAGGTTCTCTGATAAAAGGCAGCCCTACAGTATCTCACGTGTGAGTACACCCCTCACATTTCTATCTTTTCATGTAACAATACTGGAGAAATGACCCTCTGCAACAATGTAAAGTAGTGAGTGCACAGCCTGTATAACAGTGTGTAATGTGTCCACTCAAAATAACTAAACACAACCATTAAGGTCTAAACCTTAGCAAAAAGGTCTTGTCCATCGTGCTGCAGGTAAGTTTCAGGGTCTTGGCAATCTTCTTCTAGTCTAGGGTATCTTTATTTAGAGCAATAATTTGCCACGTGGTGCCATGTTGAACTTGGAGTTACCAGTATCAGAGTGTGTGAGAGCGATAACACCAAATTTAAAAGAGAAGTCTGGTGAAAAATAACTTATCCCCTATCCAAGGATAGGGGATAAGCTATAGATCGTGGGGGGTCTGAACCCTGGAACCCCCCCGCAATTTCCTACACAGGGCCCCGGCAGTTTGCCGGAAGCTGACGTCCATCCCCCACAGGAAGCCGCGGTCGGCACACCTCCTCCATGTATTTTAGCGGTACCATTTTTGCATTGATAGGACTTATTGATCGCTTTTTATAAATTTTTTCATTATATAAAAAGTGACCAAAAATGCACTATTTTGGAATTTTTTCGCAGGCACACCATTGACCGTGCGGTTTAATTAATGGTATATTTTTATAATTCGGACATTTCCGCACGCGGCGATACCACATATGTTTATTTTTATTTACACTTTTTTTTTATGGGAAAAGGGGGGTGATTCAAACTTTTAATAGGGGAGGAGTTAAATGAGCTTCATTCACTTTTTTCTCTCACTTTTTTTTTGCAGTATTATAGCTCCCATAGGGACCTATAACACTGCACACACTGATCTTCATCATTGATCACTGGTTTCTCATAAGAAACCACTGATCGATGATTCTGCCGCTTGACTGCTCATGCCTGGATCTCAGGCACTGAGCAGTCATTCGGCGATCGGACAGCATGGAGGCAGGTAGGGGCCCTCCCGCTGTCCTGTAAGCTCTTCGGGATGCCGCGATTTCGCCGCGGCTATCCCGAACAGCTCCCTGAGCTAACCGGCATGCTTTCACTTTGAACACCGCGTCTAAAGGGTTATTAGTGCGCGGCACCGCGATCAATGCCACGCTATTAGCCACGGGTCCGGGCTATTGTTAGAGGCTGGGCCCGACCCGCTATGACGCGGCGCCACGCTGCGTTATAGATCGGGAGCGGACTCATGACGTACGCGTACGTCATGGGTCCTTAAGAGGTTAATACACCTGCTCCTCATTCACACCTGAGTCTTTGTACCACTAACAAGTCATGTGATACCAGGGAAGGGAAAATTGCTAATTGGGCCCAATTTGAATATTTTCACTTAGGGGTGTACTTACTTTTGTTCCCAAGGTTTACACAATGGCTGTGTGCTGAGTTATTTTGAGGGGACACAACATTTAACACTTATACAGGCTGTGCACTCACTACGTTACATTGTAGCAGAGCATAATTTCTTCAGTGTTGTCACATGAAAAGATATAATAAAATATTTACAAAAATGTTATGGGTGTACTCACAAGTTAGATACTGTATAGTTTTTCCTTGGTAGTACCCACTTCACCCGAGACACCAATGGAAACTGATGGAATCGGTCAGTAAACAATTAATGTTCACAGTTTTGCTCATAGTGGCCTGATGTATCATATTTTCACATTACAGTGCACATGTGTTGTTTACCTGAAAAGAAATAGCAAGAAACGAGAACAGGATACACTATGGGTAGATGGCAAGGCAGCAGAGGTGCAGTGTAATCCTCGGAGCCATGTTCTTCTAGTATACATATATATCTTACTTTGACAAGTACCATAAACATTATTGTAAACCAAGTAAACCACTTTACTGCAACTGTATTCTCTATTGGCAATGGCATCTTTCAGCAGGATAATACACCACATCATATTGTAAAAATTACTCAGGAATAGTTTGAGGAACATGACAGAGTTTCGGTTTTTGGCCTCCAAATTCCCCAGATCTCAATCAAATTGAGCACATGTGGGATATAGTGGAAGAACAAGTCTGATCTTACAGTATCTGTTGATATTGTCTTGGAGCCAGATACCATGGGATGCCTGAAGAGTGCAACCTTGACATATATTCCTATCTAAAAAAAAATAACTTACCTCTGGTTTCTTCATTATTTCTATAAAATACATCCTATTCTTCATTGGGTAAATAATAATTAAAACATCTCCAAAGTCTGTAGGTATAATGCCCCTTCGGTAGTTCCTTGTATGTTCAGACCAAACAATGTGAACTTCATCATTTCCAAGGTGCCGAAGCTAAAAAATAAAAATCAATAAAAAATAGTAAACATTACAACATGAATTATATGGTGTCATACTGAGTATATATCTAAAATGTACACTCCTTAAAGGGGCATTCCAGTATCAGCTTGTTATGCCCCTTTTCCTAAGATTGGGGGATAACAAACTGATTGGTGGGGATCTGACTGCTGGAACCCCTACCGATCCCAAATAAAGGGACAAAATTGCCCCTGGAATGAAGGAAGTGCGTACGCAGCCAGCGCTCCATTTGTTCTCTATGTGGCTATTAAACATTTCTGAGCTTGGAGGTGTTTAGCGGCCCCATGGAGAATGAACAGAGGCCAAGCAGGCGCGGTGAGTTCCATTCATACAAGGGATACAAATCTTTGCTTATTTAGATGTGAAATCTGAGCTGGATTCTACATCAAACTGTGGTTTTGCATTTTAATCCTCTCCCATTACTTTGATGGAAAATACTACATCATACTGGATAATTCATGTGGTTCTGCATGGATTCTCCCACTTCTATCAACGGGGCTTTAAAATCTGTGTCAAAATCCACATCAAAATCTATATGTATTTCTGATCTGAATTCCACATAGATTGAGGCACAATTTCTCTTTTGATGAGTGAACACACACATAGGGTGCAGCTAGTGGAATCCGAGGTAATCTAAATTCATTAATATAAACAGGGACATTGAGTGGTCCGAGGAAGTGCACCCAGCGCATGAAATAGCTATCACCACTGTGGATGGCATCCATGCTCTCTCTGTGTTTGTATGCACACATGCACCTTTCTTGAATAAAGTTCTACGTTTTACCCTCTGAAGACTGGTGAGTGCCCATCATCTTCTCTTGTACTCATAAACAGGGACATTAGTTGCTGCTCTTACTTCTCTTGTATACTGCAGCTTTGCCGCTTCCTACGTATAAGGCTCCTTTCACACTATGAATTTTTCCGTTTACAAACTTCCGTCACATGTTCCGTCACTACAGCTGCAAAACCCGGCCGTTACAAAACCCCTGACGGCCGTGACTAAATTGCATTGCAGCCTATGGGGTTTTGTAACTGCCCGTTTGCACCCGTATATGCCTGTAATTCATTACGGGCGTTATACAGTGTCGGGACATCGTGGCGGAAAAATCACTGAATGCAGTCGGATGTCCCGTCACTGTATAACGCCCGTAATGAATTACAGGCATATACGGGTGCAAACGGGCAGTTACAAAACCCCATAGGCTGCAATGCAATTTAGTCACGGCCGTCAAGGGTTTTGTAACGGCCGGGTTTTGCAGCTGTAGTGACGGAACATAGGACGGAAGTTTGTAAATGGAAAAATTCATAGTGTGAAAGGAGCCTAAGCACAAGCCCGCCAAACACCCACCAGAAAGTCATGGCACCGACAGCAAATTACTAAAATAATAGAATTGTCATAAATAAGAAAAATAAGACACCAAGCCAAATAAACCTCAATATGTGTGATCCTGGAGATCATTTTTTACTTTAAAACATGTAGTCACTATCTAAGATACATCTTGTTCATAAACTTCTATAAATAAAGTTTTACAAAACTTTTGCTCCTGGTGATGGGAGAGAAAATTTCCTTTCACTAAAAATAGTGGTGAATAAAGACTGTCATTTGAGCATTAAACCCAACAGAGCAGAGGAGAAGAGTGCAAGTTTAGTTCAGTCACGTCTGAGGACGTTAGGTCAGCCCCAGAACACACGTTATTCATGTTTCCTGCTAAGGCCAGGTCTATTCATTTAGTCTGAACTGGGTGTCCTCGGCAGCAGCAGCCGCCTGTGTCTGCCGTCAGCCTTTCAACAAACGTTCATTTTTCAAGTCTAAGCAAAACACTGTAATACTTTAAGAGGCTGTCCATGTGCCACACTCATTCAGAAGCTGAAAAGACCATCTAATTCCCCCTTTTTTTTCCTCTCCCCTCTTGTCTTCCCAATATGCAGCCAGCCGGGCAGCACGCCACTGGTGACACTGGTCATGGTACACACCTAATAGTCTGACCTCTTTTCCCTACTAATTGCATTACATGGCCAGCTGGCTCCAGCAAGAACTTGTCTGTTCGATTGAAGAATTTCTGCTCTCGAATAGTCACGGCTGCTGCTTTCTGCAAGTATCTTGAGCCTGACAACCCCATTGTTTTCCTGACAGTGTGCCCATCCTAAAATCTAAGTTTTATTTGTAAATTAACCGAGAAACTTCCTGCCAGATCAGCGGTGCCTGGATACTAATAATGTGCTCCTTTCATTCCCTTTCACTCTTACTGTATCACTGCCAATTTGTTTTTCTGCTGCCGGCCAGCCCCAGGCTATAAAAGGCTGGTAAGACATAAGTGCAATTATAGTCCTGAAGTCAAATGAATTGGACAAATCCAATAGCACAGCCCTGTCCCCACTTTACAAACCCCTACAGCAGTGAGATTAGCTGCTAAAAATCTAATATCGAAATAGCTAGAAGATATCTACAGCAAAGGAGCAAGAGTTCACGATGGGGCTACATCTAGGTCTCTGCATGGGGAAAGGTTCTGTTGCAAATGCGGCCTATGATAAACTCTACCTCTTTTACAAAAAGGGAGAAAAAAAAACTCATTTCAGAGCTGTTAGCTGCAATTTAGTTAGGATAACAGGACGGATTGTAAGAAGCTGTTAGTGTGATTGATTTTTTATTCTAGCCGAGAGACATCCTGATCAAGAATGTTTATTGCTAATGAACACAAATCTCACAGCTGAAAAAGGTATCATCGGAGTCGTGGTTGTTTCGGTGGGGAATCGTCCTCTCAAAACTAAGGCATCCAATATTGCCTAACTGGCACGCTTTGGAGGTGGACAAGAGCATGGCTGGATCCATCCGACAGCTCTACGCCGCGGCTACAAGTCATTTGATTTGATTTCTTCCAGGGTGGTGTGATGCTTGGGAAGCGGTGACTGCCTCCACTAAAGAGCCACGGATTCATCAAAGCTCATCAATCAGCATTGAACATGACACCTTCCAGCTGAAGAACACACGACTAATCTGCCTGCTCTGACACAGGTTAGGAGGGCATTCATGGCAGGTGATCTATTACTTCATTCAAAGGAAACAAGAGCAACAGAGGCACATCATAATGCAGATTATTAAATGCTGTCCGAACAACAAGCCATACTGTAGGTGTCCATGCAGAATACCGAGAAGAACGTGGACGAGTTTCCAATATAAAACACACCTTAATACAATATAAAACACTAGATATATGTATTAAACTCTGCGCCTATTTGTCTAAAATGACATTTATATCATCAGTTCAGATATGGAATACATCACCACTGTATAAATATATACAGTGATACCTTAACTTACAATGGCTTCAACATACAATAGTTTCAACATACAATGGTCTTTTCTAGGCCAATGTAACTTGAAACCAGGGCATATGCGAATATGCGGAAAAAAGTGAATATTCGTAATTTTGAATATATAGTGAATATATTTGCGAATTCACGATAAAAATTTAAAATGCGAATATTCGCGCCCAACACTATTCATAATGGCACCCGGCCCATAATAGTAAATGGGATCCGCAGGAACCCGTTGTTGCCTGTTACTCCCCATCATGAGAACGGCCATCAAAGTCAGAAAAAAAAAAAAAAAAAAAAAAAAAAAATATATATATAAAAAGAGACTTTGACGGCCATTCTCGACAGAGAGCAACAACAGTGTGAAAGAGGCTTTACTGTTACAAACTGTCAGTATGCAATGAGTATATCACTAAGCCATGTGTAGAACGCCACATTTACAAATTCACAGAGGTCCTCTCTATTTTTCTTTGCATAGCTAGCCCTAATGGTAGTATTGAAGCAGAAAGGTAAAAAAAGAAAACAGCAGCTTTTGACATAGAGACATCAATGGTTTTGATTAGGGATGTCCCGATACCATTTTTTTTAGACCGAGTACGAGTACCGATACTTTAATTCTAGTACTCGCCGATATCAAGTACGAGTAATTTTATTTTAAAGGGAATCTGACACCAGGCTGACACGGTTTCTGGCGCTGCTTACCGCATGATATGTGGGTCCTTGTTGTGTACAATGGAGGCGGCTGCTGTAGTATGAGCCAAGATTTCTTTCTTCTCCATTGGACAGAACAGGGAATTTGCATTGGCGGCGAGACCAATGTCTTCGGAGCGGAGCGATTGCACTGATGTTCAAAAGGTGAGCAGCGGTGGAAAAGGGTCACCTGCGCTATCTACCTATAAATTCAAGTTAGTGCAGGTGACTCTGCTGTAAGATTGTCTTTAATAGTAGGTAGTATCCCCCTGCAGACATTAGCAGCAGCCCCCTGGCAGTCACTAGTAGAAGTTCCCCTGTAGACCACAGCCCCCCTTTAGACAGTGGGCCCCCATTTAAACAGCAGCAGCCCCCCCCCTTTAGACAGCAGCAGGGCCCTCCCCCTTTAGACAACAGGGTCCCCCTTTAGACAGCAGGCCCCCCCCTTTAGACAGCAGCAGGGCCCCCCCTTTAGACAGCAGCAGGGCCCCCCCCATTTAGACAGCAGCAGCCCCCCCCATTTAGACAGCAGCAGGGCCCCCCCCATTTAGACAGCAGCAGGGCCCCCCCTTTAGACAGCAGCAGGGCCCCCCCCTTTAGACAGTAGCAGGCCCCCCCCACCTATTAGACAGCAGCAGCCCCCCCCTATTAGACAGCAGCAGCCCCCCCTTTTAGACAGCAGCAGGGCCCCCCCTTTAGATAGCAGCAGGGCCCCCCCCATTTAAACAGCAGCCTCCCCTTTTAGACAGCAGAAGGCCCCCCCCCCGTTTAGACAGCAGCAGGGTCCCCCCCCGTTTAGACAGCAGCAGGGTCCCCCCGTTTAGACATTAGTAGCAGCCCCCTCCTTGCAGGCAGCTCACCTCCTCTGTCGGGTGCTGGTGCTGCCGCTCTGCTGCCCTGTTCTCCAGTCCGCATCATGTCGTCCTATGGAGGAGCATGTGACATACACGTCACTCTACTTCCTCCGTAGCGTTACGCTGGGCGCAGGGAAGGAGGCGGAGTGACGTGTGTGTCACATTAAACGAGTCCCCGATACCATGCAAATGGCTAGTATCGGCCCCGATACCGATACCAGTATCGGGACATCCCTAGTTTTGATTATTGGGGGTCTGGGTGTTGAGACTCTAGAACAGTGTTTCCCAACCAGGGTGTGCCTCCAGCTGTTGCACAACTATAACTCCCAGCATGCCCGGACAGCCAACTCTGGTTGGAAAACATTGCTCTAGAATGAGCAAGGAGAAGGGGCCAGCTGAGCGCTGTTTCTCCCCACACCACCATCTCTATGCTGCAGGTGTCTGACTGACATGATAAAGATAAATTAGTATAATAAGAAATATTACAATAGGGTCCTGCACTCACTGGGGCATGGGCGTGAAATTCAGGCTCTAATATCTATGCTTAAAAACTACATACTGTACATTACATCAGTGTTCTTGTCAAATACCTTTTTGGTGAGTGAATCATCTGAATCGGACAACATGCGAGTAGAGACATGAAAGATTACTTCAACAGTAGAGGTAGCATAATAAGGTGCAGTCTGTCCAGTGCTTCCATTTCTCTGTAGACCACCCATAAACCCACAATGAGTGGAAAGGTCGACCTAAAATCAAAGAAGAATTAGACTACATTAGTGCATAGAACATAAATCTGAATTTTTTTGTATGCCTTTCAAATTGATAACACAAGATACTCTGTAAAAAACTGGCTTGAAGGCTTCATTTCAATGGGTTATAGTGCAGCCAAGAAGTGAAAGCATTTATTGTCATTAGAAACAACTTAAAGGGGTTATCCAGGGAATTTTTTTTTATATTATATATATATATCAACTGGATCCAGAAAGTTAAACAGATTTGTAAATGACTTCAATTAAAAAATCTTAATCCTTTCAGTACTTATGAGCTGCTGAAGTTGAGTTGTTCTTTTCTGTCTAAGTGCTCTCTGATGACACCTGTCTCGGGAACTGTCCAGAGTAGAAGCAAATCCCCATAGCAAACCTCTTCTACTGTCTGCAGTTCCCGAGACAAGCAGAGATGTCAGCAGAGAGCACTGTTGTCAGACAGAAAAGAACTAAATCCTTCCAATAATTATGAGCTGCTGAAGTTAAGATTTTTTAATAGAAGTAATTTACAAATCTGTTTAACTTTCTGGAGCCAGTTGATTTAAAAAAAAAAAAAAAAAAGCTTTAAAAAGTTTTATATATATATATATATATATATATATATATATATATATATATAAAAATATAAAAGTTTTTTCCTGGAATACCCTTTTAATACTTCCCGAGCATTTTTTTGCTAATATACTTCATTAAAAAAATTGATTGCTAAAGATGTGAAAAACAGGTTTAAAAAAGAGATTTTTAATTTTGCAAAGGAACCCAGAATTTTTTTTTTTTTTTTAAAGGACCAAAAATCTGAGGGGTGAGGATGGGAGGTGTGGTTATCTCCATACTGTGCCTCAGAGCACAGACAAGATCCAGACAGCTTGCAGTCTTTAAGAAGAGAAGCATTTCTTCTTAACATGAACAGTTACAAGAAATACAAGGTGCTAAACTATTATTTATATGCAAAATGATTTCTATTTGGTCATTTTATGAACGTATTTCTTATATATGTGCACAATATAGGTTCCACATGGCTGCTTTAGTGTTATTGAAAGCATGAACTTTGGTTACAAAGCTGTGAAAATGTAAAAATGCAGGTGTTTCTTCTGTCCTTGCACCATATAGCTTCACAAGGTTTTACTAAGTTATATAGAGCATACATGGCTGCATTAGAGTTATATAGAGCATGCATTCAGCCAATATGCTTTGCAAATGTAAACATGTTTTTGCAGACCTCATGACAGGGGAGGGGGGAGGAGAGGAACTCCTCATACTCCAGAGAAAACACCCCCAGCCTCTTAGAGAAATTCAGAAAACTGATCACAGATATACATTGATCAAAAGGTATTTTACATATTAACACATGCATATTATTATGCATACAGGTGGTATTAGGGGACATTACTACACTGATTTAAGCATTTTTTTTTAAATTACTAATGACAGTAATGCTTGAAGCTCAAAGCAAGGAACAGCTTCAACTTCAGGGACTTAAAATATTAGGAAATATCACAAGTGTTGCAAATAAATTGTCAAAATGGCTTGAACCTACTATATATTTCTAAACTTTACATCTTTACAGGGGTCAAGGGCCATGTTTTTCAGATACAGAGCTCCAAGTCTCCCCTCTCCATTAAGAAAACCATGGAGTTAGATAATAAAATTATAGTTGTCTGCTATATATGGAGCTTAGATCATACCAATAACAGATTATGGACATCAATGGGAGTGTCAAAAATAAGTCTCCAGTACGCAGCAGGTTGTGGTGCCAGTACAGGCAAAATGTCATTTTATTCTATGGCTATGAAGAGGGTGTCGAAGATACAGAGCTTTGACCCTGTAATAGTGTCAAACCTAATCAGAACAAACATTTGGACCTATTTAGGGATCAAGATTTGGTGAATAGGCAAAACAGGTTTTATATTTATAGCAGTATAAATCTGATATTGTTCTCCTATTTAGGTTACCCCTTTGGCTTAAGTTTTAAAGAATAATGCAAATCTTGACAAAAAACTGCCAAGTGAACAAGGTTGAATAACAATAACCGGAATGACAATGCTCGGTTACCTCCCAGCCGAGGCCTGCTACAAAATCTTCATAAGCCTTGCTTCCCCCGTTGTTACTAAGTATGGAGCACTTATCCTCCTGCCCTTCAGCGATGTAAAACACAGCAATCTTGTGGGTCTCACGACTGGTGGAAAAAGCAAACATCATAAAATATGTAAGTATCATTTTACCATAAAGATACTGTAACTTGAACTGAAAAGAGCTGAAAGTTTGTACATTTCATGAAAATAAACCCAATTTGCAATAGTGGTTGAATCATTTTGATTACAAAGGTATATCTAATATTAATATTGATATCAGTCATTTCTTTCCTTTTATGGGAGTCTTTCAGTAGTTTTAAAGGGGTACTCCTCCCCTAGACATCTTAACCCCTATTCAAAGGATAGGGGATAAGATGACTGATCGCGGGGGTCCCACCGCTGGGGACCCCCGCGATCACGGCTGCGGCACCCCAGACATCCGGTGCATGGAGCGAACTTCCCTCCGTGCCGAATGACTGGCAATGCGGGGCAGAGGCTTGTGACGTCATGGCCATGCCCCCTCAATGCAAGTCCATGGGAGGGGGCGTGACGGCCGTCACGCCCCCTCCCATGGACTTGCATTGAGGGGGCATGACTGTCAGGGCACGGCGCAGCCGTGATGTCACGAGCCTCCGGCGCTGCACCGGATGCTCTAAACAAATTCTGGGTGAAGCATGGAGATCACAGGGGTCCCCAGCGGCTTGACCCCCACGATCAGACATCTAATGCCATATCCTTTGGATAGGGGATAAGATGTCTAGGGAAAGAGTACCCCTTTAAGGTATCACAACTATTAACAGCCCTATAAAGAGGTAAAGGAGGGGAAAGATACTAGCTGTCTTGGTCATGCAACTTGCATAAGTAGAAAACAACTTTGTTTAGGGTCTAGTCACACGTACAGTATCCTGTGCATATTTAAAGCGCAGGATTTGAAGCTGCAGATTTGAAGCTGTGATCAGTCATTTCGTTTACTTTGAAACCTGCGGCATAAAATCCTGCGCAGGATACTGTGAATACACCACTGAAGGAAAACTGAAACGAGAGTCACCCCCACTATCCTGAACATTCATGTTAATAGTGCGGGTGAGGCTTATACGTTCCCAAGAAAATTAATAAACCAAATATGCTTCTTCTTTGAACAATAGGGGTGATCTCCAGCCTCTATCAGTAATGATCATTCCTCTAACTTGGGCCCGATGACACTGCCCCCTTCATACAGATTCACCCCTCTTTCTTTAGCATGTCAGCAGGACACGTGACCTGTTTTCATTGCAGAGCGCATGCGCTGCATAGTCGCTATACCAGGAAGTGGGGAGCAATGCAGTTTGGATAGCACTGCGCTCTGCATGGAAAACAGCACATTCTGCTGACAGGCTAAAAAAGAGGGTTAAATCTTTATTCATCGTTGTTCAAAAAAGATCATTAGAGAGATCATTAGCATATTTAGTTTATTAGAGTTTTCTCGGGAATGGCGCAACAGATTTGTATATTTTTAATCAGCATCAACCCCACTATTACCCTGTATGTTCAGGTTAGTACAGTGGTCCCTCAAGTTACAATATTAATTGGTTCCAGGACGACCATTGTATGTTGAAACCATTGTATGTTGAGACCAGAACTCTATGGAAACCTGGTAATTGGTTCTGAAGCCACCAAAATGTCACTCAAAAAATAGGAAAAAGTGAGGAATAAAGAAAAATAAGTAAATAACTAATACAGATAAAACAAGTCCTTACATATAAAAGTAAGAAAGATCTGCTGGGAGCTGTAAATCACTGTCTATGTAAGTGTTTACCAACCAGGGTGCCTCCAGCTGTTACAAAACTACAACTCCCAGCATGCCCGGAAAGCCAACGGCTGTCCGGGCATGCTGGGAGTTGCAGTTTTGCAACAGCTGGAGGCACCCTGGTTGGGAAACAATGGTTTAAGTAGAGGACAGGAGCTTCTTCAGGGTCCTATACAGTACACACAGTGTCCCAAATGGAGCCGCCCTTACTTGGTGTCCAAAAGAGCAGCTAACCCTGGCACAGGTAAGGAGTAGTACAGAACTTGTAGTTCCTCCCTGTACTGTAGGGGGCACTGCCAGACAGCTAGTCAGTGCTTGCACCTCAGTAATACAGGTGATTTACCAGTGAATGCCCATTCTGATTGGTCGGTTCTTTCAGCCATTGACACATTTCACAGATCTGGACTGTCTGTACATTGTATGTTGAGTCTGGTTTCAAGTTACAATGTTGAAACTATTGTATGTTGAGGCCATTGTAAGTTGAGGGATCACTGTACAGGCTATGCTTCGGTCAGTTTCCCTTTCCAAACTGTTTGCGGTTGATGTCCCTCCCTGCATGCCTTACCCATCAGACATTCTATCAATTAGCTGTCATAAACAGTATATTGGATATTTGTGGTACACACCACTATAAAAGAACAATTTCCTTTCAGTCAGGCTGAACAAATCCATTTTAAAAGTATACACTTCTACACATAGCTACGGCAATAAAGCTAACCCGGGAAGGAAGTGCTGTCACAAATTACACTTAGAGACATATAAAGAGCTGAATGGTTGTAACAAGCGCAGCCAAGAGACTCATTCAATAATTGCTCCACAGCGTCAGGTTTTTTTTCCATCCAGCCGATGTAAATCTATAAATTGCTGGTGTTTGCCTACCTAAATGGCCTTCAGATTAAATTATCACTGGGATTCTCCTAACCTGATTCAATTTCTCCCCTTACAGAATTAATCAACATGCCTACTTAACAACTCCGAGCCTAAAGGCTTCTGGGGCCATAACATCAGATTTGCCTATGAGAAATATATTGCTGGAAGAGACGATCATGTATCGGTTTTATATAAAATGTTCTCTTCATATCTACAACACTCCGCCAATACATTAAAACCCTGACAGGTGAAGTGAATAACATCATGGTGTGACAATGGCCATGATGCAGACCAAATACACCCTTTATGACAGCGATGCACCCCTTTATGACCGTGATGCACCCCTTTATGACCGTGATGCACCCCTTTATGACCGTGATGCACCCCTTTATGACAGCTGTCACGCCCCCTCCATAGGTTAAAAAAATTTTACGTTTACGCCATTTACCGTATTTAATTGGGGGGGAGCGGATGTTTCCAATTTTTTTTAACTTTTTTTTTTTTAAACACTAATAGTCCCCATAGGGGATTATCTACAGCAATCATTTGATTGCTAATACTGTTCAGTGCTAGGCATAGGGCATAGCACTGATCAGTATTATCAGCTATCTTCTGCTCTGGTCTGCTCGATCTCACACCAGAGCACAAGACGCCTGGAGACGGACTGAGGCAGGTGAGGGGACCTCCGTCCGCCATTATGGATGATTAGATCATCCATTTTAGAGGGGTTAATGGCACACATCAGAGCGATCGCTAATGTGCGCCATTACCGACAGGTCCCTGGCTGGTAATGGTGCACATCAGGTACCGGGACCTGCCACGTATGACACAAGCACCAGTCCGGCACGTCACGGTCATGTATAGGATGTAAATATAAGTCCTTGTGTGTAAGTACCAAAAGGACATACATTTACATCATATGTCATTAAGGGGTTAATATACTTCATAAACCTTTTAGTTTCCTATATTGAGGATTTTTTTAAAACTTTTTCTAATATACATAAATTTATATTTATTAACTTAATGTCTTATATTTCAGTAGATAAATGAGTCATATGTGCTCACATTACTTTATAAGATTTATTGCAATGTGCTACAAGCAATGGAGCTGATGAGGAGCAATAAGAAAAGGGAGTTCACAGCTACTCAGACCATGTGCATTTTCCTTCATAATTAGCCATTCAAGAACAGAGCAGAACCAACAGGCGGCTATCAAACAATGTAACCTGTTTTGGCTCTAGATGCAGCTCTTTCCATAAAAAACTAGATGGCAACAGTCTCGTCTACCCATATGAGAAGACTTGTACCCCTCCAATGATACCACACAGGACATTATCTCTACCCCAGCTGTGTTTAGATCCAGTCCCCCCTTGGCTTCTCTAATATCTCCGTTTCAGACTGTAGTTGGTCAGATCACACCACACCTAGAGACCTCTCTCTACATTGTTATTTGAGGTACTAGATGGTTGCTCAGCTATATAGTAACTGAATAGACTTGGGATAAACCCCTTCCCGCCACAGGACATATGTATACGTCGCAGTTACCTACACGTTAACACAACTGGACATACGCATACGTCCTAGCAATCTCCTGCTCAGCGCACTGCGCTGCAGGAGATCACTGGAGGGACCCGGCTGTGAATCATAGCCAGACCGGGATCGCACCAGCCTCTGCAGCATTAACCCCACAGATGCTGTGATTAGTCCTGATCACAGCATCTATGGAATTGTCAGGGGGAGGGGGATCCCCCGTTCACCAACAGCGACCCTGGAATGCGATTGCGAGGTACCGTTGGTTGCCATGGCAGCAGGAGGCCAGCTGATAGGCTTCTGTCTGTCTAGTACGGCAGCCTGTTCGGTTCAGCCACAGGCCGGATAATGCCCCTTTACCAAGAATACACCATGAAATGGACCAGTGTGGGCATTGAGATGTAAGATCAAGAAAACTTGAAATATAAACCATTGCATGTAGTAAAAAAAATAAAAAATACATCTTGGTTGCTGTTTGTAAGTCAAGGACGATTGAGGGGAACATTTGAGAAAACATAGAAGCCTAAATTGTCGTGGAGGACAAAATAAAACATACTTGTCCAACCAAAACCTTTGTCATGTTAATAGTTACGCTGTAACATGTCATTCTTATAATAACTTGTGAAAAAATAAAATCCTTTTTTTTTTTTTTTTCTTCAAATTGCAGCAATGCTTAAAGGAATCCTCACCCCTAGACATCTTATCCCCTATCCAAAGGATAGGGGTTAAGATGTCTGAACGAAATCTCCGGGGCACTAGCCCCCCCCACCCCCTGGCAAAATCACCGGGCCGGCACCCGGCTTTACTCCGTGGGTCACAATGATTATAGCAATACCCAGTTTATACAGTTTATGGACTTGCTTTGCATTGCCACGTGCGTACATCTATATCTTTTATTTTTCCATCTATAGAACTACCATTTTGGGGTACCTAGGACCTTTTTATTCATGTTTTCTGGAATGTGAAGTGACCAAAAAACAAATGTTTTTATTTGTTGCACTTCTGTTGACTTCTATGAGGAAAATATATAAAGCGAAACATGTTTTACACTAGTAGCAGGTGAACTTGGAATTTCAGAAAACATATTTCCTATAACTCCCACATTTCTATTTTAGAATGGATTTAGTGGATTTATGTTGTCCAGAAATAAAGAAATCTGCGGTGAATAGGCTGTTTCTACCATCTGCTGTCGCACGGATACAAGGCTGCTGCTTGCTCCATCCGCTGCAGTAAGTTCTCCCTAAACTGTACATTATGAACAGCATAAATCACATCTCTATGACAAAATTTAGCATGACTGAAGAGCCCGAGTCCCATAGTACTACTTATTTATTCATTAAAATGATTCAATTTTAACACAGATTTGAAGATAAGGCCATGATTTATGACTAATGCATCTTCCCCATTGTAGTGAGCATGCAGCAATAGCTGAAAGAACGCCAAGCCATTAAAAGTCTAAGAGGGCCAATTAACTGTGCATGAAGAAAGTTTGCTTAACTGCATCCTAATGCGGGCAGCCCGCCATCAGCCGGGAAAATGAAATAAAGGCCAGATATGAAAAGTTTCCCTACCCTGGCAAACTCCTTATTGAAGCTGCTTTTTTTCAGCTGGTGTACACAAAAAGGAAATCTATCTCCCTTGGCACACAATCGTCATGAATAGTGCATGATGATCCTGGCGTGGACTAGGAATAATCAATGTATCCTTTGAGGAAAAACTGAAAATGGAGAGAGCCGGGCCAATCACAATGGAGAGCGAGCCGCGTGGCTTTAACTCCTTCACACTTCCTAAAGTCCTATTAGTGTCAACAGAAAACCATAGGATTGTGCAATTCCTTTCTACGACATAGATGGGAGGATGAGGATGGCTGGGGGGGGGGGGGGGGGGGATCCGCTCCACTCTTAAATTATTTGTAGTTTACGGGGAATATCACACAATGCTGCGTCTTATCTTTAGGCTGCACAAATGAGATTTATTCTTTCCTAAACTGCTGTAGCCTTTTATGAGATGACAGCATGGGATGTGCGGCTTGTTCACAGCAGGGAGCGGTCGGCGGCCAACCGGGGATTGGAGGGAATCCCAGAAATATCAGCACCTACTAAAACATCTAAATATTGTGGGGGATGTAAATGTAGTTCACAACAAAATGTCACATCAACATGGAAAGCACAGCAAAAGATGATAGAACTTAGATTTGTTTTGTTTTCTACTCTGTTCTTACAGTTGAATGTTCTTTTTATATATTTTCCAGTATATTGATAGTTTTCTATTCAGTCATCCTGTAAACAAAACTGCAGGGAGCAAAACACACTTAACACAGTACGATTCTAATATTAATTCATGTTCTGCTGTCAGCTACCCAATCAGACTAGTCACAATATGTATATTATCGTATTCTGCTGACCGCTACCTCATCAGGCTTGTTACCCAAGTATATATTTTATTCTGACAACTACCCCATCAAGGTAGTCACAATATGTAAAATATCCTATTCCACTTACAGTTACCCCATCAGGATAGTCATATTATGAATAATATCCTATTCTAATGACAACTAGCCCATCAGACTTGTTATCTAAGTATAATCTCTTATTCTGCTGACAGCTACCCCATCAGGTATGTTACCATGAGTATAATATCTTGTACTGCTGAAAGCTACCCCATCAGGTATGTTACCATGAGTATAATATATTGTACTGCTCACAGCTACCCCATCAGGTATGTTACCATGAGTATAATATCTTGTACTGCTGACAGCTACCCCATAAGGCTATAACATGATAACACACATGCAAAAAATGGAATGACTTAATTTTAAGGGGAATGCAATGGGAAAATTGCTGCTGCTACCATTCTGAATGAGCAAGTCCCACTGTACAGTGTTTCCGCAGTGAAGGCCAGCACAGGAAAAAGCCCACTCAGCAAATCACCAACAATGTCACCAGTGAGTGGCCAATTTTATAAGCCAGGCCCATGAAGCGCTGTACATGGACATGACAACCCACAACCCTAACAAAAATGTATAAATGCTTATAAAATTTTTTTTAATGAATACTAAATGGAACCACTGCAACTGTATCTATAATAAAAAAAATCCCATAAACAGCCATATCTAAAAAAAAAAAATGAATATATATATATATATATATATATATATACATACACACATACAGAGAAGGCCTGACTCACTGAATCATCAACGTCCAGCCTAAACCCTTGGACCTAGAATGAGGAATTTTTTCACAGGTGTTGTTTTTAAGACGTAGACGAGGCATAAGAAAGGATTTTTTTCGAAATTCAACCCTTCAGGGGGTGAAAAAGGGGTTGAAAGTTTGTATGGAAGTCCATCATTTTTGAAGCTAGAAGCATGAAACTTTGTTTTTAGGCTAACAATTAGAGATAAAGAAACACGTGTTGTAACGTTTTCTAAAATTCCACCCCTGAAGGGGTGAAATGGGGGTTCAATGTTTGTATGAATACAAGGTATACCCGCCGCTGCGGCACGGGAGGGTTATGAAGCAAGCTCAGGAGCTGAGCTCGGATCATACGCGCGCGGTCCCAGCTGCTATCAGCAGCCAGGACCCGTGGCTAATGGCGGACATCGTTAGACGCGGTGATCAAAGTTGAAAGAATTTGGGTTGTTTGGATGCCCGTAGACTTTACCCAGAGCGGCCTCATTACTATAGGATCGTAAAAAGTAGATCTGTGTGACCCCAAAGTTAATGCGAGCGAAGCCACGGGCAAAAGCTAGTATATATATATCTATACAGTCATGGCCGTAAATGTTGGCACCCCTGAAATTTTTCTAGAAAATGAAGTATTTCTCCCAGAAAAGGATTGCAGTAACGCATGTTTTGCTATACACATGTTTATTCCCTTTGTGTGTATTGTAACTAAACCAAAAAAGGGAGGAAAAAAAAGCAAGTTGGACATAATGTCACACCAAACTCCAAAAGTGGGCTGGACAAAATAATTGGCACTCTTTCAAAATTGTGGGAAAATAAGATTGTTTCAAGCATGGGATGCTCCTTTAAACTCACCTGAAAATCACACCTGAAAGAAGATACAATGGAGAGAAGTTCACTTAGTCTTTGCATTGTGTGTCTGTGTGTGCCACACTAAGCATTGACAACAAAAAGAGAAGAGAACTGTCCGAGGACTTGAGAACCAAAATTGTGTAAAAATATCAACAATCTCATGGTTACAAGTCCATCTCCAGAGATCTAGATTTGCCTTTGTCCACAGTGCGCAACATTATCAAGAAGTTTGCAACCCATGGCATTGTAACTAATTTCCCTGGGCGTGGACAGAAAAGAAAAATTGATGAAAGGTGTCAACACAGGATAGTCCGGATGGTGGATAAGCAGCCCCAAACAAGTTCCAAAGATATTTAAGTTGTCCTTCAGGCTCAGGCTGCATCAGTGTCAGTGGGAACTATCCATCGACATTTAAATGAAATTAAACGCTATGGCAGGAGACCCAGGAGGACCCCACTGCTGACACAGAGACATAAAAAAGCAAGACTACATTTTGCCAAAATGAACTTGAGTAAGCCAAAATCCTTCTGGGAAAACATCTTGTGGACAGATGAGTCCAAGATAGAGCTTTTTGGTAAAGCACATCATTCTACTGTTTACAGAAAACAGAATGAGGCCTGCAAAGAAAAAAAACACAGTACCTACAGTGAAATATGGTGGAGGTTCAATTATGTTTTGGGGTTGTTTTTCTGCCTCTGGCACTGGGTGCATTGAATGTGTGCAAGGCATCATGAAATCTGAGGATTACCAACGGATTTTGGGTCGTACTGTACAGCCCAGTGTCAGAAAGCTGGGTTTGCGTCCGAGATCTTGGGTCTTCCAGCAGGACAATGACCCCAAACATACATCAAAAAGCACCCCGAAATGGAGTCCAGATCTAAATCCCATTAAACACCTGTGGAGAGATCTTAAAATTGCTGTTGGGAAAAGGCGCCTTCCAATAAGAGACCTGGAGCAGTTTGCAAAGGAAGAGTAGTCCAACATTCTGGCTTTGGTGTGCAACAAAATATTAAGTTAAAGGAGAACTACGGGATTGAAAATGTTATCCCCTATCCTAAGCGATCTGAAACTTATCCCCTATCCTTAGGATAGGGGATACATTTTTCAATCCCGTAGTTCTCCTTTAAGGGTGCCAATAATTTTGTCCAGCCCATTTTTGGAGTTTGGTGTGACATTATGTCCAATTAGTTTTTTTTTCCTCCCTTTTTTGGTTTAGTTCCAATACACACAAAGGGAATAAACATGTGCATAACAAAACCTGTGTTACTGCAATCTGTGCGAAAAATTTCAGGGGTGCCAACATTTACGGCCATGAGTGTGTGTGTGTATAAATTCTATATAAATACATATAAATAAAAAAAACATGCCTCTTGGAATGTGACAATGTTTAAAGAAAAAAATAAAGTTTAGTGCCTAATGAGCAATATAGGCCCGACAGTAAGGGGTTAAAGACTTATAATAGAGCTAGAGGTTTCCTCGCTTTCAGCATGACATCCCCTAGCAGTCTATTTGTTCCAAAATGATTTCCATTTAATGTCAAAAGACTATTCCTCCCGCTGCTCTGGCTAAACCACTGGAGCTTGGTGCTCAGCAGCTGGTGGGGAAACTTTTCTTGAATCACCATGTCAGACAACAAAAGACTTACATTAACAATAATAAATGTATGGATAGCGGAGAATTACTACTAAATGAATGTCCTCTCAGGGAGCCTGTTGACATACAATGCAGGAGGGAGCCGGAGTAACCCTCACAGACAACATTTGTCACCTGGATTGTGGTTCTTACCACTTTATTTTGATTTTCGCTGTTTGCTTCCGGCTGAGTGATTGCTCTACTTACTTGCTACTTTTTCCACTGTGTCTACGGTTTCTTGGTGACCTATTTCTATGCAAGTCAAAAGTGGCAAAGAAGACAAAGCACAAAGGTATCTAGAAACTGAAGGACTGTTTAAGAGCAGCAATGAAGAGTTGATTTTAAGTTAATAAAATCAATTAAGTTCACTTTTATCTGTGCTCCATGAGAGTCCTTGCAGCTTACTAGCAATATTTATTATAAGCAGCAGCGGGACACTCACTTGTGGTGCCCAATCCGGAGGTTTTAAAGTGTACCCTATGACCTAAATCCCTACATTTTCCACATTTTTACAAATAATACATATTCAATTTAACCTGGAAAGTCTACTTACCACTGCCTGGAATCCAAATTCTTAAGCTCTCGTAATAACTTAGAATTTTTCTTTAGCAGGTGGAAATTTTTCCTGTAGAAAAACAACAGTGAAATTAGGGCTGGGCAGTATACCGGTTCATACCGAATACCGAAATTTTTGTGCTGCACGATATGAATTTTAACCCATACCGCAATACCGGTTTGGCCCCTCCCCCTTGGGAATGAATGAATCATCAGCCCAGCGCTGTGCTGTTTCCACATCCGGGAACTAATCATATGTGACCCGCGAGCACTGTTCTACCCCCCAATTAATTATCAGCCCAGTGCTGCGCTGTTTCCACATCGGGGAACTAATCATATGTGACCCGCGAGCACTGTTCTACCCCCCAATTAATTATCAGCCCAGCGCTGCGCTGTTTCTACATCGGGGAACTAATCATATGTGACCCGCGAGCGCTGTTCTACCCCCCAATTAATTATCAGCCCAGCGCTGCGCTGTTTCCACATCGGGGAACTAATCATGTGTGACCTGCGAGCGCTGTTCTACCCCCCAATTAATTATCAGCCCAGCGCTGCGCTGTTTCCACATCGGGGAACTAATCATATGTGACCCGCGAGCGCTGTTCTACCCCCCAATTAATTATCAGCCCAGTGCTGTGCCCATCGGGGTACTACTCACATGTCACCCACTGCCCTCCTCATCCTGTTTATTGCGGCCGCCGGTCCTGACACTCTACACCAGTGGTCTCCAACCTGCGGACCTCCAGATGTTGCAAAACTACAACTCCCAGCATGCCCGGACCGCCGTTGGCTGTCCGGGCTTGCTGGGAGTTGTAGTTGTGCAACATCTGGAGGTCCGCAGGTTTGAGACCACTGCTCTATACTGTGCAGTATCCCTATGCCCGGGCTGCAAAAAAATTAAAATAAATTAACTTTAACTCACCTCCCATTAGTCCGGTACCGGCCTCACTTGTTTCCTGGGGACGGGAATGTTGGACAGCCGGCAGCCTATCACCGGTCGCAGCGATGTTCCGCCTCGGCTGCTGATAGGCTGAGCCCACTGTCATGTAAGAAGCCGGCCAGAGCTCCTTACATGACAGTGGGCTCAGCCTATCACCGGCCGAGGCGGAACATCGCTGCGGCCGGTGATGGGCTGACTGCTCTCCGACGTTCCCCTCCCCAGCGTAAGGCTGACGTAGGTGCGTTAAAGTTTATACTGTTTACCTTTTGCAGCCCGGGCATAGGGATACCGCACAGTATAGAGTGTCAGTGCCGGCAGCCTCAACAAACAGGACGAGGAGGGCAGCGCATGCGGGTGACATGTGAGTATTTACCCCGATGGGGATGTGGGCTGATAATTAATATGGGGGACGGGACGGGTGTGGCAGGGAAATACCGTTATATACCGTGGAACCGCCAAAAGTTTTAAAAAAATACCGTGATACACACATTTGGTCATACCGCCCAGCCCTAAGTGAAATTGTGCATGGCAGTATGTGTGTGTGTGTGTATATTTCTGAACATATACAAGTTAGTGAAATTAATAACAGCAGTGATTTGATGTAAAACAGAAAAAGGCACAAAAATAAGACTTGACCTACGGCCAAACATTTTCAATAATTTAGAACATTAAAGAAATTCAGTGATATACTGCACCCTTACTAACATTTCTAATAAATCTACCAGGATTTGGGGATCTGGCCCTTCCAGCTCAGCCTTGCCTATTATTCTCACTACTTTACAAAAGCAAGGAGAGGCGCAAAAAGTAATATTGAATGCACAAAAAATTTTTCATGTCAGAAAAGTAGAGTAATGGCAAATCTTCCTGTAGGTTTTTTTTTATGTTACTTTATATTTGTAGGTAAGATCAGCTCTGCACACTCTTTTATTAATACCTGAAACCTCCTTATTGGTAACCATCATGGCATCCTGTAGTGCATGTGTGAACAAAGCCTTGGTAGTAATGTAACCAATCTGTATATTGTACTACGCACTGTGTGAAGGCATGCTCATTTTAAGTCAGAGTGCACGGAGAGCAGTGATAGCATGAATAGATGAGGTTTTCCAGTGCTTTGCTCGTACTTGCCATGAAATGATGCAACAATTACTGCTGCTGTGCACAAACAACCTGGAGCTGTCTAATCTTTAAAGGGGTTCTCCGGTGAAAAACCTTTTTTTTTCTAAATCAACTGGTGCCATAAAGTTAAACAGATTTGTAAATTACTTCTATTAAAAAATCTGTTCCTGTACTTATTAGCTGCTGAATACTACAGTGAAAATTCTTTTCCGTTTGAAACACAGAGCTCTCTGCTGACATCATGAACACAGCGCTCTCTGCTGACATCATGAGCACAGTGCTCTCTGCTGACATCTCTGTCCATTTTAGGAACTGTCCAGAGTAAAAGGAAATCCCCATAGCAAATATATGCTGCTCTGGACAGTTCCTAAAATGGACAGAGATGTCAGCAGAGAGCACTGTGCTCATGAAGTCAGCAGAGAGCTCTGTGTTTCAAAAAGAAAAGAATTTCCGCTGTAGTATTCAGCAGCTAATAAGTACAGGAAGGATTAAGATTTTTTAATGGAAGTAATTTACAAATCTGTTTAACTTTCTTGCACCAGTTGATTTAAAAAAAAAAAAAGAAGGTTTTTCAACGGAGTACCCCTTTTACGTCATTATTTTAATTAAAGGCCCTTTAACATGGACCGAATGAGCGTTTATAGGACCACTCCTGATAACTGACGAGGGCAAGCGATCAGCTGAGGAATTATAAAACTCTTTGTCAGTTGATCAAATCTGTTGTGCAGACATTAACCCCTTAAGGACCTGGGGTTTTTCCGTTTTTGCACTTTCGTTTTTTCCTCCTCACCTTTTAAAAATCATAACCCTTTCAATTTTGCACCTAAAAATCCATATGATGGCTTATTGTTTGTGCCACCAATTCTAATTTGCAGTGACTTCAGTCATTTTACCCAAAAATCTACGGTGAAACGGAAAAAAAAAAAACATTGTGCGACGAAATTGACAAAAAAAACGCTATTTTGAAAATTTTTACGGCTTCCATTTCTATGCAGTACATTTTTCGGTAAACATGACACCTTCTCTTTATTCTGTAGGTCCATACACTTAAAATAATACCCTACTTATATAGGTTTGATTTTGTCGTACTGGAAAAAATCATAACTACATGCAGAAAAATTTATACTTTTAAAATTGTCATCTTCTGACCCCTATAACTTTTTTATTTTAGCGCTTATGGGGCGGGATGAGGGCTCATTTTTTGCGCCGTGATCTGAAGTTTTTAGCGGTACCATTTTTGTATTGATCGGACTTTTTGATCGCTTTTTAATAACTTTGGAATTTTTTTGCGCGTACGCCATTGACCGTGCGGTTTAATTAATTATATATTTTTATATTTTGGACATTTACGCACGCGGCGATACCACTTCTGTTTATATTTATTTACATGGGTTTTTTTTTTACAAGAAAAGGGGGGTGATTAAAACTTTTATTAGAGAAAGGGTTAAATGACATTTATTAACTTTTTTTTTTACACTTTTTTTTTGCAGTGTAATAGCTCCCATAGGGACCTATAACACTGCACACACTGATCTTATACCCTGTTCACTGCAAAGCCATAGCTTTGCATTGATCAGTGTTATCGGCGGTCGATTGCTCAAGCCTGCATCTCAGGCTTGGAGCAATCAATCGCTGAGGGGACACGCCGGAGGCAGGTAAGAGGACCTCCGCTCGTGTCCCAGCTGATCGGGACACCGCATTTTCACTGCGGTGGTCCCGATCAGCCCCACTGAGCAGCCGGGCAACTTTCACTTTCAGTTGAGACGCGGCGTTCAACTTTGAACGCCGTGTCTAAAGGGTTAATAGCGTGCGGCACCGCGACAGCTGCCGTGCGCTATTAGCCCCGGGTCCCGGCTTCAGATACATGCCGGGAACGACCAGATATGACGCGGGGTCACCGCGTGACCCCGCGTTATATCGCGGGAGCCGGCCAAGGACGTAAATATACGTCCTTGGTCGTTAAGGGGTTAAAATTATAGTTATTGGCTTCACATTGCCCTATGTAAATGAAGGATGTGCAGCCTCAATAAAGGGGTAATCCAATGGCCAGCGTTCTGGATGGGTTCAGCACATTTAGTTCCGAACGTTGGGCGAGCGTTGCAGGTGTCGACCACGCCCCCTCGTGATGCCAGGCCATGCCCTTTCAATGCAAGTCTAGGCCCCCTCCCATAGATTTGCATTGAGGGGGGTGGCCTGACGTCAACTAAATGTTCCGAATGCTGGCCATTGGAGTACCCCTTTAAAGAGCCACAAAAACGATCCAGTGATTGCTTGTGCGGCCCAGACAGAAAAAACAGCGAGTAGTGGTTCTTTAATGTTCTCAAGGTTTCTTTAAACTAGAACAGATCAACAAGACCATCAGTCCATCTAAAGGGGCCTTTAAAGCTTTCCCAAGTTTCATGACCATTGCTCCACTGAGTTGTGTCTGTGTATTGGTCCTAAGTGGCAGAATTCCTGTACTGTAAACCACATCCACAAGCCTAGCACCAGGAATAACAAATAAATCCTGTTTGTCAAGCTCAGTGCTGCAGACATGGGCAGATAGCTAATAGGAAGATACAACAAATGATGCCTGACTCTTAGCTGATGGTTGTTTGCAAAGTTAAAAAAAACATTGTTGTCCTACTAAGCTCGAGTCATAGAGGCTGTGCTGAACTGCAACATGCAGCCTTCTTCACTTTCCACGCACAATTGATGCAGAGAGTTTGGCATCCAGCACTGAGCCTTGCAAATGAATCATGCAGAGCAGGCAGGGGCGGAGGAGGGAGGAGGCATGCATGCTGCAGCTCAGCCCAGCCTCTACAACCTGCAAGTCTTAAGGAAAATAATATTTATAACTTTGCAAACAACCATAAGCTAACAGACAGGCAATATTTGTTTTATCAGCTATCTACCCATGTTGGCACCTCTGAGCAGAATACAGATTTAGCTAATTTTAGGTATAAATAAAATTGACCTTTACATACCTTTTCTCCCAGGAGTTCATTCCTAGATCATTCAACAAAAGTCTGCAGAAATAAAAAGGTGCTTGTGGCTCAGCAGTGCTGGGTTCCTCCTGCGATGAAACCTTTACACTAGGGTCACAATTACATCTGCCTATGTGCTCGGCCTCACTGGCACTTTGTCTCATAATTGCCTGTATGATTTCCATTTCTTGTTCCTGGTTCATTCCAACAGGAGGTAAAGCCGGCTCATTCAGCTTTAGCTCCGGATGTTGCAGGCACTCTGGACTTGTGCTGCCGAGTTTTTCCAGTAACGTATCAAGGGCATCCAATTCATCGCCATCAAATAAACCTGACTGCATCAAACCTGGATCACTGCAATCCTGTTGTCCACTTTGCAGTTTTCCTTGTTTTGTGGCCATTGTGGGACCTTCTAAAGGACCATACATAATGCCACCATCCCAAGAGTATTTCCCTGAGATATCTCGGACAATTATGCGAACATCGCCGGGCACCCCAGTGGTTGAGTCTCTCTCAAATGAATTTGCTGGAGGGATTTGAAGGTAAGAAATAAGAGCACTATCGTTAAATACAAAAAGCTGCAGGTTTGGGCTCCGGAATACATCATTTGAGAGCTCTGCTGTCTCCACAAACTGATTATCATGGTTCTCACTTATCAGGCTATGCAAAATGGCTGGGCCGCCGCTCAGAGGACAGTGTCCAAGATGGTTGACAAGTTGCGTCATCACCATACGTGCAGTTAGAGGGATAAGTTCCATATTCCGCCTTTTCTTTTCTAAAACATGAAAATAATTTTATACAAAATTAATACTGTAGAACAGATTAAAGGAAAACTGTCACTTGTTTTCTCCCGCACTATCCACAGGTACTGGTGTGGTGGATAGTGCGGGAGGCGCTGATTAAAATGAGCCCTACCTTGTCCGGATCTGCGCCGCCGTTCTCCCGCAATTGGAGTTTTATTATCTGTTGAAATCTGTAACTGGCACGGCCGGGGCTTCGGCGCTTAACTGGCACTGACGTCAGCTTATGAATATTCATCTCCCCCCAAGTTAGGAGCGGCAAAGAGAGGGAGAACTGGAGGAAGGGGGGATGAATATTCATAAGCGGCGCTGATGTCAGTGCCAGTTAAGCACCGAAGCCACACCCATGCCAGTTACAGGAAAATTTCAACAGATAATAAAACTACAATTGCGGGAGAATGGCGGCGCTGATCCGGACAAGGTAGGGCTCATTTTAATCTGCGTCTCCCACACTATCCACCAGTACCTGCAGTGCAGGAGAAAACAAATGACAGTTTTCCTTTAACAAAATATAGTCACTAGTATACTACGTTTGATTTAGTAAACTCAATGGACACCAGAGTATAAGTTTGTGTACCATGCTGTTGGTATGCTGGTGTATACCACGAATGTACTAGAATTGTCAGATGTGAACCCATTGTATGTGATCTAGTGGCCATAGTGAAAGCCAGAACATTGGATATAGAGGCTACTGAAATAGCTGTGTAAATTACGGCAAATGTGTACGTAAAGCACAATAAAAATATGTAAATTCCAACCATCCAACCTCGAAAATGCAAAAGGACTAAAATAAGTTTATTGAAGAACGATGGTAACCTTTTCTAAAAACATTCAGCTTTGATACACTGCAAAGTATAACTCTGCACACAAAGGGTTTACTTCAGAATCCAGCACATCAAAGCACTCAATTATAGTGTACCTTTTTTATTATGTTAAATTTCTTTTACAAACCCATCGACATTGTAAACGCATATTGTCATTAAAGACAGTCAAAGCCATTTCTATGAATATAGACAGAGAAGAGCTTGGTGTACTAAATGTATTTACTTTTCAGAGAAAGCGGAGATGGATTATTTATGTGTTTGTTTCCATGCAGGATGGAAAGGTATCGTCCGTGACATTTAGTACTCAGAATTCTCAGGGACTGCGGTGAAACAAAAAGAATTCGCCTCGCAGCTGCTTACCTTCTGCCACAGTCAGGAGGTTGCTGAAGTCAGAGGAGGAAAAAGAAGGTGGAGGCTCGCAATTCTTCACGGTCCCCAGCGGTAGAAATGGATCATATTCCATGGAGGAGAGGTCAGCCAGGCTCAGGATGTATTGGCTTTGTTGGGTGTATGTGTTAGAGCCGCACACACAACAGTGCAGAACCTATGTAAACATGGAATCAAATGAAAATTTCTGAAAGGTGAACAGGAAAAATTCCTCAAACCCAGAATGACTGATAATCATGCACTAGAAAAGCTGCAAAATGTGGAATTTTAAACCAGAAGTGGGAGACAAATCAGATAAAACAATAAAATACTTCTGAATTACACAATTCTAGCGTTAATTTTGCAATTCATGTTTGATTCTTTTTTAGTGAGTTAAATAACCTTTGCACAAGCAAATACAAAAAACAAAAAAAAAACATTCTATTATACCTCATCAGAGAAAAAGGACTATTAGGTCCATCCTCCTAAACGCATCACTCAATTCCATATAGACACTAAAGCAGAGCTTTCCAAACTTGTATCCCAAGATGTTTTACATCTGTATGTATTACATACTGCTGTGATATGTGGTATTTTCACAGATTACAACAAATCACACATACTGCATATGCGCAGTACCTCTATGATGCCTCGACCACGATGAGCAAACACGAACATGACAGGAGGGGAAGTAAATAAAAGAAAAATAGATGCTAGTTGGTATTAACTATTTTTTTACGTGACACACCTACACACTGCTAACGTGTCATGATACAAGGTTTGGAAAGCTCTTCACTAAAGGATCAGGTTACTTGCTGGCCACAGAAGTCTATGGAGAGGAGAAGGCAAAGAGGGAGAGGATGAAGGGGAAGCGGAAGGTAGCTGGAGATGTAGAGGGCTGTAGGATCTTGTGTGTGTGTGTGGTTGAAATTTTTGGGGCCATCACAGAAGCTAGCCCCTACTCTCAGGGCCTAAAAGTCTTCCAGGGCAAACCCACTAATTGGCCATCAATAACTGATCTGCATGGTGTTTTGCACAGTGCAAAGTGTACAGAGCTCGAAGAGTCGGGTACATTGTGTAATGGTGGTGTCAGGCTACTGTATTGCAGGTCCCACTAAATAGTACTATTCCTGTATATACAGTCATGGCCGTAAATGTTGTCAAACCTGACATTTTTCTAGAAAATGAAGTATTTCTCACAGAAAAGGATTGCAGCAACACATTTTTTGCTATACACATGTTTATTCCCTTTGTGTGTATTGGAACTAAACCAAAAAAGGGAGAGAAAAAAGCAAATTGGACATAATGTCACACCAAACTCCAAAAATTGGCTGGACAAATTTATTAGCACCCTTAACTTAATATTTGGATGCACACCCTTTGGGAAAAAAATCTGAAATCAGTCACTTCCTATAACCATCAATAAGCTTCTTACACCTCTCAGCCGGAATGTTGGACCACTCTTCCTTAGCAAACTGCTCCAGGTCTTTCTTATTGGAAGACGCCTTTTCCCAATAGCAATTTTAAGATCTCTCTACAGGTGTTCAATGGGATTTAGATCTGGACTCATTGCTGGCCACTCCAGTGCTTTTTTGCCATCCATTTCTGGGTGCTTTTTGACATATGTTTGGGTTCATTGTCCTGCTGGAAGACCCAAGATCTCAGACGCAAACCAAGCTTTCTGACACACTGAGCTGTACAGTGCGACCCAAAATCCGTTGGTAATCCTCAGATTTCATGATGCCTTGTACACATTCAAGGCACCCAGTGCCAGAGGCAGCAAAACAACCCCAACACATCATTGAACCTCCACCATATTTCACTGTAAGCACTGTGTTCTTTTCTTTGTAGGCCTCATTCCATTTTTGGTAAACAGTAGAACGATGTGCTTTACCAAAAAGCTCTATCTTGGTCTCATCTGTCAACAAGATGATTTCCCAGAAGCATTTTGACTTACTCAAGTTCATTTTGGCAAAATGTGGTCTTGTTTTTGGGGTCCTCCTGAGTCTCCTGCCATAGCGTTTCATTTCATTTAAATGTTGACGGATAGTTCGCACTGACATTGATGCTCCTTGAGCCTACAAGACAGCTTGACTATCTTTGGAACTTGTTTGGGGCTGCTTATCCACCATCCGGACTATCCTGCATTGAAACCTTTCATCAATTTTTCTCTTCCGTCCATTAGCTACTGTCATGGGTTGCAAACTTCTTGATAATGTTGTGCACTGTGGACAAAGGCAAATCTAGATCTTTAGAGATGGATTTGTAACCTTGAGATTGTTGATATTTTTCCACAATTCTGGTTCTCAAGTCCTCAGACAGTTCTCTTCTCCTCTTTCTGTTGTCCGTTCTTAGTGTGGTACACACAGACACACTAAGTTAACTTCTCTCCTTTTTATCTGCTTTCAGGTGTAATTTTTATATTGCCTACACCTGTTACTTGCTCCAGGTGAGTTTAAAGGAGCATCACATGCTTGAAACAATCTTATTTTTCCACAATTTAGAAAAGGTGCCAATCATTTTATTCAGCCCATTTTTGGAGTTTGGTGTGACATTATGCCCAAATTGCTTTTTTTCCCCTCCCTTTTTTGGTTTAGTTCCAATACACACAAAAGGAATAAACATGTGTATAGCAAAACGTGTGTTACTGCAATCCTTGTCTGTGAGAAAAGGGGTGCCAACATTTATGGCCATGACTGTATCACAGCTTATCCTGAAAAGTTATCTGAAGTTACAGAAACGCTTTAACAAATACAGAAGGCCTTATGTAGAAAGCCTCAATAGTATATTATGAATTGAGTATTTGAACAGAAATAAGTCTTGTATTATCTGATTATATAGTATTAGATTTTGTGCAATCTTTTTATATTTTCAGTTTCCTTGATGCAGGGTCACTACCCTTTCAACAAAGTTTTAGTTTTATATACTTTTCTATAACCATCTGTCAATCTAGAATTTTCTCATACAGCCAGGTCTCATTAATGCAAGACTGATGGAATTTTACTATACTATTATTCTGTCTATAAAGTAGTCATAAAAGAATGTGTGCCTAAAAAATTAAGACATTAGACATCTTGAGACATTTTTAGAATTACAATAGCTTGGCAGCTTTTATGGTAAACAAAAATTCACAAATCACATGAATTACACAAACCTTCATACAACCCTCATAAACCAAAAGACACAAAGTGACTCAACTGTATAGAGCCTCTAGCTGTAACCATATTGTCCTGTCTGGAGAAGAACTGCTTATTTTAGGATCTAGGTACAGAACACCATCATAGCACCAAATGTACGTACCCTGTAAATATAGTCGAGGAGGGAAGGTTTGGGTATATTTAGGTCTTCAAGAGGAGATGTAGATATAGGCTCAAGTAATGTCTGCAAGGGAAGAGCCATGCACCAATCCAACAGGCACAGCAACAAGGACACTATAAACTGCAACATTAAAATATATATAAAATAATGATATAGCAACAATATTTTTAACACTAATAATGTGGACTTTACCATTTTAAATACAAAATTTATGAAAACACATTAAATATTTGTTTTAAAATGTACAATAACATGGCAATCATCATAAAGATAATAATGAAAACAGCTATGTAAGGCATTGAGGCATTGCTGGAGGGTGACAACGTTTACCTTTTTATCTGTTTCCACTGAGGAGTTCTCTGCACTTGGCAGAAGGAATGAAATGGTGGCTACCAAAATCTGAAAGAGAAACGAGAGAACATATTGTTGACAAATTTAGTCCATTAAGCATAATTAAAACATATCTGAATTAATAAAATACGCCAAATACGACATACCTATTAAATGCACTTGAAGGGAACCTGTCATCGTTTTGATGCTACTAAACTGTGAGTCAATGGGGCAGTCCCAGGTGAATTTTCCCCAACCACTGGCTTTGATTGATTGATCTTTCCCTATTTAGGTATAGATAGCGATCTATCCATCAAGCCGGCAAAATGGGGTTAAGACACCGCGGACCGCCTGGATGACTTACATAGTACAATGATATTCGGCATGTTTACACAGCTACAGTCGGCACGCATCTGGATGTAGTATCCATATCAATATACATATTCATATTAACATATTCTTGAATGGAAATTAATCTCTCAATAACTTAAACGAGAAACTTATTCATTGAGTGTACTTTAAAACCATTTATTTATATATAATTGATCACAACAAGTGATCACTGGAACTTTATATTCCCATCCAACATTATTATTATTATTATTAATAAAACATAACTTTTATTGAGCCTTCACAAGTTAAAAAGCACACTTATTAGTTTCAATTGTTGTACTTTTTGTGATCAATTGTATATAAATAAATAGTCAAAATTAACCCTCCATCCATAGGTCCGATTTTGGGATAGGTTTTTTTAAAACCATAACTTTTTTTTTAAGCACAGAAAAATCTACGCTGAAAATATAGTGCCATATATGCAATTCAAAGTGGAATTGCTTGACATTTCTTCTGTGATACATAAATCTTCATAAAAATCTGAGTTAAAGGGGTACTTCGGTGAAAAACTTTTTTTTTTTAAATCAACTGGTGCCAGAAAGTTAAACAGATTTGTAAATGACTTCTATTAAAAAATCTTAATCCTTCCTGTACTTATTAGCTGCTGAATACTACAGTGAAAATTATTTTCTTTTTGAAACAGCGCTCTCTGCTGACATCATGAGCACAGTGCTCTCTGCTGACATCTCTGTCCATTTTAGGAACTGTCCAGAGCAGCATGTTTGCTATGGGGATTTTCTCCTACTCTGGACAGTTCCTAAAATGGACAGAGATGTCAGCAGAGAGCACTGTGGTCATGATGTCAGCAGAGAGCTCTGTGTTTCAAATGGAAAATAATTTCCTCTGTAGTATTCAGCAGCTAATAAGTACAGGAAGGATTAAGATTTTTTAATAGAAGTAATTTACAAATCTGTTTAACTTTCTGGCCCCAGTTGATTTAAAAAATAAAAATAAAAAAATTCACCGGAATACCCCTTTAACCCCTTAAGGACGGAGCCCATTTTCACCTCTAGGACGAAGCCCTTTTTTGCAAATCTGACCACTGTCACTTTAAACATTAATAACTCTGGGATGCTTTTAGTTATCATTCTGATTCTGAGATTGTTTTTGCGTGACATATTCTACTTTAACATACTGGTAAATTTTTGTGGTAACTTGCATCCTTTCTTGGTGAAAAATCCCAAAATTTGATGAAAAAATAAAAAATTTAGCATTTTTCTAACTTTGAAGCTCTCTGCTTGTAAGGAAAAGGGATATTCCAAATAATTTTTTTGGGGATTCACATATACAATATGTCTACTTTATGTTTGCATCATAAAATTGACGAGTTTTTACTTTTGGAAGACACCAGAGGGCTTCAAAGTTCAGCAGCAATTTTCCAATTTTTCACAAAATTTTCAAACTCGCAATTTTTCAGGGACCAGTTCAGGTTTGAAGTGGATTTGAAGGGTCTTCATATTAGAAATACCCCATAAATGACCCCATTATAAAAACTGCACCCCCCAAAGTATTCAAAATGACATTCAGTAAATGTTTTAACCCTTTAGGTGTTTCACAGGAAAAGCAGCAAAGTGAAGGAGAAAATTCAAAATCTTCATTTTTTACACTCGCATGTTCTTGTAGACCCAATTTTTTAATTTTTACAAGGGGTAAAAGGAGAAAATGTATACTTATATTTATAGCCCAATTTCTCTCGAGTAAGGACACACCTCATATGTCTATGTAAAGTGTTCGGCGGGCGCAGTAGAGGGCTCAGAAGCGAAGGAGCGACAAGGGGATTTTAGAGAGTACGTTTTTCTGAAATGGTTTTTGGGGGGCATGTCACCTTTAGGAAGCCCCTATGGTGCCAGAACAGCAAAAAAAAAAAAACACATGGCATACCATTTTGGAAACTAGACCCCTTGAGGAACGTAACAAGGGATAAAGTGAGCCTTAATACCCCACAGGTGTTTCACGACTTTTGCATATGTAAAAAAAAAAAAAATTATTGTCACTAAAATGTGGGTTTCCCCCCAAATTTCACATTTTTGCAAGGGTTAATAGCAGAAAAGACCCCCCAAAATTTGTAACCCCATCTCTTCTGAGTATGGAGGTACCCCATAAGTGGACCTGAAGTGCACTACGGGCGAACTACAATGCTCAGAAGGGAAGGCGTCATATTTGGCTTTTTGAGAGCAAATTTTGCTCGGGGGGCATGTCGCATTTAGGAAGCCCCTATGGTGCCAGAACAGCAAAATAACCCCCACATGGCATACCATTTTGGAAACTAGACCCCTTGAGGAACGTAACAAGGCGTAAAGTGAGCATTTACCCCCCACTGGTGTCTGACAGATCTTTGGAACAGTGGCCTGTGCAAAATTTTTCATTTTCACGGACCACTGTTCCAAAGATCGGTCAGACACCTGTGGGGTGTAAATTCTCACTGCACCCCTCATTACATTCCGTGAGGGGTGTAGTTTTCAAAATGGGATCACATGTGGGTGTGTTTTTTTTTTTGCGTTTGTCAGAACCGCTGTAACAATCAGCCACCTCTGTGCAAATCACCTCAAATGTACATGGCGCACTCTCCCTTCTGGGCCTTGTTGTGCGCCCCCAGAGCACTTTGCGCCCACATATGGGGTATCTCCGTACTCGGGAGAAATTGTGTTACAAATTTTGGGGGTCTTTTTTCCCTTCTACCTCTTGTGAAAATGAAAAGTATAGGGCAACACCAGCATGTTAGTGTAAATTTTTTTATTTTTTTACACTAACATGCTGGTGTAGACCCCAACTGTTCCTTTTCATAAGAGGTGAAAGGAGAAAAAGCCCCCCAAAATTTGTTAGGCAATTTCTCCCGAGTACGGCGATACCCCATATGTGACCCTATTCTGTTGCCTTGAAATACGACAGGGCTCCAAAGTGAGAGCGCCATGTGCATTTGAGGCCTGAATTAGGGACTTGCATAGGGGTGGACATAGGGGTATTCTACGCCAGTGATTCCCAAACAGGGTGCCTCCAGCTGTTGCTAAACTCCCAGCATGCTTGGACAGTCAATTGCTGTCCAGAAATGCTGGGAGTTTTTGTTTTGCAACAGCTGGAGGCTCCATCTTAGAAACACTGCCATACAATACGTTTTTCATTTTTATTGGAGAAGGGGGGTGGGGGGGCAGTGTACGTGTGTATATGTAGTGTTTTACTCTTTATTTTATGTTAGTGTAGTGTAGTGTTTTTAGGTTACATTCACACTGGCGGCGGATTACACTGAGTCTCCCGCTAGGAGTTTGAGCTGCGGCGGAAAATTTGCCGCATCTCAAATTTGCTGCGGGGAACTCGCTGTAATCTGCCGCCAGTGTGAATGTAGCCTGTACATTCACACGGGAGGGGGGTCAAAACTACAACTCCCAGCATGCACTGACAGACCATGCATGCTGGGAGTTGTAGTTTTGCAACAGCTGGAGGCACACTGGCTGGAAAACCTTGAGTTAGCTTCTATGACCTAACTCAGTATTTTCCAACCAGTGTGCCTCCAGCTGTTGCAAAACTGCAACTCCCAGCATGTACTGATTGCGGAAGGGCATGCTGGGAGATGTAGTTATGCAATGGCTGGAGGCAAGCAAGTACAACTCCCAGCATGCCAAGACAGCTTATGCTGTTCCTGAATGCTGGGAGTTGTAGTTTTGCAAGATTTAGAGGGGTTCAGGTTGTAAATCACTGTCCAGTGGTCTCAAAACTGTGGCCCTCCAGATGTTGCAAAACTACAACTCTCAGCATGCCCAGCCAGCAAACTGCTGTCTGGGCATGCTGAGAGTTGTAGTTTTGCAACATCTGGAGGGCTACAGTTTGAGACCACTTAGTGATCTACAACCTGAACCCCTCTAAATATTGCAAAACTACAAGTCCCAGCATGCCCACACAGCAAACAGCTGTCTGGGCATGCTGGGAGTTGTAGTTTTGCAACATCTGGAGGGCCACGGTTTAGAGACCACTGTAAACTGTGGCCCTCCGGATGTTGCTAGGCAACAACTCACCTAGCAGGACCCGGAAGCCGCCGCCGCCGCACGTGGGGGATCCCCGCATGGAGGATCGCGATCCGGGATCCAGGTAAGGGACCTTCGGCGCCGACCCTCCCTGGACGGTTCCCCCGTTTTGCCCGGACACCGATAGGTGGGCAAAGCGGGGGAACCGAACTTTAACCCCCCCCTCCCCCGGTCTGCTATCGGTCGGTCGCTCGGCCGACCAATAGCAGGGATAGGAGGGGTGGCAACCCTGCCACCAAACTCCTATCCCTTTAGGAGGATCTAGGGTGTCTCGGACACCAACGATCCCTCTTATTTTTCGGGTCACCAGTGACCCGTATGACCCAGAATCGCGCAGATCGCAGGTCTGAATTGACCTGCGATTTGCGCGCATCGCGGTCATGGGGGGGTCTCAGGACCCCCCTCGGCGATGTGCCGGGATGCCTGCTGTTAGATAACAGCAGTCATCCCGGCCCGATCACCGCTAGCGGTGACGCGGCGCTCCCGGAACCCCGCGACGTACATGTACGTCGCCGCGCGCCAAGTGACACTTCGCGACGCCGTACATGTACGTGACACGTCGCTCGTCGTGAAGGGGTTAAAAACAGCATTGATTTCAGTCACTAATTTTGAGGCAGAATTTTCCGCCTCTTATATTTGTCATTTAAACAAGCCCTTAGGCTTCAGATAAAAAGGTCAAAAAGAGTGGAAATCAAGCAATTGGTAGAGAAGAAATATAAAACGTATACCAGCCAAAGGCATGCCAACAGGGCTCATTTTTGGTATATATTAAACCAATAAATTCTACAGGCATATCAGATGGATCAGGTAGAGAGAATAGCCATGAGTGTAAAAAATCTCACAAATACAACCTACCTCTGTGATCTTTCTACACAAAGGCAAATCAGAGTTCTCAAGTTCTCGCCAATAAGAAACCAGCAGCTGAAGGACATCACAGGCCACCTGGGCCACCGTTTTGTTGGAAAACTGAAAAATAAAATTGAAATGAAAAAAAATTGTTAAGAAATAGAAAGGGATTAGATTTTTAGAAAAATACCGTATTTTTCACTCTATAAGAAGCACTTTTTCTTCCCCAAAACTGGGGAAATACATAATATACGGCAAATACATATTAAACCCTGTCTTATCGCGGCGGTCCCTGCGGTCATCAACGGCCAGGACCCGCGGCTAATACAGGACATCACTGATCGCGGTGATGCCCTGTATTAACCCTTCAGACGCGGCGATCAAAGCTGACCACTGCGTCTGAAGGCAAAGTGACACTAACCCGGCTGCTCAGTCGGGCTGTTCGGGACCGCCGCGGTGAAATCGCAGTGTCCCGAAAAGATTACAGGACACCGGGAGGGACCTCACCTGCCTCCTCGGTGTCTGCTCCGTGGCGGGATCCCCTGCATGGCCGGCGCTCTCCTTCATCGTCATCACGTTGTCCTGTCATCCAATAGGAGCAGCGTGCGTAGTGACGTGATGGCGGCGACAGAGCGCGAGGATACCCGGCAGCAGAGACGTTCCGGAGCGACGGGGACACCCCGGGGACGCGGCAACAGCAATGGAGGGCGACATCCAGGGCAGTGGTGACGGGTCCGGAACGGCGGGGACACGTGAGTATTGCCTCCTATACCAGTGGTCTTCAACCTGCGGACCTCCAGATGTTGCAAAACTACAACTACCAGCATGCCCGGACAGCCAACGGCTGTCCGGGCATGCTGGGAGTTGTAGTTTTGCAACATCTGGAGGTCCGCAGGTTGAAGGTTCAGAATCTTTTTTTTCTAGATTTTCACCCGTTAAAATTGGGTGCGTTTTATATGCCGGAGCGTCTTATATGGCGAAAAATAAGTTGGTGGTTCACTGGCCACCCAGCTTCTCCCTTTGCAGTCAGCTATAAAACAATAACTTAACTGCATCATATTATTAACATAATAAAAATAAAATAGAAATAAATATGTAAAATTATTTTTTTTCTTCTTTTAATAACACATCAGAGATAACCCCACATCTAACAACTCACAGCTAGGCGTACAGTCAATCCTGTAAACACTTCCATGACATGAACTATCCATGGTGCTGAAAAACTGCAGGAGACAATGCCAACAGGAAGGCTCAGGAAAGCTGCAGAAAGTTACTTTTAGCTGTACTTTATAGCAGTAAAAACCCATATAAAGGACAATGGGAAATACAGAATATAGACATGTAAAAAGTTGCCTTAGATTTATTATAAACCATGTTAAAATTTGACTATTTCTGCAGATTAAAACCAAATATCCGATTAAAGCACGTCTTTACTCTGACAATCAAAAAGGAGTTTTGTGCATACAATACGGCTCAGATTTATCAAAGAATGTCTACGGTAGAGCTATTTTCCCACATTTATTTGGGTGGTGGGTTTGACTAGCATCTTATTTATCAAGAGGGTGCAGCAGGATGATGAATTTTGCGCAGCTCTGCTGTGGTGGGAACAGCTCTACCACATACACTTTATCTAGACACTTGTGAGGGAGGGAAGTAGACACTTTCCCTGAATTTGGCAGGTTAGGTGTTTTTACTTACTATCACAGAGCTGCCGTTACATTTTTACTTGCATTTTAGATGCTAAAATGAAATTTGATTGCGGTGTTTAAGGGGTTAAAGCCGGGCATCACCGGTATAGGTGATGTCTGGCATTAGAGATGGGTCCTGGTGGCAGATAGCTGTTGTCCACAAGAGGTTAAAGGGGTACTCCGGTGAAAAACTTTTTTTTTTTCTTTTTTTTTTTTTTATCAACTGGTGCCAGAAAGTTAAACAGATTTGTAAATTACTTCTATTAAAAAAATCTTAATTCTTCCTGTACTTATTAGCTGCTGAATACTACAGCGGAAATTCTTTTCTTTTTGAAACACAGAGCTCTCTGCTGACATCACGAGCACAGTGCTCTCTGCTGACATCTCTGCCCATTTTAGGAACTGTCCAGAACAGCATATGTTTGCTATGGGGATTTCCATTTACTCTGGACAGTTCCTAAAATGGACAGAGATGTCAGCAGAGAGCACTGTGCTCATGATGTCAGCAGACAGCTCTGTGTTTCAAACGGAATTTTTTTTTCACTGTAGTATTCAGTAGCTAATAAGTACAGGAAGGATTATGATTTTTTAATAGAAGCAATTTACAAGTCTGTTTAACTTTCTGGCACCAGTTGATTTAAAAAAAGCAAAAGTTTTTCACCGGAGTACACCTTTAAAGGTTGAATTGTGGAAGGTAGAAGTGATTCTCTTGCCTTCTGGTAGGTGGTGTAGCATTGCGCCTAAAAAAGTACCTTTGCGCACAAAATTGCGACTTTTGAAATGATAAATACGTGACCACTGCATGGTCAAAAAGAAAAAGTTCTACGGGTAGGCAAAAAGAGTGAAACTGTCTATATCAAAAGGCGCATAAAAGTCCCTAAATATGCTGCTTGCGCCTGAACTGCGCCAAAACATAGACAAAAAAATTCTCTAAAAGCAATGATAAATCTCCCCCTACATGTCTGACAAGATTGTGTATTTTATAAATAAAAATAAATAAAAGAAAAACTAAAGGGAATCTGTCATCAGTGTCAATTGCACTAACCTGTTGTACAGCCTTGTAGTGTAGGCGACACTGATGACAATGATACTTACCGGTCCACACTTCCTGTCTCCATTCTGTCGGAATACCTCTTCTTCAGTACAGTGGTCCCTCAACATACAATGGTAATCCGTTCCAAATGGACCATCGTTTGTTGAAACCATCGTATGTTGAGGGATCCGTGCAATGTAAAGTATAGGACAGTGGTCTACAACCTGCGGACCTCCAGATGTTGCAAAACTACAACACCCAGCATGCCCCGACAGCCAACGGCTGTCTGGGCATGCTGGGAGTTGTAGTTTTGCAACATCTAGAGGTCCACAGGTTGAAGACTACTGATATTGGAGGTTATACTCACGTGTCCCCGCCGCTCCGGACCGTCACCGCTCGTCACCGCTGCCCTGGATGTCGCCTTCCATCGCTGTCGCCGCGTCCCCGGGGTGTCACCGATGCTCCGGTAAGGCCTCTGCTTCCCCGGGATCCTCGCTCTCCGTCGCCATCACGTCGTTACGCACGCCGCTCCTATTGGATGACGGGACAGTGTGCGCAGTGACGTGATGACGACGATGGAGAGCGCCGACGATGCAGGGGATCCCGAAGAGGACGCGCCGGAGCCCCGAGGACAGGTAAGTGATCGTCAGCGGACCACACAGGGCACCGTAAACGGCTGAAGCAGTCTGCGCTGCCGGATAGCCGTTTATGCGAAGGCCCCGACATACAAAAGCATCGTATGTTGATGCCTCTGAGAGACCATCGCATGTTGAAATTATCGTATGTCGGGGCCATCGTAGGTCGGGGGGTCACTGTATATGCAAATGATCAGCTTAATGCACGGGATGGGGGTGGGTTTTTCCAAAGCTTCCCATGCATGGTGACGTTCAGGTCCTCTGCTGCAGAATGTAGGTCCACTCTGCAGAGGCTCAGCACGGGAAGAGGCGTTAATACGAAGATGCCAGCCGGATGTCACCAAACAGGGAGCTTGGGAACGCTGCCAGTCCAATCCCCCAAACACCAACCCCCACTGCTATTTAACTAATAAAACCAGTGCTCAAGCATTCAGAAAAGCACACAGGAAAATGAACAGTAGCATCTGATTGCTATGGGCAACTGGTTAACATTTCCTCTGCACAGGTTTTGATAAATTTCCCCAAAGCGTCCACCTTCTCGGCACCCAGGAACTGCCTGGTAATTGCATGGAAACAAGGCAACAAGTCTTTAATTTTCCTGCAGCGCCAACACAGGGGAAATTAAGCATTACACAGACGTCAGACAGGAAGGGCTATCTATATAAAAAATTGTAAAGGGTCAGTGCAGCATTCATCATTCAGCAAGCTTGTGGTCAGACACATCCCTATAAAGCAGGGCATTTTGTTTTTCTGATGTTGGAATAGATGCGGAGAGATGACATCTACACAGACACCGAGAAATAAAGAAATGCATTGAAGGTTTGTCTCTGCTCTGAAATAGAATACAGTCTCTCCTTCAGGGTCAGTACAAGATCAGTAATAAAATGTAGCTACAGTTTTGTTTCCACATTTAAGTGACTTAAATGGTCATTAACCTTTCAACAGACTTTTCAGAATAAGCTATTGTAGGAGTATTTCTGCTCAACTTGTATCTTTCTTTTTTCAACTGTTTACTTTTTTTTTTTGCAGACTCCATGTCTAATTTTTAGTTGTCCCATTGCTAGTGGATGGAGACTATTTGTAGACATGGAGACCATGCCCCCCCCCCCTATTTTCTATAGCACACTGGAAGAAAAAACAGCAAGGAGGATATTATGGAGCAGTATTGAGAAGTGTAAGCTGGGAATCCAGCACTGGGAAGAGATAACAAATAAAACTCAACCTTTAAAAGGAAGCTTGTCATTGCTTTCATGCTGCATGAACCACAAATAATCAGGGAGGTCTCTGGTAGCTTCTCCCTGCCCTGCAGGCCTTGAATGATAGGGATCTCGCCCTGATTGATTATATGGAGAGATCTATTAATTAAGTCTGATGTAACAGCGAGAAGATGCCAGGGAGAGCTAAGATGACTTGTGGTTCTGGCAGCATGAAAGTGATGACAGGTTCCCTTTAACACAGCAAAAGAAATACATTAATATCAACAATCTTTCCGTAGTGCTTCCCAGTTATTTGTAAATAAATCTATATCTCTATACTTTCTGATTCATCTTTGAGATTCCACATGTGCACATTATGTACTCCTTAACCACATTACTGAACAATAATTTTTGGAACAGATGAGGACATTCTGTGAGAACATAAGCAAAGAATATGAGATACATGATAAGTCACTTGTCACCTGACCTGGGGTAGGTACAAGCTGACAATACACATCAGTGTCTAATTCTAGAACACAACAATTGAAGTTAAAGGGGTACTCTGGTGGAAAACATATATATATATTTTTTTTAATCAACTGGTGCCAGAAAGTTAAAGGAGTAGTCCAGTGGTGACTCAGTGGTGAGCAACTTATCCCCTATCCTAAGTATAGGGGATAAGTTGCAGATCGCGGGGGGGTCCGACCCCAGGGGCCCCCTGCGATCTCCTGTACGGAGCCCCGACAGCCCGCGGGAAGGGGGCGTGTCCGCCTCCGCACGAGGCGGCGGCCGACACGCCCCCTCAATACAACTCTATGGCAGAGCCGAAGCGCTGCCTTCGGCAATCTCCGGCTCTGCCATAGCGATGTATTGAGGGGGCGTGTCGGCCGCCGCCTCGTGCGGGGGTCGACACCCGCTATCTCGGCGGAGAGCCGGGGCCCCGTACAGAGAGATCGCAGGGGGCCCCAGCGGTCGGACCCCCCGCGATCTCAAACTTATCCCCTATCCTTAGGATAGGAGATAAGTTTTTCACCACTGGACTACCCCTTTAAATAGATTTGTAAATTACTTCTATTAAAAAATCTTTACCCTTCCAGCACTCATTAGCAGCTGTATCTTTTTGAGTTTCTTTTTTGTCTTGTCCACAGTGCTCTCTGCTGACACCTGATGCCCATATCAGGAACTGTCCAGAGCAGGAGGAAATCCCCATAGCAAACCTATGCTTCTCTGGACATTTCCTGACACGGACAGAGGTGTCAGCAGAGAGCACTGCGGACAACACAAATAAGAGATTCAAAAAGAAAAGAATTTCCTCTGTAGCATACAGCTGCTAATAGGTACTGAAAGGATTAAGATTTTTAAATAGAAGTAATTTACAAATCTGTTAAACTTTCTGGCACCAGTTCATTTAATAAAAAAAATTAATAAAAAAAAAAAAAACATTTCCACCAGAGTACCCCTTTAATAGAATATCCAGTGTATTATTAGAAAGGAAAGCAGCATGAATTACCTTTAGTGTTACTCCAATAACATTAATCGCATCAATAACCTGAGGATGATTGGTATTCTCTACCAGCTCTTCACAGATCCATATCCCAAGACAGCAGATTGCAATGCACCTAAGCAACAAATTATTATTATTAACAACAAGACAAGAAAACATTCTTGTCAGATAATGACTTGTCTATATTAGTCTCACAGTAAAATCAAGCAGGAATTCTAACAGTTTTAATTAGGGCTGGGCGGTATACCGGTTCATACCAAATACCGAATTTTTTGGTCTGCACGATATGAATTTCCCGCCATACCGCAATAGCGCTTGGGCCCCTCCCCCTCGGGAATGTATTATCAGCCTAGCGCAGCGCTGTCCCCACATCGGGGAACTAATTCTATGTGACCCGCCAGCGCAGTTCTGCCCCCTGCCCCCTCCCCCCCCCATTAATGATCAGCCCAGCGGGGCACTACTCACAGATGTCACCTTCAAGCACTGCCCTCCTCCTCTTTGTTGGGGGCCGCAGGGCACTGGAACTCACTGTACGCCAGTGGTCTCCAACCTGCAGAACTCCAGTTGTTGTAAAACTACAACTCCCAGCATGCCTACTCCCAACGGCCACACCCCTACCATTCAATTCCCTCGTTGAACTTGATGGACATATGTCTTTTTTCGACCGTACTAACTATGTAACTATGTAGTTTTGCCACAGCTGGAGGTCCGCAGGTTGGAGACCACTGCTGTCCGCTGTATCCCTATGCCCGGGCTGCAAAACATAAAGAAAATAAACTTTAAACTCACCTACTGTCGGGGACATCGCTGCGGCCGGTGATAGGCTGACGGCTGTCCTCCTCAGTCCCCAGAGTGTGGCCCCGACAGTAGGTGAGTTTAAAGTTTATTTTCTTTATGTTTTGCAGCCCGGGCATAGGGATACAGCGGACAGCAGTGGTCTCAAACCTGCGGACCTATAGCTGTGGCAAAACTACAACTCCCAGCATGCCCGGACAGCCGTTGGCTGTCCGGGCATGCTGGGAGTTGTAGTTTTGCAACAACTGGAGGTCCGCAGGTTGGAGACCACTGGCGTACAGTGAGTTCCAGCGCTCGGCGGCCCCCAACAAAGAGGAGGAGGGCAGTGCTTGAACGTGATATCTGTGAGTAGTGCCCCGCTGGGCTGATCATTAATGGGGGGGCGACAGAACTGCGCTGGCGGGTCACATGATTCGGGGGGGGGGGGGGGGGGGTCGCTGAACACTGCGCGCGGGTCACATGATTGGGGGGGGGGGTGCAAATACTGTTATATACCGTGGAACCACCGTAAGTTAAAAAAAATACTGTGATACACATATTTGGTCATACCGCCCAGCTCTAGTTTTAATATGAAGGAAAACATAAGCATAAACAAAGAAAAGCTGTAGAAGAACTGTATAGTTCATGGAATTCTTCTCAGAAATTATGGTGCAGCGGCCTCCTATTGTTTTCAATGGGATTCTACTGGATCAAATCACAAAACAGAATTTCTGCAGCAGAAATTCCAGATCCCAGCTCTGCCGAAAGAATAAACAAGTTAATTCTTTCAGCAGAAACTGCTCTGAAGTGCATTGCCGTCTACTGAGACAACACATTTCTGGGCGGTCCCAATGCCGGCTTTTTTTTTGCCAGCGCCCAATACAGATGGAATATCCGGGCGAAGCTCATGTAGTGTGAATGGGCCCTAAGAAGCATTGTCACCCACCCTAGGCTATTAGGAGTTACTAACATATTTAGCTGTGTTTGCATTTTGGGTGGAAATCGCGCAGTGGATCTCAAAATCTAAGTGGATCTAAGAAAGCCACAATAAAGTCTTAACCCAACCTCCTAGAATGTTACCTTGCAGCTTCATTTGGTTCCTCCCTGGCATTCTTCAGCAAAACTTCAACCAAAATGGTCTAGACAGAAAAGAAGCATTATGGTGAACACATTGCGAAATGAGTCAAACTACATCTGGTTCCCTCTACATGCTGATCTATCATTACACATATGTATAATCTCCAACACAATTATAACATAGAGACTCTCCTATTAAGTCTCCTAGTCGCAGCCACGCAATCAGTAGTAGAAAATGTATGTAAGAAATTGGTTCATTCTCTGACAATCCAGAAATGTTAATGATCTGGCATTTACTTTTGGTAAAGGACTAATATGTTATCTGGAATCTCTACACCAGAAGAGCAAACAAAATTGGTTAATTTCTCTGCTAAAAAAAGAAGTGGAAATCTTTTAACTTTAAAGGTTTTTTCCCCCCCATAAATTGAACTTGTTATAAACATAAGATCAAAGGGGCCTCTACAGATCAATAGAGATCATGCAGTGGTGAGGAATGGAGAGGCATGGGGCATGCTCAAAGGATACTTCTTGCACAGCTTGTTTTAGCAAGGCCATGTTTTCCTTTTCTGAATATGTACAAAGGAATCAATGTTTGTAGAATTGTGCAGTTGTCATTCAGAATATCTAAATATATATATAAAACTCAACGTGTGTGTGTATGTGTGTGTGTGTATGTGTGTATGTATGTTCCAGCATCACTTCCAAACCGCTAAAGATATTAACATGAAACTTTGCACACGTGTTACTTATATGTCAACAACAAACATAGGATAGGTGATTTAACCCTTACTCACCCCCATTTGCCAGGGTCGGGGTTTTTGTTTAAAGTCCCATACAAGTCTATGGGAAATATATGTTACTGCATAACTTCCAAACGGCTGGAGATATTTCGATAATACTTGGTCACATGTTACTTATATATCCACTTATAATATAGGATCGTTAATTTAACCCTTAACTACCCCCATTTGTGAGGGTCAGGGTTTTAGTTTAAAGTCCCATGTAAATCAATGGGAAATGTATGTTCCCACATAACTTCCGTACGGCTGGAGATATTTCAATACCTGGTACACATATTACGGGTCGGGAGAGGGGGTCTGGAGTGGGGGTCGGGAAAGGACAACAATATATGAGGACGGGATATGGGGTTGGAATATGACAACAATATATGAGGACGGGATGTGGGGTTGGAATATGACAACAATATATGAGGACGGGATATGGGGTTGGAATATGACAACAATATATGAGGATGGGATGTGGGGTTGGAATATGACAACAATATATGAGGACGGGATATGGGGTTGGAATATGACAACAATATATGTGGACGGGATGTGGGGTTGAAATATGACAACAATATATGAGGACGGGATATGGGGTTGGGATATGACAACAATATATGAGGACGGGATATGAAGTCAAAAGCTTCCTCTTGATTTTCCTCCACAACAAGGATTAGGAAGGAAAAACCGGACAACGCCAGGTACTCAGCTAGTATGTGAATAAAAATGGTGTTTCCTACCTTGATGTCCTTGTTGTTCACACTGATGTCATTCAGTCCACTGGATGCCTCTAGCAAAGGGAGATCTTTATGAATGTTTGGGTAGCAAACAAGGGAACCCAGAATTATCTGTGCCTCTAGACGTGGTGCCTAGGAGATAAAGCAGACATTTCAGGTTACTAGCACTATAGAGGTTGCAAAAGTATCAAACACATACAGGAGGTGAGGAAGGGGGGGGGACTAGGGAAGGGCTAAAATAAAGGTATCTGTTAAAGTTGTTTTTGATAACTGGAAAATAAAAATGAAATAAAATGTTTTTAAAAAAATGATACGGATTGTTATAGTGACAGTTATACCAAATAGATAAACAGTCAAGAGGTGGTGCTAAGCTGCTGCCTCAACCAAACATCATAAATGCAGGGCAAGTCAGGGATAAAGGGCGTCACAGCAGCTCGGCATCGCCTCTCTGACTGTTCACTCACAAAAGAGCGGCTTAATAAGTTTAAAAACGGACGTCAATAAAAACCAAGGTATAGTAAGGGTTACGTAATACCTAATATGGAGTGGACAGATTGCCTTTAAGAAAATACTATTATTTTTACTCGATTCATGTCAGAATATGGCATCAATGGGGAACCATCAGGTAGGACAATGAAATGCCTATCAATCTACCAAACAGCACATGCCTATGACTTTAGAGGGGAGAACTCTATAAATCTGACCTAGGTTGACAGCAGTTCCTTTGTATGCAAAATTTCCGTCATTATATATAAATGGAAATGTGAAGGTAAATGTAAGAAAAGGGAATCCCTGAGAGGCAACAAAATCAAAGATACATAAAGATTAAATGGTCTGAAAGATGCATTATGGGTATATATATTTTTTCAATTATAATTATACACCTTAATATGGGGTAGACATATTGCCTGGGCTTTCTGCACAGCATTTAAATATATGCTTTACAAGCACCATGGACATAGGAACAACAGACTGGAGGTTATTGTGCTGGGAGGAGGGGGGCTGTGACCTGTGGTCCGATTCCAATATGTGTATATACCGTATATACTAGAGTATAAGCAGAGTTTTTTAGCACGATTTTTCGTGCTGAAAACGCCCCCCTCAGCTTATACTCGAGTGAACAAAAAAACTTTCTGGCCTGTCAATCCCTTCTCAGTGGTCTTCAACCTGCGGACCTCCAGAAGTTGCAAAACTACAACTCCCAGCATGCCCGGACAGCCCATGGCTGTCCGGGTATGCTGGGAGTTGTAGTTTTGCAATATCTGGAGGTCCGCAGGTTGAAGACGACTGAGAAGGGATTGACAGGTGGTGATGATAAAGGGGGGGGGGGGTGATGATGACGGGGGTGATGATGACGGGGGTCTGGATGATGACGGGGGTCTGGATGATGACGGGGGTCTGGATGATGACGGGGGTCTGGATGATGACGGGGGTCTGGATGATGACGGGGGTCTGGATGATGACGGGGGTCTGGATGATGACGGGGGTGATGATGACGGGGGTGATGATGACGGGGGTGATGATGACGGGGGTGATGATGACGGGGGTGATGATGACGGGGGGTCTGGATGATGACAGGGGGGGGGGTGATGACAGGGGGGGGGGGTGATGACATGGGGGGGGATGATGTATTTGCCACTCTAGGCTTATAGTCGAGCCAATAACTTTTCTTGGGTTTTTGGGGTAAAATTAGGGGCCTCGGCTTATATTCGGGACGGCTTATACTCGAGTATATACGGTATATATTATCCTGCTTGTGATGATAACGAATAGACTTTTCTCAACAGATCTGCAATTGTCAGCTTACTATTAGGCTTAGTATCCAGAATAAAAAAAAATATGTCAAACATAAAAAGTTGATTAAAACAAAAGATCACATTCAAGGACATGTTCCCTTTAAAATGGTTAGATTAGATGGGTGGGAGTAAATGCTAAGCTAAGGGCCCCTATATGGGGCTGTATAAGAAACATGTTGGGGGGGGGGGGGGTGATGATGAGGTTCCTGATCACTCCCACTAACCTAGTATTCATACCCCATATTGCAATACATTTCCCAGCCATCTGACTCTTCAGTGAAAAGTGCAAAAAGCAAAAAATAAATAAAAAACACTGTTGAAATCGAGGCACCCAAGGCTATAAAAGTATATACGGTAAAAAAAATACTCATTATTTACACTGACCACAGGTCTGCATTGAGTCTTCATGACAAATACACCTTTATAAGTTATATACCGTATGTTCTATACAATAAATCAAGTTTTAACACTCATTAACTGGAAGTACAATGATTTTGAGCTAATGTATTTACAATGTAAATTTTTAAATACAGTGGTCCCACAAGTTACAATACGAATTGGTTCCAGGACAACCATTGTATGTTGAAACCATTGTATGTTGAGACCATAACTCTATGGAAACCTGGTAATTGGTTCTGAAGAGATGAAGCAAATCCTTACATATAAAAGTAAGAAAGATCTGCTGGGAGCTGTAATCACTGTCCATTTCAGTGTTTCCCAACCAGGGTGCCTCCAGCTGTTGCAAAACAACAACTCCCAGCATGCCCGGACAGCCGTTGGCTGTCCGGGCATGCTGAGAGTTGTACTTTTGCAACAGCTGGAGACACCCTGGTTGGGAAACCATGGTTTATGTAGAGGACAGGAGCTTCTTCAGGGTCCTATACAGTACACACAGCGTCCCAAATGGAGCCGCCCTTACTTGGTGTCCAAAGGAGCAGCTAACCCTGGCACAGGTAAGGAGTAGTACAGAACTTGTAGCTCCTCCCCCCCCCTACTGTAGGGTGCGCTACCAGATGCCAGTCAGTGCATGCACTTCAGTAATAAAGGTGATTTACCAATAAATTGCCCATTCTGATTGGTCAGTTCCTCCAGTTGTGACACGTTTCGTAGATCTAGACTGTCTGTTGTATTGTATGTTGAGTCTCGTTTCAAGTTACAATGGTTCAGAAAAAAAACATTGTAGGTTGAAACTATTGTATGTTGAGGCCATTGTAAGTTGAGGGATCACTGTAGTTTGTTAATATTACAAATGATTAGTGTTTTTTTGTGAATATTACTTTTAACTCCTACATTTTCCTGATGGAGTCGCCATTAATAACCCATGAATGCAGAAAATCCTTTCGGACCAGTATTTGGCTCTGTGACATCCAGACGTTGCATTGATCATATGGTTTTTAATCACTTAAATGTTTTACACTGCCCACACAATCTCCCTGGGGGTCTCGGCAGGCAAGTGACAATAAGCCAGTGTTATCATTGCCGCCCCTGACTGTGCACCTATGTAGTTAACCAGGCTCTGAAGATGGATCCACTTCCAATCAGCCGGCTCCTAGCTGATTTTATTTCCGGTTAGCAGTTTTCCTAATAATCATTTCGGCAGTGTGGTAGCATAGGCAAGTGTTTGAGATGACAGCGGTTGATTACAAGTAGTACTTATGATGGGAATTATTCTTCCCACGAGACACAATTAACCTTTCCTAGGTCCGCAAGGTTTTTTCTTTTTCCACATACAACCCCCACCGCAGCCCCCACCGCTGATTATCTCATGTTATTCTCATACTCTTCTATCAGGAATACTGAGAGATGGAAAAGCTTACAAAAGTGGAAAAGGGCGACTAAAAATAGTGCATTGTGCAGATGCTGCGGGATAAATGGACCTTTATGAACTGAAAAAAAGCACAAGAATGTTGCAGCCGCAGCTTCATCTCTATATTTGGCGCAATTTGCTATATTTTGTGCCTGAAAACCTTACAAACTGCTATGGATAGGATAAGAAAGCAGAGAATATGGCTTGAAGATATCTTTTCTCCAGAGAAACATTCCTTGAGATATTTGGAAAGAATAAAGTATATCTTTTTTTGTTTTGTTTTTTTAGGTATGGTTAGAAAAACCAATAAAGACAGAAGCTACGGGCCCTAAGAATTAAAGTAAAGTAGTGTTCCACCAGTGGGTTTTGCTGGGGAGGCAGAAAAATAAAAAGGCATATTAGTCCTGGACACCCACACTGTGGTCAGAGAGAAAAGAAATTCAAAAGAAAAGAGCTTCCTCTGTAGTATACAGCAGCTGATAAGTACTGGAAGGATTAAGATTTTTAAATATAAGCAATTTTCAAATCTGTTTACCTTTTTGGCACCAGTTGATTTGAAATTTTTTTTTTCAACCAGAGTACCCCTTTAAACGCTCTGTGCAGGACCTGTCAGCACAGCAATCACTAACAGCAGAGGTGTCCCATCACTGCCAGTAATTGGCTTAGTGAGCAGGTCCTGCTTCAATCAATGTCCTCAGGGGCAGGAAGAAGACAGCAGACTAGGGATCTGGACAAAGGCGAACGGCAACTGTGGGAAGACCCGACTAAGTAACTATGCCATTATTTTTCTTTGAAGAAAACACTGGTATACAACTCTAAAACAGCAAAATGAATGTGCGTGCTCACTAATGGCCATTTAGGTACAGAGTTCTAGAGAATTCAATAGTAGAAAAACAAAAGAAACAGCCCAAAAACAAGGCAAAAATGTGTGTAAACATGGTCTTAAAGCGCAACTCATGAGATTTTAGCCCCCCAGACTAGAGATGAGCGAACTTACAGTAAATTTGATTCGTCACGAACTTCTCGGCTCGGCAGTTGATGACTTATCCTGCATAAATTAGTTCAGCCTTCAGGTGCTCCGGTGGGCTGGAAAAGGTGGATACAGTCCTAGGAAAGAGTCTCCTAGGACTGTATCCACCTTTTCCAGCCCACGGGAGCACCTGAAAGCTGAACTAATTTATGCAGGATAAGTCATCAACTGCCGAGCCGAGAAGTTCCTAACTAATTGAATTTACTGTAAGTTCGCTCATCTCTACCCCAGACTACTACAACGTTGTTACAGATGACCATAACATGAGTGTAACCATACCTTTATGGGTTTTCCTACTTTTATAACTTATAAAATACATTTATCCAGCAGTCTGACACAGTTGGAATAGGCGTGGCTTGGGATTCGCAAAGCCCCGCCGGCGCCACGCTTATCCTCTCCTTTCAGCACCGAGATCGCTGTGTAGTAAGACAATGCGCATGCGCCCCTCCTGACGTGCGTGCGCCACCGCCCTGAATTGACAGAGCGAGCGCTCGCTCCCACTGCCTATGCCTTACTACACAGCGATCCCAGTGCTGAAAGGAGAGGATAGGCGTGGCGGCAGCGGTGATTTGCAAACCCCAATCCACGCCTATCCGACTGTGCCAGACCGCTGGATAAATGTATTTTTATAAGTTATAAAAGAAGGAGGAAAACCCATAAAGGTGTTGTTACACTCATGTTATGGACATCTGTAACAACATTGTAGTCATGACAGTTGCGCTTTAAAGTTAAAGTGAAATGTGAAAATCTGCAACAAATACGCAGCAGATGTGCAACAAAACGTTTTAACATAACCTTCCCTAAAAGAAGAACGGAAAAAGACGTAGGGGGGGGGGGGGGGGGACGTCTCATGGTTGTTTTGGTCTTGCACATGTGGGTATTGATATTTTCACTTTATTATTTGCATTTGCACTTTTGGTTGGATATGCCAATTTTTTTTTTTAAGTTAAGTAAGGAATGTGTTAAAAATCCATAGCTGCAGATTATTTTGTGGATCCGCAGCAAAATCTACAACAGTGGGATTATTATGGATTTTGACAAAAACGCAGAGGATCCAAAATAATAATTGACATGCTGCAGATTTAAAGCCCTACTGTTATTTAGACATATCAAAAGTTTTGACTGCACCAGGTCTTAGCCCTGGGACCAGCTGCCATCAAGTTACATGCCAGTGAAGTGTACATCAGCGCATGCATTACTCCCCAGCTGTCAATGATATCAGACTCATTCACTGCATTAGTCTAAGCAGTGAAAATCTGATGGAGAGGCCAGCGGGGAGTGCAGAGTGCTGCCACGTAATTGGCAGGTTTATAACTTGAGATTGCAGAGGGTCTCAGGACTGAGACCCGATGCGATCTAAACTTTTGGTATGTCTGGAGGACCATTCAAAAGTTTTTCAAATGACTATTGTGCTTTCAAATTAAGACAGCTGGTCATTGCCTGCTGCAGATTTCTGCAAACTGTGGCTAAGATTTTTTAGAAATATCATCCAATTTGTTGCTACTGAATTTGCAGCAAATTTTCTGCACATAAATTGCTTGTGATAAATCGACACCTAATAAGTTACTTGCGACACTTCACTAAGGCTGCTTTCACACTATAAAATCCATCCATTAAAAGATCCGTTATAAACGTCCGTTAGAAAAGCTTTAAAAAAAAAAAAAAAAAGGATGTTAAACGTCCTTTACAAAATCCCATTAAAGTCTATGGGATTTTTTGATTATCCATTATGACCCATTATAGTCTGTCATGACTAACGGACGTTAGTTGTGACGGAAGAATTAATGGAACATGCACAAACTTTTCTTCCGTCACAAGAAACCGGTATATTAACGGCCGCTATTTTTAACATTGAAGTGAGGGGCCTGAGGGATTGATCGCACTGGGTTTCACTTAAGAGACCCGATGCGATCAGAAGTTATTAAGCAGGGGAGCGGGCGGCATGCTCTGCAACCCTGCGATGTATGGTGTGTTTTAACTTTCGTTTTTGAATCCCCCGCGGGCAGCCCTGAATGGTCAGTACTGAGGAGCCATTCAGGACTCCCAACGCTATATGTCTCCCCCCTCCCCCAGCGCATCTATACACATATACCCCTGAAGCGCTATAAGTGAAGAAAAGTATTTCTATCAGCAGCATCGGGCCAGCCGATGCTGCTGCTAGAATGCTTTTCACATATAGCGCTAAAGTGGCATATGTATATATATGCGCTGCGAGGGTATTTTATACATGCGCTGTGGGGGGCACATTATACATGCGATGGCGGGGGGTATATATTTATTAATGCATCAGCGGGGGGTATATATTTATTAATGCATCAGCGGGGGGTATATATTTATAAATGCACCGGCGGGGGGTATATATTTATAAATGCACCGGCGGGGGGTATATATTTATAAATGCACCGGCGGGGGGTATATATTTATAAATGCGCCGGTGGGGGGTATATATGTATAAATGCGCTGCAGGGGGCATATTATAAATGAGCTGGGGGGCTAGATATGTAGGCTATATGTCCGCCCCCCCTGCTGCGCTATATATCTTGCCCACCCACAGCGCTTTTAATATACATATGGCCCCTGCTACTCACAATGTTCATTTTTAAATCTCCCACTGAGAGACCTGATTGGCTCCTCTGCACCGGCCAAAATGAAAGTTAAAACACACTGATACATCGCAGGGTTGTGTACCATGCCGCCCGCTCCCCTGCTTAATAACTTCAGATCACATCGGGTCTCAGAAGTGAAACCCGGTGTGATCAATCCTTCAGCCCCTGTACTACAACCCCATCATGGAACAGACTGTTCCATGATGGGATTAATAGTACAAACACTAATGTAGCCTCCCCAGCTGCCTGCCGACTCCCGCAGCTAGGGAATTACTACTCCCAGCATGGAAACAAATCTGTTCCATGATGGGAGTAGTAGTAGTCATGGCTGTGGGAGTCAGTAGGCAGAGGTGTTACGGCCATACATGAATATTTATTCAGCCATTAGCACCGTTATTATACATCCATTTTTACACAGAAAACGGACGTTTAATAACGGATGAATGCTCAGTGTGAAAGCAGCCTAACTTTGCATAGAGAGAAAACCGTCATTCAGCAGTAGGTGGGTGGAGGAAGCCTAAATCTCAAGAATACACTACAAGTCTGTCTCATAGTGTGCGGCAAGGGTTTATTAAAGGAGCTACATTATTCACACACTAGTGACACAGCACTGATATCCATGTCATAAAGGTCAAAAAGGGCAGGATGAAAGGGATAACAGGTTCCCTTTAAAGGGGTACTCTGCTGCTCAGCGTTTGGAATGCCCCCTCCCATAGAGTTGCATTGAGGGGGCGGGGTATGATGTCATGAAGGGGCGGGGCTATGATGTCACGAACTGCCGGCTCCAGCGGTGGGAACAGTTTGTTCCAAGCGCTGTGCAGTGGAGTACCCCTTTAAAGAAAGGATAAAGAGTAAAGGTATTTTCCTATCAACTGCAGCTTAGAAAACCTTGCTCTGCACCAGATATGTCTCAGCTCAGCAGCACCTCTGTCAACCTTGGCATTTCCAATCACTTTTATTGAACAAAGCTAATGAGGTTGTGAAAGCAATTTCTAGGCAGTCCGTGCCACAATATTAGTGAGGACATGATTCCTTAAACTTTGGCTCTTTAATGAAACACCTCTGCAATCCCATTGTGTCATCCTATCCTACAATTTCACACATCAGCTGCCCTGGTATCATTCCCCTAGAGAGCAGTTTCATGTTGCTCTAATGAGACAACACCTGTTGGAGTGGAGAAATCTGAACCTTGTTAGCTACTGGGCTCTCTCCAGAGAGTGCACAACGAGCATTGTCATACTCACCTCCAACATGTCTGTACTCAGAACCTTGGCCGCAGCTGCAATGAAGTCTCCTATCAGCATTGTGTACCCTGGCAAGCCGAGGAAGAAGAAGCTGGAGGAGCAGTGCTTTATGATTGTATTCACGACATCCTGCAAAAAGAAGCACAAACCACTGAATCTCTTGGGAAGTTACCAGTCTTGGATCAAATTGCATTTTATGTCTAAACTTTAGGCTTAATCAGTGAGTCAGAAGTAGGTAATCGTGTTACGTTAATGCTACAACATCTGCATTACTAGGATGTCGAGATAAAGCCTGAGACACAGTTTTCTCTTGCAAGACCTTGTACTCAAATTATTTTGAAAAGCAGATGTCAACTAAAAGTGTGGTTTCCCCTAAAATAACCCCACATTATTTTTTGAACAATGATTGACAAACTATTTGGAAATGCTAAAAGTGTATTAGACTGATGGTATATGGCATATCTGAAGACTGACTTGGATGATTTTAGACCAACTCTAGTTGGCTTCCTTTAAGCCAGAATAGTATTCAATAATTTATGCACATTTTTGACCTATTAAACCAAACCCCCTTTAAGCCAGAGGTCCTACCCATTTGCAGAGGCCCCGCCCCTTTTCTTAGACCTGGTGAAAGTGTGTGTAAAACTCGTATGGATAGCTCACATCAGTTTTTTGGTGCATTTGCAATGGTAAATCTGGGCCAATGTATCTAATGTGGGAAGCACATGGTATCTCATGTTAGGAGAATGTGGGGAGTATTGGAGCAGGAGGTCAATCACTGCACAGCTAGGCTGAGAAGATTAATTATCAATTATTATTTAATATTATACTTTTTTATTAACAATAAATCTATATAGCATCCTTGGTTCCAGCGAGAGCCAATATGGATTTTGTAATAGTAACAAGTTATCCTAAGAAAGACAGAAGACAACTCAACTTGATCTGTTTCAGAAGAGTAAATCATTTTTAAAGTTATACAAAATTCTGTCAACCATTTTTTGTTGTGTACATTATATAACTTTTTTGTTGTGTACATTATATAACATTTTTGA